>NC_088784.1:79014746-79639746 GCF_958450345.1 Calliphora vicina
AAGCCCAGTTCGTTTTGTTCTGGAAACTCAAGTTGCTATCAAAATACGACTACTAAGAAGGAATTCGTTAAATCTTGGAATTTTGTGTTCTTACGTTCTGTAAGACAAATTTCTACATTATTTGGAAATCTTTGAATCTTGGGAAATGAAAAAGAAGACTTTCTTTCGCCAGAAGAGGTCACTGTTCTACATCAGAAAGGATTAAATAATTAAAAAGCAGCGACCCAGTTCGTTTTTTCAGGGACACTCAAGCTGTTATAAAAGCGGAGTAATGAAAGCAGAGGCCCAGTTCGTATTTACTTGGACATCTTTGTAACATGGGAAATGAAAAAAAATACTTTCTTTCCATTAAATAGCGAAGTACCTTTGTATTCGTCAGAATAGGACACGGTCCTACATCAGAAAGGATTAAAAAAAACTGTCTGTCTATGAAATATCGAAGTACCTTCGTAATTGTCAGAAGAGAACACAGTCCTACAACAGAAAGGATTAACTGATGGAATAGTAAAGAGCAGCGCCTCAGTTCGTTTTTACAAGGACACTCAAGCAATGGAAGCCCAGTTCTTTTTTTCCGGGAAACTCAAGTTGCTATCAAAATATGAGTACTAAGAAAGAAGTTGTTAAATCTCAGAATTTTCAAGAACGTAAGGAAATTATGTGTATCCGAGAGGCTCTGGGTATCATGAAAAAAAACGACCAGCGACAGGAAACAGAGCAGCTCTATTGGGTCCAGGCAATATGTCTTAGCTGAAAATAAAGATAGAAAAGAGGGATAGATAGAAATGAAAAGAGAAGGAGATAGATGTAATAAGAAGTAGAAAAAGTGAAGAGGAAGGAAAAGTGAGTACAGGAACATATTAAGCAGTCAATTGACGGATATTAGGTCTCTCCGTGGAAAGTCCCGTGTCTGGTCTGGTAATTGCCTGCCATTCCTGATAAAGACATTGATGTACTCTAACTTCATGTCCAACAGATAAGAAGGACTATTTAAGGGACGATGTCTCAGAAACCTTGAGCGTAGATCTCCTAATGCCGGATAATGACTAAGAATATAAAATATGCTCTCATTCTCCTCTTCATTTTGGAAACTTCTACAGAAGTCGTTATAAGGCAGGCCAAGTCTCCTCGCATGATTGTCAAATGGAATAGGCAAGTACTATCGTCTTCGTTAGATGGGCACTCAGTCGTTCAGGCTGAGTTTATAGCAATGACAGGAAGGATTAAATGATTAAACACTTAAGCTGTTATCACGGAATTTTCAAGAAGAAAAATTTGCACATTATGTAGATCCGAAAGGTTCTGGGTATCATGGGAAAAGAAAAGAACGTCTTTCCTTCCATGGATTTGGTTAGGTTCTCAGGCCTTATGTGGATCCCAGTGTATCAACGGAAACGTAAAAGAAAACTTGTTAAGCCATTTAAGGAGTTCAGGAAAGGTATCAAGGAAAATGGACGAACTTGAACGTCCTCACAACTCTTGTTAGGACGAGTAACGTCCTATTAAGAAATGCCAAATCGAAAACTAATTAATGAAATTATGAAATTAATAGACCAGCTCTGAGAAGTCTAGTTTGTCTAATTTTTGTATAACTTTCTGATACTGTGATTTGTAGTTAGGACATGCGAGGAGCAGGACGAGATACCCAAGCATTTCTTTTTTATATGTCTTGATTTTAATATATTAGAAAAAAATATATTCTAAGGCCCACAGTGCTTAACTAAGAAGGCCTTATATGTTTCGATTAAGCTTTTTCTACATTTTAGAAATGTTAAAATAAGTATCTGTATATTTTTTAATACAAAAAATAAATGCTAAATGTTGCAAACTACAATGCAAACTAATATCACCAATAATAACATCACTTAAAATAGCATCTAAACTTATAAAAATCACCATAAATTAACGATCTTAGATGTCATTTGTGTCGCATGTTACATAAATTTTTATATAAATTTTCTCACCATTCAAGTTTAATTTAATTTAGTTTAGAATAATTAATGATTTTTTGTACGTTGTTTTATGTCAATTACAGGTGAACGTTATGATTTTATTATAACAGCCGATCAACCTGCTGGTGCATATTGGATACAATTGAGAGGTCTGGGCGAATGCGGTATAAGACGTGCACAACAATTGGCCATATTGCGTTATGCTCGCGGACCCTATCAGCCAGCATCAGCGCCACCAACTTATGATGTTGGTATACCTCAGGGTGTGGTAAGTAAAGCATTTTAAATAATTAAATTAATACAACAAAACGTTCATTAGAACTTGTCTATGTACTCTATGTACTATGTATGTTAAACTAAGCATATTCAAATTACAAATAGTTTTGTAAAGGTTTTAAAAAACAGTGCAGCAACATAAAATAGCTAAATGGTTAATACAATAATAGCTTAATTGTTATTTAAAGTTGTAATTTTAGTTACAGTTAACGAAGCAAAAACAGTAGATTTAACTAGAGTAGGATTCGTTGAAATACGAATTTATTTCTAAATCATTGAATCAGTTTACCAAAAGAATTTTTATCTCATAAATGTGGGCTTTAATTGATAATAATTTTGGCAAACAATTTTTAAGTTTAAAGTAAAACAAAATGAATTGTATTAAGTTTAGATAATTTTGGTGAATTTACAACCATTTATTGGCAATAAAATTGATTAGATCAGTTTGTAAACGATGGTTAATATAATGGATGTTGCCTTTAAAATTAGACACCTACAGTAGTTTTTGCTTGAGTTTGAGTTCGTTTATTAATATTTATTTATTATTTCATTTATTCATAAGAATAAAAATCACTATAAACTATTGTTTAAAGGTAAGTACTTGTTTTCATTCATTTTTTTTAGTTTGTAAGTCATGTATAAAAGTGCAAGATAATGTAAATAATAAATTAAAAAGAAACAAATATCAATTGATCAAATATTTATGATCAAAATATTAGCATAAGTAAGAAATAGATCCTTTATATTCTAAGAATAAGTCTTAAATAACAAATAAGAGTGTTAAAGTCGGCTGTGCCGCCAGAAAACAAAATCCTCACAAAACTGTCAGACATTATTTGAAAACTGAATGATTTCAAAATTGCGTCATTTAAAAAATATGTATGAAAATCACTCTGTTTCCAAACAATTTTTAAGTATTTTTCTTACAAAATTGTTGAAATTATTTTCCATTTGTGTTTCTGAATAAGGGGTTTAGGCCATAGAGAATAGACATATAGCGGAAACTCTCCTGTCAAAGACCTAACTCAGTTTTCAGAAACCTAAGTGGTGAGAATATATTAGTAGAAAAAACTATGTGAAAACAAAATCAACACTCGTATGTTTGATTATTTTGAGTAATTTTTTAGTTAGAGTTTTTTTCTAGTTTCCACTCTATGTTTCTCTATGGTTTAGACATAGAGAAATACACATACGGCGAAAACTAGAAAAAAATTAAAAAAAAAATTACTCAAAAAATCTGACATTCTTTTTTTATTAATCATTCTCACCAGTTAGGTCTTTGACAACTTAGTTAGGTCCTTGACAGGAGAGTTTCAGATCTTTGTGTATTAATCTATGGTTTTAGACAATACTTTTTTGGAATATTAATAACACAAGGCAACAAAATCGAAAAAAATTTAACCACTAAACAAATTTTGATGTATTATGGTTTCAATAGTACAAATATGGTCCAAATTCTATGGAGAGGTTTTTTTTAAAAAAAATGTTTAAGTATAATTATAAATTTGTTTAAGACTTTTCTCCACATAATTAATAATAACTCAAGAAGGGCTAGTCCCTTCATTTACATAACCTTCAATCCGTTTATATATTGCATTTCAATCGGCTTAGTAGTTTCGGATTTATAATAACAAATTGAAGCAAAAAATATATTATTTAAGTGAAAATAGCTAATTTTTTCGTGTTAAAAAAATCATGAAAAATCGAAAACCGCAAAAATGTTTCAGATTTATTACTTTATCTTAAAGTCACATTTAAAAGGAATAAAACAAGATATCAATCATAACTTTCCATTAATTCTTTTCGCATTTATTCACAATTAAGTGAATTCGCTCATTTTCACAAAATTTTGGTTTTTTGATTGATATTTATAAAATTGAGTAGTAAATATTCTTCTTTCGATTGATTGAATTTTGAAAACATTTTCACCATACTATGTAGAAATTTTAACATATATATTGCATTTCAATCGGCTCAGTAGTTTCGGAGTTATAATAACAAATTGAAGCAAAAAATATTTTTTTTACGTGAAAATAGCAAATTTTTTGGTTTTAAAAAAATCATGAAAAATCGAAAACGGCAGAAATTGTTCAGATTTATTACTTTATCGCAAAGCCACATGTAATAGGAATAAAATGAGATATTGCTCATAAAAATTGATTTATTCTTTTCGAATTTATTCACAATTAAGTGAATTCGCTCATTTTCACAAAAATTTTGTTTTTTGATGGATATTTATAAAATTGAGTAGTTAATGTTCATCTTTCGATTGTTTAAATTTTTAAAACATTTTCCCAATGCTATGTACAACTTTTCACATCTATACTGCTTTTCAATCGGCTCACTAGTTTTGGAGTTATAATAACAAATTAGAACAATAAATATATTTTTTACGTGAAAATAGCGAATTTTTTTGTTTTAAAAAAATCATGAAAAATCGAAAACAGCAAAAATTGTTCAGATTTATTACTTTATCGTAAAGCCACATCTAATAGGAACAAAATAAGATATCAATCATAAATATCCATTTATTATTTTCGAATTTATTTACAATTAAGGAAATTTGCTCATTTTCACAAAAATTTTGTTTTTTGATCGATATACATAAAATTGAGTAGTTAATGTTCATCTTTCGATGGATTGAATTTTAAAAACATTTTTACAATGCTTTTCACATATATATTGCATTTTAATCGGCTCAGTAGTTTCGAAGTTATAATAACAAATTGAAGCAAAAAATATATTTTTTACGTGAAAACAGCAAATTTTTTGGTTTTAAAAAAATCGTGAAAAATCGAAAACGGCAGAAATTGTTCTGATTTATAACTTTATCGCAAAGCCACATGTAATAGGAATAAAATGAAATATTGCTTATACAAATTGATGGATTTTTTCGAATTTATTCACAATTAAGTGAATACGCTCATTTTCACAAAATATATTTTTTGCTTCAATTTGTTATTCTAACTCCGAAACTACTGAGCCGATTAAAACACAATATATAAAGGGATTAAAGGTTATGTAAATTTAAATTTTTCTAAGTTTATTTAATAATATCGGACTAACTGTATTTAATTTTACTTAAAAAAATCTCTCAATAGAATTGAAAAATTTTACGATTTTTGTATGCATCAAATCTATATAGTTATTCAAGCCTTTTACACCTGTGTAATTGTAGTCCTTTTGAAAATCAGCTAAAAAATTAAAAAAGAACTAATGTTTAAAATAAAAAAAATAAAATAAATTTACATTATCTATATTCTATTATCTATAATTTACCCTATTTTATTTATCTTTTATATAATATTTTTTTATTTTTAATATTTTGTAAATAATAAAAACCAAAAACTTTGTATAAAAACAATCTACAATTAAAAAAACCCTTATTAAATTAATTATTTTTCTTTTTTTAATTCCATGTAAAATAAAACCACCACTACCACCACAACCACCAAAATAAAACCTTAAACCCTTTTTGTAAAATAAAAACCAAAAAAAACAAACCCACCTTTTTTACCATTCCCCCCTTAAAAAAAATAATAATAATAAAAAATTAAACAAAAACTACAACACCTGCACAACGGTGCTTGTTAAAAAAAAAATATATGTAAATATGCACTATATGCTTTTTTTATATGCCCTGAAAATGTGTATATAATAAACTCAAACCATTTTAACTGGCTGCAAATTGCACTATATATTGTACCACTGTACAAATGACCCTACCACCACTGTGAAAAAAAACTTTATTGCAACCCTCCAAAAGGTTATGAATCCTTTGGATGCCCAATGTAATCGTCAGCGTAATGATGCCATTTGTGTCAGTCAATTGAAGAGTGCTTTGGAAATTGATCGCGGTATCTTGGCGGAAAAACCCGATGTTAAGATCTTCTTGCCCTTCCGTTTCTATTTGTACAGACCCGAAGAGTTGTTCCAGCCTAATACCTATAATAGATTTTTGGGTAAGTTTTTGATTATTAAAATAAATAAATAACAATTTAATTTATTGCAATATTTTATTTATTTTAGTGGCTCCCACTGGTGATCATGTCATTTCATTGATCGATGAAATTTCTTATCTTTCGGCACCTGCTCCTTTGACTTCACAGTTTAATGATATTAATCCCGAACAGTTTTGTAATGGTGATAATAGACCTGCTGATTGTGGTCCTAATTGTATGTGTACCCATAAAATCGATATTCCATTGAATGCTGTTGTTGAAGTTGTTCTCGTAGATGAAGGTAAGTTGAGTTATTCTTATTTATATAGGAAATTGCACATATCATGACCGATTATAATTAAAACAAGTAAGAGTGTTATGTTCGGCTTATATTCATATGAATACCCTTAATATTTAAAATATTTACAATTCACATAAACTTTGTTTAAGATCACCATACCACATTTCATCACCTATTGCATTATAAAGCAATAAGTTCCTTCCTTTTTAAGTAAAAAACAATCATAGAAAAATTATAAAACAATTGTACATAATTACACCCACATGAAAATTGTACTCACTAGAAAAGGTACCAATTTTTAAATGTTTCCGTTACCATAGCAAAAAAAACAGCAATAACCAACTAAATACAACCATTAAAAGACTCCAACGCATGGTATTGTTGAGTTTTTAATAATAAAAATAAATTTTCAATAATAAAATAAATTTTCGCGGGAAAATTACAATAGTCTAACACTTAAAGAAATAATCATAGAGTACACCAAAAAAAATACACCAAAACTATAGGAACATTTTTTTTCTTTATAATGTCTATAATTTATATGTTTGAATATTTTGTATCTAGTTATTATATGCCGGTCATTTATAGTACATATTACGAGTATGATTGGGTTTGTTTATAAACAAAAGTTTATTATTGTTCAGTTGTTGTTTTACTGATTGAAAAAATAAATAAAATCTATAATTTCAATGAATAAAATACAATCTGAATATAAATAGTATCTAAAGTTAGGTACTTAATACAAACTGAATATGAAATGCTCTAGTTTAACTGAGAAGCAAAAAAAAAACTTATATTTAGTTATGTTTTTATCAACTATTGTTTTGCCTAACCCAGTTTTATTTAACCAAGTTTAAAAACCATTCAAACAATACAAATAGTTCCAAGTATTATTGGGTAGGGTGAGAATTTATGTTTAATTCAGTTTAAAAACGTACTGGAAAAGGAGGTCATTATTAAAGGAGGAAATAATATTGAAAAAAACGACGTTTACTTTAGGAAATATTAAAACCTAAGCAAATTAATACTAAAACTGCTAAAATATTGTGCTAAAGGAAGTACTAATTCTTTAAAAACTTACACTTTGAGAAAAAAGCCTTTGTACCTACTTACGAAGAATTTTTGCATCGAAGATTAAATGTCAATTAATAATTAGTAGTGAGACACTTGTGGCCATCATAATAGGTGTCGTTATGATACCAGGAAAGAAAGGGTTGAAGTTAGGAGTACTCTGGTACAGGGGCCGGTGTTTATATGGTCGACAAGGATATGAAACGATCATATATACTCTCTAACTGTGTCTTTCAGACAGAGATCTTCGCGATCCTGAAAGCCACGGAGTTGATAAAAGCACACGTCACTGAGAGGTCTGTAGTGACTATTTATGTGGACAGTCAGGCGGCATTTAGGGCTCTGAAATATAACTTAATAAATTCTTAGTGGAAGACTACAGAAGAGCTCTCAAAGAGTTATTGGTACACTACTCAATCAGATTGTGGGTCCTGTAACATACAGACCATTGTACTAGAGAACTGGGGATAAGACCTCCGATATGTCACTACTACAGGCTAATATTTAAAATACTCCGTGACTCCATCCAACCAATCCTGGAATAATTATGAAGTATCCAAGACCTTTTGGTCAAAACTGGATGCAAACGCCACCAAAACACTAATTGGATTGTATAGGTGTATTCTCAGAATTATAGTAGGAGTGATAACCGGACACTGCTCAATTGGGGCCTTCATAGGTAAATGGAATAATGGCACACAGGATTTTTGTAGGGTATGTGGAGGATTTGGAGACAGTAGAGCACATTATGTGCAACTGCCCAAGACTACAGAGACTCAAATGGCTAGGTAACAGATTTTTGGATGAACTTGGGAGTGTAGCTGGCTGTAAAGTGATACTAGGTTTTATGAGTAGAATAGGTTGGCTATTTAACAGATGAATTCAAATCCGTAACCAATTATCTTTTTCTCTTTATGCTGGTTTGGAGAGAAAACTTTTTTGTTTCAACTTTTGCTATCTCAAAAACACTACCTTTCTTCTTCTTCCTTTCATCATGCCCCCTTCTTTCAGGAAGGGAATACTTTTTCTCTAAATATGACTCTTGAAGGGAATCACATGTGTACATAGTGCACACCTCTTAAAAAACTAAACTAAAACTAGAAGTACAAAATCAGTACTCCATACAACCTTAGTGAGTTCTTACCCAAACCATTTAGTCGTGCGAACGACCATCTCCGACAGGATCGTCGGGTCATGCAAAAATAGGCAGCTTAACGTGCCAAATCTCAGATCCGCTAGGGCCGTACAGTGACTGATCTTCCTCGTTATTCCAACTTCTATAGAAATCGTGAAGTGGAAGATTCAATCTCCTGGTATAAAATACAAACAAGCAGTGACCAGTGATATCTGCAGTAGAACTCTCGGAATGTTCGTCATATCAATCGACCGAAGATTGCCATATTGCACTTGCCGTCCTACAAATAGTCTCTGAGGACCACATTGTCTGTGCATAATTGTAGAATCTATCTAAAATCATTAGGCTTGCTCCAGAAAATCGGACCCCGACTAATCGATAGATTTCCACTTCTAAGAGCTAAGAGTCTTTACCATACTATCCGCGCTATGATCACCTGGTATAATTTTGTGCCTAGGTATTCAGTAGAGTCCAAGTGTGTAATGTCTCCTTAAGGGATTCCCACCTTTCCAGGACCATGACCAAATGTGGCGTCTTCACCGCCCACACCTTCCCATCTCTTTGAAACTTCAATGAAAAACTCAAATCCACCATATTCCATGTTCCTGAAGCATTGATTCTAATCGCAGAGTTAAGAACAACTGCCTTTGCTATCAGACCAGAAGGCATCCAGTTCACCATGGCCTTTGATGGTATTGTACCTACAATCATAAGTACTGAAGTTCGTAAGTTTTCCTCTAACGATGGGTGACATACAGAAGAACCTCAAATAGATTTTCGTGATAAGAGTAACCCATATAATTCTGATCATTCGCGATAAGTACAGTTCGTAAGATTTTCTCAAACGATTTACTATGTGTGAATTACAGAAGAACCTTCCAACAAACAAGTACACCATACATCAGTATTTAAGTAATTCTCCAGGCCATTCTACATGAATAAATGGCCGTAGCCGACCTAGACACCCTAGAATAAGTGCTAAAATGTAATGACAGTTTCCAAACCAATTTTATATCCTGATATTTTCCGCTATAAGAAAAATTAAGCACCACCCCCTTTAAGCGATGTACAGAGATATTTTCTTGAAAACAGTACAAGGTCAGTTTTACTAGAGTTATCACTGAGTCCATACTTATCACCTCAGGTACAGAGTGTCTGTAGTACCGATCCCTTTATTTGCGATACAGTTCCAGATATTTTCGAGATCCTGCCAGACATCATCCTCTTTCGCAATCGTCCTAAAATCTATAGAATCAAGTTTCTCAAGAAATTAATTTATTGCACCACCAGCGCCATCCTAGAGATGGTGGTTTCCCTTATAGTAGAGGCTATGATCCTACGGGTCATAAGTCTCTGTTAAAACAACAGTGGATTAGTCTACAGCAAATCCGTTCGGATCCGATATAATTGACATGGATAGCATTTCTAAAAGCTTTCTCAATATCCAGGAAAGCAATGTCCATTACCCTTACTCAAGGGTTTTCTCAATATAAACCACAACAGATTTCCGCTTAATATAGGATAGTTAAGAGGCAGAGAGGTAGCTTAGTTTTAATCAATGTTCTCAAGTGAACATCAATTACTCTTTCTAAAGTTTTAAACACTTATTGGTATGTAGTGCTTCGTATGAAAGGTCAACGAAGTTTTTAGTATATTTTAACAAGACCCAACCTTAACAGACCTAAATTAAGACATTAAATATAAAATTGCACACCTTTCGTTAGATAGTTGCCAAAAAAAAGTAATCACAAAGGCAGTCAGTTTTTCATCAGCTCTGACGTCGATCACTTTGGCTTAATAGTTGGTAAAATCATTAGATAACACTTTACCATTTAAACAAATTTTGCATTTTAAAAATATTTAATTTTGGGTTATTAAAAAGAGCTAAATGGGCAACGATAGTCTTACCACCTTAACGTATAAAAACCACATTTAACACTGTCAATGATTCCGAATTATGCTCCAAATCGAAGGGATAGTACTGTCTGAACTCGGTGATTTAAACGTCTTAAAACTATCGAGGGTCCAAACTACCAAATAAAGCGAAAAATCGACATCTTAAAAACTACATTTAAATATTAATCCTTATTTAATCGCTAATCTTTAAGTCAAAAACTTTTTGGTACATATTTCGTGAATTAATATCAAGTTTAAAAAACCTTCTTCTTATCCTTAATTCATTCCAAAATACAATCAAATTAATAAGTTTTTATGAAATTGTTTAAATATAAAAAAAATTATTATAATCGGTCATAACAAGAATTGTAATTTATTAAACTATAATTTCCTTTAACATTCATAAATTAATTCCCATATTTGTACACTTTCTTTTTTAGTCCAACAACCCAATTTGTCACATCCCTTCCATTTGCACGGTTACGGTTTCAGTGTAGTGGGTATTGGCCGTTCGCCCGATACTAATGTCAAGAAGATTAACTTGAAACATGCCTTGGATTTGGATAGACGTGGTCTCTTGCACAGACAATACAACTTGCCACCCACCAAAGATACCATTGCGGTGCCAAATAATGGTTATGTGGTCCTGAGATTTAGAGCTGATAATCCCGGTAAGTTAAACTTTAACAAAATCAGCCACATTTTTAACAAATTAACTAATTTTCTTTTTTTTTATTAATTAAAGGTTTCTGGCTATTCCATTGTCATTTCTTGTTCCATATTGTAATTGGTATGAATTTGATTTTGCAAGTGGGTACAAATGCCGATTTGCCACCAGTGCCACCAGGTTTCCCTACATGTGGTGATCACACGCCCCCTATACCAATTAATTAAATACAATATTAAACTAATTACTACCAATTAAACAAAAAAAAAACAAGAAAAACCCAACACACAACAACACAAGAACTAAACTAAATAAAAGACAACAACTAATAGGTGTTAGAGAAAATGATTGACAACGAATTAGAATTTCCTTAAAACGAAAAATTTTGTTGAAAACAAATTATATAACAAATCTCAACATTTTCTAGGTAACACATGTACAAAGTTTTAGAAGACATAGACAAAAAATAACAAAAGTGTATTATAAAAAAAAACAAACAAAAAACTGCAAAAACTGTTTCTATTATAAAGCAGCACTTAAAAAATAAACTTTAAAGCTTGTTAAAGCTTTAAGCTTTTATTTTTTCTATATAAATAACGAAAGCACTATTTAGGTGTATATAATGAAGAAGAAAAAAGACCCTCTACTGACTAAACAATTATGTATTTGAAATTATTTTATTACTATTCTTATTTGCGCTTTAGAAATATGTATTTAGAACTTTTAAGGCTAAATAAAGCTTAAATATAAACAACTTTTTGTAAAATTGTAAAAAAGCCATAAAATATGTCTAAAAAAAAGCTGTTTATATATAAGCTTTAAAAGTTTAGCTGATTTAAAGGGTTTCATATTTTTAACAAACTTTTAAGGGATCATGTTTTTAATATATCTACATATTCCCGGCGCAATAGTCATAAAACTATGAATTATTTTTAAACATTTTTTTTATTCGAATACACTTTACCACAAATGTAGTTAATTTTCTAGAAACCATTACAATGCCCCTGACAACTTTTTTTAATATTACTTTAGTAGTATTTATAATAAATTCCTTTGTTTTGTTTGTAAATTAAGAAAATTTTCACCTTTACTTCCTCAACTTGCCCTTTAATTTGTTGACTATATATGTACTATATAATTATTATTAACTGCAAAATTTTGAATTTCCTTAACTTTTAAAGCTCTTTCCTTTTATTTAACCTTTGTGTATAAAACAACACGTTAAGTAATTTGTACTTGTTTGTACTCTTAGTGTATATTTTAATATTTTTATTTTTAAATACAGAACTGCAATAGTTTATGATTATTTTTATGTTTTTTAAGTTTTTTACTTTTGTAAAAAATTTTTAAAAATGTAACTGGTAAAATACTCTTTCCTCCTCCCCCCTTGCCTTAACTTTTTTGTATTAATTTTTTATTATTTTTTTTTTTATTTTGCACAGCTTATTTAAATGTTAATTTTTTATTATTTTTTGTTTTTTATGTTTGAATAAATTTAAAAAAAAGATGAGATAATTATTGTATAAAGACATGTAAAATATTAAATATTATTATTATATTTTTATACGAATATTACTGCCGTTAATATTAAATTTAATTATTTTTAAAATAAAAACAAAATAAATTATATATAAAAAAAAAGAATTACTATTTGGCTGTTTAAGTTTGCACAATTATGTATTGTTGTAAATACAAATATTACAATAATTGAGAAGCCGCAGAACAAAAGGTACTTTTTTGAAAATTTAAAAATTTTGGGAAATTTATTTTTTCTTGAAGATTTCAAGCCAAATTATAAAAATACCAAAAAAATCTATTTGTAAAAAAACTCTAAAGAGTTCCTTTTATTCTGCGGCTCCTAAATTGTTAAGTTAGTTGATAAGATTAATGGTACATTTTCCCGCCTTTAATCATGTGTTTACCAATTTTACTAAAATCATCGTTCTAAAATTCCACAAACAGTTTACCTGGAAGCTAATTTCTCTGAGAATTAAATGTATTTAACTCCGGCCTTGGTATGGTACTCTAATTCGGTTTAAACGGTAACCAATCGTCCTAATTTTATCCACCATTCGTTTCTACAGTGTTAATAGGATTCCTAAATTCCCGGAAATAATAATATAATTCGTTAAATCCCGGAAATTTCCGAAAAATTTTTGATACTAAATTAAGACAACATTTTTCAAGGATGGCTACCGTTACCACTAATCTCCCGTTACCCCTAAAATGTAATTTCAGCTCAACTACCCTTATTGCTAAACTATCGTTACCGAAATAACTGAAATTACCGTTACCGCTAAAATTCCATTACCGATAAATACCATTACCTAAATACGTTACCGATATTCTATAAAGAATTTTAAATTATAAAAATAAACATATTTTATCATGACAATGCTCGGCTACATGTTGCAATTAATTATACCCTACACCACCATAGTGAGCAGGGTATAATGCGTTAGTGCAGATGTTTTAAACGCCCAAAAATATTAATCTAACACCCAGCTTAAAGTATACCGATCGACTTCGAATCACTTTCTGAGTCGATTAAACGATGTCCGTCCGTCCGTCTGGCTGGCTGGTCGGCTGGCTGGCTGATCGGCTGGCTGGCTGGCTGTCCATGTAAACCTTGTGCGCAGAGTACAAGTCGCAGTATGGTCGGGCTTGACCGACCATACTTTCTTACTTGTTTTTAAAATGTATTTAGAATGAAATGGTTGTAAAGTTTTCCTCTCCCACTTTTTAGTCCAGACCGTGCTCCGTCCGACTACTATTTATTTCGTTGCATAAGGTTCTCTCTGGGATATGCTTTACTTTGGAACAGAGTATCCGATATTGGCTTGATACGTTCTTGGCCTCAAAAGATGAGCAGTTCTTTTGGCTCGTAAGATGGGAAAAGGTCGTAGCTAACAATGGCCAATACTATGAATAAACTTACATAAGGTCTGTTCATTTACTTTCCCAGTAATAATCAAGAATAAAATCAAAATTTACAAAATTACTCTTTTAAATTCTCAATAATAGTAAAAAGTAAATGAACGCTTTTCCAGTAACAATTGTTTTATACACACAATTTTCTTATTTTATTCCTTTTAAAATGTATAAAAACTCACATTTTCTTTAATTTTATTGAAAATTCTTTTGTTTTGGCATTTTTTCACCACAAAAATAAAATTTTAAATAAATAAACAATAACACAAAACATATAAAATATAGAATATAAGCTGCTAACTATTACGAGTTCAAAATAGAACTTGTAATAGTTTGCAACGAGAGAACACTCTCTAAAATTTATACGCTCTTGATTTTTTCTCTACTTGCAAGTTTTTGAGTTAATGAACGCTTTTCCAGTAACAATTGTTACTAACTAGTAACAACTTTTAGTTATTGAACATAGCTATATATTGTACAAATGTTTCAAAATAAAAGCTAAAAATTTATGAAATATGAAATTTTGTTGAACAACATTTGAATATTTCACGGGAAAAATAATATCCCCTTATCGGATTTATTCAAATAATTGAAAATGTAAATAAAGTTTTTTTTAAATTTTTGAAAATAAAAAATAAACCATTTCATAAAAATGTTAAAATGTTGAGGCTTACGAAGATTAATACAAAATGAAATAAAGAATATTTAAAACCATAACGCATTAAAATGAATAGCAAACATTTGAAACTCCAGAAGTTCAAAGAACTCAATTATAGATAGACACTATTAATTTACATAGTAGTGAAACGAGAGAATTTATTACCAAATTGCATATTTGAAGTTTAATTTCACCACAGGTTTTTTTATTCTAGTAAGTTAAATAAAGGATATATACAATTCTTACATATAATGCTGACCCAGATCATAATAAAAAATTAAAAACCTCTCATTCTACTAACAATCAAATAATCAATTTTTAATATAATAAAATTACTTATAAAATAATTGCAATAATACTTAATATTAAACTTGAGGTTAATTAGAAGATAATTTTATTTAATTTTTTTTTTAATTCTTATTTCTTATTAATTAAAATTTATAAATTATTACAAAAAACTACTTACATTTTCAAAAATTAGACTTCATTACCTATCCATTGATGTAAAATATGTTATATCTGACTATTTATTATAAGCTAAAATAACACTTGTAAGTCACGCCTTTTGAAAAATTGTCTCTTATTTACTTATAACACTAGCAATGCTTACTATGCACTTCTCATTTTTACATGTACCATTTGTTTTATATTGTAGACTGCTTTGTTGTTGATTTTTGTGAGTGCGCATGCGTTTTAGTTTGTTTTGTCTCATACTCTTAACTGAGCTTAAGTAAACTTTGATTGACGAAAGATTCAACTTTTTTGATTTGATTTTTCACTAAAATTTTGATTTTTTATTAAAAATTTGATTTTTCACTAAAAATTCTATTTTTCACAAACAATTTAATTTCACCAAAAATTCGATTTGTTACTATGAATTTGGCTTTTCACTAGAAATTAAATTTTTCACTAAAATTATTTTACTAAAAATTCGGATTTTCACTAAAGAAATAGATTTTTCACAAAAAATCAATTTTTCACTAAAAAAAAATTCACTAAAAATGCGTTTGTTGACAAAATATCATTTGCTCACTATAAGTCCGTATGTTAACTATAAAACCGATTGTTGACTCAAAAACAGTTTACTCACTAAAAAACCGTTTTCACACTAAAAAGTATTTTTTCACTAAAAACTTTTGTTGACTAAATAAACGTTATTCACTAAAAAAAATAGCTTGTTAACTTAAAAAATGTGTTATGAACTTACCACCCATTTGTTAACTAAAAAAAACGTTTGCTGACTAAAATACCGTTTGTGAACTAAAATACAATTTTTTCACTAAAAATCCGTTTTTCATTACAAAACCTTTTCCTGGCACCATTTAGACTGAAACACGTTTAATGTCTGTCTAAAAAACCATTTGTTATCTAACTAACTTTTTGTTTCTTCACTCAAAAGTCGTTTGTTCTTTAAAAAAATCGTTTGTTCACTAAAAAACCGTTTATTCACTAAAAAAAATACGTTTTTCATTAAAAAAATATATTTTCCACTACAAAACTGTTTGTTGATTAATAAACCGGTTAATAACTAAAACCAGTTTATTGTCTAAAACAACGTTTGTTATCTAAACCACATTTTGTTGGAAAAAATTTGTTCTTATGAAAAAACGGTATTTTAGACAGCAAACGGTTCGTTTTTTAGTAAAGTGAATAAAGGGTTTTTAATAAACAAATAATTTTTTAGTGAATATTTTTATTAAAAATTAAATTTCTACTAAAAAATCTAATTTTTTGTGAAAAATTTAATTTATAGTAAAAAATCGAATTTTTAGTTATTAATCAATTTTTTAATAAAAAACAAGTAAGAAAGTATGGTCGGTCAAGCCCGACCATATAATACCCTACACCAAGTAAATGAGTAAAAATATTTTTCTTTTAAAATATCAATAATTTATATTCGTGAGTGATTTTCGGAAGTGGGCCTTATATGGGAGCTATGACCAATTATGGACCGATCACCATAAAATTAGGTCGTGTGATTCATGTCTATATTAAAGTTAACTATGTTGAATTTTGTGTGTATACCAACATTTTTAAGCGATTTATGCACGTTAAAGTGATTTTCGGAAGCGGGTCTATATGGGAGCTATGACTAATTATGGACCGATCGTAACAAAATTTGGTGACATGAATTTTGTATATATAAAACTTATTTGGAGCGAAATTTGTGTAGATACATAGATAAATTAAACATTTATGACCGATAAAGTCCAATATCGAGGGGACATTTGTATGGGGGCTAGGTGAAATAATGGACCGATTTCAGCCAGTTTCAATAGGCTTGGTCCTTGGGCCGAAAAAGTAATATGTACCAAATTTGATCGAAATATCTTCAAAATTGCGACCTGTACTCTGCGCACAAAGTTTACATGGACAGCCAGCCAGCCAGCCAGCCAGCCAGCCAACCAGACGGACGGACGGACGGACGGACATCGTTTAATCGACTCAGAAAGTGATTCTAAGTCGATCGGTATACTTTAAGGTGGGTGTTAGACTAATATTTTTGGGCGTTACAAACATCTGCACAAACGCATAATACCCTCCCCACTATGGTGGTGTAGGGTATAAAAATGGATTTCTAGTGGAAAATCTATTTTTTAGTAAAAAATTAAATTTTTAGTAACAAAATTAATTTTTAGAGAAAAATAAATTTTTTTGTGAAAACTTTTTTTTTACTGAAAAATAAATTTTTTGCTATCATTTACTTACATGAATTTTTATGAACCAAACAGTTTCAAATCTATTCAATTGATCAACGTTAATTGAAAATGTTGAATCTTTCGTCAATCAAAGTTTACTTAAGCTCAGTTAAGAAATTCGTATGAGACCAACTAACGAAAACGCATGCGCACTTACAAAAAACAACAACAAAGCAGTCTACAACATAAAACAAATGGTACATGTAAAAATGAGAAGTGCATAGTAAGCATAGTAAGCATTAATAGTATTATAAGTAAATATAGAGGAAATTTTTCACTAGGTATGATTTACTTGTGTTATTTTAGCTTATAATATAATAGTCAAATATTACATATTATATATCAATGGATAGGTAATGAAATGTAGTTTTTGAAAACTTAAGTATTTTCTATAAATTGATTGATATTTTTTAATTAAGTGATAATTACTAAAAAAAATTAATAAAATTATCTTTTAATTAGACTCAAGTTAAATTGTATTATTGCAAGACATTTTTTTTAAGAAATTTCATTATATTAAAAATTGAACATTTAATTTCTAAGGTTTTTAATTTGTACATATCCTTTATTTAATTCACATGCACTTTGAGTTATCACATGCACGTTGACGAATCTAGGCTAGAATACAAAATCTGCGGCCAAACTAAACTTCAAATATGCAATTTGGTAATAATTATGGCACTGCTATGCAAATTAATAGTGTCTATGTTGAGAAATATAAAAATCTAGAATTGAGTTCTTTGAACTTCTGGAGTTGACTTTATAGGTTATCGTTAACTGTTTTACCGTTTTGAAAATTATAAATTCCCCGGAAAAAATTTTTCTGATTAGGAATCTTAAGTGTAAGGGAAATATTCTCCAAACTCAGTAAATTATCGTATTTTTTGAAACTATAAGGAGTGTGACAAATCCGTTAACAAGAGAATAAATAGAAAGAACATTAAAGCGAAAAATTTCAATTAAAAAAAAATAATTTCTGAAACTTTGCTCTTCTGAATTCGATAATATTTGATATACATGGTTATAAAAAAGATTCAAATTTTTCCAGAATTTCGAAATTCTCTTTACTTTGGTTTTGTGAAAGTTGATATATTGTAAAAGATGAGTGAAAGTTACATAAAGTAAAACTGTTTCATTTGTCGAAGTCATCAAAATATGTATTTTTTATGAGACGATTTCATCGTTGTAGTCAAATCTCTTTCCGCCAAGACATTTCTTCTGGTTTGAAAACAAGAAATAGTCAATCGGAGCTAAATCCAGAGTATAGGGCGGAAGAGGGAGCATTTCGTAGCCTAATTCATGGCCATCTTGCGGAAAGCTTTCTCATACCCAAGTGATCATTTAAAATTTAAACCACTTATTCCTCTCTCGAACTTTCAATCACCGATCCACATGCATAGAGCACTGCTATGCGTTCAACATATATTGTGATATTTGGATCGCGATCTGGATTTTAGAATATTAGGCTATTCTGTGATCCATGAACACTTCAATAAATATCGCGATACTGAATTGCGGTCAATATATTGTTACGTTTTAACCTTTTCAAAACGTTGGTTTATTTCCTTTAAATAAACCGGATACTTTTGATTGCAAATAAAAGCCGTTTAGTAGTTTGAAAATTGTAACAACTCTTTATTTATATAAAATGTACAACAACAGAATTAAATAGTCACTCAATGTTTTTCTGTGTAATTCGCAGAAATACAGACACACTTTATAATGTACACGAATTCACTTGAAAAACACAGCACTCATGCATTAAACACATTCAAGACAGCAGGCTACCAACTTCAATCTGTCAAAAATAAAATGCACACGTTTATATGGAGACGATTATTTTAACGACAGCACAGCTACACGGCCACACGACTACTCATGCCGATGTAGCCGAATTAGGCTAATTTCTATTTTTGTCAACTACAAAACAGAAATAGTGTTGCTAATATAATAAAAAAAATGTAAATCAAATTAGTGCTTAAAAAAATATATATTTTACTTAATTAAGAGAAGTTTCTGATAACCATATTGAAATAAATTAATAACAGGTACATAATTAATTATAACCATATATATATTTTTACTCAAAATAATTGTTTCAGTCTTAATTACTTTGGAATTTTGTACGGTTATTTTTTATTCGAAAAGCGTCTCTCATAAACTCACTAACGACTGCAACCTCTGCTACTATTTATAACACTGCCATCTGCACTCTAGATTTCTCTTTAACTGTCTAGAGATTTCTAATACATACGCCATCTGTGGTGTACTTTCTACAATGTTCTTTAACTGAATATTCGAATTCGAATATACGGTCGCAGCAAACAGCGTTGCCAACTTACGATCAATGGTCAACTGAAAGCTTTTATTTCAATGATAATAATGCCCACAGATATGTTACAGTTTGTTATTTGAAAGCATTAGGCTACTTTTAATTCAGCCGTGTTAAAATCGTTATATTTGAATTCAAGTACAATTTCGTAACAATATATTGAACGTGTAGCAGTGCCCATAGACTTTGTTTGAGTGATCGTTTTTTTCGCAAAAAATAATGCTTAATGGGCACACGAAATTAACTTTTTTCCAATTTCTCCTCAAGTTTCTGTTGACAGGAGCAGTTAACTTAAGAGCTGGGAAATTCAAAGTGTGCTTTTACACAGGGCAAGTTTTCTTGCCGCAAGTCTGAGTTTATAGGAGAGAGAGGCCAGAAGAAAGGGGTACACACAATTTTACAAGGTGGAATTTATACAAGGTGGAGTCAGTCAAACAACTGATAATTTTTTTTTCGCTTTTTGGTTCTAACAACTGTCAAAGCTTGTTTTTATATTTAAATATCTACATATTCTAAGCTTATTAACAAAATATTTATTGTTTACATAAATAAGTAAAGCCCTCACTATTCAATTATCAACACTATATTTAGTTTAAATACTTATTTGTTTAATTTTTCATTTTGGTTTTTTGACATTTGTTAAGACCAATCGTTGTTTTTGTAGAACTGACACCACCTCGTATGAATTCGCCTAGGATACACACTTGCTTGTACTGGCAAGTCTCTTCAATTCTCTTTTGTTTTCTCATTTTCACTATGGCGTCTATTAAGTTTTGACACACAAAATTAAACACAGACTTGCCGCGTGTAAACAGACGAGCAAGTTTGTATTTGCAGGCCTGTCACAGAATACCATTCCGATCGAAAGTGGAATTAATTCTGTTTTTTGCTTCTTCAGAAAAAGTAAAACGAAAATTTCTTTCGGAATGAAACCACTTGCAGTTTTCAAAGTGGAATTGATATGTTTTTGTAATTAATTGTTTTTCTAAAATTTTTAATCAGTTTCTGCACCAAAAACTTCACTTTAGCTTTAATACAAAAAACGCTATCAAATTAAAATCAGAAATACAGAATTATTAAATATTTTTCGAATTAATAAATTACACGGAATCTGAAGAACCTAAAACGAAATCGATCGGAATAAAAAATACGGAATTGAAACCATTCCGAATAAAATGTGTGACAGCCCTGTTTGTATGCCATGAAGAAGCTGTGTACTATGTTTTAACAAATTTGGAACGAGTAAAGTCCGATGATTTTCAAAGATTTTTGTTCCCTTCCTTCAATAATTGAGCTTATTGAAATCTGAAGAATATAAAATGTGATTTAAAATTCCAATGTTGGCTTATTTTTAATCACGAAGTCAAACTGAAATCACCGATATCATTAAAATAAAGTTACCGAAATAAAAGCAAATACCGTTACAGCTAAATCATCGTTACCTAAATAATATAAACAATGTTACCTTTAACCCTTAACCGTTTCGAATAGCCAACCTTGAAAAATATTTTTTTGCAAAAACGTAACAAATCCAATGTGTTCCCTTGTGAAAGCATTTCCAAATTTCAGAGCTGATGCGGTTTAACATTATACGATTTGACTCAAGTTTTATCAGAATAATTTAAGAGAATTTACAAATTCAAATGATCATAACAGGCTTCAATCTTCTGCGATCGTGTAAATAACATAAGTGTTCCATAATAAATTAACTTTATTAAACAACAATACTATAATTTTACATCCTTAATAAGAAAGGACAGAATTTTGTATCAATTTCCAATAATGGGGAACAATTTGGTACCCATCATCCCTTCTACTTCCAATGTAAATAAACAGCACTTGATTTTTTAATCAAAGCTCAAGTAAGTCCTTATAAAAACTAAACAACAAGTAAGTCTAAATATCTAGTTTTACTAAGTGCAATAGTCTTAAGTCTAAAGAAAACTTGTTCAAATAATTATTAAAATTGTATTATTCAAATACTCTCCTACAGGTACTTAATCCTTTAGATGCCATCTGTGATCGTAAACGTGCCGATGCTATCTGTGTATCGAATTTGAAAAATGCCAAGACAGTGGACAAAAGTGTGTTGATCGAAAGGCCCGATGTGAAAATCTTTTTACCCTTCCGTTTCTATGTTTATGAACCAAAAAATCTATTTATACCCAATACATATAATAAATATTTGGGTAAGTTTTTACAGCAGCATAATATGCAAACATTTTCTTGTTATAAATATTGAAAAATATGTATGTATTTATAGTTTTGTATGTTTGTTTTGTGTAAAAAAGTTCGTAAATTATATAAATAATTGTAAATGGAACCTGAAATGCCCTCAACAAAAAAGGGTTAAACGTTTTTAAGACTACTAAAACAATCCCGGAAAACGTTTGTGGTTCCTTTACACCATTAGATCATAAGTTAATGTTATATTTTCTCTTTTTTCATATTGTGCATAAAATAAAACTGTAAACTTTTAGTGGCTCCTAGTGGTGATCACTTGACATCGTTAATAGATGAAATATCGTATGTATCACCACCATCACCAATGCTCTCGCAAATACATGACATACCGCCAGAGCTTTTCTGTAATGGTGATAATCGTCCACCAGATTGTGGACCCAATTGTGAGTGTGTCCACAAAGTTGATATACCATTAGGAGCGGTTGTGGAAGTGGTGTTAGTCGATGAGGTACAACAGACAAACCTCAGTCATCCATTTCATTTACATGGTACGGCATTCTATTTGGTGGGTTTGGGTCGTTCTCCCGACAAGTCTATCAAGAAAATCAATTTGAAACACGCCCTGGAATTGGATCGCATGGGCATGATTGAGCGTGATTTCAGCCATCCGCCCCTGAAGGATACCATTGCTGTGCCCAATAACGGTTATGCTGTCATGAGATTTCGTGCGGATAATCCTGGCTACTGGATGTTCCATTGTCATTTTCTGTTTCACATTGTTATAGGCATGAATCTGGTCTTTCACATCGGTACTCAAGCGGATTTACCGCCCGTACCCGACAAATTTCCCACCTGTGGCCATCATAGACCACCGGTATCATTATTTTAACTCTCTCTCTCTCTCTGTTTAACTACTTTAAAACATAAGAGGGAGGTTTGTGTCTTAACTTAAATTATTAATTATTTGTTTATTTAGTTTTAAAGAAAATGAAACTAGTATGAGAAGAAAGGAAAGTGTGGAAAGAATATTAATGTCTTAGGAAACAAATGAGAGATAGAGATGAAGATGGAAAGAGCGTGCCAAGTCATGTTGTGTATATATTAAATGAAACTTTTAAATCTTGTTATATACTGATTTGCAAGATAATTATTAAGCAGGCTCTTAACCAAATTTTGTATACTAATCATACATATCATCCATTTAGTCATCCTAACTAAATTTACTAAAAAAAAACAAACAAAATATGTTCCAAAAAATAATGTAACTAACATTTCTCTTAAATATTTTTTTTTAATTTTAATAACTTTTTTTAATTTAAATAACTTCTCAAAAAGTTTTACAATAAATTTGCTTTTATTATATAATATTAAATGCGTTTTATATTCATAATTAATTTTTCTTATGTTATTTTTTTATTTCATCTATAACTTGCTGTGTTCACGTATTGTTAGATTTGTAAATTTTTAACATAATATACAGTAATACATTCCCTAGTTCGAAATTCATTTATAATTTGTTGTTTATTTTTAATTGTCACCACTTTTATACTCTTTCTAAGTAACTCCAGCAAATCTGTCACGTACGTGATCACAGCAAATATGTAGTGATATTTCTTCTGTCAATAACATTTAAGTCAATATGTATCTGTTTATTTTAATTATTTGTTTTTGTTTTTATTATGTTTTGTTTTTTAATTTAACTAAATTAATAATAAATTTTTTATATATAAAAAAAAATAATTCATATCTGCTTTATGTAAAAAACTTCAATGTTATAAAACCTTATTAAGAAACTAAACTGCCAAAGCCCTATATTCATCTAAGGGTAAGTTTATTCATTATATTATTTATTTATTTGTGATTTAACCAAAAAACATCAACAGAATAAAAAAAACCACACACAGCAGTATTATAAACTGTTACATCTCATACTAATGTAAAACAAAATAAACTAAAACTTCCAAAAAAAAAATACCTACCAAATACATACTTCCTAGACATCAACCCGACATTGCACGAGACAACGATTTTACCTATTACTAAACTAAAGACTTTAATTTTAATACAAAGTTTAAAATTTATAATATTTGGGACTTTTCATGAAACTACATGTAGACAAATATTTCTTGAAGTCTTATCATTCAAATAATTTTCTGAGGGGGACCTATCAGAAAATTATTTGAATGATAAGACTTCATATCTAATACTGCTCAAACTGTATCAACATATCTAATACTGCTCAAACTGTATTTCGGGGGACCATTTGCATTGGGACCCATTTTCAACACCAAACAAACTATATCATCGGAAAGTATTTGTGGCTCCTTTCGTTTGGCCCTATCGTATTTTCAACAGACAGACAGACAGACAAACGGACATAGCTAGATCGTCTTAGAATATATATTGTGTGTATGACTCAGTATATATTGTGTGTATGACTTAAAAATCCGGAACTTACAATACATGGCGTATCTTCTGAACGCGGTTTTTGTTTTTAATAACTTATATGTCATTTTGAAGGGTACATATCGGGCCTCAAAGCTTCATATGCGGGAAGTTTTGCTTTACTTCTTTATTTTGAAAAAAAAATGCCGATGAAGCACACCGATTACTCACCAAAGCTTATGGTGAATGTGTTCAACGTGCGAGAAATTTTTTTGAGTATGAAAAAGTGCAATATTTTTGAAGGACGGAGTTTTAAAGTGGCATATTTTTTAATAGAATTGGGATATTACTTGAAATTAAAATTAACTCATCCAAACAAAAAATATAACTCGGAATAAATGTGGATCAAATTATTCCTAATATTTGCAAACCTATTCATATTTTGATACAAATTTTAGTTTTAGAATCTCAATAAATACGTAATACGTAATAAAATCTTTATTTTTTAACAAAACTCAATGAAATTTATATTACATATTTGAAAAATATAACATTTCTCCATAAATAAAAAAAAAATTATGGGGATATCATTAACTGTTAAGAAGATATGCTCAAATCTATAAGTCTCTTAAAATTATTTTATTTTGGATTTTCCATGGAGAAAAAAATGTAGCCCCACTTTCCCCCAAGATGTTTCTTTAATAAAATGAAAGTTTCGGAAGTTTTCGGAACAGGATGAAAACTTAAAATTTGTTGTCGAATAATAAACGAAATATCAAAAAAAATCTTATCTATGTATGGGTTTTGTGGGTGGTGGGCATGGCCGATTTTATTGAAACTCGGCATGCGTTCTTCTTTTGTTTTGAGGAAATATATGTACCAAATGGAACAATTTTATGCGAAAAAATCTATTTGGATTGTATGGTCAGTGGGCGTTGGGCGTGGTCGATTTTGATAAAATTTTATTTTTTTTTAGTTTAGTCCATATAATTTTAGGTGCCAAATTTCAATGCTCTACGACCATTCCTTATAATTTTTATACAAAATGTATTGCATTTGGATTGCATGGGCGGTATGCGGTGGCCATGGCCGATTTTATTGAAACTCGGCATCCGTTCTTCTTTTGTGGTCGATTTTGATAAAATATTATTTTTTTCTTAGTTTGGTCCATATAATTCTCTGTGCCAAATTTTAGTGCTCTACGACCACTCCTTATAATTTTTGCCAAAAAAATGTATGAAGCCATCCCTCTGTGCGACATACTCGAAAAATAGGACATGTTTTTATACCCAAATGTTCTTCGTAAAGATACCTTATAGAAAAATATAAAATTGTTATATATTCTTAAAGAATGTTTATTTTTAATAAAAAAATAATTTCGTCCAAAAAAACACCAAAAATCAACTATTTTTTGAATATTTAAATTTAAAATCGTTTAGTTTTGGATCCATAATTGATATTGCTCTGAAATCTTTTGTATGTTATTCATAATTTAGTTGTCTAACCAACAAATTCGAGTCCAAGCGGATCAATGTATGCCAAAATTTAAAAAATTTCAATTTTGAAATGCCAAAAATATAAAAATCTTTGAAATCGGATGGGAAACAAAAAAATTGCACGAGTTTTAAAATTTTACATGTCGAAGGTAGCCTACTTTCAGCCCCATGGCGCCACCCGTGGATCATTTGTAGTGCCCGTTTCAATAAGTTAAACTCGAATACTCGTTGGCTACGCCCATGACAAATTTCATTCCGATCGGATGAGCCGTTTAGAAATGCCAGATTTATTTCCAAAAAATTTTGATTCTGCCCCAATGTGCAATGTTATGAAAAGTATGCTAAACTACCATCAGGTTAAATATTTTGTGTCCAACAATTTATTTAACGACCGCAAGTATGGCTTCTGTAGAGGACGCTCTACAGGAGACTTGCATTTTTATCAAAACTTATTGTTTTTGGTGTCGGAATTAACATCTCTCGGATCTCATCAAACGAGTTCTACATAAATTCAGGTTCCTTTATTTTTGCTACTCTATTACTTATTTATCTAAACGACCTTCTACGTCAAACTTCCAACCCTATCTATTCTTTTGCAGATGACAGCAACATTTGCCATTCATATTCATTCAATTATATATCAAGCCTGTCGGAGATTGCTGCAATGAGGCAAAACATGAATGATTCCCTTAATCAAGACCTTCTGACAATCTCTGAATGGAGTCGTGCGACTAGGATCGCTTTCAACGCTCGCAAGACTCAGTGTTGCATGTTGACACAAAAACGAACGGCAGACCATGTCGCTTCAGCTGTATTTATGTATTTATGGGTGATGTAAATATTGTGGAATCAGACGCTCTTGATGTTCTGGTCTAAACACATTTTTCAATTGTCGAAATAAGCATTCAAGTGTCTCGGATTTCTAAATCGGTATAGGAATTACTTCACTCCATCTGCTCTCCTCACTATTTATACCACCTATATCCGACCGAAAATGGAATACAAGTACCATATATGAGCCGGTCCTTCAAAGTCTATTTTAGAGCTTCTCGACCATGTACATGATCCAACTCTATTGATTCGCTGGATCACCGTCGCAATGTGGGCTGTTACATTGTTCTATCGGTACTACAATGAAATGTGTTCAGATGAAATTAGGAAACTTGATTTTTAAATAATACACGTTTTTCATCAAGAACACATCCCTTTGTGGTCGATTTCAGAAGACCGCACAAAACACTACACGGAAAATTCGTTCTTTATCCGTACTGTACGTATGTGGAGAAAAAAATGTTTGCACCGAATCATTACTTGTGATGAAAAATGCATCCATTACGAATTGAAGCTAAGAGACCTTGAAAGACGATTCTATATCTCTGAAATCCAGCTTGAACGCTATAAAAGAAAATCAGTTTTGCACCGAATTATCAGTTGCGAAGAAAAATGGATACATTACAATAACCCGAAGTGTAAGAGATCGTATGTGAAGCCCGGCCAACCGGCCGAATCGACACCAAGAGCTAGTATTTGGTGTGACCAAAAGGGTAATATCTATTATGAGCTGCAAAAAATCTGTCCAGACCATCACAGGGAAACTGTACCGAACTAATTCGTTTGAATCGAGCATTGCACGATGGGGCCATTTAAAAACAAAATAATAAAATAAGTAATTTTCTTAAATGTATTAATATGAATTATTTTGTTTATTTAAAGTAAGTTTCTAAATAAATGTATCTTGAACAGACTGATGCAATTATCGCTTAACTTCAAGATCCGCTTATAGCCATGCATATATTTCCTGTCACTAGAGGTGGGTGTGTCAGTAGGCGGATTGACTTAAAATGATTACTAAAGTCTTAGGTGAGCATTTATGTGACCTATTTGAAACTCAGGAACTTATTATTTCCCGGTGATCATCAACCGCAGTAGTACTTTAATGCACCTACTGGAAATGGGCGTGGCACTGCCCGATTGACTTAATTTTTTTACTGAAGACTTAAAAGCTCATTATTATCATCGAAATATGTACGAAATTTGAAAGGTCTAGCTGTTTCCTGTGATTTAGTGCCTCAAAAACTGGTCATTGGCCCCATCGTGTATTGGCCGAAAAACGGTCAGACATGAAACCGTAATATTCCATCGCACATGTTACAATAACTTTTAAAAAGTATTTAAAATTTCGTGGTTGGGAAGAAGAAGCTACTATTTGTTTCGATCGATACATAAGGTTCTCTCTGGGATACGCTTCACTCTAGAACAGAATATTTTTTTGGCTTGATTCGATATTGGCCTCAAAAGATGAGCAGTTATTTTGGCTCGGAATCCATATGTTGCCAGAAAGATGGGAAAAGGCCATAGCTAACAAAGGCCAATACTTTTATGTTTCAAAATAAAAGCTAAGAATTTAAAAAAATCCCGCATTTTTAAGTCATATATCCAATAATTCATAATAAAATTCATTCAATCTTTCAATGTTTGTTAATTCAAATCTAATACAAATTGCTTTTTGTAATAGATTTGTATTGAAGAAAAATTTAATCATTCAATTCCTTGATTCAATGAAGAATTAATTCTACAAATAATGAATTCTCTAAGGAGTGAATTCAATACGTTTGAACTATTAATCTTGAAGAGAAGAGGTAAAATTCAAACGTATTTCCCGCGATTTTTCATTTCCGGAAAATTGTTAACAAAATATGTTCATTTCCGCGGATTTTGTAATACTAAATTAAGACAAAAACCAAACCATATTTAGGCCCGAATTTTATGTTTAGTTTATGTATCAAAACTTAAAGAAGAAGACTTATAAAGGAATTTCCAAAAGTTTCCGAAAAAAATCTTCAGAATTTCCAGTAAAATGTTGACGATTCCCAATCGTATTAGTTCAACAACTATTTGAAAAACTCATGGATAAATCTAGTGATCTAATTTGGTTTCAACGCAATATTTTAGGTTTTAAAATGTCAGTTCCGGGACTAATTTTATGGAAGCATTACGAAGGTAGCACTAGGAAAGCTCTATGGACCAAACACACCTTCTTAGGAACAGTTCTGGAACTAGTTCGACGATTTAATAACCGTAAAATTGAAAATATATTTAGTACTCTGAGGAAAGAGCCCGGTTCACAAGACAATTATTTCATTACTTTGAGGATTTTGGTTGGAAAATGTGAGATTTTCTACTCTTTCAATGTAACAAATTAGCTTAAAAAATAATAATTTTACAAAGACCATAACGTATACTCCCAAAATCTAAACGGACCAATACAGAACTAATCACACATTGACCCCAAGTCTTATTAATAACTAAATTCTAATATATTTCTGGAAATTCTCATCCCATACAGTTGCCTCCGATGCTGATCATTTGACATCTTTAATAGATGAAGTGTCTTATATATCACCTCCCTCGCCTGTGCTCTCACAATACGATGACATACCCAAGAGTTACTTCTGCAACGGTGACAATCGTCCCGCCGACTGTGGCGAGAATTGTGAATGTGTCCATAAAATAGATTTACCACTCAATGCTGTAGTCGAAGTTGTATTAATTGACGAGGTGCAACAAATCAACATTAGTCATCCGTTTCATTTGCATGGCATACCATTTTACGTTATCGGTATGGGTCGATCGCCAGATGAGGAAACACAACGCATGAGTCTAAAACTAGCACTCGATCTAGATAGACGTGGTATGTTGAATAGGAAATTTCAGATGCCCGCGCTGAGAGATACTGTGGCAGTACCCAATAATGGCTATACGGTTATAAGATTTCGTGCCGATAATCCGGGCGTTTGGATGTTCCACTGTCATTTTCAATATCACATTGTGATTGGCATGAATCTACTGTTTCAGGTGGGCACAAAGAAGGATTGGCCACCGGTACCAGCTAATTTTCCCAAATGTGGCAATTTTGTACCGCCCATAACGTTAAATTAATGCAACGTGAACGCATTTTAATGTATTAAATATGGGGTAGTTGTTGAGTGTTCCGCATATTCAAGAAATATAGTATTTATAAAATGAAGAAATATATATTGAAATTCTATTATTTAGTTAAATATTTTGTTGTGTTTTTGTTTTAATTTTTATTAAATGTTTTATTATGTTGTTAAAAAAGAGTTATAAAAATGTAATAATAATATTAAAGAACTAAATTTATAGGAAACAAACAAAAAATATATTTAAAAAAAAAAAACTTAAAAAATTGTAAACATTTTAATATTAATTAATTATTTTCTCTCAGTGTATTCTATATTTTAAGTATAGTGAAATAAACTTCTGATTCTTCATAAAATGTCAAAATTTAATTCAATTTGTGTTTTTATTTTAATAAAGTAAGTAAAACAAAGGCAATTTATACTATCATAATTATTAAAAATTGATTTTATAAACAGTTTTCGGGAATTCTGGAGGGTGAATCACGGAAATTTCCCATCCCAAAACCGAAAAGTTTTAATATAAACAAGAGAGAGATATTCGGATGTGTCGAATCTTATATAGCCTTCACCATTGTAGAATTAGCAAGGTACAATTATTAGAAAGTATGTTCTCAATTATACATTCCCTATAACGTCAAACAAAAGAAAATGAAAAAATATCAAAAGGAAATGTTTAAAAAAAAATAATTGAATTAAATTTTTTGTTACGAAAAAATTCAATTTCAACCATAAATTCATTAATAATTGCAGAAAAACTATATTTTGTTAAATAAATGTATACTAATTTCAATTAAAACGTTTAAAATGTATAAAATATCGCGGTAACAAATTGAAAAAAGGTAAGTAATTAAATATATAGTTTGACGTTTTAGGGTTGAATAATGAAAACTCTCTCTAATAATTGTACCTGGTAACTGATTGTACCATGGCCTTCACCAAATTATATGTACATACTTTAAAGTAATTGTTTTTAAATATTTTTAGGTAAACAAAATTTAGCAACTGATTTAAAAATTTTGAAAAAAAAAAAAATGGTTCAACAAGATCTCATATGCGACTCCATATCTTTATATATGTATATAATTCGTCTGTACGTGTGTTAGTAACTGAACTCCTCCTTAACGGCTGGGCGGATTTCGATGAAAATAGTGGGAGTCTTCAAACTTTGTGTGAGCTATGGCAGAACTACGTTTGCCGGGACAGCTAGTAGTATATATAAGTCGATGTAGCCATGTCCTTCTGTCTGTTGAAATCAACTTTCCGAAGGCCCCAAATTATTTATTTTATACGTTTATTATAGTACTAGATGAACCGACAGACGTTGTCCTGTCTAAATTAAAAAATACTTGTGTTCGATTTCTGAATTTGTGAGAAGCGGTTTGAAATGGGTAAAAATTGTTAAAAAGAAAAAAAACGTTGTTACTGAAGAAGCGTTACTGTGAGACAAAGAACATAAGTCTGTTGTCAAAAACCTATGGCTTGCAACAACAGACTACATGTACATCAGTGTACATATTTTTTGGAATTTTGGTCTGAAGTGATCACAGATCGAGCTCCTTTTCTTAATTAAACGCTTATTGGCCAAGTAATTAGCGAATTAAGACATTTTGAGTTTTTATATAAAAAATCGATTTTTGGTCAGAAATATGAGTGATCACAGAACGTGTTCCTTTTCTTGATTAAACGATTAATGGCCAAGTTATTAGCGAATTAAGATATTTTGATTTTTGGTCAGAAATATGAGTGATCACAGATTGATCTCCTTTTCTTGAGCTCCTTGTCTTGATTAATCGCTTATTGGGCAAGTTATTAGCGAATTTAGAGTTTTTATATACAAAATCAATTTTTGGTCAGAAATATGAGTGTTCACAGATCGTGCTCCTTTTCTTGATTAAACGCTTATTGGCCAAGTTATTAGCGAATTTAGATATTTTGAGTTTTTATAGAAAAAGATCGATTTTAGGTCAGAAATATGAGAGATCACAGTTCGTGCTCCTTTTCTTGATTAAACGCTTATTGGCCAAGTTATTAGCAAATTTAGATATTTTGAGTTTTTATATAAAAAATAAATTTTTGGTCAGAAATATAAGTGATCACAGATCGTGCTCCTTTTCTTGATTAAACGCTTATTGGCCAAGTTATTAGCGAATTTAGATATTTTGAGTTTTTATATAAAAAATCAATTTTTGGTCAGAAATATAAGTGATCAGAGATCGTGCTCCTTTTCTTGATTAAACACTTATTGGCCAAGATATAAGCGAATTTAGATATTTTGAGTTTTTATAGAAAAAATCGATTTTAGGTCAGAAATATGAGTGATCACAGATCGAGCTTCTTTTCTTGATTAAACGCTTATTGGCCAAGTTATTAGCGAATTTAGATATTTTGAGTTTTTATATAAAAAATCGATTTTTGGTCAGAAATATGAGTGATCACAGATCGAGATCCTTTTCTTGATTAAACACTTATTGGCCAAGATATGAGCGAATTTAGATATTTTGAGTTTTTATAGAAAAAATCGATTTTAGGTCAGAAATATGAGTGATCACAGATCGAGCTTCTTTTCTTGATTAAACGCTTATTGGCCAAGTTATTAGCGAATTTAGATATTTTGAGTTTTTATATAAAAAATCAATTTTTGGTCAGAAATATGAGTGATCACAGATCGTGCTCCTTTTCTTAATTAAACGCTTATTGGCCAAGTAATTAGCGAATTTAGATATTTTGAGTTTTTATAGAAAAATGCTATTTGTAATGCAGAGAGAAGTCAATTGGTTACTTTATACATCCTATGGAATCTAGCTTAAAGACAATTATTACTTAAGTGTCTCTATGTAATCTATAGTGTCTCTAAGTTATCCAAAATCACTAGTTTACGAAAGTCTCGTTGAAATGACTGTCAGGAGCGGTAACTGTGTATGTGAACCTTTCGATAACGAAATCTCTTATAAATCGAATTTGCAATTAAAACAAATATGAATGTTTTTCGATACATTTAATGAATTTTTGATACTTAAAAAAACTAAACTATTTTGAAGAAAAATGTTTTGAAATGATAATTTTCAATTACTGTTAAAGAAATGAAGAACTTAATGCCAGTTTCTCGATGTCGAAAGAAGTTAGTTAGTAAATGTTATCTACTGCTATTTCTATAATAAATTCGACAAAAAAAAATTGTTGTCGAAACAATGTATTGCCCATTAATGACAAAAAATTATATTTTTATTAAAAATTGGCATAATATGCATATAAATATGCATTTTGAAGTAAAATATAACAAAATATGCATTATCAATAAAATATGCAAAAATATGCACTAACAATCGATGCCATTTTGCAGCAAAATGTGCGATTCGGATAGATAATTGGTCTACATTGTATTTGGACGTTCGAGAAAAAACATACATTTGCATATAAATCCGCCCCCTAGTGATCACAGAACGTGCTCCTTTTCTTGATTAAACGATTAGTGGCCAAGTTATTAGCGAATTTAGATATTTTGAGTTTTTATAGAAAAAGATCGATTTTTGGCCAGAAATATGAGTGATCACAGATCGAACTCCTTTTCTTGATTAAACGCTTATTGACCAAGTTATTAACGAATTTAGATATCTTGAGTTTTTATATAAAAAATCGATTTATGAGTGATCACAGATCGAGCTCCTTTTATTGATTAAACGCTTATTGGCCAAGTTATTATAGAATTTAGATATTTTGAGTTTCTATAGAAAAAATAAATTTTTGGTCAGAATATGAGTGATCACAGATCGAGCTCCTTGTCTTGATTAATCGCTTATTGGCCAAGTTATTAGCGAATTTAGATATTTTGAGTTTTTATAGAAAAAATCGATTTTAGGTCAGAAATATGAGTGATCACAGATCGAGCTCCTTTTCTTGATTAAACGCTTATTGGCCAAGTTATTAGCGAATTTAGATATTTTGAGTTTTTATAGAAAAAGATAGATTTTTGGCCAGAAATATGAGTGATAACAGATCGAGCTTCTTTTCTTGATTAAACGCTTATTAGCCAAGTTATTAGCGAAATAAGATATTTTGAGTTTTTTATAAAAAATCGATTTTTGGCTAGAAATATGAGTGATCTCAGATCGAGCTCCTTTTCTTGAATAAATGCTTATTGGCCAAGTTATTAGCGAATTTAGATATTAGCCAAATCGATTAGCCAAATAAGTGCAGCCGTTTTCCGATTTTAGATAAATCGAAAAAAGTGGGCTTAAAAGTGGGCGTGGTAAATTTTTCATTCCGTAAAAACCTACGTTGGACTATGACCAACATTTTGACAAAAAAAAATTGTCTAAATCGGTCTTGCCGTTCTCAACTGATGCAATTACCAACGAACGACATTTGATTTTTATTTATATAGAAGATATGGATATCTAATGATAGATATTTCAAAGTCCTTTACAACGACGTATGTCGTAATGGGTCAAAATCGGGAAAAGTATTATTTAAACCCATTTTTTTTCTCACCAAAAACAAATTTGTTATAAATATTTTTTCATTAATAAATTTAATTAAAAAATTAAAAAAAAAAATTTTAAAAAAATATTACTTAAAAATATTTAAAATTTTTATTTTAAAGTATGGGTCTAAGAATTTTGGATTGTGTTCTTAGAAGTGTGGTATTGCTTGCTGTTCCCCCCTAATTGAATTCCGACTATCTTATACAGAATGCCTTTGCAGTTAAGGCTTAATTTCGATTGATAGTGGATTAGCCAGTGTCAGAGGTGTATAATAGGTACAGGGTTGGTCCTAGAACACTTTCCTGAGGTACACCAGCATTGATCGCATAATCGCCGAACTTTATCTTAAACAAGTGATCCGATAGGTAAGATTCTAGTATTTTGTGTGTTCTAGAAGGCAGTAGTAGGCATTTTATCTTGTATTTATGCCAAACCTTGTCAAAAGCCTGGACAACATCTTCAAATATTGCCGATCATTACTTTTTTAGTTCGATAGATTTTCGTATGTCTCCTGTTAGGCGGTTACTTGCTCAATTGGAATCCGAATTGATTATCTGAGATAATATTTTGACTATTTAAGAATGTTAAAATTTGTCCTTGGATTATTTTCTCAAATATTTTAGACAAACAAGGCAATAGGCAAATCGGTCTGTAGGATGATGCCAAAGGCAAATCCTTTCCTGATTGGTTAATTTGGGAGATTTTCCAATCATTCGGAAAAATTCCAAGAGACAAGATCGCATTGAATAATACTTTGAACACAACAATTGCCACATCTGGTAGTTTTCCAATCATGGAAAGTTTTCGCACATGGTACTGGTTAATCTTCAATATAGTTTCGATTTCTGCGATCCTCTTCCGAATGAAGGGCTCTTTTTAGTGTCTTACTTGCAGCGGACAGCCTCTGTTGCCAATTTCTTCTACATCTCTATAATTCTGTATAAAAAATATACATTTTAGGTTTAGCATGAATTTGACACTTAGAGTGATCCAAGGCCGAAAATATTAGAGACTTGAAGTCTCTGATACAATTGTTGATATCTTCCTCAAACTGTATGTTAAATTCAGTGTCGATATGGCTGCTTATGTATTTTTTATATTTAAACCAATTAGTCTTGAACAATGAATCGTCTCATACAGAAAATGGACATTGACCGTAATAGTTTAGTACAACGGGAGAATGATCAGAATATAGTTCGTATGATATTTCTGCAGAAATAGAATTTCTATTTAAATTCCTTGATATGGCAACATATGTATGTATATTAGATCAGGAATTTCACCGAAGGCCCTAAACAACTATCAAGTATAATTCATAAGTACTTCAATATATCCGCTATAGTGAACCTTAGCTTGCTATTTAAATGTGTGAAATAAACAATAAATCTCGACTACATCGATTTGTTTATTTTTTTGTTCACCAAAAAAAATTTTAAACCAAAAATTAGTTTTTCATGTTTTTAATAATGCATAACTATGTAGTTTGGGAAATAAAAATCTGTTTACTTTTGCTTAGAATGCCAACGAAGTCTTTCTTACGATATAGTGTAACAGTCTTTTTATTTTCATATGTATCGGTATAAAAATATAAAATAAAAATTTAATTTTTAGAAAAATATCCATCTACAAAAAAAATATTTGCAATACTATCGCATAAACAAGAACTGCAATTTCCGAAACGATTTCTTGACATACCTAAAGATTCCAATATTTTAAATTCGAAAAGTATTAATACACAGTGTATTGTCGTCTGTAAATACCCTAAATACTTTCAACAATTATTTAAGGGAACTTGTTGGAGACTTCAAGGTCTTATGAGCCTTAGTGTAACCATGGTAACCCAGCAAATGAAAACACTATTATATTTTTATTGAAAGTGAATAAAATTGGTTTTTCTTACCAAAAATGACTGAAGAGTTACAAAAGGCAGGACTATTTATTGATGATATTTATAGATTACGGGTGCAAGATCCCCGCATTGCCACCGAAACTAATGAACTGAGAGAAGAATGTTTGGAGTATGCCGAAAAATTGGATGAGTTTAAGAAGTTGGCCATTGAATTTCATAAAATTGTCAATAATTATGGCAAAGATGTGGAAAAGGAAAAGTTAAGAGCTATTGGCACGCAAAATATGTTGAAAACTATGGCCAAACAAAGACAGTCAGAACAGCAGTTGTATCAGGTAAAACATAAACGTTTATTTTTAAATTTTTTATTGTAAAGTTCTTAATAATCTTTTTTGATTACAGAGTAAAATCCATGAAAAGAATTTAGAATTGGAGCGTTTGAAAAGTGAATATCAGTATTTACAGCGCATTGAATCCGAACAACAGGAACTTATAAATAACTTTTTGATGAATCAATAAAAAAAATGTGTGTAAATGACTTAAAATATATTATGCCTTAAAATAAATCAAAGACAAATAAAAAATATAAGAAATTCTTTTAAAATTTAACATATAATTTCTTTAAGAGATTGTACATTTTTACGATAACAAGCAAAACTGCATAAAGGTAAATTTGTTTTGGAGCAGTTATACACCTTGGGATTATTACAACCTGCTATGCCGCACATTTGCTGTTTGGGTGGTTCTTTGGGTGTCTGGGCTGCCAAAGGAAATTCTACGCCCACCGGCAACTGTACAACAGCTCCTTCTAAAGTATTTTTATAACTTATCATGGGTATTGCTTCTTTAGCTGATTTCGGTTTATTACCCGTTCTATATTTACTTTCTTGCTTCTTAAGTAAACGTTCCATGGTTTTCTTTTTGTCCTTTTCCCGCTTTTCATCAGCCTGCTGTTTACGTTTGAGAATTTTCAAGGCCGCCTTTTGCAATTCTTCGGCGGTTTGGGGTTTCTCTTTCTCTTTGTAACCAGTTGGTAGAGCCATCAATGTTTCCGAAAAGCCCGGGGCGGATTCTATGTCATTATTGCGATCATACATAGCTCTTTGACGGGCGGTCATTAATTTTGGATCTTTCATTTTACGCAATTCAACATCTTCAATTTCTTCTAGTTTACCTGATTCTACAGCAGTCAGCCAACGTTCTTCTTCACTAGAGGTGCCACTATCACGCCGTCGTTTGTTTTTCTTGGCCATGTTGGTGGATGGCGTAACTGGCATCTTTGTGTTTAACACTTCTGTGTCATCCAACTTCTTAACAAATTTCTTGGAACTTGTAGGCTTTTCTACTTTTAATATAGTCTGTAAGGAAGATGTGTCTTCAACTTTTGTTTCCAATTCCATACTGTCTTCCATTAACTCTTCTTCAACTTCAACATCAATATTTTCCTCGTCGTTGGTAAATGATTCTTTGCTAAGATTCATGCTATTGGGTGTGTCATTCCTATCATCCTCCACATCGATATCTTCGCTATCTTGTATACTAGCTAGGGATTCATTAGACTTTTCAAAGCTGTGTGATTTGTTTCTGGAGACCTTGTGATGTTTATGCTTGTGCTTCTTGTGTTTTTCTTTGGAATGTTCTGAAATGAATTAAAATTATTTCAATATTTTGTATAAAAATAACTCTGTCAAGAGTACGTACATACCTTCTTTATCTTTTTTAGCCATATTTATGTGAATTTAGTAAAATTTCCGTAAAATGTTGTATGAAAATTTAATTAAAACATAAATAATAATAATGTAAACAAAAACATAATGCAGCTGTTTAAACTATTCACTTTTGATTGATAACACGTTTTCAATGGTATTGCCAGAAGGAAATTATTAATGCCTTATTAGCAGAGCTGGATAGTGCTAACTAAATCCAAGATCATGGAAGAATTTTATTTACCCCTATCGCGAATCAATATTTCACACGAATTTCACAAATGTTGCCTCTTCGCATTTCTCGTTCATCAATTTTGTTAACGTGAAAAAATTAAACAATATACAGCTGTTACGAACAAAATCAAGTCAAGGAACACAACGTCATGTTGACGCAACAGTTCCTTCTAGGATGTCACCGGAAGAGTCATCCAAACTTCAACATCACACAGTTGGAGTCTACACCGAGGTATGTCATGCAGTACCCCTGATTGGATATTAATTGTAAAATTGTTTATGCTGCTACAACAACAAAATCAACTATTGTGAATGAAAAGTTCATGGAAATATCACGATAGCAATTTTAGCAAGGCGTATTTAACTAGGTGACAGCAGTGGTGAATTGAAATAAATACAGGCGAATTCACTTATTTTTTTATTTATATATGTAGTTTGACATTATCGCGTGCTAGTTCTGTAGTCAGCTGTGCTCCCGATGGCACCTTATTAAATGCACCTTGAATTTTAGCTTTTCAAAATGTATAAGTTCCTTATAAATCTTCTTAGAAATTTTTTAGATAACTTAAAAAGATAAAAAGTACTTTTTTCAAAAAACTAGAGAAAAGAGGCTTTTTTAAATTCTAATGCATATAATTTTGAACTCAGTCATAATTTTTAAACAATTCTTTTATTATTTGACATATACATTTGACGTTAGTCCCATAAATGAAAAATAGAGAAAATAGGGACATATTTGGACCAGCTGTTATCAAAAAACTGAAGTAATGTGGGTAAAAATGTTGAAAATTTATTTTTCAAATGCGAATATCTCCTAAGCTATAAGAAATATTAATAGATACGACGAGGAACACAACGAAGAAATAGATTCGTTTTAAAAATGTAACATACCCGAGGTGTCCTACTTTGCGGACCCCTAGCCGCTCCCCTAATGGGCCCAGAAACTAACCGTTAAAAACAATAATAATTATTTTATTATTTGACATATATGTACATTTGTCGTTAGTCCCATAAATGAAAAATAGAGAAAATAGGGAAATATTTGTACCAGCTGTTATCAAAAAACTGAAGTAATGTGGGTAAAAATGTTGAAAATTTATTTTTTAAATGCGAATATCTCCTAAGCTATAAGAAATATTAATAGATACGAAGAGGAACACAACGAAGAAATAGATTCGTTTTAAAAATGTAACATACCCGAGGTGTCCTACTTTGCGGACCCCTAGCCGCTCCCCTAATGGGCCCAGAAACTAACCGTTAAAAAGTTACAGATTTATTAACCTCTTTTTTGTCTATACCTCTGTGTGATGTGAATTACATATTATTTTTCATATTAATACAATTTATTTTTTATTTTAACAGTTTTTTTAAGATTGTTGAACATTTTTAAAAGTGTGTACGTACATAAACATGTAATTGATACATTAACAGAATAAATATTCAATATTTTTTTATTTTTCTTAAAAACATACGAGTAGTATCAAAATTAAAGGTTTCAAAAATAAAAATACTTTATAAAAAAGAAGTTAATACAATATTCATTATGTCGTTTTAGGATAATAGAAAATAAACAGGAAATGAATAATTAAAATATGTAATTGTTATAAGCTGCTTTATTATTAATGGCTGAACATACAAATTTCGTTTTATGGATGAGGAGGATGTTTTTTTATAGTTCCTTGTGCCACTTTATGTTGGCACATATTATTATAGGAAATAAAAACATTTAACAGCTATTGTTTATTTGTTATTGATGAACATATTAAATATTTAGAATATGCTTGTAGATTTAGCTTGTTGGCTGTATTTTTGTTCGAGTTTTAGAACTGAAACCCTGAAACTTTTTTTATAAATCTCTGTTGGAGTAGCTTTTTTTTAAGCACTATCACTACCACTGGTACGCCATAGTTAGGGAAGTATGGGTCGTGGTCGCACCACATAATGGGTTACAAATCATGTAGGATTATTGCGTTTATTTGAACGCAAACGAGCCAGACCAGTACGTTCTTCCTCTTCATCACTTGTATACTGATGCATACCACTAGATCCCGCACCTGAGGCACCCGACGATGAACCACCACCCGAAGGATTACGTACCGAGGAGGTGGCTTGTAATAGCTCCTGATCGGGAGCATTACGATTTTCATACAACAACACCTGTAAGGTCTCCTCATATATACGAGCTTCCGGAAATTCTACCTTAGTATGTTTACGATCTGTAGCATACACGATGGAAGTACAACAAACTTCGGCCACCTTTTTGCCATGACCATAAAAGGACCAGCAGCATATTTCACTCGGTCCAATGACATCTTTTATGAACAAGATACGCTCATTGAAACGCAATGACAGCTTATCAAACAGTTCTATATTCTTCAATAGATTATCGTCCGAATTGCTGGTATATGAATACTTGTTGTTTTGTCGTTGCACCACCAATATTACGGCTGGTTTCGATGATGAACTTATCAGCATTTGTTCTTCTTTCTGCGATGTTATAAGAGGAATGCGACAAATTGGTTTAGGTTCTTGATGTGCCAATAAGGCACGTTCACATGACATGGCCAACTCAGTGATACAGTAGTATTTTGCTTCGGCTAGTAGTTCGGCAATTTCTCGATGAGATTCCGGCAGGGGGACAGTACCATCGCGCAGATAATTAAGAATGGTGCCAAAATGTTGGCCACAGCGATCAATAAGAATCCAACCTAAAAATGTATTAAATTCATAAATATTTTTTTTTCGTATTATTCAAATTCACTTGCCTTCCGAATCGGTCAACACCTCCATGCGCCCACTGAACATGGCACTCAACATGGTGTCATTGTGTTTTGTCAGCGTTCCAATTGTGGTGTAATACAAACGGCCACCTACATTCAGTTTCACATACTGAGAACTATGACCCTTAATTAAAGTCTTTTGATCTCCGGACATTTTGGACGTGGTCACCAATACCAAATCGTCACAAGGACTGGCAGTCAATTGTAATTTACCCTCGATGGCGCGGGTAACAGCCACTAAACAAGTACTGTTACTGCCACTGGGATATGATCCCGACGACGTTGATTGTTCTGTCTTTGCCTGTTGTGTTGTGCTACTGCAGCTAGCTCCCTCTACCTTTGGCTTAGTGGTGTTGGAGCCTTTGCAAACGCTGTCTTGGGCGTTGCGTGTGCTCGCTAAAGGTGTTAGAGTAGCAATTTTGACGATTTATTGTGTAAACTCGTTGGCAAATGTGTCAAAAGTTTGTTTTTATCTTCCAACACCATTCAATTCAAAAAAACCTTTGTTTCTATTTTGTCTTAATAAAGATCACTTTGTTTTAATTTTGTTTAATATTTAATCTTTTGTTGGTGAAGACGCCCTTTTTTATTTTCTTGATAAAGTCTACTGTCTGCGATATGTCAATGAATCTTGGCTGGCTTTTTATCTATTTAACATGAATCACCACTTAATTTATGAAGTTCCATTGGAAAACTGTTCGTATTGTTTATATTGATAACAATAATTTATTTATGGTTTTTTGTTAGTTTTTATCTTAGGTAATTTTCTTGTGTATGTTTTCCTAATAAAATTATTTAGGATTCCCTAGAAAATATGCAGCTAATGCTTCTTCTTTGTTTTAGAGTATTTTTGGCATTCAGATGGAAGTGGTAGCATAATGTATCATCACCAGGGTGAGGAAAAGTATATGATTATAATGAAGCTAAAATTAGGGGTTTCAAATTTGTATACCATTCACCATTAGAGGAAAATCGGGCGAAAAATGGCTAGAATATAGGCAACAAATCTCGACTGCGGAAAATATATTTTTTGGTCCATGGACACATCAACTATTCAAAAACTATTTAGTTCATATTAAATTTCCACATCAACGTACGATTTTGATAGGGCACGACAATTCTGAATATTTAAGTATTTCCAAGAGAAAATAATGATTATGACAAAAAGGTCTGATATGCCAAAATAATTCTATTTTTAATCTCACATACATATCAATTTTTAAGTTTCTGAAAATTTTAAAAATTCATAGTGAATAAGGTCTTTAGTAAATCTACATAAATAAAAATCAAATGTCGTTCGTTGGTAATTGCATCAGTTGAGAATTAGAAATTTTTTTCTTTAAATGAAAAATTGACCACGCCCACTTTATTCGATTTATCTAAAATCGGAAAACGGCTACATTTGGCTAATTTTTTGTTTAAATGTTCGTAATTATCCAATTTAAGTTTTTACTGAAGGAAAACTTGACCACGCCCACTTTTTTCGATTTATTTATAATCGGAAAGCAGCTGCACCTATTTGGCTAATTTGTTTTTAAATGTTCGTAGTAAAATTCGTAAGTAAAATAATGCGAAACTTTTTATAAAAAAAAGTTAGAGGTACTAAAGTCCTACGACCTACAATAAAACAGTTTTTTCAAAATAACTCAAAATTTTGAGGGTGTTTCAAAATCTTTGAAAATGGTTTTAGTATGTCCTCACCTAGGCCTACTACGCACCTAGGCCTACTACGCATTAGGTCGCTTTTCAAGCTCTGACAAAAAGTGTTATTTTGTAGCAGAGTGTTATTAATTAAAAATCGAAAACGAGATCACGAGAAAATATCCATTGAAATAAAATTACTCATTCCTTATCATACAAAAAAATTAATTTAGAGGATGCAAACACATTTTTTATATAAGGGAATTCCCTAAACTTTAAAAATCTAATTAAAAATATATATTTCAGTGTTGTCAACATTCTAAATCCGCTAATAACATGGCGTTTAATCAAGAAAAGGAGGTCGATCTGTGATCACTCGATTTTTTATATAAAAACTCAAAATATCTAAATTCTTTAATAACTTGGCCAATAAGCGTTTAATCAAGAAAAGGTGCTCGAGCTGTGATCACTCATATTTCTGAACAAAAATCTATATTTTTCTATAAAAACTCAAAATATCTTAATTCGCTACTAACATGGCCAATAAGCGTTTAATCAAGAAAAGGATCTCTATCTTTGATCACTCATATTTCAGAACAAAAATCGATTTTTTATATAAAAACTCAAAATATCTAAATTCGCTAATAACTTTGCCAATAAGCGTTTAATCAAGAAAAGGAGCTCGATCTGTGATCACTCATATTTCTGACCAAAAATCGATTTTTTATATAAAAACTCAAAATATCTAAATTCTCTAATAACTTTGCCAATAAGCGTTTAATCAAGAAAAGGAGCTCGATCTCTGATCACTCATATTTCTGACCAAAAATCGATTTTTTATTAAAAAAAATTCAAAATATTTAAATTCGCTAATAACTTGGCCAATAAGCATTTAATGAAGAAAAGGAGCTCGATCTGTGATCACTCATATTTTTTTTATAAAAACTCAAAATAAATAAATTCGCTAATAACGTGGCAAATAAGAATTTAATCAAGAAAAGGAGCTCAATCTATGATCACTCATTTTTTTTTTTACAAAGACCCAAAATAAATAAATTCGCTAATAACTTTGCCAATAAGCGTTTAATCAAGAAAAGGAGCTCGATCTGCGATCACTCATATTTCTGACCAAAAATCGATTTTTTATATAAAAACTAAAAAAATATCTAAATTTACTAATAACTTGGCCAATAAGCGTTTAATCAAGAAAATGATCTGTGATCATTTTTAGTTTTTTGACAACATACTTAGGTTCTTTGTCTCTCAGTAACGCTTCTATGTATATTTTATTCTATGATCATAAGATTCATTGTGCATATTTTAAAATAAAATGTAAATCAAACATAAGCCAAACAAACCTATGTTAATAAAAATTATATTTTTTTTCTTTTTAACTATTTTTAGCCATTTCAAACCGCTTCCCATAAATTTAGTCGGGTCAGCTAGTTTAAAATAAATTTTTAAATATAATATTGCGAATAATGTAATATTTTAAAAATAAATTATATATGGAATTGTAGAAGATAGAATTTAATAATAAAAAGACGAAATAAACAGTTGTTAGCAATCCTGGAAACATGTGTTTTCTTAGATAGAGGGTTTTGAATATAGTCCCTTGTTAAATTTTTCAATATAAAATTGAGGAATTTTCAAAGTAACAATTTAATTTTTTTTTTAAATTTTATTAAAGAAAATTTAGGATTTTAACGATTATGTCCCATTTATCACAATTAAGAGAAATAAAGTGAGATAGAAAATTATAAATTCCATTTCATTATTATGAGTTCAGTTCAATGAGCATTTATTATAATTTTTTTCTATTTTTATACACTCTGATGTATGTATGTATATACGAAATGTATTGCATGCACATTTTGATTATTTTCTTTTTATGTCAAATTAAGAATATTTGTAGCATTTAAAGTAATTGAAGTCGGGACAAGTGAATCAAATATTATAAAAATACTTAAGCAATTTTGGGCTGGTAATGGAAAAACTATTTATGCGGTACATTTATAACAGTAGTATTATACATTTTTTCTGGACAACTGCAAAAAGAAGTAAAAGCAAAAGTTGGCTACAATTACCATATCGTTACCGAAATAATTGAAATTAACATTACCTATTTAATCGTAACTAACGTTACCGTTACTATTTTCTATGATGCAACATATATCAGTTTAAATAAGCGTTACCGATATATTTTTACTGTTTCGAATCGGTAGCCAACCTTGTTGAATTGAATAAAGCCATTTTTTGTTGAATTCAGGTGGATAACAAAATTTTGGGCCAATATTCCAAAAGCATTTCTAGAAGTTGTTAAACATAACTTAATGATTTAAAATAATTCCAAATCAGCAATAATTTTAGCTATGTTACCTCTTGTATCAAGCTAAGTTAACCTACATATTTCTAAATGTAGGGTGAAAAACGTTTACATTAAACATTTGTTAATACAAATATTGTTAAACAACAAATTGTTTAAATATGTATTTACAAATACATCATCATCTTCAAACTGTATTTTGATTTATTTTTCTATTCAAAGTGTTAGAAAGTATTCATAAAATATTTGTAAAAGATCTTTGAAGACCGGAAGATCATAGAAGATCATATAAAAATTATTTATTTTAAATATTTTTGTAAAATGTTTTGGTTTATTAAAATGATTGCAATAATTATAAGTGGTAGTTTAATAGGCAAATGTAAATGTCAATTAAATAGTAAGTTGAATTATCCAATATATCTATAAGCGATTGCAGATCTAAATTAATTATTAAAATTTTATTAAAACATTTTAGTGACTTCCTACATTAGCATGCCTCCCTTATACATTTTTGAGGACTACAATGAATGTTTGCTTAAAAATAATACAAATTTACACCATGTATATTGCTTGACTTATGCGGAAATAATACCAGACAATTTATCTCCATTGTGGCAAGAAATTGAACAGTTTTCCAATTCCTACCAATTCCACTTTAGACATGATCATTTATTTCGTGGTTTGTGTTTAAGGAACTTTATTAATTCTAGCAGCAAACATACAAATTGGAAATATCAAACATCTAAAAATGAGGTAATACAAGTACATTTTAGTTAAATTTAATAAAAAAATTAATTTTGTTTTATAATTAATAGATAACTGACATTTTTAAGCAAATTTTTAATAATTCCCAAAATGGTTATTTAAATTTGGATTATGAAGGTGAAGTACATAACCGTTTGAATGAAGAATTTAATGAAAAATATAATTTGAGCTTAGAAACTTTAACACTGTATTGTGATAGTCCAGAATATGTCAAAGAAAAAAGTAAGTTCTAAATCTAAACTTAGCAAAGCGGATTTTTTTTCAAATTCCAAATTCACAATTTTGGAGAAGAATATGTTTTTAAACCTATGTATTTGAGACTTTGACAAATGAATATGAACAAAAAATCAAGAATTCTAAATGTGAATCAATTGTAGCAAAATTGGTACACGGGATGATACGAAAAATGCAGATAAAAAACAAGTAAGAGAGCTATATTCTATAATCTTAGATACCCTTCACCACATTATACTTACAAATATTTTTTTTTAAATATTTTTATTTAAACAAAAATAATTATTTTTTTTAAATTGTTTTTAAAAAAAATTTTTAAATTTTTTTTTAGATCTGTTAGTTTTTTAATGAAACGTAATAGCATAGAAAATTTTCATTGAACAAAGGATATCTCAAAAATGTTATCAAGCTTTTTCCAACGTTTTTTCTGAAACGATTAAAAATATATATAAAATTCGGAATGGGACCATGGGGAGTTCTCGAAATAATTGAAATATAGGAATTTAGGGCCCCTTTCCGTATCATATATAAATTATATATATAGTCCCAAAGAAAATTTTTGTCTATAAAAGCAAAAATAATTTTTTTGGGAAAAAAATTAAAAAAATACGGACCATTTTACATGCTCCAAATTTGGACGAGATAACTGTTAGCTAGTTTTTTTATTTTATACAGAATTTTATTTAATTTTATATAAAAAAATTGTTAAAAAGATCGATCAATATTAAAAAAAAAAATTAATTAATTAATAAACCTAAATATCACTTGAACTAAAAGAGGCAAGCTGTAAGCCTTTTTTTGTAGATCTTTTCAAGGACTACTTATATTTTAAATTTCAACTCATTCGGATCATAAATTAATTTTTGGGAATTTTTAAAAAAATATAACACCCAAGGTGACCAACTTTGAGGGTTCACCCACTTGCCTGCATTCTGCATACCAAGCTGAACTGTAAATCAACCTCACCTACAATCTTGTGAAATTTCGTCACGATATCTCCAATAGTTCCGAAGATACCGAATTATTAAAAAAACGTGCGTACCTTAACTACTGTAAAACTTTATTACCTCTATTCAACGCTTGTTTCTTAAGCCTTTTGATTTCTTACAGTTTTTTCAAGAATTGATCTTGTTTCTTAAGTCGTTTGTTTTTTTTAATCTATTATAATAATAGCGATTACTTCTTAAGTCTTTTGATTTAATAAGCTATGTATGTATATCGAGATGAGGCTATATCGATTTGGAATTGGTCCTAAACCCACAAAAGTATATATCTGGGACTAAGACGATCTAGCGATGTCTGTTGAAGACACAATAGTGCCTGATGGAAGGAGGATGATTTTTATCATTTTTATTTATCAAGAATGTTTGGTATTCTTAATGGAAAAATCTGTCTAGTAGAACCGGAATAGTATATATAGGGCCTTCCGACATTCGTGCGATTTTATCTCGTTAGACTTTTTTTGTGATCATTTCTTAAGTCGGAGTTCTACTCAATTCAAATTCAGCCTGATTTATGTCATGTAAAATTGGACATTTGGTATTTAAATTTTATTGGAGGAGTATAACGTCTCACAAATTGCCAGGTTACCGACGTTGATTCAATTAAGTCTCTTCATCATATGTCGAGTTATAAATGGTACTCCACCAGTATCAATGAGTCTTCACCAAGGTTTATCCAAATTAAAAGACACGCGGTTGTTGTACACGATGTAGAACAGGAACCGTTTTACGAAGCTTTACATCACATACGTCATATCTGTTGTTTTAGTTCGGAACAGAGGGGCAATTTTAATATAAGAAATGTATCACTCGTTTTTTTTATAAGTAGGTAGTTCAAAAGTCAAAAAGAGCGATTGTACTAGTTCATTTTTGAACTATGAACTAAAATGAGCGATCATTGAAATGAACTATTAAGCACAAGTCTTATAATTATATTATAACTTTTAAAAACAATATATTTTTCGATTTTGTGCCATCGATTTTTTTTAAAAAAAGTTCCACTACGACATATCAAAAAAAAATAAAAACATTTGCCAAAATTTAATTTTTTTAAATCTGCTGATTTAATTTTTTTAAAATATTACCTTTCCAAGGTGAAATTGTACGCTAAAAATTATGGCGATAGCAGATTTTCCAAAAAAAATATTTTCTAGAGGTCTAGGGAGTTGAGTTTGGTCGAAAAGACCAAATAGGTCTTAAAGGAATAGACCAAATATTTCTTTTGAGCTAAAAAAAAAGAATAAAAAAGGTTCCATTTTGAAAAAAAGTCAACAAATTTATTGATTTTGAAAAAAAATTCAAAAAAGTTATGTTTCGAGTTACAAAATATTTATTTTGATAGATATCCCACTCGCGTCTTCAAGGAAAATATCTAAGCTTTATTTTAAGAAAAACAAAGGCAAATTTAAAAAAAAAAGTAAAAAAAAATTTTGATTTCGGAAAAAAAATATTAAAATTTTTTTATACTTTTATTTAATATTTTTTTTCGAAAGATTGAAGAAAGAGCTATCTATGCTATTTGGGACATATTTTTCTAAGAACAATAGGTAATAAGATACATGGATAAGAAAAAAACACCTGCTTGGCCAAAATGTAAAATTTAGACCCCCTCTAACTCAAAGAGTTCTCGATCGATCTTGTTGATGTTGTGTCTGAGTTACTATCCAATAGAACTAACCTTGGTGCAAATTTCATCCCCATCGGAAGACATTGATTTCAAAAGTTGGTTCACTTGACATGAAATGCCCTATATACTTGTCCCTCTTTCAATACCACAACCATTTTTACATTTTCTTTTGTTTGTTTTCTATTGTCATATTACTGGAACCAGCTGATTCATATCTGTGTATTCTTTGATACTTTTTAATAATTGTACCTGGTGGATTGTACCACGATTAGTAGTATTACTTTCCAAAATTGTGAATTTTGAGTTATACATATTTTCAAAACTAAGTTCTGGCGAGGAAGTAATTTCACTTTAATTGTAATATTAAACTTAATATATTATAATTTATTTTGATGAATTTCAGCTTTTGGTTTCAAAATAACAATCTCTATTTGTGTGATAATAATTGTAATTAATATTTTATCATCCATATATGATGGCTATATAAAATCCCTACAAGCAATAGAAAATAATAATAACTATTACAAAAGAATCCATACAAATCAAGGTAAATCGTAAAACAAAATCCTTTTATAACACTACTACGTAATAATAACACACATTTATTTTATAATTATCTTTAGTTTCCAGATATTTAACCACCTTTTCCATATACCGAAATTTTTGCCGCCTATTAAGCCCTAATAAAAGCTGTATTGCAAAGGACTTAAGCTTTCTAGATGGTTTTCGTACTATACTTTCATTTCTCATAGTTTATGAACATTCATATTACTTGCAGTTTATGCATTTGAAAAATCCCGAATATTTTGAAAATTTATATCATCAGTTTTTTATGAAATTTATGCTGCACGGCATGGTCTTGGTAGAGCTATTTTTTGTATTGAGCGGCTTGATGCTCTATATTAAAATGGAAAATGGTCAATATATAAACAAGAATACAAAGTTACGAGTTTGCTTAAAAGTGTATGGAAAATTATTGTTTGCGAGATATATGAGGTAATTTCGGGCACTTTTGTATGTGAAAATATAAATATTTGTATTAATGAAATAATGAACTTTAATTCTATGTAGATATTTACCTTCTTTGGGATTTTTTATTTTATTTGTTACCAACATTCTTTGGTATCTACAAACTGGACCATTTTGCAGATTTATGATGGAATCGACTTGTTTTCTGTGCAGAGAATATTGGTGGAAAAATATGTTAATGTTTAACAATTTTGATATAAGTAATACTGTAAGTACATACAAATGTTTGGGAGTTTTAACAAAAATCCCTTTCCTGATTTCAATACTTGTTTAAGGACCCAGAATATTTTTGGTGGTGGGTTAAAAATATATATTTGGATCCATTTAATTTATGCATAGTTCTTATTTGAATATGTTCCTAATTTTGGTTTTATTTACAGTGTTTAAATCATACTTGGTATATAGCTGCCGATTTTCAATTATATGCATTTTATCTGCTAATATTAATCTTAGTTGCAAGGTAGGTTTAAAACATTAAATTAAATGATCAAAAATTATAATTTATTTGGCGAACTCTTTCTATTCCATTCCCAAGTAATAGTGTTATATTCGTCTGTGCCAAATCTAGATAATATACCCGTCACTAAAGTATAATCTATATATATAAAAGAGTAACGTTACTGACTGACTGATTCATCATCCCAAACGACTGAAGCTAGAATCATGAAATTTTAACTGTGATTTTCCTCCCTCCCCAAAACGATCCGATAAGAAGGGATTTTTGGAAATTCGAACGTTTAGGGGGTAAAAGGGTAAATTCGTTACTCCGTTTAAAAAAAAAGCTGACAGGTGTTTCGTACTTTTTCGAAATTCGAACAATTTCGGGGAGAAAACGGGTAAAAACTGTATTTTAGTACTTTGTTGGCACCCTATGTATCTTTTAAACCAATAAACATAGAAACAAATTTTAAATCGTATTCTTTACTTATCAAAAAATAAAAAATATAGGTGTGGTACTTTTTGGAAATTCGAACCCTTAAGGGATAAAAACTGTGTTTATTTTTGGTACTTTTTCATAAAATATTTTTTTCTATAATTTGACATAGACATACGAATATTATGAGCTCCCACCACGATACAGAAATTTATTTGAATAAAATTTTATCACCGCAGTGGGAATAAAAAAAGTACCAAAAAGGGGATAAAATCGGAAAAATACATTTTATTTGAATTTATTAAGCCAATTTTGAACATTGGTTCCTGGATTCATACAAAAATTAACTAACAGTGTGTTATTTGGAATTCGAATGCCAACGTGTATATTGGGCCAAATCCGGGTAAACAGTTTGGTAATTTTTTTAAAATATATTTTTTCTATGGCACATTAACAAAGATTTTAATCTTTTCAGACATGTCTGTAGCATAAACAATTTTGGCAAAATATTTTTTTTTTAAATTTCCAACTTGAGGGGTGTTCAAGGAGGAAAAGGGAAATTGGTATTTTTCTCATAATGGTACTTTTTTAATATTTTAAATTATTTCACTTATCGACATTAAAGTTAGCTGATATGTATCTGAGACAAGTTAGTGTTAGAAATAATATTTAGGTACCAAAATGTGAGAACTGAACTAGAGGTACTTTCTTATTCTTCTAATGGTACTTTTTGAATTTTCTATAACTATGGACTTAGAAACATGAAATTAAGCGTATATGTTCCTAAGTGAGTGCAAATTCTAAGGGGATACTTTTTGGTACATTTTCTTTAATCGAAAGGTACTTTTTGTAAATTCTTCGCCAATGAACCTAGAAACATGAAATAAAGGTTATATGGACCCGAGTGAGTGGAAAACCACAAGTCGGGCTTTTTGGTACTTTTTCTATATTCTAATGGTACTTTTTAGAATTTTCTATAACAATGGATTAGAAACATGAAATTAAACATATATGGTCCTAAGTGATTGAGAATTCTAGGGGAATTTCTTCACCAATGAAGCTAAATACATGAAATTAAGCTTATATGGACCCGAATGACTGGGAAACCACAACTTTTTTGCACTTTTTATATATTCTAATGGTCCTTTTTGAATTTTCTGTAATAATGGACATAGAAATTAGGCGTATATGGTCGCAAGTGAGTGAAAATTCAAGGGCATACTTCATGGTAACTTTTCTTTATTCTCATGGGTACTTTTTTGAATTTTCTATAATAATGGACCTAGAGTTTCCAAAAAACCGAAGAATTTCAAAACCGCGGTTTTCGGTTTTGTGGTAATTTATTAAATATTAAGTGTTATTGAAAAAAAATTAGTTGATAATATAGGAAATGCTATAAAAATTTAAAATTCAAATTGATAATCAGTTCTTTATTGCAATGGTACTTTTTGAATATTTTGAATTTGAATTAAAAAAAGGTGACTTTAGTGGTAACTTTCTTTTGCATTTTCAATAATAATGGACCCAGAAATATGAAATTAGACATTTACAATTAGATTCACAAAGGGAGACTTATTAGTACTATTTCTTTCTTCTAATTGGGGCGGCGAAGCGCACCGGGTCAGCTAGTTGAAGATAAAAATTAAAAACAACTTATCTTATCTTTACAGGTTTCCAAAATATAAAATGTGGACATTTTCAATAATTGCTTTTTTGTCAGCAATAGTACCAGTTTTTATAAATTATAATCTTAAATTAGAATCAATTGCTTATATGAGACTAGAGTAAGTATTTGTTTTAATATTTTATTTATTAATAGAATTTACTGCAAAATTTTGGTTTTTATATAAAACAGATATTAATTCAGGATTTATATCCAATTTAACTCATCTGTTAACAAGTGCTTAATACAAATAAAATTTTATTTTCTATTTCAGAAGTTTTCGTTATTTTTATATCATTGATATTGAAACGGGTGCCCAATTGTATTTGCCATCATATACAAATTTACATGGTTTTCTGATTGGCATTGTATGTGGAGAATTGTACATGAAATATTTAAGAAAAAATCCAAAAGCTAAAAAATCATTTGCAGAAATTTTAAAATATTCTCCCTATATAGGATGGCCTTGTATAATGGTTATATTTTATGTGGGTACTATGGTATTGTGGCAACAGCCGTCTATATGGACCGCACTCTATGGCCTGTTGCAACGACATGTCACCATAGTTATACTTGCGGCTACAACTATATTGCTAATGATGTGCAAACCAGGAAGTAAGAAAACTTTATTTTTATCAGATATTGCACAGTGGGGCAGAATCAAAATTTTTGGGAAATAAATCTGGCATTTCTAAACGGCTGGTCGAAATAAAATTTGAAGCGGGCATAGCCAAGGAGTATTCGATTTTAATAATTGCTCCAGGGACGGAGCCGTGAGAGCTCAAATTAGGGTACCTTCGACATGTAAAATGTGTAAACACGTGACATATTTTTGTTTCCCATCCGATTGCAAAGACTTTTATATTTTTGGTTATATAATTTCCGAGTTATAGGCATTTCAAAATTTAAATTTTAAAATTTTGCTATAACTTGGTCCGCTTTTTAAAAAATATAGGGCGTACTTTTGGACCGAATGTAATCGATTTTTTTTAGTTAGACAACTAAATTACCAATTATATATAAAAGATTTCATTGCTATATCAATTATCAATCCAAAAATAAACGATTTTCAATTTAAAAACTAAAAAAAATAGTAGATTTTTGCTGTTTTTTGGTCGAAAAGGTGACTTAACTCTTTTTTATTAAAAAATAAAACTTTCTTTAAGAACATATAATAAATTTATATTTTTCTTTAAGGTATCTTTATGGAGAACATTTTGGTATAAAAACTGTGTTCTATTTTTAAAATATGTCGGCCTTACGCTCTTCGCAAATTGACCTATTTTTTTTATATAAATATCAATATTGGGCCACATGTTCTAAAATTCCAAAGCTGGGATCTGTAAACGGAAAGCAGTTTTGGAAACCTTGACGTGTTTCCTAGTTATCCCCAAAGTATTTTCCCAGCCCGAAGAAAGTTGTGGACCCTATAGACAAAATTGTTAAAAATACCATTTTTGGGATTTTCGCTCCAATTTAAATATTAAAGAATGAATTTTTGATGTCGGTTTTTTAATATTTTATTGTTAAAGAAAAACAAAAAATAACGATAAAGTTAACAACTCAAGTATTGATAATGTTAAAAAAAACATTCGAAAACAAAGTCCATCATTAAATTTTAACAGAAATATTCTGATCGGAATAACTCCCGAAAAATCTACAAAACAATTGACTAGCAAACCCTTTAGTTTCCGTTTTGGCATGATCCTGAATTCAAATACAATATAAACGTATTAAGAACTTTTTATGTCGTTCATTAATTCCGATTTTAAATTGAGTAACTAATTCTTTAGTAAATTAATTATTCACTATTTCTAAATTATTTATAACAAATTGTATTATACATCAAGCTCTATCAACGTTGCCGAATCTTTGCTTAATAAAGTGGTCTTGGGGAATTACACAATAAAGGGAATCTGTGCATGATTGGCGCATTTACAAATACGCAAAAAGTTTATTACCATGTTAGACAAAGATGTCCAACGATGTTTAATATCATCTATAAGACGAACTCCTTGCTTTTCTTGCAACAAAACGTTAGTTTGCAATATTTGTGTTTATCATTCGATTTATTAAATATTGTGCAACACTTACGTATGCGGTTAATAACATCACTTATATGCATATATTTTAAGATCATGGCCTTCATCTATTTCAATGTAATCATTATAAATGTCATCCTCAATATCACTTTCGACGTCCGTTTCAAAATCATATTCTCCATCACATTCAACTCCACTTGAATCTAAGTTAAAATTTTGATTATTAATTGCGATTCTTCTAATATTTCGCCAGCTAAATAACAAATATTTTATTCCGTACCTTTTATTTTCATTGGTTCAAGTCCTAAGTTAAACATTTTGAAAGATTTGTTTTTAGAATTGTAACTTCTTGCAGTAATATTTATATATTTATAGAAGGAGCTATCGGAACACTCATCTACAGTGACCGAAAGTCCCTTTGTCTTTAGTTATTTGTCGAATTTCAGTAACAATACAATTTTTGTGAGTCATTATTACTTATTTAAATTTGGAATTATGAAAAATTTTAAGCAAAAATTTAAATATATAAGAACATTTATTCGTTTTATTCGATTATTCTACATAAAATTGTTCGAATTATTCGTTATTCGAAAATGGCCATTTTTAAATTGTTCGAATAATTATTCGTAAGAAATTATTCGATTAATCGAACGATCATTAGTCGAATAAATACCCTAATTAGGACCAATTTGATCCACATTTATTTCGAACTAATTTTTTAGCTAATTTTTGGTCTTACAAAAAAAAATTTCAAGTCAATATCTCAATTAGATTCAAAAATATGCCACTTTTAAAACTCTGGAGCAAAAATAATTTAAACTCGAATACTCTTGGCTACGCCCACTTACAATTTTATTCTGATCGGACCAGCCGTTTAGAAATACCAGAATTATTTCAAAAAATTTTGATTCTGCCCCTTGATTATTTTTTTAAAGGGTCTTTCATTAAGTGCTTCCTATCTTTAAATGTAAATAAAACAAAGTGTGTGTGTGAGATATAAACGTAATTTCTTATTCGATGTCCGACATTATGCCTGCCGCGGCTGCGCTATATGGAGCGCCTCCGAAATTAACAATTTTCCAAGACTGGCAATGTTGGTTTGAGGGCCGCTGTGGTTTGTGGTTTATTAGCATAGACCAGTGACTTAAAAAACTACAGAAGAAATAGTCTCATCACCTTCCCATGAGATGACCATGCCCTCAAATCTCTCGTGCAGAATTTTCAATGTAACATGAGATGTGTGGTACTGTTGAAACCACATGTCGTTGATGTCCATATAATTCATGCCAAAATAATTTGGTAATCATCGACCTAGAACGTTTACTGTTGGCGGTGATGACCTGGTCATCGTCATTCTCAATCAAATGTGGACCGATGACTTCGCCAGCCCAAAATCCACACTAAACATTGACTTTTTCGGGATGAATTAAACGCTCTTGGATCTCATGTGAATAGATATCGTCCTAAATTCGAAAATTTTGTTTGTCGACTTATCGATTCATCCAGAAATGGGCCTAATCGTTGAATATGAATTTTTTTATGAAAATTATGGTCGGAAAAGAACACCCATTTTGATAAAACGTTTTTATTGTTGAACGCAATATCCGTCCATAGTGATTTGGCAAAACAAATTCAATAAATGACAGTCAATTTGACAGTTGTAGCCTCAACAATATGGCCGCTATCGATTGTCAAAGTTCGAAAGTCCCTATTGGATGACTCTTTAGAAATCACATTAATAGAGCAATATCTACATCTTTCAAATAAGGTTTTAATTTTTCCAAATACGCAATAAATTTCATTCACAACTGTACTTATTAACTTAATACAACCATTTAAATTACAGCAATTTCCAAAATTCTCTCCTCATTGCCGTTTCGTTTATTGGCCCGAATCTCATATCAAGTATATTTATGGCATTTTATTATTGTGCTAATGATTGCAAATTATTTTAGCCAGCCCATTAACGTAACGTATTATTTAATAGTGAGTAAATTTTAATTACAAATATTAATAACAATTACCACAAATTGTTTAATAAAATTAAATATATTATTTTTTTACAGTTAATCGTACTTTTGATGACATATATAAATGCGAATTTGTTCGCTTTAATTGCTGCTGTAGCGATTGAATATCCTGTTGCGGAAATTTTGAATATACTAAATTTGAAATAGGTTGTTTATTTTTAAATAAGCAAATTTCTATTATCATTTTATTGATTGTTACACTGACGTCTTAGTTCACTTTATATTAGAGCAAAACGTGTTATTAATTGTTGACTAAAACATTGTTTTAATTTTAATAATAATGCTTCACATATACTAATTGAAATAAATGGAATATTCCCATGTGCACCTCGTCTGGTTTTTATTTTTTAGTTTTTTCAATAAAGTCCATGTTTACTAGTGTTCAGAGAATCAATCTGAGAAGAGCGCAGTGGTTAGAATTTTTTTTTTAGAAATAAATATCTTAATGAAATTTCACATAGTCAGTGTTGATGTGTTTTGATTGGTGGCTAGGGCAGCCCACCTGCAACACACAGTGGGGCAGAATATTTTGGAAATAAATCAGCAATATCTAACTGATTGATCGGATTGACATCAAATTTAACACAAGCATAGCTGAGGAGTATTCGAGTTTAGTTTCTGAAGAAGGATTCCAAAGACCGCTCAGGAGCACTTTAGGCATTTAAAAAAAAATATTTGCGAAAATCAAAATAAAGTCAAATCGAAAATTTCCAAATCGAAACCTAAATATATTTTAAGGTATAAGATATAACTTAGTGAAATAAATATATTGTTTATATTATCCCATTTGCTTTACAAAAATTCATTGAATATCTGTCCCTATTTGTACAAGTTACGAGTTCTACAAAGCAATGCAAACTAAAGGGGGTGAACTTTGACACCCAGTGTCTCACCTTGTATTCTAATAGGTCTAACAAAAAGGTTTCAAAAGGTAAAAGTGAATACCGTAATTCCTAAAAATTGGAGCGAAAATCCCAAAAATGGTAGTTTTTAAAATTTTTCTCATAGGGTTCACATTTCCTTCGGAGCTGGGAGAATACTTTGGGGATAAATAGGGAACACATCAAGGTTTACAAAGCTGCTTTCCGTTTTCTGATCCCAGCTTTGGGATTTTAGAACATGTGGCCCAAAGTTGAAATTTTGATAAAAAAAAATAAGTCAAATTCCGAAGGGCGTCGGGGCGACATATTCGAAAAATAGGATATGTTTTTTTATACCAAAATGTTCTCCGTAAAGATAACTTACAGAAAAGCATAAAAGTGTTATATGTTCTTAAATAAAGTTTTTTTTTTTAATAAAAATCGTTTATTTTTGGAATTAATATATTGTTACGAAATTGTACTTGAATTCAAATATAACGATTTTAAGGGCTGATTTAAAAGTAGCATAATGCTTTCAAAGAACAGTGCTGTAATAGCAAACTGTAACATATCTGTGGGCATTATTAAATAAAAGCTTTTAGTTGATCATTGATCGTAAGTTGGCAATGCTGTTTGAATTCGAATATTCAGTTAAGGAACATTGTAGAAATAGAGCTTTCTAGATGGTAATGCAGTGTTATAAATAGTGGCAGAGGTTGAAGTCGTTAGTCAGTTTATCAGAGACGCTATTTGAATAAACATCAACTGATTGCCTTAAAGTGTGCTGTATTTCGGATGGGAAACAAAAATGGCGGGTGTTTAAAAGTCTTACATGTTGAAGGTATCCTATTTTCAGCCCTCATAGCGCCGCCCCTGCAGCATTTGTATGGCTCATTTTTATAAATTAAACTCGAATACTCCTTGGCTACGCCCACGTCAAATTTTATCCCGATCGGACCAGCCGCTTAGAAATGCCAGATTTATTTCCAAAATGTTTTGATTCTGCCCCACTGTGCGAAAGTGAAAAACGGTTGATCCTCGGAATAGTGAAATAAATGAAAACAAACAAAAGTATGTAGTGGGATAAGAAAAATAGTTCGAATTGTTTAGCAGTCTATATCTCTAATTACACAGAAATTAACCATCTATTCGGTTATGAATACAAAATGCAAATGTAAGGAATATTGAGCAGTTTTTACAATCGGCTAAATTACAACGAAGTCAAGAAGAATTCGGGAGTTCTGGAATTCAGCTACAAATGTATAAAGAAAAAATCTGAAGATCTTACTGTCGGCTAAATGTACACGAAGTCAAGTATAATTCGTGAGTTTTTGAATTCGGCTACGAATACAAAAATACGAATTTAAGAACAATTAATGGGTTCTAACAATGGGATAGATAAACTACAACTAATTTGGGAGTTTTTGAATTTGGCTACGAATGTATTAAGAAACAGTCGGAAGTTCTTAATGTGGGCTTAAGTACAACTAATTCAAGAAGAATTCGTGAATTTGTCTATGTAAGAACAATTCGGGAGTATTTACAGTCGGCAAACTACAAGAGCAGGTATTGGGTTACATTCGGGTTGTACTTCGGAAGTGCTGCACGAAGGCAATAATAGCTCTCTACATATAAATAATTTACGAATATCGTTTCAAACTTTATTACCATTTTTTTCAATTTTACTAATTAAGTTAATATTAATTAGAATATTTATATTTAATTTTATATTTATAAAAATGACTTTTTTTGTACAACAACAAAAGAATCCATGCTGTTGTACCCATATGTTGTACTATTTCTTATTTTATTTTTGGTACTTTTAAGGTGACTATTCATATTTCTAGCTCTATGAAGTTTTTATAGGTTTGATTTTCTCTGCAAAAAAAAAAATCAAATAAAATCGTTTAGAAATTTTCTTGAAATTGTTATTTAAAGTTGAAAATACTTACTTTCTATATCAATAATATTGATAATTTCAGCAATTGGATATTCCATAGATACAGCAACCACAAATGAAATTATATTGGTGGAAATATATAGCAATACAAAAACCATGGACTTTAAAGTAAACAAAAAAATAAAAATTTCATTAGTATTTATAATTAGTAACAGTAATTAGTAACTTTAATGCGAAATAAAAGTAGACCATTTTCATAGAGGGTTGTGAAATTAAATTTAAACCAATCTGATAATACTTAGGGGACTTTAAGGTACTTTTATTTTGCGTAGCAACTTTTTATTAAGGCACTTACAACTAAAAAGACATTAACATGTATAGGTTCATTCATATTTGCCATTAGATGCAACATTAGAACTATTTGCCACAAATAGACTTGGTAGGATATGCGAGCCAATAGGCGGAAAGGAGTTGATTTAAAAATGCCTTAAAATAAAACAAAAGAATATACAAAATAATCTATATAACCAAACAAACTAAACAAACTTACCTCCACCATTACAAATGCCTCTTAATATGACTATAATCGCCACAATTGATATGCCCACATGACGTTGCAACAAACCATATGCTGCCGTCCATATTGTAGTCTCTGTATTCGCAACTATTGTTGTACCCAAATATAATATAGCTAATATGCAAGTCCAGCCAATGTATGGTGCATTTTTCAATATTTCACCCAAATATTTTTTATTTTCAGGATTCTTTCGCAGATATTTCATGTAGATAAAACCACACACAATGCCCACCAGAAAGGAATTTATATTTGTATAGGATGAAAAGTATAAATATTTGGCAGTATCTATATTTTGCATATAGAAATAACGATATGATCTGAAATTTAAAGTAAAAAATAATGATAATTTCATATTAAAATGTGTTATTACATCAATAGTTCCCAATATAGATGTTTAGCTTACTCTGGCAACAGCATAAATATCGAGTCTAATTTGAGAACATAATTAACACCAAAATTAATGCCTGCTGCTAAAATCGCAACTCCTACTAATATATGTATTTTGAAATTGGGATATCTGTGAATTAAAAATTGTATACTTTATATAATTTATCATACTTTTATTATTGTGACTAAAAAAATATCTTATTTTTAATAATTCAAGGAATACACTGAAAAATTAATTTAGAGGCTTAGCAGTCTTCAATACATTCACTTCCCCCTAGGATCTCCATAAACAATCATCAATAATACAGGGCAATAAAACCGAAAAAATTTTGAAGGCTTTTTAAACCACTACACGATTTTGATGTATTGTGGTTCCAGTAGTACAAAAATGGTAAAATTTTTAAATTCTATGGATAGATTTAATTTTTTTTTTTTTTCTAAAATTGTGAATTTTTTTTAAATGTTTCTCCACATAATTTATGATAACTCAAAAACGGTTAGTCCGATATTATTGAAGTAAACTTAGAAAAGTTAAAATTTACATAAGCTTTAATACGGTTATTAATCGGCTCAATAGTTTCGGAGTTATAATAACAAATTGAAGCAAAAAATATATTTTCTACGTAAAATTAGCAAATTTTTGTATTTTAAAAAACTCATGAAAAATCGAAAACTGCAGAACTTGTTCAGGTTTATTACTTTATCGCAAATCCGCATGTAATAGCAACAAAATGAGATATCGAAAATAAAAATCGATTGATTCTTTTCGAATTTATACACAATTAAGTGAATTCGCTCATTTTCACAAAATGTATCTTTTTTGGTTGATATACCTAAAATTGAGTAGTTAATGTTCTTCTTTCGATTGACTGAATATTGAAAACATTTTTTCCATGCTATGTATTTTCAAATATATATTACATTTTAATCGGCTTATTAGTTTCGGAGTTATACGAACAAATTGAAGCCAAAAATAAATTTTTTATGTGAAAATATCAAATTCTTTGGTTTTAAAAAAATCATGAAAAATCGAAAACGGCAGAAATTGTTTAGATTTGTTGCTTTATCACAAAGCCACAAATAATAGGAATAAAATGAGATATCGATCATAAAAATCGATGGATTATTTTTGAATTTATTCACAATTAAGTGAATTCGCTCATTTTCACAAAATTTTACTTTTTTGTTTGATATACATAAAATTGAGTAGTTAATGTTCTTCTTTTGAATAATTGAATTTTGAAAACATTTTCCCCGTGCTATGTACAAATTTTCACGTATATATTACATTTTAATCGGCTCAGTAGTTTCGGAGTTATAATGAAAAATTGAAGCAAAAAATATATATTTTATGTAAAAATATCAAATTTTTTTGTTTTAAAAAAATCATGAAAAATCGAAAACGGCAGAAATTGTTTAGATTTGTTGCTTTATCGCAAAGCCACATGTAATAGGAATAAAATGAGATATCCAAAATAAAAATCGATTGATTCTTTTCAAATTTATTCACAATTCAGTGAATTCGCTCATTTTCACAAAATTTAACTTTTTTATTTGATATACATAAAATTGAGTAGTTAATGTTCTTCTTTTGAATGATTGAATTTTGAAAATATTTTCCCCATGCTATGTAAAAATTTTCACATATATATTACATTTTAATCCGCTCATTAGTTTCGGAGTTATAAGAACAAATTGAAGCAAAAAATATATTTTTTATGTAAAAATATCCAATTTTTTTGTTTTAAAAAACTCATGAAAAATCGAAAACGGCAGAAATTGTTTAGATTTGTTGCTTTATCGCAAAGCCACATGTAATAGCAACAAAATGAGATATCGAAAATAAAAATCGATTGATTGTTTTCGAATTTATTCACAATTAAGTGAATTCGCTTATTTTCAGAAAATTGTGTGTGCGTACAAGCGTGTACATCGAGTGTACATTTTATATGTGTTTTTTATACCCTGCACCACCATTGTGGGGTGCTAACACCCACCTTAAAGTATACCGATCGACTTAGAATCACTTTCTGAGTCGATTAAACGATGTCCGCCCGTCCGTCTGGTCGGCTGGCTGGCTGGCTGTCCATGTAAACCTTGTGCGCAGAGTACAGGTCGCAATTTTGAAGATATTTCGATCAAATTTGGTACATATTATTTTTTCGGCCCAAGGACCAAGCCTATTGAAAATGGCTGAAATCGGTCCATTATTTCACCTAGCCCCCATACAAATGCCTTCTGAAATTGGACTTTATCGGTCATAAATGTTTAATTTATAAATGTATCTCTGCAAATTTAGCTTCAAATAAGATTTATATATACAAAATTCATGTGACCAAATTTTGTTATGATCGGTCCATAATTAGTCATAGCTCCCATATAGACCCGCTTTCGAAAATCACTTCAACGTGCATAAATCTCTTAAAAATTTTGGTATACTCACAAAATTCAACATAGTAAACTTTTATATAGACATAAATCACACGACCTAATTTAATGGTGATCGGTCCATAATTGGTCATAGCCCCCATATAAGGCTCACTTCCGAAAATCACTCAAAAATATAAATTATTAAAATTTTAAAAGAAAAATGTTTTTTCTCTTTTACTTAGTGTAGGGTATTATATTGTCGGGCTTGACCGACCATACTTTCTTACTTGTTTAGTATGAAAAAATGAAATATTATTGAAGGACGGAGTTTCAAAGTGGCATATTTTTTAATGTAATTGAGATATTGACTTGAAAATTTTTTTGTAAGACCTATGAAAGGCACCGATCGGTGCTAAATTTGGTAGTGCGAGTTCAGGTTATATAAAAGTTATTTGTGCTGAATTTGGTTAGGATATCTATTATGAGAGCTTAACTATTTTCAGATAGGACAGTTGACATTTATAATTTTTCACGGCTAGGCAGACGGAGTTAGATATTTCCAAAAGCTCTTTTACGTGTTTTTTTAAATTTTTTAGAAATAAGAGGATAGTTTTATAAAAAATCGAAAACAAAGAAAAATCAGTGAAAAAAACAATCATGTCTTTACCTTCCTACTTCATTTTTTATGTACAAGGTTTTTCTATCCAGAGGTGGTAGACTTTGGTATCATACGATTCAGATTTATTACCACTTTTTTAACTATTTAATTCAAATTACCACTATTTAACTCAGTTGAGTAGTGTATAAATTACTTGTTCAATGTATTCTTTAAATTATTACATACAAATGGACTTTTGAGTTAGCATAATAAATTTACTTCGTATTAAATGAAAAAAAATTATAAGTTATTTTTCTAATTATAAAATAATTGTTTTAACTTACTTTGCCATTATAATTAATATGAGTAGAAAAAGTCCGTATAGTTGAAAATCAGCTGCAATATACCAGGTATGCATCAGACACTATAATTGTTAGTTATAAACATAATAAACCTGATTATTACGAGTAAATATTTACTAAAGTACAAAAAAAACGTAAATTGCTAAAAGAAAATTTAAAAAACTGGCAATATTTTATTCAAGACAATTATAAAAACTGAAGGTTAAGTATCGATTGAACTTGTGAAACATTAATTCGATGGACACAAAACATGTAATATTATGTATTAAATGAAAAGTTAAGTTATACAGCAGTTCACTTGCTTAAGATATTTTCAGAAATATAAGTTGTTTATTAGCAGTGAGTGAAAATACAATGGAATCTTTTTCTGAAACAATATTGCGTAATTAAAAATGTTTCTATTAAAATATAGAAAAAACCAATAGAGAGACCCCTTATATACAAAATATTCCACTACCAATCAAACTTACCGAACTTTTCATGTCAAAATTATTAATCATAAAAATATTTTGCCACCAGCTATCACGACAGGCCAAACAATTCGGATCCATGATTAATCTTGTAAATGAACCATGTTCGTTATAATAAGAGATATTAGCAGTAAATATTATTACAAAAACTAAAGAGGGTAGATATCTAAACAAAATATTAATTAAAATAATAGAAAATTAATTAAATTCCAAAATTAATGAAACCCCTAACTTACCGCAAATATCGCGAAACAAGCAGACGCACAAAAACATGAACACAATCCATGAACGATGACTTAGGCGTTATGTATTGAGACTTTTCGAACTTAACAAACATCAAGAGACCACTCAAAACAAAAAACAATTCCAACCAAACAAATGCATGAATGAATAATTTTGTGCCCAATTGACTCCAAGTTGTCTCTAAGTAATCGGGATTCTCGAGGTGGGCGAATTGTACAAGTAGCGAATGTTCGAGAATAATTAGTAGACATAAAATTGCACGAAAGCCGTCTAGAAAACTCAAATCCATGCCAATGTCACTTTTGTTGGCCACCACCAAACGTTTGTAATTCCGGTATATAGAAAATGATGTCAGATATCGGTCAACTGTTAAAGACAAATTGAAAGTGAAATTAAATGAATGCATATAATAAATAGTTAGTATGAAAATACTCATACCTTTATCATTATGTTTAACTTCATAATATTTGTCATCAGGTTTTAATTGTTGGGCTTTTACAATGCCATCATATATGGATGAAATTATATTCAGCAGTATTAATATGATGATCACAAGTATAGTTAAATAAAAATAAGTATCTGCAAAGAAATATTAAAAACATTTGTTTTTAATCCACACAAATTATATTTGGATATGCCGAATCTTATATATCCTTCACCCAATTTTGGAAGTAGTCCTAACATGGAGGCTATGTTCAAATATGGAACGATATACCCAAAATACATGTCGACAATTCCATGTCATCGTACGTGCCATTCGTACACCTATATAGTGGAATAGATTTTGCAGAACTAAAAGTATCTGAAAAATAATTTGGTCTTTATGTTCCATTCAACAAGTAAGAGAGCTATATTCGGCTGTGCCAAATCTTATAAAAAAAATTTTTTGTGAAAAAAATATTCGGGTTAAAAAATATTTTTTGACCCATTGTAGGTCCAACTTACTATGATCTTATATACGTCGTTGCAATGGTCTTTGAAATATCTATCATTAGATATCCATATTGTCTACATTAATGATCCAGTAATCCAGATATAGATCAAAAATCGAGGTTGTCCTGGTTTTTTCCTAATATCGGTCCACAAATGGCTGAGACCGATTTTGCTGATTTTAAATAGGAAACTTATAGAAAGCATGTCTGACAGAATTATTGAAGATTTGGACCCCGAAGATATCTGGGGTCTTCAGAAAATTGATTTCAACAGACAGACGGACAGACAGACAGACAGTTCTGCGGTTTCATCTTCTTCGGAACATTGCCGACAATTCTCCCGTATATCCGCAATGTCCCGAAGAAGATGAAACCGCAGAACATGTCACATGTCCAATCCTTTATTGGGGAAACCCCAGAGGAGAGCTGGACCGCAGTGAACACGCATATAAGCGGCATCCATAAAGCACTTCGTGAAGCAGAGGAATGGCGACCGTTAGAGGACCGCTGACACGAGTAGCAGCGAAAGCTACCACCCCCGCGACGTAATATCTACAGACAGTCCCGCGGGGTGGGTGAGTAGATGGAGGTGGTTTTAGTCGGTATGAATCCGACATACCCAATTCGGGACCTGTGTAAGGTTTCCACCTCCAACCTAAAAAAAAAAAACACAGACAGACCGACAGACAGACGGACATGGCTTAATCGACTCCGCTATGTATAAGGATCGAGAATATATGTATATACTTTATAGGGTCGAAAAATTACATTGTGGAAATTACAAACGGAATGACAAACTTATATACATATGTATACCCTTCTCACGAAGGTGAAGGGTATAATAAATATCGAGCGAAATAAATTTTGAAAAATTTCCGAATCGTGAGAGGCATTATTTTTTCTTAATTTCTTATACTAAACCAAATATTTTTCCTTTACAATCCATCATATTTAAATAAAAACAGTCTTCGGATGATTTTATAATAAATAAAATTTAATATAGTACGTGACATATCGTTCGTGACAGATTTTTCTCTTACATTTTCTGCCAACAAAGCGTCATATGCGGGAAGTTTTGCATTACTTTTTTAAATTTGAAAAAAAGTGCCGTTGAAGCACACCGATGGCTCACCAAAGGTTATGGTTAATGTGTTCCATTTGTTTCAACGAGCGAGCGATGGTTTGTTCGGTCCAGAAGTGGTGATTTTGACACGCAAGTAGGGTTTGGGGTCCGGGAATTCCCGTTTCCCGGGAACTAAAATTATCCAGGAAACTCCAAACCCTACACGCAAGACAAAGATCGCCCAGCCCAGCCAAAAAAATTTGAAGACCAAGAATTGGAGGCATTACTCCATGAAGATTGTTGTCAAATTGAGCAAGAGCTTGTGAAATCATTGGGAGCTATTCAAGCAGCAATTTCTAATTGTTTGCGATCACAAGGATTGATCCAAAAACAGAGAAATTGGGTAAGATACGAATTGAAGCCGAGAAACCTTGAAAGACGAGTTTGCATGTCCGAAATGATTTTGGAACGGTATAAAAGAAAATGATTTTTGCACCGAATTTTTACTTGCGATGAAAAATGGATCCATTACGATAACGATAAAGCCAACCAGCCGAACCGGCCAACCAGCCGAATCGGCACCAAAGCCAAATATCCATGGCTTTAAGGTAATGCTCTATATTCGGTGGGAGCAGAAGGGTCTAGTATGAGAACCTGTACCGAACGCAACTGATTCATTTGAAGCGAGCATTTGGCGAATACGACCAGAATATGCGGCCGGACATGCAACGGTAATATTCCATCATGACAACGCTAGGCCACATTATGCAATACCTGTTAAAAACTATTTAGAATGAAGTGCTTGGAAAGTTTTGCCTCACCCGCCTTATAGTTCAGACCTTGCCACGTCCGAATACTATTTGTTTCGATTTGGAACAGAGTATTCGAAATTGGCTTGATGAGATGAGCAGTTCTTTTGGTTCAGTGTCCATATGCAGTACGCTATCTCTGACATACGCTTCACTTTGGAACAGTGTATCCGAAATTGGCTTGATTCATTCTTAGCCTCAAAAGATGAACAGTTCTTTTGGCTCGGAATCCATATGTTGCCATAAAGATGGGAAAAGGTTATATCTAACAATGATCAATAAATTGAATAAATTTATATTGTACAAATGTTTCAAAATAAAAGCTACAAATTTTAAAAAAATCCTCATTTTAAAAGTTTTTCAGAAGTGGCGTCTATATGGGATCTATGCTCAATGTCTGCAAAATTTCATGATATTACCCCCAATAATTGTTGTGTAGTGGATAGTAAAGGGAATATTAGAAAAGAAAAAATAATTGTTGCTATTTTGCTTAGATGTCTATTAAAAATTACTTGCATATCTTTAAATTTAATGCTAAAAAACATATGTACTTTAGCTTACCTTTTTGTCTGCTTTCTTTAGGATCCATACAATAACTGACAAAAGTCTTTGTACTTAAATTATAGTTGTCCAAATATTTCTGGTTAATGCATTCATGAATTTCATTGTGATACTGATAACGCATGGTATGATCCAATGAATTATTGTGATATTGTTGAAATATTTCCGTTTGCTAAATAAAGAAAAAGATAAATAGTTGCAAATTCAAGTTTATCTCTAAAATATATCGGTATTAAGAAACTTACCTCATTAGTTAAAAAACCTTTATCTACATTTATTTTATTTTCATTATTTACTAGAAAATCTTTACATCTTTCCATGCACACACCCCGAAATAGATGATCATGACGGTACTTAAATCTATTTGCACTTATTAACTCAATTTGTTGCCATGTTAAGGAGTTATTGTCCGGCTGTATTTCCACATACACCATACAATATTTAGCTGGGTACGCTAAAGGTTCAGGATCATTACGATTTACGCAGTTCTGATAATTGTCGAATTTATATAAAGCTGGCATGCGCTCATACTCAGTGACTGGGTGAAAGAGAAATTATTAAAAACATATTTTATAAGTAAGTTAATAATGGATATCTACTCACAGTTCTCTTGAGCTTGACAAAGTGTGGAAAAAATTAATATAACTTTTACAATTTTGAAAACAGGGTTGAAATTTGCGGTTGCCATGGTATGAATTCTAAAGTAAAAAAGATAAAAGGAAGGAAATATAGTTGTTATATTTGCATATGCTGAATCTTACTATCAATATATTACGAACACCGATTTTTGTGCATTTTGTATTCAAATATTTATGTAGTTCATCCGATCAGGATGATTTTCTATTACAAACAAAAGCAGTGCATAGTGGGGTAGAATCAAAATTTTTTGGAAATAAATCTGGCATTTCTATATAGCTGGTCCGATCGGGATAAAATTTAACGTGGGCGTAGCCAAGGAGTATTCGAGTTTAAGATATTAAAATGGGCCATACAAATGATCCAGTGGCGGCGCTAAAATTGATATCAAAATTTTAATAGGATTGCAAATATTAGGAACAATTTGATCCACATTTATTCCGAGCTATATTGTTTTGTTTAGATAAGTTAATTTTTGGTCTTAAAAAAAAAATTTCAAGTCAATATCTGAATTAGATTCAAAAAAAGCCACATTTAGCTGGGAATAAATGTGGATCAAATTGCTCCTAATATTTGCAATCCTATTAAAATTTTGATATCAATTTTAGCTTTAGAAACTCAATGAATATGTAATAAAATCTTTATTTATTAACAAAACTCAATGAAATTTTTAAACGTTTTTTATGTTTGTCATTCTAAATAACAAGGTGTAAAAAAACTTGTCAAAAGGTCAAAGGCAATCCCGCAATTCATAAAAATTGGAGCGAAAATCCTAAAAATGGTATTTTTTACAATTTTGCCTATGTGTGGACCCTCATTTTCTTCGGGGCTGGGAAAAAACTTTGGCGATAAATAGGGAACACATCAAGGTTTCCAAAGCAGCTTTTTGTTTTCTGATTCCAGCTTGGGAATTTTAGAACATGTGGCCAAAAGTTGAATTTTTAATAAAAAATTAGGTCAAATTCCGAAGGTCGTAGGGGCGACATATTTGAAAAATTTTACATGTTTTTTATGCCAAAATGTTCTCCGTAAAGATACCTTACAGAAAAACATAAAATTGTTATATGTTCTTAAAGAAAGTTAGTTTTTAATAATAAAAGAGTTAAGTCACCTATTCGCCCAAAAAACAGCAAAAATCTACTATTTTTTTAATTGAAAATCGTTTATTTTTGGATCCATAGTAGACATTGACCTCAAATCGTTTGTATATTATTACTAATTTAGCTGTCTATCTAACAAAACTAACAAATTCGAGTCCATTCGGTCCAAAATTACGCCCTATATTTTTAAAAAAGCGGGCCAAGGTATGGCCAAATTTTAAAATTTTAATTTTTAAATGCCTATAACTCGAAAATTGGAAGAGATAAATAGCACACGGAAGCATGTTTTTTGAAGACCTAGCCGAGCATTTTTCAAAAATATTAAAATCTTTGAAATTGGATGGGGAAAAAATGGCACGTGTTTAACAATTTTACATGTCGAAGGTACCCTACTTTGAGCCCCCATTTTAATAATTTAAACTCGAATGCTCCTTGGCTACGCCCACGTAAAATTTTATCCCGATCGGACCAGCCGTTTAGAAATGCCAGATTTATTTCCAAAAAATTTCGATTCTGCCCCGCAGTGTTACAATTTTTCAACAAGATCGGTAGAGAACTCTCTGTGTTAGAAGGGGTAAAAATTTGACATTTTGGCCAAGCAGGTGTTTTTTCTCATCCATGTAACTTATTACCTATTGTTCTTAGCAAAATGTGTCCCGAATAGTTTAGATAGCTATTTCTTCAATCTTTCGAACAAAAAATTAAAAAAAAAAGAAATGTTTAATATTTTTTTTCCGAAATCAAAAACTTTTTTGATTTTTTTTTTTCAAAATGGGCCCTTTTTGTCGCAAAAGAAAGCTTAAATATTTTCCTGGTCGCTTAGTGGGATGCTAGTTGGGTATCTATCAAAAAAAATGTTTTGTAACTCAAAACATACAATTTTTGATTTTTTTTTTGCAAAATCAAAAACTTTGTTAATTATTTGTTTGCTTTTGCTCAAAAGAATGCTTAGGTCTACTCCCTTTAGACCTATTTGGTCGTTTAGTGGGATGCGAGTGAGATATCTATTAAAATAAATATTTTGTAACTCAAGAGATACAATTTTTGACTTTTGAAAAAAATCTTTTTGGGAAAAATCTATTTTTTTCCAAAATAGGCCCTTTTTTGGTGCAAATTTCATCCCAATCGGAAGTTATTGATTTCAGAAGTTGGTTCTCTTGATATGAAGTGCCCCATATACTTTTGTATACTTCCACGACCAATAGTTTCATGTGGAATGCCAAAAACATGTATTTTTATTTTATTGAATAAATGTCTGAGGATATTGAGTTTTTCATTTCTCTTTCCAACATTGCTTAATTTAATTCGGTTATTGTTGATGAATTAGTAGCATAAATTTAAGTAAAGGCACTAATCGGTTAGGTTAACAGATTTAAGAATAACTAGAACTCGATTATAATTATGTTTTTACAATCTTCAACATAGAAAATAGTTTGAACCGTTGATTTTTTAATAACAACAATAAAATGTTGTTCCATCTAATTAAAAATTTATAATAGCAACTTTTATTTATTGAGAACTTTAGAAAAATTAACAAAACTTTCTTAACTTTCTGCTTTCAAAAGGTGAAGAACCAAAGTATGCGGCAAAATCTTTTGTTATATTTGATTTAAAATTTTCACTGATTTTAACATATTTTTACAATTAAAAAGCTCAAATATTTGCTACATTAAATACACCTGATACAGATTATCATAAATTTAATTTGTTTTTTTTTTATATTCCAATTTCTTTTACATTAATTGAATATTTTCGCAAATTTGATTTTATATTAACTTTTTTTGTCCATGTAATTTATTAGATTTTGGACAAAATATTTTAACCGGTTTGTTGTATTAACGTTTTTTTTACATTTATTTTATTCGAGTTAATGTAATTTTCAATATTTTTGATTTAGAACAGTTTTACAACTTACTTGTGTTGCGTTTTTTTTGTGTAGATTGATTAAGCGCGTATGAAACTAAACTGATTACTTACTACTGCTTAAGAAACTAAAATATAATAATGTTTTTCTATTTGTACTTTTCTTATTGTTAATTATTTTTGTAACTATATTTATAGATGCTGGACCTCATTATATATAGTTGATCTTGAATACATTAGAAGTTTTGCTATTAAAATTTGTATGATATATGCACACTGAGAGAAAACATTTTATAGTTTATAAATGTAATTATCTTTAAGAAATGAAAATCCGATATATAAAAAAATTCAAGTGGATTTCTTTAAATTTATTCCGCGATCTGTAAATATAGGGCAACAGAGGAGTGTTATAAACGAATATTATGTGACTAATCCAACTCTATATATTAAGAGCAGGCGCGGAGTCAGCTAAAGAGTTTTTTTTTTGGGGGGGGAGAGTTTTTTTATGTTTTCAAAAATTTTAAATTACTATCATCACTTTAAGAATGTATTGGCGAATCATAACTGTTCAGAATACTTAAATTAAATGTTGGCCTGGCCAACATCGTTCTCAAGTAAATATGGACTGACAAATATCCACCCAAACAATGACTTTTACGAGATTCATTTGACGCTCTTGGATCTCATATGGATTTGTTGTCGCACCCATTCAACCAGAAATGGGACTCATCGCTGAATATTATTTTGTAATGAAAATGTTGCCCGAACAGGCTGAATAAATGACAGCCACTTCGGCAAATGTAGCTTCAACAATATGGTCAACTGTCAAAGTTCGGAAGCACCTATTGGAAGACCTTGTTTTGTTTCAAAATTATTTTCATTATTTTGTTTCAAAATTATTTTCTCTAGAACTACTTATTCTTAATTGCTTCTGTTGAATAATCTAATCTTTACGAGAATTATTTTTAAAAAATTCATACAAATTGAGTTTGGAAATTTTCCCCCTGGGATCCGAACCTGAGTATGAATATCAGAGACATCAGAATGTACCAGCCATAGAGCAATACACATAGAGCGGAATCTAGAAAAAAATACTCAAAATATTCATACATACATACGTGTGTTGTTTTCAAATAGTTTTTTTTATACTAATACATTCTCTCCACTTAGGTTTTTGACAACTGAGTTAGGTCTTTGACAGCAGAGTTTCCTATCTATGTGTATTTATCTATAATATCAGGATAAAAGGAAAATAGATCCACGATCGGCAGAGAAATATTTATTTCAATTCTGCCAAATTTTACATAATATAAACAATTTTGTTTTTCGACGTGTAAAATAAAATTATAACCATAAATTATAATCAGATATACATACGTGTCTCCATAAATATTATAATTTACATTCTCAAAACACAAGTAATAAAGTTCATATTAAAAAGAGCCTATTTGATTTTTTTAAAAAATAAGTGTACTTATGAACCCGCTGTCCACAACAGTTTATGTGGTGTTTGCACTATAAAGGTGATATTTTTATAATAAAAAATATTTAAAAATGTATACTACTTGTTGTAATGTGTTAAATAATATTTTGTTAACATAAATAAAAGTCCACATGAAAAGTTTAAAATGAAACACACATTGAAGTGATGTTTTTGACGTAATGTCAATTACACAATGTTTTGGAGCAAAGCAATATAACTCAGTTTATAAGATAAATTTTATTTAAAATACTATAATATATTATAAATTATTAAATTATGTTGATAATGAGAAAATAATATTCCCACACCCACTTTATTCTCATCTACTCATAATCGATTTAATGATGATAAACCACTAAAAAACCTTGTGATCAAAGTACAAATTGTAATTTGAAAGATAATTTAATATCATTTTATAGATATTTTATACAACAAGATCAAAACTTATTGAAATTGCTTATAAACGATTTTTTTAGCCGCCATACAAATGTCCTCCGGAATAGGATTTAATCCATAGAGAAACATAGAGCGGAAACTAGAAAAAAAATCAAAAATGTGATTATTTTGAGTATTTTTTTGTTTGATTTTTTTTCTAGTTTCCGCTCTATGCTTCTCTATAGATTAAATCCTATTCCGGAGGACATTTGTATGGAGGCTTAAAACAATAGAAATAAATCTGGCATTTCTAAACGGCCGGGATAAAATTTGAATTGGGCGTAGCCAAGGAGTATTCGAGTTTAAATTATTAAAATGGGCCCTACAAAGTAGTGTACCTTCGACATGTAAAATTTTTAAACACGTGCCATTTTTATGTTTCCCATCCGATTTCAAAGAATTTTACATTTTTGGAAAGCGCTCGGCTATATCTTGAAACACATGCTTGCTATTGCTATTTATCTCTTATAATTTCCTAGCTATAGGCATTTCAAAATTAAAATTTTGCCATACCTTGGTCCGCTTTTTTAAAAATATAGGGCGCACTTTTGGACCGAATGGACTCGAATTTTTTTTGTTAGTTAGACAACTAAATTACCAACAATATACAAACGATTTCAGAGCAATATCAATTACGAATCCAAAAATAACCGATTTTCAATTTAAAAATTCAAAAAATAGTATATTTTTGCTGTTTTTTGGACAAAAAGGTGACTTAACTTTTTTTTTTATTAAAAAACAACTTTCTTTAACCAGGCAATTCCCATACCCTCGCCAAAGGGAGAAACAATTTGTTTTTATTAATTATAGTTTTTATTATTTATAGTTTACACTATAAATAAGTTTAAAATAAAAAAAAATATAGCTAGTTGCGATTTTATAGCGGGGTCACCAATAAGTGACACTGGGCAGAGAAAAAATAATTTTCTAAAAATACTTGCTGATGTTGTTAGCCTGAATATCTAGCAGTATTTATTAAAAAAAATGATTGTGATACTTAACCGTTTGGCATTTTTATAACAACTTATTTATCATAAGACACACACCAGTATATTAATATCAAAAACACTGCTTAAAGATTTTTAAAAATCCCTTAGTTAATAAAATTCTAGCGTTGCCAAAATAAAATCAGATATAAAACAGGATCTTGTCTGTATATAAATAATATCAATATTTATCAGTGATATCTGTTTCTATGTTTAAAACTACCGTTAATCTTTGTCACCTGTAGGTGACACTGGGAATTGGCGGGTTAAGAACAATTTTATGTTTTTCTATAAAGTTTCTTTACGGAGAACATGTCCTATTTTTCGAACATGTCGGCCCTACGCCCTTTGGAAGTTGACCTATTTTTTTACCAAAATTTCAACTTTGGGCCACATGTTCTAAAATCCCAAAGGTAGGATCAGAAAACGGAAAGCAGCTTTGGAAACCCTGATATGTTCCCTATTTATTTATAAAGTATTTTCCCAGCCCCGAAGGAAATGTGGACCCTATAGGCAAAATTGTACAAAATACCATTTTTGGGATTTTCTATCGAATTTTTAGGAATTGCGGGATTCCCTTTTCCCACTTTTGACAATTTTTTGTACACCTTGTTATTTAGAATGAGAAACTTAAAAAACGCTGAAAATTTCATTGAGTTTCGCTAATAAATAAAGATTTTATTACATATTCATTGAGTTTCTAAAACTAAAATTTGTATCAAAATTTTAATAGGATTGCAAATATTAGGAACAATTTGATCCACGTTTATTCCGAGCTATATTTTTTTGTTTAGATAAGTAAATTTTTGGTCTTACAAAAAAATTTCAAGTCAATATCTCAATTATATGCCACTTTAAAACTCCATCCTTCAAAAATATTTATTATTTATTTCAAATATATATATTATACTTTTTCATACTAAAGAATTTGTATAAATTTTCTTAATGTGAATATTCATGTTTTCTCGTATATTTGACAAGTAAAAATTTGGGTTAAACACATTTGAAAGATATTAATATCTATTATTTAAATCAGGTTTTATTTCTGAAATCGCATGATTTGTTGAAAATTTATTTAAGAAATAGTTTTGTTTTTTAGTTTTTTGGAAAAAGTACCTTTTGTTCTGCGGCTCCTCATATATTGTTTTAATATAAGAGAAAAATCTGTCGCGTACGGTATGTCACGTACGATATTCAATTTTATTTATTATAAAATCATCCAAAGATTGTTTTTATTTAGATATGATGGATTGTAAAGGAAAAATATTTGGTTTAGTGTAAGAAATTAAAAGAAAACATAACGCCTCTCACGATTCGCAAATTTTCGCATATCTCTACATGTAAAGGGTTTTTCAACAGGGAAGCTACAAAAATAGACTGATAGGGACAGCAAACGACGCCATATTTTTTGGCACTCTTTAGACATTTCTCTTCAGTAAGGTTTGCCATTTCATGATGGAAAGATATACGAGCCAACAACGAGTCGAAATTATTAAAATTTACTACCGAAATTCGGAGTCAGTGTGAGTCGGATTTTTATCGAAAAATCATCTTCAGCGATGAGGTTCATTTCTGGCTGAATGGCTTCGTCAATAAGCAAAATATGCGTTATTGGTCAGACAGCAATCCACACGTACTCCATGAGTCATCATTGCATCCCGAAAAAATTAAGGTTTGGTGCGGTTTATGGGCCGGCGGCGTCATTGAGCCGCACTTCTTCCGTGATGATCGCTACCGTTCAATGATAACAGAATATTTTTGGCCCCAATTGGATGATATGGACTTGGAGGACATGTGGTTCCAACAGGACAGCGCCACAAGTCACACAGCGAATGTCACAATCAATTTATTGGAAACCAAGTTTGGAAAACGTGTTATCTCACGAAATGGTCCAGTCGATTGGCCGCCTCGGTCGTGCGATTTGACGCCGTTAGACTATTTCCTGTTGACTATTTCCTGATGAACATCGTACGAATATCGAAAGTGAAATTGCAGCAGTATCGGCCGATTTATGCTACAAAATTGGTTTCAGCGTCTGGACTTCTGCAAGCGTGTCCATGGTGGTCATGCAAAAGAAATCGAGTTCCGTACATAATGGCATCGAACGTACTTTCACAGGAATAAAGAATTTCATTGATATTGATTGTTTTATTTAAAAAAAACTTTTGTAGCAATCTTATTGAAAAATCCTTTACTTCAAAATTACTTCCATTTTATGTCACGTACGATATACCCTTATTTCGCTCGATATTTTGAACATCAGTTATTTGAAAGCACTAATTTTTTTAAATATATTACCCTCTGAATGGAACATACATAAAGACCAAATTATTTTTCAGATACTCTTATTTTCGCAAAATCTATTCCACTCTATATACAATTGTCACGTACGATGCAATGGAATTGCCCACATACAAAAAATTAACAAGGATGAAATCGAATTTAGTAACAATTATAAAAAGTAATATATTGCTGCATTTTGTTTTTGTATTTGTTGCCCAAAAAGAACTTGAACTTTGTCATTCCTCAAAAGACTTCCGTAAATGTTGTTGGTTTCCTTACAAACTTTTTGTAATATTAGGCCATCTATTTAGACATTTTACCTAGTCAAAAACCAAATTTGTATCAATTTACATACATATCGATGGCTTATTATAGAAAGATCGTATCTCAACTTTTAGTTACTTTAAAGGAGAAGGAAAAACTCAATAATATCAGAAAGTGAAATTGAAAAAAAACAACTAAAAATTTGTTTTATTATAAACCAAAAAATATGCATTCAATGTTAAATGTGTTAGGGGATTTTCTTTCAAACGATTTTTTAAATGAGTTAGGGCTTTTTTATAATTACTGTAAATCTGTTATCCGTCAACATAAGAAACTGGATTTTTTAAAGGAGGTCTATTTGAGTTTTGTCTACCAGAATATGTAAAAAACTCGATTTAAAAAAAAAAACGAGATACGACATTTCTATGTATATTAATATATTCCAAAGGTAATAATTTCTTCGATTTATATCTGAGCATGATTTCATTATGCATTTGATCATATAAGATTAAATTATTTATACCACATATTGAATGTTATTGTAGGAAAACCACTATCAAACCATAATTTTAGAATCTCTGTGTTTCATTCATCTTATCCTAAATTGTTGGTGTAATTGGATTGGATTTTTTTTAACTATTTACTACTTGTAAAGATTGAGACAGAAAAAACTTATACTTGTATTAAGTTAAATAAAACTCTAACCGTTCAATATAAAAATTCTCAAAAATACTTAGATTTATTCAAATATTATACAAATTCATTAATAGTTCAAATATTGGCATATAACTCGGTATTATTATCAAGTTTATTTGGTAAAATATGTGTACAATGCGTATGTAAATTATTCAGATTAAATGTTTTTAAATAATTACAGCAACTTATTATTGAGTGTAGAGCATTTTTTAATTCTTATTTTATTACTGACATAATACATATAATTTAATTAAAACTGAAAAAATACAAGTAAACATCTTAGAACAATATTTTGTTAGCCATTGAATTCAACAACATTTCGACTTAAGAAAAATATTTTAATTTTCAAACAAGTAAAAGATATTCATATGTATTAGGGTATTCAATCTGTTGACCGTTATTCCGGTTATGAGATTAGACGAAATTTTATTAAGAATTTACATATAGGAATGGAATTTATAGTTTTATTTCAAAGAAAAAATTGCAATCACTTTTCATTATCTTTAAAAATACGTTATGTTTTTAGACCGAAACAATGTATCATTTTTATTTATGTATAAAATATTACAAGAAAAAATGTCTTTTCAAATATTTAGCAATATATATAAATTTGCTTGGATTTTTATGTCAATTTCATGTTCTACGAGTACAATAATACTAAAGTCTTATGTTAAGTCAACATTACGGTTACGTTGCATCAACGATCGGCTTAACCCGAATAATAGAATACCCTAATTCGTATTCAGGTTTTGTGTTAAATTCAGTTTCAAATGATGATGTTCTTGACCTACAGATAAACAAGTACATACAGTGCACAGTGGGGATATTTAAAAAAAAGAGGAAATAAATCTGTAATAACTAAACAGATAGTGGAATTTAAAATTGCTCATGGCTACAGAAGGTATAGTAGAGTTTTGAATTTGAACTTTAAACACCAAAGTGGGGAGCTACTCAATCATCAATTTTAAAATGTTTGCAAGCAGCAGGATATATCCAAAACCAGGAAAATTGTGTACCTAGAAAGAAATTAAGCTATAAAAGAAACTTATTTTTAACCGAATCATTACTTGCGATGAAAAATGGATCCATTACGATAACCCGAAGCGTAAAAGATCGTATGTGAAGCCCGGCCAAAGCCAAATATCGATGGCGCTAAGGTAATTCTAGAATGTAGAATCTGGCAGAATCAAAATTTTTTGGAAATAAATCTGGTATGGTTCGATCGTGATAAAATTTGACATGAGCGTAGGCAAGAAGTTTTCGAATTTGTTAAAGTGCTATATTTTTGAAGGACGGAGATTTAAAGTGGCATATTTTTGAATTTAATTGAGATATTGACTTGAAATTTGTTTTGTAAGACCAAAAATTACCTGGGGATATATACGGAACACATCAAGATTTTCAAAGCTGTTTTTCGTTTTCAGATCCCAGCTTTGGGATTTTAGGTAAAATTCTGAAGGGCGTAGGGGCGACATATTCGAAAAATAGGACATGTTTTTTATACCAAAATGTTCTTCATAAAGCCATCTTACAGAAAAACATAAAATTGTTATATGTTCTTAAATAAAGTTTTTTTTTTAATAAAAAAAGAGTTAAGTCAGCTTTCGCCCTAAAAACTTCGAAAATTTAATATTTTTTAAATTGAAAATCGTTTATTTTTGGATTCATAATTAATATTGCTCTGAAATCTTTTGTATATTATTGGTTTTTTAACTAACAAAAAAAATTCGAATCTATTCTATTCAAAAGTACGCCCTATATTTAAAAAATGCGGACCAAAGTATGCAAAGTATGGAAAAATTAAAAATTTTAATTTTGAAAATCATATTTACGAGTATAGATCGGTGTAGGGTATTATATGATCGAGCATGACCGATTATACTTTCGTACTTGTAATACCCTTCACCTTCGTGAGATGGGTATATATAAGTTTGTCATTTCCACAATATAATATTCCGACCCTATAAAGTATATATATTCTGGATCCTTATAGATAGCGGAGTCGATTAACCCATGTCCGTCTGTCTATCCGTTGAAATTTTATGAAGACCCCAGATATCTTCGGGACCCAAATCATCAATAATTCTGTCGGACATACTTTCGAGAAGTTTCCTATTTAAAATCAGCAAAATCGGTCCACAAATGGCTGAGATATGAGGAAAAAACCATGACAACCTCGATTTTTGAACTATTTTTGACCTATATCTGGATTACTAAGTCATTAATATAAACAATATGGATATCTAATGATAGATATTTCAAAGACCTTTGCAACGACGTATATAAGACATAGTATGTTGGAACTACAATGGGTCAAAATCGGAAAAATATTTTTTAACCCGAATTTTTTTTTCACCAAAAAAAATTTGAAAAATCAAACAATTTTAAAATTTAAAAAAAAAAAAAAAAATAATTCAAAAATTTTTTTTCCCAAAAAAGTAAGAAAACAACTTTGGAAAAAAAATGTATTTTGTTTACCTAAAAATATTTAAAATTTGTATTTTGAATTATAAATTGGTGAAAAATATAAAATTTTACCTCAATTTTTTCGCTCGTTCTTTTGGTTCTAAGTTCTTTACCTGAACTTTATACGAAGTGTAAAGAAATTTAAAAGAAAATTGTAGTCGGCATAGGGTATCATACGGTAGGGGCTTGACCGACTATACTATATTTAGTATGAATGCAACTGTACATATTTTTGGTATTTTGTGAACAAATTTATTAATTTTTTTTAGACATATTTATTAAGAACAAACAGTAGTACAATAAATTAATTAGTATTCTTAATTGTTTACATTTTTTTAAGTTCATTCGATTAAAAATTAATATGAATAAAACAAAAAGTAATATTTTTAAAACCAGTTCTGTTTGGTCACATTTAAAAATGACCAGATAAACATTTTGTTAACCTTTAAATGTTAAATATATATTATTAAATTTTGTAAATTATGTGGTGTTTACCAGAACAAATTTAAAATCGAAAAAAAAAACATTTTATTGTTCGTCTTAATAAATATGTATTTACGAGTACTTGTTGGATCCCCAAATCAAAATGTGTATACTTTTGTGAAATTCCAAAAATTGTTTAAGAATTTTTAAGTTGGTTCATAAGAATATCTGTGAAAATCGATCAAAATTCCAAAATGAATAAAAGGTCATTTTTTTAATTTTATTACTTGAGGATAAAGACCCACAAAATTTATGCAATCACCCAAAATTCCTCAAGACAATTTTATGGACTCAAAGTAGTACATTTGTATTTATAAATCTTACTAGCTCCGATAAGTATTTTATAATAATTTCTGCATTAAAACAATAATAGGTCCCATACAAATTTTATAAAATTCACAAAAATAAATATTATTTTCTGAAATATTCTCAAAACAAAAAACCGCAAAGTATTTATGTGTTGTATATAGAAATGACTTGCTGTATAATAATACAAGTTATGTATATTTTATGAAATAATTACTGTTTTTTTTTTTGTATAATTTTTTGTTTTTATTTTGTATTCAATTGCATCTAAATTAAATTGTTTGCACAAAACGTAAATTTAGTATCATTTTGTAACTCATACGAAAAAGTTTTCAATTGTTCTGAAACCGAAAAAGAATAATTAAAATAAACCTAAGAATAAGAATTTTTACCAAAAAAAAAAATGGAAAAATTCCATTCCTACCGCGTATTATTTTTAATAATTCTAATATTAATACAATTAATAAATGTAACTGGAGGCAAATATTGTTAGTATTATAAATTAATTGAAACAGACGACAATACTGAGTATTAATATTTGTTAAAAACGTCTTAACAGAAATTGTATTAGATATTCTAATAATGCAAAAGATTTGTTTAAATTCTTAAATGTGTTAAAATAATTCAAAAACTTTTTATTTTCATATGTATCGGGTATGTGTTTAAATGTGAAGATAATAATAAAAAAATTAATAAAAATTTGCAGAAAACCATCAATTATCAATAAAAAAATAAATTAAAAACAAAAAATTTATTTTTCAAAATGATTTCCTGACGAACTGTATGGATTTAAGTATTAATACACATCATTGTCGTCTGCAAATACCTTAAGTGATAATATAAAAAAACATTAAATTTATTTTTCAAAATGATTTTCTGAAAAACTGTATGGATTTAAGTCTTAATACACAGTACTGTCGTCTGTAAATACCTTAAGTGTTAATAAAAAAATCATTAAAATGTTTGTTGTTTTGTAAACTATAAACTATTTGAAACCGAAACTTAAGTGTTAACAACCTTATGAAAAGGTTGAAGTTCCTACTTTATAATTGTTTTTATGTTTAAAACCAAAAACAAAGGAGCAGACATTTAAATTGTTTTAACTTTTATAATTTACTTGAAGTTACCGTCATATTTTTACATTTTTAGCACATTAATTTTTATAGCCATGTTATCAATTAAAAAATCTTAAATTTAAAAATTAATTTTACTTTTTAAATGTCGGACTACAATCTTTTGTGCAAAAATTCTGAATGTATTCTGTCACTAAATTAGCATACCGTAAAAAAACTCTCAACGGACTAACTGTTACAGGAGTAAATTTGCGCCAAAATCTATACCCTAACCTGAGTACATGAGCAAATCATTGTACCCTACACCATCATAGTAGCGAGGCAGAGTGGGGCAGAATCAAAATTTTTCGGAAATAAATATGGCATTTCTAAACGGCTGGTTCTATCGGGATAAAATTTGAGTTGGCCATAGACAAGGAGTATTCAAGTTTAAGATATTAAACTAGATCCTAGGCTAGGGGCAGCGCCATGGGGGCTCAAAGTAGGCTACATTCGACATGTAAAATTTTTAAACACGTGCCATTTTTTTGTTTCCCAACCGATTTCAAAGCTTTTTATATTTTTGGAAAGCGCTCGGATAGGACTTGGAAAAACATGTGTGTGTTTTATCTCTTATAATTTCCGAGTTATAGGCATTTCAAAATTTAAATTTTAAAATTTTGCCATACCTTGGTCCGCTTCTTTTTAAATATAGGACGTACTTTTGGACCGAATGGACTCAATTTTTCTTTGTTAGTTCTACAACTAAATTTGTAATTATATACAAATGATTGCATATCAATATCTATTATGGATCCAAAAATAAATGATTTTCAATTTAAAAATTAAAAAAAATTATTGTTTTTTTTTGCTAGTTTTGGGCGATAAGGTGACTAAACTCTTTTTTTATTTAAACTAAATTTTCTTTAAGAACATATAACAATTTTATTTTTTTCTCTAAGGTATCTTTACGAAGAACATTTTGGTATAAAAAATATATGTCCTATTTTTAGAACATTTCGTCATTACGCCCTTCGGAAATATACCTATTTTATATTAAAATTTAAATTTTGGGCCATATCAAAAATCCCAAAACTGGGAACAGAAAACCGAATGCAGCTCTGGAACCCTTGATGTGTTCTCTATTTATTCCCAAAGTATTTTCTCAGCCTCAAAGGAAATGTGGACCCTAAGAGCAAAATTATAAAAAATACCATTTTTGGTATTTTCGCTCAAATTTTTAGGAATTGCGCGATTCCCTTTGATCTTTTTAAAAGTTTTTTTTTTAAACTTTGTTATTTAGAATGACAAGTTTAAACAAGTAAGAGAGCTATATTCGGCTGTGCCGAATCTTACATACCCTTCACCAAATTATACTTTAAATAATTTTTTTTAAATATTTTTAGGTAACAAAATTTATTTTTTTTTGTTTTTCAAAATTTTTTTTTAAATTTTTTTTTAAATTTTTTTTTTTAGTTTTTATTTTTTTTGGAAAAAATTGTATGACAAAAAAATTTTTTGATGAAAAAAAAATTCGGGTTAAAAAATATTTTTCCCGATTTTGACCCATTGTAGGTCTAACTTACTATAGTCTTATCTACATCGTTGCAATGGACTTTGAAATATCTATCATTAGATATCCATATTGTCTATATTAATGACTTAGTAATCCAGATATAGATCAAAAATAGGTCAAAAATCGAGATTGTCCCGTTTTTTTGCTCATATCTCCGTTATTTATGGACCGATTTTGCTGATTTTAAATAGAAAACTTCTCGAAAGCATGTCTGACAGAATTATTGAAGATTTGGATACCGAAGATATCTGGGGTCTTAAGAAAATTGATTTCAACAGACAGACAGACGGACATGGCTTAATCGACTCCGCTATCTATAAGGATCCACAATATATATACTTTATAGGGTCAGAAATGAAAAATGTAGAAATTACAAACGGAATGACAAACTTATATATACCCTTCTCACGAAGGTGAAGGGTATAAAAACGTTGAACATTTCATTGAATTTTGTTAATAAATATAGATTTTATTACATATTACATATTTATTGAGTTTCAAAATTTGTATCCACATTTATTTCTAACTATTTTATTTTGTTTAGATAAGATAATTTTTTGCCTTACATAAAAATTTCATGTCAATATCTCAATTAAATTCAAAAATATTCCACGTTAAAACTACTTCCCTCAAACATATTTCACTCAAAAAAGTCCTATTTCGGGAAGACATAGGTGATAATGGGATAATGATATTTTCAACCATTTTTAATAGGCTTCGTATTTGACAAATTTTATTTTTTTAAGTTTTTTGCGATTTTGATCTTGAAGATGAAGTTTTTTTGATTTTATATGTTCACAATTTTTGTTACTTATGAAAAGGGATACAACTTTGCCTCAGAATGTAAATCAGTATTCCCAACTGTTTGCAAGATATGAGCCTGAGAAAATGCTCACTTTTTTGTAAAAATTACAGCGAGGCCCCAAATCTTTCGTGGTTCATAAAGAAAAAGTGCATGACTTTGGGCAAAACTGGGAGACACGGGCCTTTTTTTTGGTCTTTTATCACGTAGTGGTGTCCGAATATGGTTATTTTTTTCGTGTTGCACTGTGTAACCATTATTTTCCGAATACCCAAAAAAATTTCAGAAGTTTTTTATATAATTTCAGAAATGTTTAATTGTATATTAATATCAGCTATATAGGAATACAAACTAATACATATGTATATAAATTTTCTATTTTGAAATACAAATCTGAATATAATATAAAAATAAAAATATTTTTAGCTTTCCTAAAGCCTTTGGGGAAATGTTTTCTGATGATCTGGCTTAAGCATAGGAACTAGCTTATCCCCAACAATAAATTTCAGTAAATTTATCATATTGTTACGAAATTGTACTTGAATTCAAATATAACGATTTTAAGGGCTGATTTAAAAGTAGCATAATGCTTTCAAATAACAGTGCTGTAATAGCAAACTGTAACATATCTGTGGGCATTATTAAATAAAAGCTTTCAGTTGACCATTGATCGTAAGTTGGCAACGCTGTTAGCTGCGACCGTATATTCGAATTCGAATATTCAGTTAAAGAACATTGTAGAAATAGAGCTTTCTTGATGGTAATGCAGTGTTATAAATAGTGGCGGAGGTTACAGTCGTTAGTCAGTTTATCAGAGACGCTATTCGAATAAACATCAACTGAGTGCCTTAAAGTGTGCTGTATTTTTCAAGTGAATTCGGAAACATTATAAAGTGTCTGTATTTCTGAGAATTTATAAAGTGTATAAAAAAAAACATTGAGTGACTATTTAATTCTGTGGTTGTTGTACATTTTAAATAAATAAAGAGTTGTTATAATTTTCAAACTACTAAACGGCTTTTATTTGCAATCAAAAGTATCCGGTTTATTTAAAAGAAAAAATATATATTCGGCTGTGCCGAATCTTATATACCCTTCACCAAATTATACTTCAAAATAAAAATTTTAAATATTTTTAGGTAAACAAAATTTATTTTTTATTTTCCAAAGTTGTTTTTTCAAAAAAAAAAATGTTCGAATTGTTTTTTTAAAATTTAAAAAAAGAATTGTTGGTATTTAAATTTTTTTTTATTATTTAGCGAAAAAAAAACTTTTGGAGAAAAAAAAAATTCGGATAAAAAATTTTGACCCATTGTAGGTCCAACTTACTATGGTCTTATATACGTCATTGCAAAGGTCTTTGAAATATCTATCATTAGATGTCCATATTGGTTATATTGATGACTTAGTAATCCAGATATAGGTAAAATAAATCGAGGTTGTCCTGGTTTTTTCCTTATATCTCAGGCATTTGTGGACCGATTTTCTCGATTTTAAATAGCAACCGAGTCGGAGATATTGATGAATGAATCGTGTATGTAAGTTATTTGGGGGCTTCGGAAAGTTGATTTCAACAGACAGACAGAGGGACAGACAGACAGACCGACATGGCTTAATCGACTCCGCTATCTATAAGGATCCAGAATATATATATGTACTTCATAGGGTCGGAAATGAAAAATGTAGAAATTACAAACTTATATATACCCTTCTCACGACGGTGAAAGGTATAATAATTAAACAAAAATACCATCTATTTTTAATAATAATTCTTTGTTATTAATTTTTCAGCAAAATCCTTTAATGTATTTCCACCCCTATACGATTTTGATGATTACGATGCTTGTCTCAATAGTGAAACTTCAAAATTCGAAACAACCTACTGTATGATTTATGCCGAAATAAAACCACAAAATTCCTCAAATTTATGGAGGCAAATCTCTAAACATACGGACGAATATAAATTCCATTACAGGCGTGATCGTCTGTTCTTTGGTGTTTGCATGGAACGTTGTAAAAACTTTCCAAAAATACTGGATAATTTGCCATACAACAATGATAGTAAAGTAATCAATAAGGTAATTAAAAGTAAATAAATGTATTTAAATATAAAACTTAATAAATCTGTGCCAACTGTCTAGAGCCATACAATGTAAATACTGTTATTAAGAATTGATTATTTATTAAATTAAGTGATTAGCAAACAATTAGCATGACTAAATTAAATGCTATTAAAGTACGGTATTCATTTAAATTGCGTTTGAAGTTCAATTGCTAAATATGTTATTATAATTAAATTACTATTTATTTTTTTCAAGATAACACAATTTTTTGATGTGGTTCACAAACGTCCCCTTGATCTTCAAATGCGCTCTGAATATCATGAATTAGTTCATAATTGCTTGAATTCACAATTCCAAGAGAAATTTGGCTTAAACTTAAGAACATACATTGAGTATTGTGAGCGACCCAAGGAAACTATTGAAAAAGGTAAAATTAGAAATGTAATTTATAATAAATATATTCAAAATATTAATATATGATAAATATTTTTATTAGAATTCAAACTCATTAGATGTACTTTGTTTTCTTATTAATGTCTCTTTCTAGATGGTCCCGAAAAAGTACTTTACAAGTTTTTACAAATAATTATAATTTTAAATATCTTGTCAACTCTTTACGACTCCTGTTTAAAAAGAAGACAGCCAGCAGAGCTACAGAATGCGGATTATTACAAAGTAACTCCCCAACAACCTGGTAAATCTTAGATAAAATTATAATAAGTATTTCTTAGAAGGAAGTTTATACATATTTTGGTTTTCTTTAGAAGTAATTTTGGACAATTCCCAAATGAGTGAATATAATTCTATTTCCCACAAAATATTAATCTCCCCTATCGCGAATCAATATTTCACATGTTATATGTTCCCTTTTCCTTTTTTCGTTCATCAACTTTGTTCACGTCAAAAAATTTCCCATGTTGTGAAATTTTTATACCCTTCACCTTCGTGAGAAGGGTATATGTATAAAAGTTTGTCATTCCGTTTGTAATTTCCACAATATAATTTTCCGACCCTATAAAGTATATATATTCTGGATCCTTATAGATATCGGAGTCAATTAAGCCTTGTCCGTCTGTCTGTCTGTCCGTCTGTCTGTTGAAACAATTTTCTGAAGACCCGAGATATCTTCGGGATCCAAATCTTCAATTATTCTGTCAGACATGCTTTCGAGAAGTTTCCTATTTAAAATCAGCAAAATCGGTCCACAAATGGCTGAGATATAAAAAAAACCGGGACAACCTCGATTTTTGACCTATATCTGGATCATTAATATAGACAATATGGATATCTAATGATAGATAATTCAAAGACCTTTGCAACGACGTATATAGTAAGTTGGACCTGCAGTGGGTCAAAATCGGAATTTTTTAACCCGAATTTTTTTTTCCAAAAGTTTTTTTTCGCTATATATTAAAAAAAAATTTAAAAAACTAAAAAAAAAATTTAAATTAAAATAAAAAACAATTGAAAATTTTTTTTTCCAAATAATGAAAAAACAACTTTGGAAAAAAATAAATTTTGTTTACCTAAAAATATTTAAAATTTTTATTTTGAAGTATAATTTGGTGCAGGCTATATATAAATTTCGGCACAGCCGAATATAGATCTCTTACTTGTTTTTTAATTATTTCGTTTTCTTTCAGTTTCCACCCTCTTAACGGCATTTTCAATACGCCGCAACTATTATCGTCTTGTTGAACCACCCACCAGTCAATTGGGTATGGACTTGAGTTATTTAGATGGCATACGTTCGATTTGTGCCATTTTAGTGATTGTTGGTCATGCATTTTTCGTTCAATATCATCATGTTAAAAATCCAGAATTTTTTGAAAATTTTGCCAAAAGTCCGCTACATTTGTGGTTCACAAATGGCACGTTACTCTTGGAAATTTTTCATGTTTTGAGCGGTATGCTGTTGTATATAAAATTTAAAGAAATTTTTAAAATAACTCCCGATTCGAGTGGTAGGAATTGTGTTAAGGCTTTCGGTAAAGGAATGATGATGCGTTATATTAGGTATGAAAACAATTACGAAAATAATAAACCAGTAAATTAAATACATTACAGGTATTTTTATTTTTCATTAGATTTCTTCCTTCATTGCTATTGTTTATATTCGTAAATGCGACTTTCTTTACCCGCCTGCAAGATGGTCCATTTTGGCGTCATTTAACTGAACCGGTTCGCACCTTTGCTCGTGAAAAGTGGTGGAAGAATTTATTAATTTTTGATAATATTTCGGAAAGTGTAAGTATATATTGTTGGGCATTATGTATGTAAATAATTTGAATTACATTTTAAGTTTTGTTTAAAATATTTAGGGTTTTCCTCATACTTGGTATATGACATCCGATTGGCAAATATTCGCCTTTTACTTTTGCGTGTTGATTGTAACGCACAAGTAAGTATTATATTTATATAATTTTATATTCATAAAGACTTCCTAGAGGGAAGGAAACCGATATTTATTCATAAAGGCTTCCTAGAGAGAAGGGAACTTTTTCCTTGATTGGTTCCTAACACTTAATATGAAAATTACATGTATTTTAATTCCCTACACTTCCAAAGTGATAATGTTTGTAATGTGCAAAGATATTGTCCTAACATCCTACTTTAGCAATACATTAATATCATGCAATATAATCTTCACCTAGAGTGATAAGTTAGTCATTCCGTTTGCCTATATCTCGGACACTAATTTCTGTAAATAGACAATCCCCCATATGCATAAACAGTTTATAAATTTATCAAAGGTTTATAAAACAAAATTTCCATACAAAATCAGTTTCATAAACCTTTGATAAATTTATAAACTGTTTATGCATATAGTGGAATATGTATATGAAACAAGTAAGAGAGCTATATTCGGCTGTGCCGAATCTTATATACCCTTTACCAAATTATACTTCAAAATAAAAATTTTAAATATTTTTAGGTAAAAAAATTAATTTTTTTTCCAAAGTTGTTTTTTTAATTTTCAGGAAAAAAAATTTTTTCGAATTGTTTTTTAAATTTTTGTTGTTGTTTTTTTAATTATTTTTTAATATTTAGCGAAAAAAAACTTTTGGTGAAAAAAAAAATTAGGGTTAAAATTTTTTTTTCCGATTTTAACGCATTGTAAGTTCAACTTACTATGGTCTTATATACGTCGTTGCAAAGGTCTTTGAAATATCTATCATTAGATATACATATTGCCTATATTAATGACTTAATAATATTAATGACTTATATCTCAGCCATTTGTGGACCGATTTTCTAGATTTTAAATAGCAACCGAGCCGGAAGAATTTCGGAGATATTGATTATGAATCGTGTATGTAAGTTATTTGAGGGCTTCGGAAAGTTAATTTCAACAGACAGACAGACGGACATGGCTTAATCGACTCTGCTATCTATAAGGATCCAATATACTTTATAGGGTCGGAAAATTATATTGTGGAAATTACAAACGGAATGACAAGCTTATATATACCCTTCTCACGATGCACAGTGGGGCAAAATTAAAATATTTTGGAAATAAATCTGGCATTTCTAAAGGACTCATCCGATCGGGATAAAATTTGACATGGGCATAACCAAGGAGTATTCGAGTTTAAGTTATTTTCGAGTTATAGGCATTTCAAAATTGAAGTTTTAAAATTTTGCTATAATTTGGTTCGCTTTTTTAAAAATATAGGTAGGAATTTTGGACCGAATGGACTCAAATTTTTTAGAAAACTAAATTACGAATAACACACTATATATTTCAGAGCAATATCAATTTTGGATCCAAAAACAAACGATTTTCAATTTAAAAATTCAAAAAATAGTAGATTTTTGCTGTTTTTTGGGCGAAAAGGTGACTAACTCTTGTTTTATTAAAAAAAACCTTTCTTTAAGAACATGTAACAGTTTTATGTTTTTCTCTAAGATATCTTTACGGACAACATTTTGGTATAATATGAATATGTTGCCCCTACGCCCTTTGGGATTTGACCTATTTTTTATCAAAATTTCAAATTTGGGCCACATGTTCTAAAATCCTAAAACTGGGGTCATAAAAGGGAAAGTAAAATTGGAAACCTTGATGTGCACCCTATTTATCCCCAAAGTATTTTCCCAGCTCCGAAAGAAATGTGTGCCCTATGTGCAAAATTGTTAAAAATACCATTTTTGGGATTTTCTCTCCAATTTTTAGGAATTGTGGGATTCCCTTTAACCTTTTGACATTTTTTTACATTTTGTTATTTAGAATGACAAATTAAAAAAACGCAGAAAATTTCATTGAGTTTTGTTAATAAATAAAGATTTTATTATATATTACATATTTATTGAGTTTCTAAAACTACAATTTGTATCAAAATTTTAATAGGATTGCAAGTATTAGTAACAATTTGATCCACATTTATTCCGTGTTATATTTTTTTGTTTAGATAAGTTAATTTTTGGTCTTACAAAACAAATTTCAAGTCAATATCTCAATTAGAATCAAAAATATGCCATTTTAAAACTCAGTCCTTCAAAATTATTGCACGATTATATTTGTGTTAAGTGTTTTATTTAAATAATATTTAAAATTTCAGATATCCGCAATACAAAAGAAAAATATTCACATCATTGGCAATTTTAGCTGTCCTAATACCCCTCAGCATTTGCTACTTCAACAAATTAGAGCCATGTTTTCTTATATCGCCAGAGTAAGTCCTCATAAAGGTTAATAAACATCAGCCACTAGTCAATTAAATATTTCATTTAAAATTGAATATATGTATACCTAAAAATATTCCTTAGAAGTTTCCGTTTTACACATGTCAACGATGAAGATGTCTATTACAAATTATACACCCCATTTTATACGAATTTGGGCGGTTATTTATTCGGCATCATTTGTGGCGAAATTTATCAGAAATATTGTCATAATGTTGAGTTTGGCAAGCAAATATCTCGTATACCCGTGCAGATATTTGAATTTGCATTTTGGATGAGTATATCAATTGGTGTATGGATATGTTGGCTGGGATCTGTGGTCATATTCCAAGAGCCATCGATATGGACAGCACTATATGCAGGTTTAAATCGTAATATGTTTCTTTTGATAGTTTTTGGTGGATTTGTTCTATTGGGCATGTTTTGTAAATCATGTGAGTACTGGAATTTTTATGAATTAATTTTATTATTAAAATTTTTGTTTTATTTCAGTAACACTTTTAGACTTTCTGAGCCATCAAGCATTTCGTATATTCGCCAGATTATCATTTCAAATATATATATGGCATTTTTCCGTTTTGTATTTACTAAATGGTCATAAACGTGAACCAGTTTTTACCAATCATTTGCAACATGTAAATTGTTTTTTTTATCAAATATATAGAGAATATGTTCAATATAGTTTTTATTTTTAGGCAACACTTATGATTTGCCTGCTTTTATTCTCAACTGTATTGGCGTTCATTATCACCATATTTGTGGAATATCCCTTTCACAAAATTGCTTCTTATTACTATAAACAGGTAATAAATAATATTATTAAACTAAGTACTCAAAATAATACATATTTATATTGTTTAATTTTTATAGGAAAATCGACCGAAAGCTCATCACTTAAAATCCTGAAGAATGTACAATTTTATTAAAAATATTTTGAAAGCTATATTAACATTAAATTTACAAATTTCTTCAGATGAATCTGCTACGCAAAGTTTACGAAACTGTAATTGTTCGCCAAGTTTATGTCGGTTTAATTCTGGTTTAAAAAAAATATAAAAAATATTCGAAATTTCTGTAATATAAAAACTGGGATATTCAATCGATTACATATTACTTTTTATCCATTAATATACGAATAACGAATAATATACGAATAACAAATAAACCTATTAATTTATTAGAATTTTAATTAGTAAATTAAAATTTAATTTAATTTAAAAAAAAAGACAACATTTTATCAATTCAAAATATCACTACAATTTTTTAGAATTTATTTAATATAGAGCTTCAGATTAATTCAAATTGAGCTGAATTCACTATAATATTATATTCGGTTGTGTTGATTCTTATATATATTTAACGGTCTTTAACGACTGCCTGCTTCATTCATCATGTTTTTAAACTGTTTTTATTTGCAATCAAAAGTATACGATTTATTTAAAGGAAATAAACCACCGTTTTTAAAAGGTAAAAACGTAACAATGTTATATCCTGCTATGCCGAGTCTTATATAACCACCACCAAATAATACGGGCACCGATTGTTGTGCTTTTTGTATAAAATCATTTATCTGGATCATCCGAATTGGCTAGTAAAAGGTGTCAAATCGCATGACCTTGGAGGCCAATTGACAGATCCATTTGTCGAAATCAAGTCATGGTGCGGTAACAATCTCCATTGACCGCAACGCAAGTTCCAGATTATTTTGGAAGAAATAAGTTCTGATGATGTAACCAAACTATGCACTTTTCAAGATATAATGGAGTCTGTAGGATCCATATGCAGCAATTTTGTTTATTAAAAAACCTGTTAAGCCAAAAATTAACCTAATCGCTGAACACAGTTTTGCGATAAAACATTGGGTCAGTTTCCAACTGCTCTACAGTCCAATCGGCGAAAAAACAATGTATATGATGGTCACGTGGTTCTAATTCCTGCACCAGCTGGATTTTATACGGTTGTAGGTCAATATCTTTGCGCAAAATTTTCCACGTACTGGACGGACAGTCCAAATTCCAGCGACCGACGACAAATCGATAAATTCTAGGGGACTGTCCCGAATTTTACCTGTAATGTCAGTATACTTAAGCAAAACGTGCATAACAAAATAAACGTTAAAGTAACTTTAATTAAATTACTTAAAGGCAATTGCCTTTTCGCTAAATAACCAGGGATGTATAAAGTAACCAATTGACTTCTCTCTGCACTACTAAGAGTACTCAAAATATTTAAATTAGAGTCAGCCAAGTGATCAGACATTAGTGAGAATTACTATCTATAAGGTATACATTGAATACTTGCTAAACGGCTGGGTTTTAATCTTCTTCCACACTTTCCTTTACAGCCACGATATTTTCTTCAGTACGCCATAAAAATTACCAAAGGTAGAGTCACACATGACAAATATTTGACGAAAAAGACGTAACCACTAAATAAAATACATTTGAATTCTTTTATTTATTTCAAAAACTTATTTTACTTAGGATGATTCAAAACAAAAATGTTTTATTTTATTTTATTTGATGCTGTTTGATCTTACAAAACACTTGTAAGAGTAAACACGTCAAACGAATTTGTACTAAAACAAGTAAGAGTGCTATATTCTGCTATGCCGAATCTTATATACCCTTCACCTTTGTTGTGGATGCATTATTATTTTTTTTAATTAGTATATATGTATGTACATTGCCCACTTTCAGCGTACAGCATCCTAAATTTATCAAGAACACAAAAAACAACAACAACGCCAAACGAAACAAAACACCAAAAGAAAAAACAAAATACGCAAGCCAATGAAACCAACACACATCCAAACATACGTTTAATTGTATAAAAAACAACAACGCCAAAAGAAACAAAACACAAAAGAAAAACAAAATACGCAAAGCATATGCTTCCATCCAAACATACGATTTGTTGCTTTTTTCTCAAAAAAACCAACACACAACCAAGCAAACGTTTAGTTGTATAAAAAACAACAACAACGCCAAAAGAAACAAAACACAACAAGTAAGAGTGCTATATTCGGCTATGCCGAATCTTATATACCCTTCACCTTTGTTGTGGATGCATTATTATTTTTTATAATTAGTATATATGTATGTACATTGCCCACTTTCAGCGTACAGCATCCTAAATTTATCAAGAACACAAAAAACAACAACAACGCCAAACGAAACAAAACACCAAAAGAAAAAACAAAAACAAAATACGCAAGGCAATGAAACCAACACACATCCAAACATACGTTTAATTGTATAAAAAACAACAACAACGCCAAAAGAAACAAAATACGCAAAGCATGCACATTCAAACATACGATTTTTGATTTTTTGTCAAAAAAACCAACACACAACCAAACAAAAGTTTAGTTGTATAAAAAACAACAACAACGCCAAAAGAAACAAAACACAAAAAAAACAAAATACACAAAGCTTGCACATCCAAGCATACGTTTTGTTGTTTTTTTGTCAAAGCATGCAATACATTGTGTTTTTTGATGAAATTTTCAGAGGTTGTCTCGGATTTTTGCTCATATCTCCGTTATTTATGGACGGATTTTGCTGATTTTAAATAGCAAAATTCTCGAAAGTATGTCTGACAGAATTGTTGAAGATTTGGATCCCGGAGATATCTGGGGCCTTCAGAAAATTGATTTCAACAGACAGACAGACAGACGGACAGACAGACAGACAGACAGACAGACAGACAGACAGACAGACAGACAGACAGACAGACAGACAGACAGACAGACAGACAGACAGACAGACAGACAGACAGACAGACAGACAGACAGACAGACAGACAGACAGACGGACATGGCTTAATCGACTCCGCTATCTATAAGGATCCAGAATATATATACTTTATAGGGTCGGAAATGAAAAATGTAGAAATTACAAACGGAATGACAAACTTATATATACCCTTCTCACGAAGCTGAAGGGTATAAAAATGGTTACGCTTTTTTGAGCAAATATTTGCCATGTGTGACCCTACCTTAAGTCATCTATAAGCTGCGCGAATAAACATCATTTTGCAATCGAACCACAGTAGTTTAAAATAGACTGATTTGTTACCAGATTTGAATTAAGGTTAACTTCAATTAATAAGGAATTTTGTAAATTAGGGCAAATTTTTGCTGTGTACGTAATTAAGATTGCCGAAATGCTCGAAAATTGGATGGTGTTTAGAATTTGTATCGACATATTGTAAATTGTACCACTATGCGCTGATTTAAAATCAGCCTACAACTATGCTGTAAATATTTTATTGATTTATCTAGTTGTTTCGATCAAGGCGAATTAAATATAATGTCTACTACAAGTACAACATTTACAAAAAGCAAATGCAATTTATTACACACTACAACACCATAGTGGGGAGTGTTTAATGCGTTTGTGCAGATGTTTGTTACGTCCAAAAATATTAGTCTAACATCCACCTTAAAGTATACCGATCGCCCCAGAATCACTTTCTGAGTTGATTGTTTAATAATGTCCGTCCGTCTGCCTGGCTGGCTGTCCATGTAAACCTTGTGCGCAAAGTGGAAGTCGCAATCCTACTGAATCTGGCTGAAATCGGTCCATTATTTCACCTAGCCGCCATACAAAAGTCCTCCCGAAATTTCCCCCCTTTATACAGTTTAATTTAATCGGTCCAAAATTAGTCATAGCTCCCATTTAAGGTCCTCTTCCGAAAATCATTCACGAAAATAAATTATTGAAATTTTAAAAGAAAAAAGTTTTTGATCATTTACTTAGTGTAGGGTATTATGTATATGGTCGGACTTGACCGACCATACTTTCTTACTTGTTATACCCTTCGCCATGAGTGGCAAGGGTATACATATATAAATCTGTCATTCCGTTTGTAATTTCTACATTTTTCATTTGCGACCCCACAAAGTATATATATTCTGGATCGTTATAGATAGCGAAGTCGATCTTGCCATGTCCGTCTGTATGTTGAAATCAACTTTCCGTAGCCCAAATAACTTATATACATGATTCATACATCAATATATCGGGAATTCTTCCGTCTCGGTTGAATGACTTAGTAATCCAGATATAGATCAAAAATAGGTCAAAAATCGAGGTTGTCCCGTTTTTTTGCTCATATCTCCGTTATTTATGGACCGATTTTGCTGATTGTAAATAGCAAGCTTCTCGAAAGCATGTCTGACAGAATTATTGAAGATTTGGATCCCGAAGATATCTGGGGTCTTCAGAAAATTGACTTCAACAGACGGGCAGACAGACGGACATGGCTTAATCGACTCAGCTATCTATAAGGATCCACAATATATGTATATACTTTATAGGGTCGGAAATGAAAAATGTAGAAATTACAAACGGAATGACAAACTTATATATACCCTTCCCACGAAGGTGAAGGGTATAAAAACGTTGAACATTTCATTGAATTTTGTTAATAAATAAAGATTTTATTACATATTACATATTTATTGAGTTTCAAAATTTGTATCAAAATTTTAATAGGATTGCAAATATTAGGAACAATTTGATCCACATTTATTTCTAACTATTTTATTTTGTTTAGATAAGATAATTTTTTGCCTTACATAAAAATTTCATGTCAATATCTCAATTGGATTCAAAAATATTCCACGTTAAAACTACGTCCCTCAAACATATTTCACTCAAAATATTGCGGAATTTGACAAAATCCCGCAAATATAATTATTAAAAATTTTTATCAAGACTAATTTTCTAAAATGGACAGGAACCGATCGCTATGAAATTAGTTTGGTTATTGTTTGGTTTGTTACTTAAATAAGCTAAACACAATGAAAGCAGGATTTCAGACATCTAATCGGTTTTGGGTACAGACAAGTCGAAGAACAATTTGCCCTTGAAATTAGGTCGTTTTATTTATCTTTACACAGAGAAAACAGATTCATAGCAGCAAACGAATTTGTTGCCAATCGAATGATTCGGTTGCACACATTGAATTTTTCGGTTCTATAAACAGAAAGTCAGTTGATAAAGAAGAATTTCATTCGATGCAACCACATTTTGGTCTTTCCTTCTGAAATTAAGTAGCCACAACAGTAAATTTAGGTCACTAAGGCTGAATAATTGGAATGGAAACAAATTCAGTTACTACAAATCTTTCTTTGTGTATAGCAAACTTCTGTGGAATTTTATGTGAATATCAAAATTTTTAAGAGATTTATGGTCGTTGAAGTGATTTTCGAAAGTGGGCCTTATATAAGAGCTATAACCAATTTGTGGAGGTTTAAAATTGGAATCACGTAATCAGTTATTTATGATATTTTCAACCGTATTCGTATTTGACAAATTGTATTTTTTTAAGTTTTTTGCGATTTTGATCTTGAATTTATATGTTCACAATTTTTGTTACTTCTGACAAGGGCTACAACTTTGCCTCAGAATGTAAATCAGTATTCCCAACTGTTTGCAAGATATGAGCCTGAGAAAATAATCACTTTTTTGTAAAAATGACAGCGAGGCCCCAAATCTTTGGGGGTCCATAAAGAAAAAGTGCATGACTTTGGGCAAAACTGGGAGACACGGGCCTTTTTTTTGTTCTTTTATCACGTAGTGGTTTCCGTATATGGTTATTTTTTTCGTGTTGCACTGTGTAACCATTATTTTCCGAATACCCAAAAAAATGTCAGAAGTTTATTATATAATTTCAGAAATGTTTAATTGTATATTAATATCAGATATATAGGAATATAAACTAATACATATGTATATAAATTTCCTATTTTGAAATACAAATCTGAATATAATATAAAAATAAAAATATCTTTAGCTTTCCTAAAGCCTTTGGGAACATGTTTCCTAATGATCTGGCTTAAGCATAGGAACTAGCTTATCCCCAACAATAAATTTCAGTAAATTTATCATATTGTTACGAAATTGTACTTGAATTCAAATATAACGATTTTAAGGGCTGATTTAAAAGTAGCATAATGCTTTCAAATGACAGTGCTGTAATAGCAAACTGTAACATATCTGTGGGCATTATTAAATAAAAGCTTTCAGTTCACCATTGATCGTAAGTTGGCAACGCTGTTAGCTGCGACCGTATATTCGAATTCGAATATTCAGTTAAAGAACATTGTAGAAATAGAGCTTTCTTGATGGTAATGCAGTGTTATAAATAGTGGCAGAGGTTGCAGTCGTTAGTCAGTTTATCAGAGACGCTATTCGAATAAACATCAACTGAGTGCCTTAAAGTGTGCTGTATTTTTCAAGTGAATTCGTAAACATTATAAAGTGTCTGTATTTCTGAGAATTTATAAAGTGTATAAAAAAAAACATTGAGTGACTATTTAATTCTGTGGTTGTTGTACATTTTAAATAAATAAAGAGTTGTTATAATTTTCAAACTACTAAACGGCTTTTATTTGCAATCAAAAGTATCCGGTTTATTTAAAGGAAATATATATTCGGTTGTGCCGAATCTTATATACCCTTCACCAAATTATACTTCAAAATAAAAATTTTAAATATTTTTAGGTAAACAAAATTTATTTTTTATTTTCCACAGTTGTTTTTTCAAAAAAAAAAAATGTTCGAATTGTTTTTTTAAAATTTAAAAAAAAAATTGTTGGTATTTAAATTTTTTTTTATTATTTAGCGAAAAAAAACTTTTGGAGAAAAAAAAAATTCGGATAAAAAATTTTGACCCATTGTAGGTCCAACTTACTATGGTCTTATATACGTCATTGCAAAGATCTTTGAAATATCTATCATTAGATGTCCATATTGGTTATATTGATGACTTAGTAATCCAGATATAGGTAAAATAAATCGAGGTTGTCCTGGTTTTTTCCTTATATCTCAGGCATTTGTGGACCGATTTTCTCGATTTTAAATAGCAACCGAGTCGGAGATATTGATGAATGAATCGTGTATGTAAGTTATTTGGGGGCTTCGGAAAGTTGATTTCAACAGACAGACAGAGGGACAGACAGACAGACCGACATGGCTTAATCGACTCCGCTATCTATAAGGATCCAGAATATATATATGTACTTCATAGGGTCGGAAATGAAAAATGTAGAAATTACAAACTTATATATACCCTTCTCACGACGGTGAAAGGTATAATAATTAAACAAAAATACCATCTATTTTTAATAATAATTCTTTGTTATTAATTTTTCAGCAAAATCCTTTAATGTATTTCCACCCCTATACGATTTTGATGATTACGATGCTTGTCTCAATAGTGAAACTTCAAAATTCGAAACAACCTACTGTATGATTTATGCCGAAATAAAACCACAAAATTCCTCAAATTTATGGAGGCAAATCTCCAAACATACGGACGAATATAAATTCCATTACAGGCGTGATCGTCTGTTCTTTGGAGTTTGCATGGAACGTTGTAAAAACTTTCCAAAAATACTGGATAATTTGCCATACAACAATGATAGTAAAGTAATCAATAAGGTAATTAAAAGTAAATAAATGTATTTAAATATAAAACTTAATAAATCTGTGCCAACTGTCTAGAGCCATACAATGTAAATACTGTTATTAAGAATTGATTATTTATTAAATTAAGTGATTAGCAAACAATTAGCATGACTAAATTAAATGCTATTAAAGTACGGTACTCATTTAAATTGCGTTTGAAGTTCAATTGTTAAATATGTTATTATAATTAAATTACTATTTATTTTTTTCAAGATAACACAATTTTTTGATGTGGTTCACAAACGTCCCCTTGATCTTCAAATGCGCTCTGAATATCATGAATTAGTTCATAATTGCTTGAATTCACAATTCCAAGAGAAATTTGGCTTAAACTTAAGAACATACATTGAGTATTGTGAGCGACCCAAGGAAACTATTGAAAAAGGTAAAATTAGAAATGTAATTTATAATAAATATATTCAAAATATTAATATTTGATAAATATTTTTATTAGAATTCAAACTCATTAGATGTACTTTGTTTTCTTATTAATGTCTCTTTCTAGATGGTCCCGAAAAAGTACTTTACAAGTTTTTACAAATAATTATAATTTTAAATATCTTGTCAACTCTTTACGACTCCTGTTTAAAAAGAAGACAGCCAGCAGAGCTACAGAATGCGGATTATTACAAAGTAACTCCCCAACAACCTGGTAAATCTTAGATACAATTATAATAATAAGTATTTCTTAGAAGGCAGTTTATATTTTGGTTTTCTTTAAAAGTAATTTTGAAAAAGAAACAATTTCCAAATGAGTTAATATAATTATATTTCCCACAAAAAATTAATCACCAAAATTGCGAATCAATATTTCACATGAAATATGTTCCCTTTTTCCATTATTCTTTCATAAACTTTGTTCACGTGAAAAAATTCCCCATGTTGTGAAAGTTTGAGATGGAATTTTGTATACAATAAACATCTGTTACGAACAAAATTAACTATTGTGAATGAAAAGTTCACGATAGCAATTTTCCCTTCGAGGGAAATAGATATTTCATGGCACCATAAATTTCACATGTTATTGCCGATAGGGGTGATTATTTATTTTTTGCCAATAACTTTACAAAAATCTTAAATTTTTACATCCACCACCTAGTGAATTTGTCATTCCATTTGCAACGACCTAGCTATGTCGTGTATCCCCAAATATTCTCTGTTGATCAGAAATGTTTGGTATTGGAAATGGGCAAAATCGGTCAAGTAGAAGACTAAAATGTAAGACAACATAAACAATTTGTGTTGGGTTTATGACTTCAAAATGAAGAATTTTTTAAAATGTTTAGCTTTTATTTTAAACATTTGTCAAAATAATTTTGTTCAAAGTTTTGGCCATTGTTAGCTATGACCTTTTCACATCTTTCTAGCACCATATGGATTCCGGGCCAAAAGAACTGATCATCTTTCGAGGCCAAGAACGAATCATGCCGAATTCGGATACTCTGTTCTGATAACAGGTATTGCAACATCTGGCCGAGCGTTGTTATGATGGAATATTACGGTTTCATGTCTGGCTGCATATTCTGGTTGTTTTCGGCCAATGCTCGCTTCAAACGTATAAGCTGCGTTCGGTACAGATTGCCGATGATGGTCTGGTCAGATTTCATGGTCTTATAATAGAAAGGACCCTTTTGCTACCACCAAATACAGAGCATTACCTTAGCGCAATGTATATTTGGCTTTGGTGTCGATTCGGTAGGTTGGCCGGTCTTCACAGACGATTTCTTATGCTTCGGGTTATCGTAATGGATCCATTTTTCATCGAAAGTAATGATTCAGTGCAAAAATGATTTTTTTAGCAGCATTTCAGACATACAAAATCATCTTTCAAGGTCTCTCGGCTTCAATTCGTATAGTACCAACCTCCCTGCCTTTGGGTGAATCCAGCTGTTTGCAAACGTTTATAAATTGCTGATTGAGTAGCCCCCAATCATTTTGCATGCACTGGTTGAGTTTGAGAAAAACCTAAATTTGTTGGTCTTCAAACTTTTTTGGCAGGCCTGGGCGATCTTGGTCTTTCATATCAAAATAACCACTTTCTGAATATCGGTCCATATTTAATCATAGCCTAGGTCCGTTTGATGGGTAAACCTACAAAATTAGGGGTAAATAGGTTTATTATGGGCCCTTTTCTATCCGTTGAATGCTCGGACGTATTTAGTCTATTTTCAATAGGCAAAGTCCGTCTGACGTTTAAAAACAACTAAAATACGAGGAGACCTACAAGATTCGGCATAGCCGAGTATAAAACTCTAAATTGTGTAAATTATTTTTGTATATCTATTCATAAAATTTCATATTTCTTCGATTTTAAATATTTTTATGAGAAGGCTATATATAAGTTTGTCATTCCGTTTGTAATTTCTACATTTTTCATTTCCGACAATATAAAGTATATATATTCTGGATCCTTATAGATAGCGGAGTCGATTAAGCCATCTCCATCTGTCCGTCTGTCTGTTGAAATCAACTTTCCGAAGCCCGCAAATAATTTACACACACGATTCATACATCAATATCTCCGGAATTCTTCCCGATCAGGACAACCTCGATTTTTTACCTATTTTTTACCTATATCTGGATTACTAAGTCATTAATATAGACAATATGGATATCTAATGATAGATATTTCAAAGACCTTTGTAACGACGTATATAAGACCATAGTAGGTTGGACCTACAATGGGTCAAAATCAGAAAAAATATTCCGAATTTTTTTTCCAAAAGTTTTTTTCGCTATATATTAAAAAAATTTAAAAAACAAAAAAAAAAATTTTTTAATTTAAAAAAACCAAAAAAAAAATTTTCCAAATAATGAAAAAAACCACTTTGAAAAAAAAATAAATTATGTTACCTAAAAATATTATTAAAATTTTTATTTTGAAGTATAATTTGATGCAGGGTATATACAATTCGGCACAGCCGAATATAACTCTCTTACTTGTTTTTAATTATTTCGTTTTCTTTCAGTTTCCACCCTCTTAACGGCATTTTCAATACGCCGCAACTATTATCGTCTCGTTGAACCCCCCACCAGCCAATTGGGTATGGACTTGAGTTATTTAGATGGAATTCGATCGATTTGTGCAATTTTAGTGATTGTTGGTCATGCATTTTTCGTTCAATATCAGCATGTTAAAAATCCCGAATTTTTTGAAAATTTTGCCAAAAGTCCGCTACATTTGTGGTTCACAAATGGCACGTTACTCTTGGAAATTTTTCATGTTTTGAGCGGTATGCTGTTGTATATAAAATTTAAAGAAATTTTTAAAATAACTCCCGATTCGAGTGGTAGGAATTGTGTTAAGGCTTTCGGTAAAGGAATGATGATGCGTTATATTAGGTAAGAAAACAATTACGAAAATAATAAGCCAATAATAAACAGGTATTTTTATTTTTCATTAGATTTCTTCCTTCATTGCTATTGTTTATATTCGTAAATGCGACTTTCTTTACCCGCCTGCAAGATGGTCCATTTTGGCGTCATTTAACTGAACCGGTTCGCACCTTTGCTCGTGAAAAGTGGTGGAAGAATTTATTAATTTTTGATAATATTTCGGAAAGTGTAAGTATATATATCTATATAATTTGAATTATATTTTAAGCTTTGTTTAAAATATTTATTAGGGTTTTCCACATACTTGGTATATGACATCCGATTGGCAAATATTCGCCTTTTACTTTTGCGTGTTGATAGTAACGCACAAGTAAGTATTATATTTATATAACTTTATATTCATAACGACTTTCTAGAGGGAAGGAAAACGATATTTATTCATAAAGACTTCCTAGAGAGAAGGGAAGTGGTCCCTTGATTGGTTCCTAACACTTAATATGAAAATTACATATATTTTTATGTCCTACACTACCAGAGTGGGGAGGGTATATTAGTTTAGTGATGTTTGTAAAGTGCAAAGCTGTTGTCCTAGCATCCTACAAATGTCCTTACGAAATTGGTCTTTATCGGTCATATATGTTTAATTTATATAGGTATCTACAAGTTTCGCTCCAAATATGTATTATATATATGGAATTCGTGTTGCCTAGTTTTATGATGATCGGTCCATAAAGCGATCTTTTAAATTCTAGATTAAGAACAAATATTTCACATCGTTTTTATTTTTTCACATACCCGAGACACCCCACTTTGTGGCCTTGAGACTAGGTCTCCCCTTGGTATTTAAAGCTCAAATCAAAAACTACACTTAATTGCACCAATATTATTTAAATAGCAATACATTAATATCATGCAATATAATCATCACCTGGAGTGATAAGGGTAAGTTAGTCATTCCGTTTGCCTATATCATTTATATCCTTATAGATAGCGGAGTCGATTAAGCCATGTCCGCCTGTCTGTCTGTTGAAATCAATTTTCTGAAGACCCCAGATATCTTCGGGATTCAAAACTTCAATAATTCTGTCAGACATGCTTTCGAGAAGTTTCCTATTTAAAATCAGAAAAATCGTTCTACAAATGGCTGAGATATGAAGAAAAAAACAGGACAACCTCGATTTTTGACCTATATCTGGATTACTAAGTCATTAATATGGACAATATGGATATCTAATGATAGATATTTCAAAGACCTTTGCAACGACGTATACAAGACCATAGTAAGTTAGACCTAAAATGGGTCAAAATCGGAAAATATATTTTTAAACCAACATTTTTTTTTCACCAAAAAAAATATTTTAAAAACTAAATTTTTTTATTTTAATTTAAAATAAAAAATATAATTTTTAAAAAATTTAAAATTAACAATTCGAAAAAATATTTTTTCCAAAAAATGGAAAAAAACTTCTTTGTAAAAAAAAACAAATTTTGTTTACCTATTTAAATTTGTATTTTGAAGTATAATTTGGTGAAGGGTATATAAGATTCAGTACAGCCGAATATAGCTCTCTTACTTGTTAGTAATCCAGATATAGGTCAAAAATCTAGGTTGTCCTGGTTTTTTCCTTATACCTCAGCCATTTGTGGACCGATTTTCTCGATTTTAAATAGCAACAGAGCCGGAAGAATTCCGAAGATGTTGATGTATGAATCGTGTATGTAAGTTATTTGGGGTCTTCAGAATATTTATTTCAACAGACAGACGGGAATGGCTTAGTCGACTCCGCTATATATAAGGATCCAGAATATATATACTTTATAGGGTCGGAAAATTAAATTGTGGAAATTACGGAAATAACGGAATGACAAACTTATATATAGAGATGATAAACGGGGAATCCCCTACCCGAAAAACGAGGGATTTTCCAAATCCCGTTTTTCATAAATAAATGGGGGAAATGTAATTTTTGTGTGCCTTTTTCATGCATTTTGAGCATATTTGTTATAAGTATTTGGAAACGGTTTTGCCAATGTGAAAGATGTTTTTTGGCAGCAGCATATGTCGGAAACAAAATTCGTTCCAGAATCTCAGACGAAACCATAGATGCAATAGTATGCTTTTTAGTGTCTAATAAAAATTAATTGCTAAATATAAAATTTACTTTCAATAGTAAAGATATAATTATGTACGTTTCTTTCTTATAATTTTCGGGATTTTAGATTTCCCGAAAATACCAAATCCCAATCCCCGTGATTTTCAAAAATCAGTCCCGATTAGCATCTCTACTTATATATACCCTTCTCACGAAGGTGAAGATTATAATTAAAGGTATTTCCAACGATATATAGTATTACAATTTGTTCGCCCAAAATTATATTTTAGCTATAGAAATAGAAATAGGGTTTATACTAATCGAAATAATATTTAAAATTTCAGATATCCGCAATACAAAAGAAAAATATTCACATCATTGGCAACTTTAGCTGTTCTAATACCCCTCAGCATTTGCTACTTCAACAAATTAGAGCCATGTTTTCTTATATCGCCAGAGTAAGTCCTCATAAAGGTTAATAAACATCAGCCACTAGTCAATTAAAAATCTAATTTAAAATTGAATATACATATACCTAAATATTCCTTAGAAGTTTCCGTTTTACACATGTCAACGATGAAGATGTCTATTACAAATTATACACCCCATTCTATTCGAATTTGGGCGGTTATTTATTCGGCATCATTTGTGGCGAAATTTATCAGAAATATTGTCATAATGTTGAGTTTGGCAAGCAAATATCTCGTATACCCGTGCAGATATTTGAATTTGCATTTTGGATGAGTATAGCAATTGGTGTATGGATATGTTGGCTGGGATCTGTGGTCATATTCCAAGAGCCATCGATTTGGACAGCATTATATGCCGGTTTGAATCGTAATATGTTTCTTTTGATAGTTTTTGGTGGATTTGTTCTATTGGGCATGTTTTGCAAATCATGTGAGTACTGAGATTTTTATGATTTAATATTTTTAATAAAAAATTTTGTTTTATTTCAGTAACACTTTTAGACTTTCTGAGCCATCAAGCATTTCGTATATTTGCCAGATTATCATTTCAAATATATATATGGCATTTTTCCGTTTTGTATTTACTAAATGGTCATAAACGTGAACCAGTTTTTACCAATCATTTGCAACATGTAAATTGTTTTTTTATCAAATATTTAGAGAGTATTTTTAATCAACATAGTTTTTATTTTTCAGGCAACACTTATGATTTGCCTGCTTTTATTCTCAACTGTATTGGCGTTCATTATCACCATATTTGTGGAATATCCCTTTCACAAAATTGCTTCTCATTACTATAAACAGGTAATAAAATAATCACTTAATTGAGTTATTAAACTAAGTATTCAAAATAATACATATTTACATTGTTTAATTTTTATAGGAAAATCGACCGAAAGCTCATCACTTAAAATCCTGAAGAGTGTACAATTTTATTTAAAATATTTCGAAAGCTATATTAACATTAAATTTACAAATTTCTTCAGATGGATCTGCTACGCAAAGTTTACGAAACTGTAATTGTTCGCCAAGTTTATGTCGATTTAATTCTGGTTTAAATAAAGATAAAACATATTCGAAATTTCTGTAATATAAAAACTGGGATATTCAATCGATTACATATTACTTTTTATCGATTAACTGTTCGAATAATATACGAATAACAAATAAACCTATTAATTTATTTTTAGCAATTATATAAATAAATAATACTCAGAATTTTAATTAGTGAATTAAAATTTAATTTAAAAAAAGACAACATTTTATCAATTCAAAATATCACTAAAATTTTTTAGAATTTATTTAATATAGAGCTTCAGATTATTTCAAATTGAGCTGAATTCACTATAATATTATATTCGGTTGTGCCGAATCTTATATATATTTAACGGTCTTTAACGACTGCCTGCTTCATTCATCATGTTTATAAACATGTACATCCGTAGCAGCTTCTAGGCTACTCAGATGCAGATGGCAGTGTGTATAAATAGTGATTGTGGTTGCAGTAGTGAATGATTCTAATTTCAACCATCGTTAAGTTAAGACCTCAACTGCATTGCCAGTGTATACTTGTACATTATAAAGGGTATGTATTTCTGCGAATTTATAAACGTGTATAAAAACACTGAGTGACTATTTAATTCTGTTGTTGTTATACATTCTAATAAATAAAGAGTTGTTACAAATTTTAAACAGTTTTTATTTGCAATCAAAAGTATACGATTTATTTAAAGGAAATAAACCACCGTTTTTAAAAGGTAAAAACGTAACAATATTATATCCTGCTATACCGAATCTTATGTAACCACCACCAAATAATACGGGCACCGATTGTTGTGATTTTTGTATAAAATCATTTATCTGGATCATCCGAATTGGCTAGTAAAAGGTATTTTTTAAGATCCGAAATTCTAAAAAATAACACAAAATACATGACATTAACATTTAAAAATGATTTCGGGCTGTTCTTGACGAATTACATTCTGGACTTCTAATTTTGGACCACTTTTTCGATCATTGCTGGCAGTATGTCACGAATAGCACGAGCAATCTTGGCCGCCAATGCGTCAATTGTTGCTGGATTATCAGCATAAAGCAATGTCTTCACATGGTCCAACAGAAAATAATCCAGAGGTTTCAAATCGCATGACCTTGGAGGCCAATTGACAGATCCATTTGTCGAAATCATTGATTCGGGCGCGATAACTTGATTTCGACAAATTGATCTGTCAATTGGCCTCCAAGGTCATGCGATTTGAAACCTCTGGATTATTTTCTGTTGGACCATGTGAATACATTGCTTTATGCTGATAATCCAGCAACAATTGACGCATTGGAGGCCAAGATTGTTTGAAGGAAAAAATCATTGGTCATGGTGCGGTAGAAATAAGTTCTGATGATGTAACCAAACAGTGCACTTTTCTATATATAATGGAGTCTGTAGGATCCATATGCACCAATTTTGTTTATTAACAAACCTGTTAAGCCAAAAATTAACCTAATCGCTGAACACAATTTTGCGATAAAACATTGGGTCAGTTTCCAACTGCTCTACAGCCCAATCGGTGAAAAAACAATGCATATGATGGTCACGAGGTTCTAATTCCAGCACCAGCTGGCTCTTATACGGTTGTAGGCCAATATCTTTGAGCAAAATTTTCCACGTACTGGACGGACAATCCAAATTCCAGCGACCGACGACAAATCGATAAATTCTAGGGGACTCTCCCGAATTTTACCTGTAATGTCAGTATACTTAAGCAAAGTAAAAATAAACAGTTTCAGAATTATATCAACACAATTTGTATAAAACCAGTTTGTACGAATTACTCTCAAAAACGTGCATAACAAAATAAACGTTAAAGTAACTTTAATTAAATTACTTAAAGGCAATTGCCTTTTCGCTAAATAACCAGGGATGTATAAAGTAACCAATTGACTTCTCTCTGCACTACTAAGAGTACTCAAAATATTTAAATTAGAGTCAGCCAAGTGATCAGACATTAGTGAGAATTACTATATATAAGGTATAGATTGAATACTTGCTTAACGGCTGGGTTTTAATCTTCTTCTACACTTTCCTTTACAGCCACGATATTTTCTTCAGTACGCCAAAAAACTAAGCTGCGCGAATAGACATAATTTTGCAATCGAACCACTGTAGTTTAAAATAGACTGATTTGTTACCAGATTTGAATTAAGGTTAACTTCAATTAATAAGGAATTTTGTAAATTAGGGCAAATTTTTTAAGATTGCCGAAATGCTCGAAAATTGGATGAAGTGTTTAGAATTTGTATCGACATATTGTAAATTGTACCACTATGCGCTGATTTAAAATCAGCCTACAACTATGCTGTAAATATTTTATTGATTTATCTAGTTGTTTCGATCAAGGCGAATTAAATATAATGTCTACTACAAGTACAATATTTACAAAAAGCAAATGCAATTTATTACACACTACAACACCATAGTGGGGAGTGTTTAATGCGTTTGTGCACAGGACAGGAACCGATCGCTATGAAATTAGTTTGGTTATTGTTTGGTTTGTTACTTAAATAAGCTAAACACAATGAAAGCCGGATTTCAGACATCTAATCGGTTTTGGGTACAGACAAGTCGAAGAACAATTTGCCCTTGAAATTAGGTCGTTTTATTTATCTTTACACAGAGAAAACAGATTCATAGCAGCAAACGAATTTGTTGCCAATCGAATGATTCGGTTGCACACATTGAATTTTTCGGTTCTATAAACAGAAAGTCAGTTGATAAAGAAGAATTTCATTCGATGCAACCACATTTTGGTCTTTCCTTCTGAAATTAAGTAGCCACAACAGTAAATTTAGGTCACTAAGGCTGAATAATTGGAATGGAAACAAATTCAGTTACTACAAATCTTTCTTTGTGTATAGCAAACTTCTGTGGAATTTTATGTGAATATCAAAATTTTTAAGAGATTTATGGTCGTTGAAGTGATTTTCGAAAGTGGGCCTTATATAAGAGCTATAACCAATTTGTGGAGGTTTAAAATTGGAATCACGTAATCAGTTATTTATGATATTTTCAACCGTATTCGTATTTGACAAATTGTATTTTTTTAAGTTTTTTGCGATTTTGATCTTGAAGATGAAGTTTTTTTGATTTTATATGTTCACAATTTTTGTTACTTCTGACAAGGGCTACAACTTTGCCTCAGAATGTAAATCAGTATTCCCAACTGTTTGCAAGATATGAGCCTGAGAAAATAATCACTTTTTTGTAAAAATGACAGCGAGGCCCCAAATCTTTGGGGGTCCATAAAGAAAAAGTGCATGACTTTGGGCAAAACTGGGAGACACGGGCCTTTTTTTTGTTCTTTTATCACGTAGTGGTTTCCGTATATGGTTATTTTTTTCGTGTTGCACTGTGTAACCATTATTTTCCGAATACCCAAAAAAATGTCAGAAGTTTATTATATAATTTCAGAAATGTTTAATTGTATATTAATATCAGATATATAGGAATATAAACTAATACATATGTATATAAATTTCCTATTTTGAAATACAAATCTGAATATAATATAAAAATAAAAATATCTTTAGCTTTCCTAAAGCCTTTGGGGACATGTTTCCTAATGATCTGGCTTAAGCATAGGAACTAGCTTATCCCCAACAATAAATTTCAGTAAATTTATCATATTGTTACGAAATTGTACTTGAATTCAAATATAACGATTTTAAGGGCTGATTTAAAAGTAGCATAATGCTTTCAAATGACAGTGCTGTAATAGCAAACTGTAACATATCTGTGGGCATTATTAAATAAAAGCTTTCAGTTGACCATTGATCGTAAGTTGGCAACGCTGTTAGCTGCGACCGTATATTCGAATTCGAATATTCAGTTAAAGAACATTGTAGAAATAGAGCTTTCTTGATGGTAATGCAGTGTTATAAATAGTGGCAGAGGTTGCAGTCGTTAGTCAGTTTATCAGAGACGCTATTCGAATAAACATCAACTGAGTGCCTTAAAGTGTGCTGTATTTTTCAAGTGAATTCGTAAACATTATAAAGTGTCTGTATTTCTGAGAATTTATAAAGTGTATAAAAAAAACATTGAGTGACTATTTAATTCTGTGGTTGTTGTACATTTTAAATAAATAAAGAGTTGTTATAATTTTCAAACTACTAAACGGCTTTTATTTGCAATCAAAAGTATCCGGTTTATTTAAAGGAAATATATATTCGGTTGTGCCGAATCTTATATACCCTTCACCAAATTATACTTCAAAATAAAAATTTTAAATATTTTTAGGTAAACAAAATTTATTTTTTATTTTCCACAGTTGTTTTTTCAAAAAAAAAAATGTTCGAATTGTTTTTTTAAAATTTAAAAAAAAAATTGTTGGTATTTAAATTTTTTTTTATTATTTAGCGAAAAAAATCTTTTGGAGAAAAAAAAAATTCGGATAAAAAATTTTGACCCATTGTAGGTCCAACTTACTATGGTCTTATATACGTCATTGCAAAGGTCTTTGAAATATCTATCATTAGATGTCCATATTGGTTATATTGATGACTTAGTAATCCAGATATAGGTAAAATAAATCGAGGTTGTCCTGGTTTTTTCCTTATATCTCAGGCATTTGTGGACCGATTTTCTCGATTTTAAATAGCAACCGAGTCGGAGATATTGATGAATGAATCGTGTATGTAAGTTATTTGGGGGCTTCGGAAAGTTGATTTCAACAGACAGACAGAGGGACAGACAGACAGACCGACATGGCTTAATCGACTCCGCTATCTATAAGGATCCAGAATATATATATGTACTTCATAGGGTCGGAAATGAAAAATGTAGAAATTACAAACTTATATATACCCTTCTCACGACGGTGAAAGGTATAATAATTAAACAAAAATACCATCTATTTTTAATAATAATTCTTTGTTATTAATTTTTCAGCAAAATCCTTTAATGTATTTCCACCCCTATACGATTTTGATGATTACGATGCTTGTCTCAATAGTGAAACTTCAAAATTCGAAACAACCTACTGTATGATTTATGCCGAAATAAAACCACAAAATTCCTCAAATTTATGGAGGCAAATCTCCAAACATACGGACGAATATAAATTCCATTACAGGCGTGATCGTCTGTTCTTTGGTGTTTGCATGGAACGTTGTAAAAACTTTCCAAAAATACTGGATAATTTGCCATACAACAATGATAGTAAAGTAATCAATAAGGTAATTAAAAGTAAATAAATGTATTTAAATATAAAACTTAATAAATCTGTGCCAACTGTCTAGAGCCATACAATGTAAATACTGTTATTAAGAATTGATTATTTATTAAATTAAGTGATTAGCAAACAATTAGCATGACTAAATTAAATGCTATTAAAGTACGGTATTCATTTAAATTGCGTTTGAAGTTCAATTGTTAAATATGTTATTATAATTAAATTACTATTTATTTTTTTCAAGATAACACAATTTTTTGATGTGGTTCACAAACGTCCCCTTGATCTTCAAATGCGCTCTGAATATCATGAATTAGTTCATAATTGCTTGAATTCACAATTCCAAGAGAAATTTGGCTTAAACTTAAGAACATACATTGAGTATTGTGAGCGACCCAAGGAAACTATTGAAAAAGGTAAAATTAGAAATGTAATTTATAATAAATATATTCAAAATATTAATATTTGATAAATATTTTTATTAGAATTCAAACTCAATAGATGTACTTTGTTTTCTTATTAATGTCTCTTTCTAGATGGTCCCGAAAAAGTACTTTACAAGTTTTTACAAATAATTATAATTTTAAATATCTTGTCAACTCTTTACGACTCCTGTTTAAAAAGAAGACAGCCAGCAGAGCTACAGAATGCGGATTATTACAAAGTAACTCCCCAACAACCTGGTAAATCTTAGATAAAATTATAATAAGTATTTCTTAGAAGGAAGTTTATACATATTTTGGTTTTCTTTAGAAGTAATTTTGGACCATTCCCAAATGAGTGAATATAATTCTATTTCCCACAAAATATTAATCTCCCCTATCGCGAATCAATATTTCACATGTAATATGTTCCCTTTTCCTTTTTTCGTTCATCAACTTTGTTCACGTCAAAAAATTTCCCATGTTGTGAAATTTTTATACCCTTCACCTTGAGAAGGGTATATGTATAAAAGTTTTTATACATTCCGTTTGTAATTTCCACAATATAATTTTCCGACCCTATAAAGTATATATATTCTGGATCCTTATAGATATCGGAGTCAATTAAGCCATGTCCGTCTGTCTGTTGAAACAATTTTCTGAAGACCCGAGATATCTTCGGGATCCAAATCTTCAATTATTCTGTCAGACATGCTTTCGAGAAGTTTCCTATTTAAAATCAGCAAAATCGGTCCACAAATGGCTGAGATATAAAAAAAACCGGGACAACCTCGATTTTTGACCTATTTTTGACCTATATCTGGATCATTAATATAGACAATATGGATATCTAATGATAGATAATTCAAAGACCTTTGCAACGACGTATATAGTAAGTTGGACCTGCAGTGGGTCAAAATCGGAATTTTTTAACCCGAATTTTTTTTTCCAAAAGTTTTTTTTTCGCTATATATTAAAAAAAAATTTAAAAAACTAAAAAAAAAATTTAAATTAAAATAAAAAACAATTGAAAATTTTTTTTTCCAAATAATGAAAAAACAACTTTGGAAAAAAATAAATTTTGTTTACCTAAAAATATTTAAAATTTTTATTTTGAAGTATAATTTGGTGCAGGCTATATATAAATTTCGGCACAGCCGAATATAGATCTCTTACTTGTTTTTTAATTATTTCGTTTTCTTTCAGTTTCCACCCTCTTAACGGCATTTTCAATACGCCGCAACTATTATCGTCTCGTTGAACCCCCCACCAGCCAATTGGGTATGGACTTGAGTTATTTAGATGGAATCCGATCGATTTGTGCCATTTTAGTGATTGTTGGTCATGCATTTTTCGTTCAATATCATCATGTTAAAAATCCAGAATTTTTTGAAAATTTTGCCAAAAGTCCGCTACATTTGTGGTTCACAAATGGTACGTTACTCTTGGAAATCTTTCATGTTTTGAGCGGTATGCTGTTGTATATAAAATTTAAAGAAATTTTTAAAATAACTCCCGATTCGAGTGGTAGGAATTGTGTTAAGGCTTTCGGTAAAGGAATGATGATGCGTTATGTTAGGTATGAAAACAATTACGAAAATAATAAGCCAATAATAAACAGGTATTTTTATTTCTCATTAGATTTCTTCCTTCATTGCTATTGTTTATATTCGTAAATGCGACTTTCTTTACCCGCCTGCAAGATGGTCCATTTTGGCGTCATTTAACTGAACCGGTTCGCACCTTTGCTCGTGAAAAGTGGTGGAAGAATTTATTAATTTTTGATAATATTTCGGAAAGTGTAAGTACATACAATATATTTTTGGGCATTATTTAGTTAAATAATTTGAATTACATTTTATGTTTTTTTTTTAATATTTATTAGGGTTTTCCTCATACTTGGTATATGACATCTGATTGGCAAATATTCGCCTTTTACTTTTGCGTGTTGATAGTAACGCACAAGTAAGTATTATCTATATTATCTATTCCTCCCTCCCCAAAACGATTTTTGGGATTTTTGGAAATTCGAACGTTTAGGGGGTAAAAAGGGTAAAAACGGGTATATTCTGTAACCTTATATCTTCACTGAAAAAATAAGTTTCGTACTTTTTCGAAATTCGAACCTTTTAGGGGAGAAAACGGGTAAAAACTGTATTTTGGTACTTGGTACCCTATCTTTTAAACCGATAAACATAGAACCAAATTTTAAATCGTATTCTTTACTTATCAAAAAATAAAAAAACATAAGTTTGGTACTTTTTATTTTTGAACTTTTTCATCATAATAATTTGACATAGACATAATAATATTTTATTATGAGCTCCCACAACGATACAGAAATTTATTTGAATAAAATTTTACCACCGCAATGGGGATAAAAAAGGTACCAAAAAGGGGATAAAATCGGGAAAATACATTTTATTTGAAATTATTAAGCCAATTAAGATAATTTTTTTAACATTGGTTCCTGGATTCATAAAAAAATTAACTAACAGGGTGTTATTTGGAACTCGACCGCCAAGGTGTAAATAGCGCCAAATTCGGGTAAACATTTGGGTACTTTTTTTAAAACATGTTTTTTCTTGGGCATATTAATTGATACATGTCTGTAGCACGAACAATTTTGGCAAAATGAATTATTTTTAAATTTCAAACTTAAGGGGTGTTTAAGGAGGAAAGGGGAAATTGGTACTTTTCTCCTAATGGTACTTTTTTAATATTTTAAATTATTTCACTTATCGACATTAAAGTTAGCTGATATGTATCTGAGTGAAGTTAGTGTTAGGAATAGGGGGTAATATTTTGGTACCAAAATTTGAGAACTGAACTATATGTACTTTTTTATTCTTCTAATAGTACTTTTTGTAATTTCTTCACCAATGAACCTAGAAACATGAAATTAAGTGAGTGAGAATTCTAGGGGGAGACCTTTTGGTACTTTTTCTTTATTCGAATAGTACTTTTTGTAATTTCTTCACCAATGAACCTAGAAACATGAAATAAAGCTTAGGTGGGCCCGAATGAGTGGGAATCCACAAGTGGCTGCTTTTTGGTACTTTTTCTATATTGTAACGGTACTATTTGAGTTTTCTGTAATAATGGACCTAGAAATATGAAATTAAGCGTATATGGTCATAAGTAGGGGGCGGATTTTCATGCATTTATTATTGGAAAATATGCGCCTAAAATATGCTTCAAAAAAATCAAAATATGACCTCAAAATTTAAAAAATATGCACTTATATTTTTGTGCAGAAACATAAAATAATTAAGTATGGAATTCGAAATGTCCAAAAAATACACAACACTGTTGCCAGCAGTTAGAACTCTTTAAATTATACCAGGAATTAAACAAATAAAGTTCTAAAACTATTTTTAAAATAATTTTTCTTCTGAAAAAACGATGGACGATATATTAATTGTAATATCTTGGTATGAATACTTGTTTAAATCCATAATCTTTAGAGCTTCTCTATTTTGATCGTGCTGTAAAGTAGCATCCAACCTTAATATTTATCTCGTAATAACCAAGCAATTAAGCAATTAGTAAATGTATCCCTTATAGAGGGAAATAATATCTTATCACTTGGCTGACTCCAATTTATATATTTTGGGTCATTTGACGTGCTATTTGTAATGCAGAGAGAAGTCAATTGGTTACTTTATACATCCCATGGAATCTAGCATAAAGACAATTATCACTTAAGTGTCTCTAAGTTATCCAAAATCACTAGTTTACGACAGTCTCGTAGAAATTACTGTCAGGAGCGGTAACTGTGTATGTGAATCTTTCGATAACGAAATCTCTTATAAATCGAATTTGCAATTAAAACAAATATGAATGTTTTTCGATACATTTAATGATTTTTTGATACTTAAAAAAACTAAACTTTTTTGAAGAAAAGTGTTTTGAAATGATAATTTTCAATTACTGTTAAAGAAATGAAGAACTTAATGCCAGTTTCTCGATGTCGAAAGAAGTTAGTTAGTAAATGTTATCTACTGCTATTTCTATAATAAATTCGACAAAAAAAATGTCGAAATAATGTATTGCCCATTAATGACAAAAAATTATATTTTTATTAAAAATTGGCATAATATGCATATAAATATGCATTTTGAAGTAAAATATAACAAAATATGCATTATCAATAAAATATGCAAAAATATGCACTAACAAATCGATGCCATTTTGCAGCAAAATGTGCGATTCAGATAGATAATTGGTCTACATTATATTTGGACGTTCGAGAAAAAACATGCATTTGCATATAAATCCGCCCCCTAGTCATAAGTGAGTGAAAATTCAAGCGGATACTTCATGGTACTTTTTCTTTATTATAATGGTACTTTGAAAGTAAATTTTTAATTAGACTTAAGTTCATTTTTATTATAATTTATTTGTAATAATTCAAAGAATATCAACTGAATACTAAAATTTTAGACAATTGGCAAATTGGAATGCATTTTCTACCCTGCCAAGGGCTTCATCAACAATCTTCATTGTCAAGGTCTATTTGTAAATATCATCTATTTAACTTACTATTATTAGGAATTAGAATATGGGAAGCCTAATTCATATATTATTTGTAAATTAGACGAAATTTCAAATATTTTTATTATATATGTGTTTTCTTATTATTATAAATTTATCATTTTATTAGTGTTGCTGTAGTCAACCTTTGGTTAACAATTCAGCTATGAATGTTTTTGTGTTCGAATAATTACCAAAAATCTATAAATAAAATATACACATGGCACAGTAAAAGACTAAAATCAGTTTTCAATCTCCAGTTTGATTCAACGAATCAACACCAAGGAGAAAGAAAGAAAAACACAAAAACATTCATAGCTGTATTGTTAACTAAAGGTTGACTACAGCAACACTAATAAAATGATAAATTTGTAATAATAAGAAAACACATATATAATAAAAATATTTGAAATTTCGTCTAATTTACAAATAATATAAATATGAATTAGGCTTCCCATATTATAATTCCTAATAATAGTAAGTTAAATAGATGATATTTACAAATAGACCTTGAAAATGAAGATTGTTGATGACGCCCTTGGCAAGGTAGAAAATGCATTCCAATTTGCCAATTGTCTAAAATTTTAGTATTCAGTGAATTAATTGTATATGTTCCTAAGTGAGTGAGAATTCTAGGGGGAGACTTTTTGGTATTTTTTCTTTATTCGAATAGTACTTTTTGTAATTTCTTCACCGATGATCCTTGAAACATGAAATAAAGCTTATATGTAACTGAGTGAGTAGGAAACCACAAGTATGGACTTTTTGGTACTTTTTCTATTTTCTAATCGTACATGAAATTAAACATATATGGTCCTAAGTTAGTAAGAATTCTAGGGGTATACTTTTTTGCAATTAGATTCACAAATGGAGACTTAATAGTACTGTTTCCTTCTTCTAATTGGGGTGGCGAAGCGCACCGGTCAGCTAGTATCATCATAATATTAATAGGTAAGTCGATTTCTTTAGACCCCTTTTACGCTCACATTATACATTCAATATGGGCAAGAAATATACCATTTTAAAAGGATTTATTCACAGAAGTGCAGAATATATATATTATTGAAATCGGTTCAGTTTTTTAGGAGATATAAGCGTTTAAATATGTTACTAACACATATGCAAAAACGTGTACATATGAACCTTAAGCTAAAAAGTAAACAAAGCGAATCGTGTTTGTCAAATTTGTTGTTGTAAATAAATAAGAGAAACAATTAAATTAAATTTCGCTCTGTTTTAAGTGAGAGTTGTTATAGAAAACAAAGAAGAAGACTATAGTAATTTAAACTTTAAATTACTAAAGTCTTAAATTTAAATTTTAAAGTCACAAAAATATGTGTTTTGAAGGTGTTTTTTTTTTATTTTCTAACTCCCATATGCATAAACAATTTTAAAATTTATCAAAGGTTTATAAAACATAATTTCCATTCAAAATTTGTTTTATAAACCTTTGACAAATTTAAAAACTGTTTATGCATATGAGGTTAAATATGTAATTGTATAATTGTGACGGAATCAATTACTTATCACTGCTTGAATTTTAATCAAAAATGGGATGGGTCGGATAGTGAGTCGATTCCCATACAAAGTAAATAGTTATTTCTAAATATTTTGTGAACTATAATTGCAAGATTCTTCAAACTTAGTCTAAATGGCTCTTTTATAATTTTGCATAGTTTCGCTGAAATTGTTCGGGATTGGAATAGGGGGCGTGGTACACCCTATACAAAGTATATAATTAATTTCGAATATATGTAGAACTATAATTGTAAAAGTGTTTAAACTTTTAGTGAATTAATTTCTTATTACTGGGCGGAGTTTAGCTGGATATAGACGGAATTAGATTAGTGGGCATAGCACCTCCAATACAGAGTAAATACTGATTTCAAATATCTGGGCAACCAAAAAGGGAGGGATCGGAAAAAGAGGTGAGTCACCTCCCATACAAAGTAATGATTGCAAGGTTCTTCAAACTTTGTCCGCAAAGCTCTCTTACCATTCTACACAGATTGGCTGAAAATGGTCGGAATTGCATTAGTGGTTGTGGCACAAAGTAAATAATTAATTTTGAATATCTGGAGACCTATAATTCTAAAAGAATTTAAACTCTGTATCAATCAATTTATTAATGAGTGGGATCAGAGCAGTGGAGTGGTATCTCCCATACAAAATTAGTTAGTTATTTTCGAATATCAAGTGAAGTGTTATTTTCGTATTTCCATTCATATTTTTTCAATTTTACTAGGGTAGGGGTAGCGAAGTGCACCGGGTTATGCTAGTTTATATAATTTTATATTCATAACGTCTTCCAAGAGGGAAGAAAACCGATATTTATTCATAAAGGTATTTCCAACGATATATAGTATCACAATTTGTTCGCCCAAATTTATATTTATGTTAAGTGTTTTTTTCACAATACAAATCGAAATAATATTTAAAATTACAGATATCCGCAATACAAAAGAAAAATATTCACATCATTGGCAATTTTAGCTGTCCTAATACCCCTCAGCATTTGCTACTTCAACAAATTAGAGCCATGTTTTCTTATATCGCCAGAGTAAGTCCTCATAAAGGTTAATAAACATCAGCCACTAGTCAATTAAATATTTCATTTAAAATTGAATATATGTATACCTAAAAATATTCCTTAGAAGTTTCCGTTTTACACATGTCAACGATGAAGATGTCTATTACAAATTATACACCCCATTCTATTCGAATTTGGGCGGTTATTTATTCGGCATCATTTGTGGCGAAATTTATCAGAAATATTGTCATAATGTTGAGTTTGGCAAGCAAATATCTCGTATACCCGTGCAGATATTTGAATTTGCATTTTGGATGAGTATAGAAATTGGTGTATGGATATGTTGGCTGGGATCTGTGGTCATATTCCAAGAGCCATCGATTTGGACAGCATTATATGCCGGTTTGAATCGTAATATGTTTCTTTTGATAGTTTTTGGTGGATTTGTTCTATTGGGCATGTTTTGCAAATCATGTGAGTACTGAGATTTTTATGATTTAATATTTTTAATAAAAAATTTTGTTTTATTTCAGTAACACTTTTAGACTTTCTGAGCCATCAAGCATTTCGTATATTCGCCAGATTATCATTTCAAATATATATATGGCATTTTTCCGTTTTGTATTTACTAAATGGTCATAAACGTGAACCAGTTTTTACCAATCATTTGCAGCATGTAAATTGTGTTTTATCAAATATTTAGAGAGTATTTTTAATCTAAATAATTTTTATATTTCAGGCAACACTTATGATTTGCCTACTTTTATTCTCAACTGTATTGGCGTTCATTATCACCATATTTGTGGAATATCCCTTTCACAAAATTGCTTCTTATTACTATAAACAGGTAATAAATAATATTATTAAACTAAGTACTCAAAAAAATACATATTTATATTGTTTAATTTTTATAGGAAAATCGACCGAAAGCTCATCACTTAAAATCCTGAAGAGTGTACAATTTTATTTAAAATATTTCGAAAGCTATATTAACTTTAAATTCACAAATTTCTTCAGATGGATCTGCTACGCAAAGTTTACGAAACTGTAATTGTTCGCCAAGTTTATGTCGGTTTAATTCTGGTTTAAAAAAAGATAAAAAAATATTCGAAATTTCTGTAATATAAAAACTGGGATATTCAATCGATTACATATTACTTTTTATCGATTAACTGTTCGAATAATATACGAATAACAAATAAACCTATTAATTTATTTTTAGCAATTATATGAATAAATAATACTCAGAATTTTAATTAGTAAATTAAAATTTAATTTTTTATGTAAAAAAAAATAAAATTACATTTTATCAATTCAAAATATCACTAAAATTTTCTAGAATTTATTTAATATAGAGCTTCAGATTAATTCAAATTGAGCTTATTTCACTATAATATCGAGCCCTTAGCGCCAAATTATCGTAAGCGACATTTTTAAAAAGAGGGAAATAAATCTGTGACTTCTAAATGGTTAAATTGGTTTGAATGAAATTTCACATGCGCAAAGAAGAAGTGTTGTCGAGTTTAAGTTTTGAACGTGAACCTCATGGGCCAACCAGGGGCGCGACCAAGGGCCCTCCAAGTAGGACACCACCGATTTCAAAAACATTATACATGTAGAATCTTCTCATCGAGTACTACAAAAAACCTTGTCGTAGCTATCAATTATTTATTATAGTTTAGGAGCATTTGAAAATTAAATTTTCAAAATTTTTACCCACCCTACTCCAGTTTTTTTGATAACAGCGTATCTAAATATTTCCCGATTTTCTCCAGTTTTCATTTATTGGACTAACAATACATGTATGTGTCAAATTGAAAAAGAACTGTTTAAAAATAATAACTAAGTCCAAAGTTATATGCATTTTAATTTAAAAATTTTTTTAAAAACGATTTTTCGCTATTTTTTTTGGAAAAAGGAACTTTTTTCTTTTTAAGTTATCGCAAAAAATTTCTAAGAGGATTATAAGGATTTTCTACTTTCTGAAAGCTAAGTTTTGATAAAATATTATAAAGGAAAACCAATTTCAAAATTTTTGTTACCGAGGGGACCAGGTCCTTTCAAACACCTATTTTTTATGTAAAATAAAACTTTAGGGCAAAAATTCTCAAATCACGTATCCGATATCAAAATATAGTAACCGATTATAGGTGGCTCAATATGTTTCTAATTATTTTGTAAAGGGTCCCGATAACCCCGACTCTGGTATGGATATTATAGCCAAAAAACTAAAAATTAGCATTTTTGGAATTTTTCAACACTTTTTTGGGAATTGCGGGATTGCTGATAATAAATTTCAAAACTCGTTTTTATTTTTCCATTTTAAATGGAAAAATCTACATAACTGTGAAATTACATTAAAAACTATTTATAAATAAAAATTTAATTTCAATTCAAAAACTTTTTATCTATGCAAAAATCCAATATAAAACATTTTTTGTCATATTTTTCTATAAAGTATTCCATGAATTTTTAATTGTCAAAAGTTATAAATATTTTTGAAAAATAGAGAAATAGCTTGAACGAAATTATATTATATCGCATCATAACATTTTTAATTCTATGTATAAATTTCAAAATAATCAAAAAAACCATCTCCTGTAAAATTTGTGTTTTGTCGCTTACGATAATTTGGCGCTAAGGGCTCGATATTATATTCGGTTGTGCCGAATTTTATATATGTATATATTGTTACGAATTTGCAATAGCGATTTGAATTTAACGGTCTTTAACGACTGCCTGCTTCATTTATCATGTTTAAAAACATATCCATCAGTAGCAGCTTCTACTTATCAACAATGTTGATAGCATGGGGTTGATTAGCATTGTTTTTAAGTATGGTAACACTAAATATTTAAGCTGCTATCATTAACATCGAAAGCTATAGAATTCGAATATACGAGTTTTGACCGTTAAGAACAATCTAGGCTACTCAGATGCAGATGGCAGTGTGTATAAATAGTTAGTGTGGTTGCAGTAGTGGATGAGTCTAATTTGAAGCATCGTTAAGTAAAGACCTCAACTGCATTGCCAGTGTATACTTGTACATTATAAAGGGTATGTATTTCTGCGAATTTATAAACTTGTATATAAACACTGAGTGACTATTTAATTCAGTTGTTGTTGTACATTATAATAAATAAAGAATTGTTACAAATTTTAAACTGCTTTTATTTGCAATCAATTTTGTTTATTAACAAACCTGTTAAGCCAAAAATTAGTCCATAGCTCAACACAATTTTGCGATAAAACATTGGATCAGTTTCCAACTGCTCTACAGCCCAATCGGCGAAAACCCGATGCATATGATGGTTTCGTGGATCTAATTCCTGCACTAGGTGGATCTTATACTGTTGTGGACCAAGATCTTTGCGCAACATTTTCCACGTACTGGACGGACAGAGTCCGACAAATCGATAAATTTTAGGGGACTGTCCCGAATTTTACCTACCATTCAGGGTTACAACTAGTTACATAACATTTTGGATTCCAATAAGACTGTCAAATAGCTGGTCCAAGGTAGTCAACGCATTAGATTCCCATTCTGGTTACATATAGTCAGTTACCTAACTTGCTACTGGATCAGCTACTCAAAAAGTTAGTTAAAAAGAAATTTCATAAACAGTTCAATAATCGTTTGCCTGTAATTATAAACCTTCACTCGACTTCTGGTGGGTAAAATAACTAATTTCGAAATTTTTTGGAAATAAATCTGGCATTTCTAAACGGCTGGACCGATCGGGATAAAATTTGACGTGACCGTAGCCAAGGAGTATTCGAGTTTAAGTTATTAAAATGGATCCTACAAATACAATACGGCGTTATGGGGGCTCAAAGTAGGGTACCTTCTACATGTAAAACATTTTAAACACGTGCCATTTTTTTATTTCCCATCCTATTTCAAAGATTTTTATATTTTTGGAAAGCGCTCGGCTAGGTCTTGAAAAAACATGCATGTGCTACTTATCTCTTCTAATTTTTGAGTTATAGGCATTTTAAAATTGAAATTTTAAAATTTGGCCATACCTTGGCACGCTATTTTAAAAATATAGGGCGTAATTTTGGACCGAATGGGCTCGATTTTTTTTTTGTTAGTTAGACAATTAAATTTCCAATATAATACCAAGATATTGACATTTGAGGTCAATATCTCTTATGGATCCAAAAATAAACGATTTTCAATTTAAATATTAAAAAAATAATAGATTTTTGCTGTTTTTTTGGGCGAAAAGGTGACTTAACTCTTTTTTTATTATAAAAAAACTTTCTTTAAGACCATATAACTATTTTATTTTTTTCTGTAAGATATCTTAACGGAGAACATTTTGGTATAAAAAACATGTCCCACTTTTCAAATATGTCGCCCCACTTTAAAACTCCTTCCATCAAAAATATGTCACTTTTTCATACTAAACAAGTAAGAAAGTATGTTCGGTCAAGCCCGACCATATAATTCCATACACTAAGTAAAAGAGCAAAAACATTTTTCATTTAAAATTTCAATAATTTATATTTTTGAGTGATTTTCGGAAGTTGGCCTTATATGGGGGCTATGACCAATTATGGACCGATCACCATAAAATTAGGTAGTGTGATTTATGTCTATATGAAAGTTTACTATGTTGAGATTTGTGAGTATACCAAAATTTTTAAGCGATTTATGCACGTTAAAGTGATTTTTGGAAGCGGGTCTAGATGGGAGCTATGACTAATTATGGACCGATCGTAACGAAATTTGGTGACATGAGTTTTGTATATACAAAACTTATTTGGAGCTCAATTTGTGGAGTCCAATTTCGGAAGGTCATTTGTATGGGGGCTAGGTGAAATAATGGACCGATTTCAGCCAGTTTCAATAGGCTTGGTCCTTGGGCCGACAAAAATTATATGTACCAAATTTGATCGAAATATCTTCAAAATTGCGACCTGTACTCTGCGCACAAGGTTTACATGGACAGCCAGCCAGTCAGCCAACCAGGCGGACGAACGGACGGGCGGACATTGTTTAATCGACTCAGAAAGTAAAGTCGATTGGTATAATTTAAGGTGGGTGTTAGACTAATAGTTTTGGGAGTTACAAACATCTGCACAAACGCATAATACCCTCCCCACTATGGTGGTGTAGGGTATACAAATTTGTATACATTTTCTTAATATTTTATTCTACACAAGTCATTGGTATGTACTCCATCACGAATTATTTGTACATCATTTTGCAATCGTACCACAATAGTTTAGAATAGACTGATTTGTTACCAGATTGGAATTGAGAATAACTTCAATAAATAAGGAATTTTGTAAATTAAGACAAACAAATTTTTGATGTGTAGTTAAGATTGCCGAAATTCTCGAATAATATTAATTGAATCAGGTGTTTAGAATTTTTTATCGTCATTTTGTAAATTGTACCACTATGCGCTGATTAAAAAACTGCCTAAAACTATGCTGTATTTTATTGTTTTATCTAGTTGTTTCGATCAAGGCGAATTAAGTATTAGGTGTAGGCGATTCTACGACAAGTACATTTAAAAACAAGTAAGAAAGTATGGTCGGTCAAGCCCGACCATATAATACCCTACACTAAGTAAAAGAGCAAAAAAAAAATTTTCTTTTAAAATTTCAATAATTTATATTTTTGAGTGATTTTCGGAAGTGGGCCTTATATGGGGGCTATGACCAATTATGGACCGATCACCATGAAATTAGGTCGTGTGATTTATGTGTATATTGAAGTTAACTATGTTGAATTTTGTGTGTTTACCAAAATTTTTAAGCGATTTATGCACGTTAAAGTGATTTTCGGAAGCGGGTCTATATGGGAGCTATGACTAATTATGGACCGATCGTAACAAAATTTGGTGACATGAATTTTGTGTATATAAAACTTATTTGGAGTGGAATTTGTGGAGATACATATATAAATTAAACATTTATGACCGATAAAGTCCAATTTCGGGAGGACATTTGTATGGGGGCTAGGTGAAATAATGGACCGATTTCAGCCAGTTTCAATAGGCTTGGTCCTTGAGCCGAAAAAATAATATGTATCAAATTTCATCGAAATATCTTTAAAATTGCGACCTGTACTCTGCGCACAAGGTTTACATGGACAGCCAGCCAGCCAGCCAGCCAGCCAGCCAGCCAGCCAACCAGACGGACGGACGGACGGACGGACGGACGGACATCGCTTAATCGACTCAGAAAGTGATTCTAAGTCGATCGGTATACTTTAAGGTGGGTGTTAGACTAATATTTTTGGGCGTTACAAACATCTGCACAAACGCATAATACCCTCCCCACTATGGTGGTGTAGGGTATAAAAAGCAAATGCAATTTGTTATACACTACAACACCATAGAGGGGAGGGTGTAATGCGTTTGTAACGTCCAAAAATATTAGTCTAATACCGATCGATTAAACGATGTCCGTCCGTATGGCTGGCTGACTGTCCATGTAAACCTTGTGCGCAAAGTGGATGTCGCACGCCTACTGAAACTGGCTAAAAATTATCCATTATTTCATCTAGTCCTCCCGAAATTTGACTTTATACTGTTTAATTTAATCGGTCCATAATTAGTCAAAGCTCCCATTAAAGGCCCTCTTCCGAAAATCATTCACGAAAATAAATTATTGAAATTTTAAAAGAAAAATGTTTTTGATCATTTACTTAGTGTAGGGTATTATGTATATGGTCGGACTTGACCGACCATACTTTCTTACTTGTTATACCCTTCGCCATGAGTGGCAAGGGTATACATATATAAGTCTGTCATTCCGTTTGTAATTTCTACATTTTTCATTTGCGACCCCACAAAGTATATATATTCTGGATCGTTATAGATAGCGAAGTCGATCTAGCCATGTCCGTCTGTATATTGAAATTAACTTTCCGTAGGCCAAATAACTTATATACATGATTCATACATCAATATATCGGGAATTCTTCCGGCTCGGTTGCTATTTAAAATCGACAAAATCGATTTTTGGCCTATTTTTGATCTATATCTGGATTACTAAGTCATTAATTTAGACAATATGGATATCTAATGATAAATATTTTAAAGTCCATTGCAACGATGTATTTAAGGCTATAGTAAGTTGGACCTACAATGGGTCAAAATCGGGAAAAATATTTTTTAACCCGAATTTTTTTTTCATCAAAAATTTAAAAAAAAAATAAAAAATAAAAGTATTTAAAAAAATATTTTTAAGTATAATTTGGTGAGGCACAGCCGAATATAGCTCTCTTACTTGTTTTTTATTTATGTTTGTTGGAACTGTCAAATCTGCCTGTTGTTTTTGTTGCTTTTACGTTTATTGTAATATTCGCAACAACGAGCGCCATAGAATTTTACAGCTTCCAACATCCAAACAACCCTAGTCAATTGATCGTTCTGACCAGTTTTATTACTTTATTACTCATGCTAATTTGCATTAACAATGTCTACGAACAATAAAATTCAGTTATATTTATTAGAAATGCCATAGGAAAAATTTTTTGAGACATAACATAAACTCGTCATTAACTAAGATTTCAATTAAAATGTGCTTATAAACTGTTTGCTGCTGATTGTTGGGTCAATCGATCAGCTTGTTATGGAATTTTACACTTGCATTCGCTAACAATTACAATTTCAATGTGCTAATAATGCATTAATTTTATTGTAATATGTAATAACCAGGGAAACCGGAAATATGCTCTAAAAAAACCTTTTTAAGCGCTTTAAATATGCAGTAAAAACTTCAAAATATGCTCTTAAAATTTAAAAAATATGCTCTTAAAAAACAAACTTTTACATAATTTTTTTTTTATAATTTAAATAAAAGTATATTTTAACCAAAAAATATACTTTTATTTAAAAAAATCAATACAATGCATTTCTAAAAAGGTAAAGTAACATAAAATAAACAAAAATAACAAGAACTAAAACAAGTATAACAAGTAGAGTTGGGTTTATTAGCTCAGTGAAGTGACCGCTCTTTTCAGCTCAGCTCACTGAAATGAACTAGGTCGCTCTTTTAGCTCATTAGCTCAGTATGTTGTATAATGACCATTTCATTTTGAGAATTGCTTGTAGTGAATTAAATCAATTATTTCTGTTGTTAGTTGTAAAAACACACAGTCTTTTGACAATTAGAGATTTATGCGTGAAATAATTGATTGAAATTTTAAAAAATAAAATTGTATTTTATTTAAACTAATATTTTTGCGGAAAAAGAGTTAATTTTTTATTATTTCTAATTTCCGATGCTAACCAAATGTTTAGACAATATTTGTTAAGCAGAACATTCACTAACTATAAGGTATTCTTTTACCACAAAATAATAAAATTACCAAAAACTCAAGATATTAACTGGAATTTGAAAAAGGAAAAATATTTTGATGATCTGATAATTGTGATCCAAAATAAAAATGTGACAATAACTAAACCAAAATGAATATTGTTGCAATTTTTTGGGTCAATTGGCAAAATATATATTTTTTACCTGACTTTTACAACTTATATATATATGATCAACAAAATTTCTACTAAAAATACGAAAGAAAAATAGTTTTGTGATACAATTTGTATATTTTCAACATTAACTTAATTATTTTATGATATAACAATATATAAATATAATTTCTGAATTTAAGGAATAAGATTTTATAAATCTTATTCCTTAAATTCCGAAATTCGAAACTGTCATTCCAAAAAACAGCGAAAAACCCACGATAGGTCGCTCATGGCAGCAGACAAATGTTCTGTTGATGTAGCAGTATAGTAAAAAAGTACATAAAATATATATTTTCTAAAAAAAGTGATTGAAATAATATTGCTAATTTAATTAAGAATATCAGTACTTTGTATTTTTTTAATTATGTGTTTTGTTAGATATAATCCCACTAATATATTTTTGAAATAGTATTTTCTTACTAATTACATACTTTCAATTACAATTATTATTTTAACAATAACAATTATGTATTTCCCTTTTTCATTACTATTTTTTATGAAATTTACTTACAAACTGTAGCAATACTCTTTCTTTATTTCATTCTACATCACCATACCATAAATAAATTCACATTCATTCAATAGCACACATATAAAAATTCCTTCATGAAAACAAAAACAATTTGAATAACTCTAATAATTCTTGAAACAAAAATATATACGCGGCAGCATACGATCATATACATACATAACAAACCTACATTCGAATGATCGTTTTATTTCTGTTGGACACAATACTCACTTTTCAATATCAGTGAGCGAAAGAATGTAAGAGCATTGACGAGTAAAGTGAAACATGTGAAACATCTGAAACATTGAAGACGACAAATGAATGTGCTTGTGCAGCTCTGTCATGAGCACTGAACTGAAACCGCTCAGCGCTCAGTTGAAAACGCTCAGCCAAAGTAAATTAATAAAGTAGCGACAGTACTACAACAAATACAACATTTACAAAAACCACAAGCAATTTTGTTTTTGGTTTAAGGTCTGAGCTGTCAAAGTTGCCTGTTTTTGTTTTTGCTTTTGGACAAACACCACAACAACCACAAGTGAATTGACAGTTCAGACTGAATAAAAAAAATAGTCAGCTGTTCTACTGAGTCTACTTTATTAATTTACTTTGCGCTCAGCGGTCAGTTGAAAACGCTCAGTGCTGAGCTGAAAACGCTCAGTATGATGAATGATTCACTTCGCTCAGTTGAGTGAATAGCTCAATTGAACTAGGTCATTCATGAGCTACACAACTCTAATAACAAGAAATAAATACAACACAAAAACAATAGGAACTTAAGTTATGAAAAGGCCTCGAGAGGTATTTTTTAATGATATTTTATATAAATATGAAAACACTTCTTCAATTAAGGTTACTATTGCAATAAATTACAAAATGTTGACTTAAATTTTCAAATAAAAATCATTGTCTATTGGATCTGAAAACATTTTTATACATATAAAATGTCCTTTCGACATCAACTGATGTTATAGGAGCAAATTTAAAAGATAATATTTCTTTAACTCTTAATTTTGAAATCTGATTTGAGGAAAGTCCTTTAAACTGTTTACAAATGCTTTCTATAATTTTGAATCCTTCATTTTTTCCTATTATTTGTTCAAATTTTATTTTAATATTAGTTTTAACACTACAATTTGGTATTTTATCAATATTTTTAAAAGTTTGTTCCACTAAATTATACTGTTCGGTCATTGTAAGCCCAGCTATTTGAAGTTTTTTAATAAATGTTTCAATAAATCCAAAATTTTGCGTTATAAAAATTAAGTAATTTTTTATTGTAGGTGTATTTAAAGCATCTTTAGCAATGTTAATAAAATGAGACTCCTCAGCATTTAAAGCATTGATAACTTCACAATTTTTTTCAAATTGTTGGCGTAATAATTAACAGCTGAAAGCCATGTTCCCGAGTTACAACAGGCTCTGGTGGCAATTCTAGAGCAGAATACATTTCTTTTAATGTATCAATCCTATTTGGGTCTTTTAAAAATACCTTTTTCACATTTGCAATAACCTTGTTTACGTCTTTGTAGGAGTCCCATATACGTTCACACGAACGATGAAAACCATGAAAACTATTGTACATTCTCTTAATATTAAAGAACGGTTAAATTTGAATTAGAACTCAAATTTGATATTTAGATGGTGCTATTATTAAAATAGTGCTTATTTTATATCACAAAAATATATTTTTCAATTTTGAATTTTAAACAATGAAAGTAAAAACCTGTAACACAACAGCGAAAAATAAGTAAGACAAAATTTGTTTTTGATAAAGTCAAAATATGCTCTAAAAACGCAAAAATATGACATAAATATGCTCTTAAAACAAATATATGCAAAAATATGCATTTAAGGGTAAAATATGCAAAAATATGCACTAACAAATCGATGCCAAAATTCTTAAATAGTTCTGAAACGTGTAAATATCTTATCCATGTGCCCATTAGACTCGCCAGAAAAAACATGCATTTGCATATTTTGGTTTCCCTGGTAATAACAAAAACAAAATTACTTAATACAAATTCACTTAATTAAGTAAACAAGATAAAAAGCAATGAATACTTGTCATAATTACTATATAATTTTCAACTTTTGACCGAAAAAAGGAAAAAATACCAAAACAATACCTACAACTCCTTTTCGTTATTGTTAAATAATCTGGTTTTATTTTAACCATCACAAAAACTTCAATGACCTTTATTGAGCCGGCATTGACTGCATAAAGAAACAAACTGGATCACTGAATATCGTTTCCTAAACCATAAATGGATTGATAATGATAATCATTAAAATTGACAAAAAATAACAAAGCTGTGCCAAAAAAAATTGTAAACAATGGAAGACGGGAAGTATACGCTGCATCATATTTGTTTCAATCAATGCCAGCCGTAAGTATTTCAATATAAAAGTGTATGGCCTCAGATATATTTACAATGAAAAGTGTTCGAAACATACTAATTCTCATATGATTTCCTCAAATTTTTAATAATGATTCATTAGAGAAAAGTTTAAAAATATTTATAGTGAAATTCTACAACATTTTTTATTTTCTCCATATAATCTCAATTAATCCAGTCCTTATAAACTAAATTTCTTCCCTTTGTAAATGTATCTGAAAAACTCAGATCCTTTCTTTTAGATCATATATACTTTTTATGGAGCTCTGTTGAATATTTCTAAACTTTACACTTCAAACATCATTCAACACATGTGGAGTGTATGAAAATCAAATATTTTTAATGCAAATTTCATGAAATGATCGATATGGATTTTGATTTTCATCAAACGGTCGTACGACTGTCTGTTATTATAAGATAAAACTGCTCCCATATTAAGCATATCGTCAAATATGTTTAATCGTCTAAGAGCCACTTTAAAATTGAATAAAATAATAAAGGTGTGCAAAACACATTACAGAAGGGGAAGTACACACAGCATCATATATTTAATTTCCCTTGGAAATTCCACATAATCTGATATCAATGTATTTTGAATTATTGTAACTACTTATTTACACATTTTAACAGTCAATTAACACTTAGAAATTGTCACTTATAAAAATTATATTATTGTTTTAATATATTATAATTAATTTATGGCTTTATTTGTTAATTAGAAAACATAATAAGATATAATAATTTTTATTAATTTCAAGACAAAAACGTGTATATGCTACGATAATGAATTGAATCATGATCAAAAATTAAAATTTTTATTCGCAATTTTTGAAAATAAAATCAACTAAACTGAATATATATTATATAGTATTATATTATTTAGTGTTTATAAACCGGTTTTTGTTCGAAATTGTGCCGAATCTTATATACCAGTCAACAAATTATACTTTCAAATACAAATTTTAAATATTTTTAGGTAAACAAAATTAATTTTTTTTCACAATTTTTTTTTAATTTTATCCTAAATTTTTTTTTTTAATTTTATAAAAAAACAAGTAAGAGAGCTATATCCGGCTTTGCCGAATCTTATATACCCTTCACCAAATTATACTTCAAAATAAAAATTTTAAATATTTTTAGGTAAACAAAATTTATTTTTTTTTCCAAAGTAGTTTTTTTATTTTTTGGAAAAAAAATTTTAAATTTAAAATTTTTTTTTTTAAATTTCAAAATTTTTTTTTTAGATTTTAAATAAAAATTTTTTGGTTTTTCAATTTCTTTTTTTTGGTGAAAAAAAAATTCTGGTTAAAAATTTTTTTTTTGATTTTGACCCATTGTAGATCCTCTTACTATGGTCTAATATACGTCGTTGCAAAGGTCTTTAAAATATCTAGTAGTCCTGGTTTTTTCCTTATATATCTGCCATTTGTGGACCGATTTTGCTGATTTTAAATTGGAAACTTCTCGAAAGCATGTCTGACAGAATTATTGAAAGATTTGTATCCCAAAGATATCAGGGGTCTTCAGAAAATTGATTTCAACAGACAGACGCATGGACATGGCTTAATCGTCTCCGCTATCTATAAGGATCCAGAATATATATATTTTATAGGGTCAAACGGAATGACAAACTTATATATACCCTTCTCACGAAGGTGAATGAGCTTTAGCAAATATATTTCCTTAAAACCGGTTAACCGTCTTACAAAATCCGGTTTGTTAAAAAACCGAAAAGTTAAAAAAACTGAAACTGGTGGAGTTTACAAAGATGAAAACACCGGTTGACCGGTTTTGGATACTCTAATATACATCGTTGCAATGTTTTCGGTTTTGGATACTCTAATATACATCGTTGCAATGGACTTTGAAATATCTATCATTAGATATCCATATTGTCTATATTAATGACTTAGTAATCCAGATATAGATAAAACAAGTAAGAGAGCTATATTCCGCTGTGCCGAATCTTAGATACCCTTCACCAAATTTACTTATTTTACTTAGGTAAACAAAATTTAAATTTTTTTTAAAAAAAGTTTTTTCAATTTTTTTTTTTTTTAAATTTTGTTTTGGCAAAAAAAATTCTGATTAAAAAATATTTTTCTCGATTTTGACCCATTGTAGGTTCAACTTACTATTGCTTTATATACATCGTGGCAATGGACTTTAAAATATATATCATTAGATATCCATATTGTCTATATTAATGACTTAGTAATCCAGATATAGATCAATAATAGGCTAAAAATCGGGGTGTTTCCGGGTTTTTCCTTATATCTCAGCCACTAGTGGGCCGATTTTGTCGATTTTAAATAGCAACCGAGCTGGAAGAATTGCCGACATATTGATGTATGAATCATATATGTAAGTTATTTAGGGGCTACGGAAACTTGATTTCAACACACAGACGGACATGGCTATATCGACTTCGCTATCTATAATGATTCAGAATATATATACTTTGTGGGGTCGCAAATGGAAACTAGAAATTACAAACGGAATGACAAACTTATATATACCCTTCTCACGAAGGTGAAGGGTATAAAAATAGAGTTTGTCCCGGTTTTTCTTATATCTCAGCCATTTGTGGGCCTATTTTCTCGATTTTTTTGGGGGCTACGGAAAGTTGATTTTTTTAAAAAAAATCAAAAACTTTTTGACTTTTTCTTCTCCTTGAAGAGCTTTTTGGTCGCTTAGTCGGTTGCGAGTTGGATATCTATGAAGATAAATGTTTTATAACTCAAGACATATAATTTTAGACTTTTTTTGCAAAATCAAAAACTTTGTTTTTCAAAATTAACCATTTTTTATTTTTTGCTCAAAAGAAAGCTTAGTTGTTTTCCTTTAAGAGCTTTTTTGTCGTTGAGTGGAATGCGAGTGGGATATCAATCAAAATAAATGTTTTGTAACTCAAGACACAAGCCTCAAAAGTGAGTCAACACCAGTGAATTGTTTGATTTTTTTAAGAACATGAAAATCATTATAGTCCAATTTAAATCTTATTTTTTCAGAACCGAATCTATTATTTAGCCCAATCTCCAACAAATCAAAAAAAATTTAATTGTAATCGTTGGATAGATTTTAGGATTTTTATTACTTTAAAAAATCAAATAATTTGTGGTGTTTACTCACTTTTGAGGCTCTCAAAAATACTCAATTCAATTTGACTGAGATAATAATTTTTAAATTTATACAAAATAAAATGGACTTAGCACATTTATAGTTATTAAATATTAAACCATCCTGAATACTAAAAACTACAAATGTTTTCTATTGCCTTGTGGATTCCAATCAAGGGCTTGGCGAGTTATTTCATCTGGATCCTTCCCAAGTGTGTGCCCTACTATCTGCTGATGAAACCATGCTTCCCAGGTAGCACAATTTGTCAACAAACTCAATCTGTTCCTGACCGATAGATAACAATAGGGTTTTTATTTGCGGTTCTTATTTACATCGCATATCCGAATGTTTAGTGAACAGAAAACAGATGTCTAAATCCTCGAGATGACTGGTTAAGTATTTTCAAGAACATTGTCTATAACAATCAGAAAGGATAGTGGAATGGTTCTGAGAGCCGGTTGATGTGCAAGACTCTGCATTGAAAAGTTTATTAGAATCAACGAAGGTTTCCATTATGAATGGCAATTTCCTCATTAGGTCGAATTATCAGTCGATGTTGAGATGCCATCGTTGCTGCGATGTTATGCAAATATTTGAGAAACTACTCAGACCCTTAAGGAGAATATTGTCTGAGAGATTAGCTAGAGTCGCAATTAGTTCTTTGAAAAAAGAATTGAACTACTATTAAAGTTGATCTAAAGACGAAGTCCCTCTATTTAAATTTCATACAACGTAGCTCTTTTAACAGCGGAAAAGAACAATTACTTATTAAAAATGTTAATAAAATATTAATCTAATTATTTAAAATCATGTTTTTCAATTTATACTGAAAAAAAAGATCAATTAACAATTGCTACATAGTTAGTTATCCCTGTAGTGAAATCACAAACTATCAAAACTATTTAACTGTAATCAAGTATTTATTCTACTTATATTCTTTAAAACAATTAAATGTGTAAGTATTTACATTATTGCTGTTTTTTTTTTTCTTATTTTAAAAGCACTAACTAAAATGCACTATAAAGTTTAGTTAAATATAGTTGAGATATTTAGATTCAGTATCGATTTAAAACTCGTACACAACGGTTTCTCCGGAAGAACCTTAAGGATATTGTTAAAAGAAATCTATTATTGACTGTCATCGTTTGGGTACTTTTTATTAAAGATGAAGTGTTCGGTTAGTGTTCCTTTAATAAATTTGACCCTGATATTAATTTTTATGTCAGCAAGTGTTTATGGCCAACAAAAATGTTAGTATGTTGTTTTTTTAATACATTAATGGGATTTTAATTCATGGCTTGAATATAATTTATAAATAAGTAAATTCATATTAAACCGGATATATCATGTAAATGTTTGTTTATAAATTTTAAAAATATTATTTCCGGAAAAGGCTAAAAATAAATTAAAAGCTTTAATATAAAATATGTGAGAAAGGTGATTAGTTGGTCAAATGTTAATAACATATAAATAATTTGTATCAAATATGTGATAAAGAAGTGAAAAAGTTGGTCAAATTTCAATAAGTTATAAATTATTTGTATCGAATGTCTGTTCGATACCAGTGATAATACATGCATCGAAATAATGGTGCTAGACCCACAAAAGTATCTATATTCTGGGCCCTTATAAAATTCTAAGGCGCTCTAGCTATGACCATCCGTCTGTTTGTTTAAGTAACTATAAGGCCTAGAGTGAAGGACCTCGGGAATAAAACAAAAAACAGTTAAAACATGATACGGTAATTTCAACATTTTTCATTTGTGACCCCATACTTATATATGAGGAGCCGCAGAACAAAAAGTACTTTTTCGAATTTTTTGACAAATTGATTTTTTGGTATTTTTATAATATTTGGGTTTAAATCTTCTATAAAAAATCAATTTCCCAAAATTTTAAATTTTTCAAAAAAGTACCTTTTGTAATGCTGTGGTTTAGAGACTTTTTTTGGAAATAATTCGTTATATTGGGAACTATTGGAGATATTGTTACGAAATTTCACATGGTTTGAGCTGAGGTGATTCTGAGATGATTTACGTTTGTTCAGCTTCCTAGCGATAATGTTGGCCAGTGCGTAGCCCCTCAAATTTGGTCACCTTCGGTCTCAAATTTAAAAAAAAAATGAGCTGAAATTTTAAATATAAATAGTCATTGAGAAGGTCTACAAAAATTATGCTAACAAGTATAGGTTATCTCTATTAGTTGAAGAGATATTCAGGTTTTTTGATTTTTTTAAAATTTTTTTCGATCTTTTCATGGTTTTTTAGATATGGCGGGCCTATGGAGGATCGAAATTTATTTCGCTATATTGGCGATAAAATTCTAAATAAAATAAATCAATCTTGCTAGCAGTTATATGCGTACAACATCCAAAGTTGGAACTTGTAAAAAGGGACGTATTTTTTACGTTTTTTCCCAAAAAGCCCATATATTTTTTCTTTTGTAGAAAAAAATTTTCTTCGGGACTATACAGAATTTTTATATGATGCAGAAATATAACTTAATGCAAAAGCGTGTAAAGTAAAATTTGGATCACTTAAGCAGACATATCACCCCTCAGACCTATCCAAACTTGGCCATTTTTTAAAACACAATTTCGGTTTAAGTAAAAAATTCTAAAAAGGCAAAGCACGGATCCACGAAAAGCTCTATATTTGTATAACCCCAAATGTTTTTTAAATACTTACTTAGTGTTTTTACTATCACACGGTAAATAACGTCACAGTAGTAACTTTTCTGAAAAAACTCAGTTTTTGGAACACATTTTCTCCGTTTTAGGAATTTCGGTATTTGAAAATAAAAAATGTCAAAAATTCTAATGCCAGTGATTTAAGAACATTTGAGTCTATATTGGTTCCAAATTTTGTTATGATATCTTTAACTTTTAAAATTTTACATTAAGTCAAATTTTATATTTTTATTCGTGGAAAATCACAATATTATATTTTTTTAGTTTTTAAGGTAAATGAAGTCCGAAAATTCTATAAAATTATTTAATTTTAATAAAATATCAATCCTTAAGTCATAATGTTTTCAACAGTATCAAATACTTATATATAAAGCCTTTATTTACTCCTCAGAAGTTCCACAAACCTTGCCCCCTTCGACAAATTTGTACGTTTTTTCGGCTCATTCGCCAAAATATGTTCAAAAAAATTAGTTTTTCTCGAAAATTTCAAAATTTAAATCGCAGGTACGGAAAAACTATAAGAGATATTTTCATATTTTTATTCCCTATTATATTCTCAATAAATCCCAATGAGATGATCAAAAAATTCTGAAATTTGTTTAACAAAATTTGTAAAAATTTGAAAATGGAGTTTTGAAACTGCTGTTAAAAATTTTTTTATTTTTTTGGTCATAGCTGCGAATAGTTTAACGGTATCCTACGAAGACAAAAACTCATATACAAGTAAATATGGAAATATTTTAAGTAAAAATGTGCTTTTATTTTAATATTTCTCAAAATATGTTAATTTTGTTCCTACATTTCTTGTTCTAGTGGCCTGAGACACGTTAATGGCCTGGCGAATTTTTATTAACTTTAACATTTAACCGATTTACCTACAATTTTTTCAGGATGATTTTTCACTAATGTTCACCAAACTGGGGGGTGAGAATGGCCAAAATCCAACTTTCGTTTATTAAGGGCCACCCTAGTATATATTCTGAATTGTTATAGATAGCAAAATCGATATAGCCATGTCCGTCTGACAGTATTTCCGTCTGTATGTTGAAATCGATTTCCCAAAGCCAAAAAATAACTAACAGACATGATTGATACATCAATATATCCGCTATGGTCCAACTTAGGTCGCTATTAAATATGGCTGAGATATGTCTTAACAAATAATTTTTGTTACCGATTTGAAAGACGTGATTCATGTATGCTTAAGATCAAAAATCGAAAAAGGGTTACAATAGAATTTCTGTTCGTTTCCGCATCTTATATACCCTTCACCAAGTTAAAATAAATATTTTTTGTTTATTAAATTTTTTAAAAAAAACTTTTTTTTTTAATTTAAAAAAAAATTTTTTTTTTTTGTAAAAACAATTTATGACATAAAAAAAATTTTATGAAAAAAAATTCGGGTTAAAAAATATTTATCCGGATTTTGGCCCATTGTAGGTCCAACTTACTATAGCCTTATATACATCGTTGAAATGAAATATCTATCATTAGATATCCATATTGTCTATATTAATGACTTAGTAATCCAGATATAGATCAAAAATAGTCCAAAAATCGATGTTGTACCGGTTTCCTTATATCTCAGCCATTTGTGGGCCGATTTTGTCAGTTTTAAATAGCAACCGAGCCGCAAGAATTCCCGATATATTGATGTATGAAACATGTATGTAAGTTATTTTGGGGGCAACGGAAAGTTGATTTCAACATACTGATGTCTATATCGACTTTGCTATGTATAACGATCCAGAATGAAAAATGCAGAGATTACAAACGGAATGAAAAACTTATATATACCCTTGACACTCATGGTGAAGGGTATAAAAACTAAAATATCTATTGGGTTATTGTATTGCGTATCGTGTATTTTAATATGACTTACCATTTTGATGACATTTTAAATTCTTTAGTCCAAAAAGTACCAAGAAATATTGCAATTTACTGCGTGTTCCTCGATATCGAAAAAATTCTTTATTTGTAAACACCAAAATTATAAATTTCATCAAAAGCTCGAAATCGACTCGAATCATCCAAAAAATTTTTTTCTTAACCAAAATATTGAGAAAAGTTCCAACGTACTCAATTTTACACAGATATTTTAAAGAAGAGACAAATTCGATTTCAATTGTCTGTAATCATTTTAAAATTTAAATTGTGAATTAAAGAAATATTTGTTTAGAAAAATTACCAAAAATCAATTAAATTTTGTTCCCTTATTAGTTCGAATTTCAAAACAGTACCAAAATACATTCAAGATGTTGTTAAGAAGAGAACAATCGATTTAAAATTTAATCCTATCTTTGATATTTTAGAAAATGAACTACGTTACCCGTAGAGACGAGACGTAATTGTCAAAAACCAAAGTCTGTTGTCAAAAACCTAACTCTTGAAACAACAAAATGCATTATTGTCAAGCTGAATTCACCCATGAGTTTCTGAAACATTTTTTGTTCGGAACAATTTTTTTTTTATTTGTAGTTTGAAGTCTCTCTCAAAAATAGAACGTCAAACTACATATAAAAAAAAAATGTTTCAGAAACTCATGGGTGAATTCAGCTTCAATGTATGTATTTTGTTTTTGTATATACATATGATTTGTTGTATTTTTGTTTGAAAAATCGGAGTGTATCGTCTCTATGTATAATTATCTATAGTACCAATATTATATTTTTACCAGTTTTACCCTTTAAACTACTAGCGTTTCATATACAGCCCAATCATGAATAAAAAATTCCGCGGGAGTTTGTTCCCCGGGAGTTTTTTCCCATTGAATTTAAATAGGAAAAATGAGAAAAGGGAAAAAACTCACGCGGAATTTTTTATTCATGATTGGGCTGATAGTTTGTTTCCAATATTTTTATATTTAAATAACTTAATAGTTTTATATACATTTAATAATCTTCCCCATTAGCGCATTCCTTTTACGATTTCCCACCTTTATACAAATTCGATGACTATGATTCCTGTTTGGCACAAAAATACCAAAATATCCCACCCACTTATTGTATGGTGTATGCTGAAATCAAACCAAATAATTCATCCGAAATGTGGCATCAGATGATCGAACATTATGAGGAGTATCCATTTCGGTATAGACATGATCATTTATTTTTTGGCGTTTGTATGGAAAGATGTAAAGGCTTTGCCAAAACAATGGAAATTAATAAATTAACCGATGATGATTTAATTAAAAATGAGGCAAGTACAAACAAGTCTCCGTATAAAAAGTAAAAATTAATAAATTTTAAATTATAAAACAGATAACGGATTATTTTGCTAAAGTTCATAAAAGACCCTTGGATAAAGAATTCCGTAAGGAATATCATGCATTAATACACAATTGTTTAAATTATGAATTTCAACAGAAATATGATTTAAATTTAAGAACCTTTATCGAATACTGTGAAAGACCTAAGGAAATTATTAAAGAAGAAACTAAAGGTGACAAAAATTAATGAGAGTATTTAATTTAAAATCAATATTAATAAACATGTTTACATTTCAGATCCCTTGGAAAGTTTATTGTATAAAATCATTGGTGTAATTATCATACTTAATATTCTCTCCAGTCTGTATGATTTCTGTTTAAAACTACAACAGCCGGAAGAAAATCAAACCAATGATTTCTACAAAATTAATCCACAACAAACTGGTAATTAAATAAGCAATTGATAGTTTTTATTATACAATAACATAATTGTTTTATAATTTATATGATATTGATGATTATAGTTGTTAACAGTAAATTAAAAAAAAATATTAATTACATTTAAACAGTGTCTAGATTATTGACGTCATTCTCAGTGTGTCGCAATTATTATCGCCTAATTCAACCTTACTTCAGTGATATCGGCAAAGATTTTCAATTCCTGGATGGTTATCGTTCCGTTTGCATGATGTTTGCCCTTTATGGCCATACATTTTTCTGTGAATACCAGCACATAGCGAATCCACAGCATTTCGAGAAAAGTGCCAAAGATGTTAATAAGCTGTGGCTTTTAAATACGACCATGATCATAGAAACCTATTTTGTTATGAGCGGTCTATTGCTGTTTATTAAATTTCAGCAGGGACGATATGTCACTCCACAGACTAGCTGGAAAAAGTTTATTTTCACCTATGTACAATTTATGATATTTCGTTTTATAAGGTAATTTAAATGATATTTATGGATGTTCTTTAAATTGAAATAGAAGAACTATTTTCAAAATATCATTACAATTGGGGAATTCACACGGTCTGCTATTAGTCATATTGTCATAATGTCCTAATATATTATAATAGTTGTTAACGTGTTTTAAACAAAAACAAGTAAGAGAGCTATATTGGGCTGTGCCGAATCGTATATACTCTTCACCAAATTATACTTCAAAATACAAATTTTAAATATTTTTAGGTAAACAAAATAATTTTTTTTTTAATTTTTTGGAAAATTTTTTTTTCGAATTTTTTTTTTGGGAACAATTTTTTTTTTGAATTCTTATTTTAAATTTTTTTTTTAAATTTAAAAAAAAAGTTTGGTTTTTAAATTTCTTTTTTTGGTGAAAAAATATTTTTTCCGATTTTGACATTGTAGGTCGAACTATATTAATGACTAGTAATCCAGATATATGTAGGTCAAAAATGGGTCGCAAATTTTTTTTCGAATTCTTATTTAAAATTTAAAAAAAAAAATTTAGTTTTTTAATTTTTTTAAAAAAATTCGGGTTAAAAATATTTTTTCCGATTTTAACCCATTGTTGCAAAGGTCTTTCAAATATCTATCATTAGATATCCATATTGTCTATATTATTGACTTAGTAATCCAGATATAGGTCAAAAATCGAGGTTGTCCTGGTTTTTTCCTCATATTTCAGCCATTTGTGGACCGATTTTGCTGATTTTAAATAGGAAACTTCTTGAAAGCATGTCTGACAGAATTATTGAAGAATTGGATCCCGATGATAACTGGGGTCTTCAGAAAATTGATTTCAACAGACAGACGGACATGGCTTAATCGACTCCGCTATCTATAAGGATCCAGAATATATTTACATTATAGGGTCGGAAAATGATATTGTGGAAATTACAAACAGAATGACAAACTTATATGTATATATCGTTCTCACGAAGGTGAAGGGTATAAAAAGTATTATTTTAAGATTTTAGTTTAGACCTTTTTTGTTTGAAACACAATAAAAATTTGATTAAACTACCATAATATATTATGACAATATGACCAAATAGTAGACCGTGTGAATACCTCAAATGTGTCTAAACATTTTATATCTTAATTTTATTTACATTATTGTTTTCTTCAATTATGTATAAATAGATTTTTACCTTCAGTGGGCTTACTCGTATTAGTCAATGCCACCATACTCACCCATCTGCAAAATGGACCTTTTTGGCGTCATATAACCGAGCCAGTTCGCGTTTTCAGCCGTGAAAGAGGTTGGAGGAACTTGTTAATGATTAATAATTTTTCACACAAAGAAAGTGTAAGTGTTTTTTGTAAAAATAGTAGGAATTAAAAATCGGACTTAACCCGTTCTAAATTTTTTAAAACTTGATACTGTTATTTATGGTCATACAAATTTTGAGTTTAAATATCTAGGTTAGAAGTTCAAATATTATACAATAATTGGGTAAATTATTATAATATTGGTCTCATAGTAATGCTTATATGTATATCTTAGTTTCACTATATTTTCATAAAAATCCGTTTCTTTTGAACCAAACAATTGTCCTTGATCAAAGAATTCCTCAAAAAAGGTATCCTTTATTTTCTAAGGATTTTCCTCAATGTATGATTAACAACACATCAAAAATATAGAGAGGGACCATTTGGGGATCTCGAGAATGTAAACATTTAGTAAAAATTTCCTAATATTTCGGAGAATAATCAAAAAACTTTTAATTAATTTCACTGTCCAACAGCATTTTTGGAACAGAAAGTTACGCTATAATTCTGTAATTCCATGTTGAGTAGATCATTTTTGTAGAATAAACATATAGTCCAGCTGGTCTGAATTTTTTTTACTGTGTTTCAAAGTGTTAATTTTTTGATCGAAGGGAGCATTGTACTAAATGAAAATGAATTTTGTAATTTAATGTCTGAAAGAATTCTTATTGTCAGAGTTATGTATTGTGGAATTTTATGGGGATCAATTTTGTGGAAGATCTTAACCCTCTAGCTCCTCTCTTTACGGTCATTTAAGTATTAAAATATTTTACGAAAATTTTGGCCGGAAAATTTCAGTGGAGGTCACCAAAGATACCAAAGTTGTAGGTAAAGCGCTTTACGCTGAATTAGCAAAATCACAAACCACCTTGGGTTGCATATGATCTATATGAGCTGAAATTTAAAATATAAATAGTCCTTGAGAAGATCTCCCAATCAAAAAATTCTACAAACGCAAAGCACCGTTCCACAGTGGGGCAAAATTAAATTTTTTTTGGAAATAAATCTGGCATTTCTAAACGGCTGGTTCGATAGGGGTAACATTTGAAGTGAGCGTAGGCAAGGAGTACTAGAGTTTTAGTTATTAAATTGGACCCTACAAATGTTCCAGGGGCGGCACTAAAGGAGTTCAAAATAGGCTGCCTTCGACATGTAAAATTTTTAAATACGTACCATTTTTTGTTTCCCATCTAATTTCAAAGATTTTGGGAAAGAGCTCGGCTAGGTCTTGAAGAAATACTATTTATCTATTTTCTATTTATCTCTTATAAATTGCGTGTTATAAATTTAAATTTTAAAATTATACTATACCTGGGTCCGATTTTTTTTAAAATATAGGTCGTATTTTTGGACCGAATTTACTTGAATATTTCTTGTTAGTTAAACAACTAAATAATATACCAAAGATTTTGAACCTATATAAAAACCAAACTAAAGCGTATTTCTAAATTCTGGTAAAATTATAAATTTTTGTATGGCATGGAAAACGTGTACATATGGGCAATTCCATATCATCGTACGTGACATTTGTACGCCTATAGAGTGGAATAGATTTTGCAAAAATAAGAGTATCTGAAAAATAAGTTGGTCTTTATGTTCCATTCAGAGGGTACTATATTTTAAAATAATAAAAAATTCTTTCGAAATATTGTTGTCCAAAATATTAAGCGAACACCCTTATGTATCGTACGTGACATAAAACGGATCTCATTTTGAGGTACATGTAGAAATATGCGAATCGTGGGAGGCGTTATGTTTTCTTTTAATTTCTTACGCTTAACGAAATATGTATTTTTCCTTTACAATTCATAATTTTTAAATAAAAACAATCTTTGGATGATTTTATGATAAATAAAATTTAATATCGTACGTGACATACCGTACGTCACAGTCTTTTCTCTCATAATAAGACAATATAGATTCTGTAAATATATGTATACAAAAACTAAAAAAATAGAATAGAAAATATACATTCGGTTTCTATAAACAATTTGACAATAGAAAAAAAACAATCAGAATAAAATTCATTTCATACTACAAGCTAATTAGGAGCCTAGTTTTCGCCGCAATTGCAGCCTAAAACATTAAAAAATTAAATAAAATCAGTTTAATCTATTATTTTTGTCTTTAAAATGTTGTAATATGATGTAAATACTTTCACATAGTAACATTTTATTATTTTCTTCTATTCAAATCATCTTGAAAAAAAGTTTCAAGGGTTTTTGTTCTTTCAGTCGTGGTAGCGATTCGATAATCGAATTCAAAAGAGTAAAGGTTTGAAAATTAATTTTTTGAGAGAATTTGGCACGAATATATAAAAATACATACATATTTGTTTATAATATATTATTAACATGTTTCTTTGTGATTTCCAGGCAAGTCATCATACTTGGTATATAGCAGCTGATTGGCAGTTATTTGCTTTATATTTATTGGTGATCATGATTGTGTCCAAGTAAGTAAATTGTTTTTGTATTTTACGAATTTAGGGGAAAAAATTGAAAGACTATATCGAATATATATACTTTTCGCCTTAGTATACTTAAAAATAAAACTAGTTTTTAAAAAAAATAGTTTTAATGAAAAAAGTAAATTGAGTTGAAAGGCATTTAAAAAATTCAGATGGCTTATTGAAATTTTAATTAAAAAATAAAATGTCTCTTTATTATTTTCAGATATCCAAAATATAAAAAGCATATATTTTCAGCATTGGCTTTCTTGTCATTTGTTATACCCTTTTCCATTAGTTACTTGCTAAAATTACAACCCTGTTTTATAATAAAACCAGAGTAAGTCGTTCATAAACATAATTACATAAATAAATTATAATAAATAAATAAATTAACATGTTTCAGATCTTATCGCTACTCATTTTTCCAAGATATCGATGTATATTTTAAAGTTTATACACCCTTCTATTCAAATCTATTCGGTTACTTGTTCGGCATAATATGTGCCGAAATTTATTTGAAATACACTCGAACCGAACAGGTACGCACATTTATGCGTGAAAAACCCATATATACAGTGGCTGTCCATCTAGTTGCAATTATAGCGGTTTTCTTATTTTGGTTGGGCCCAATACTAGATGTTAGAGCACCATCAGTTTGGTCAGCATTATATGCTGGTCTACATCGTAATTTGTGGATTATATTTGTATGCGGTGCTCCTTTATTGCTTATGAGCTGTAATTGTGGATGTAAGTCCTAATGTTTACTATACAAATTTTAATAATGAATAATAATAAATATTTAAAACAATTACAGGGATCGCATATGAATTTTGTTGTCTTCCGATATTCCGTGTTTTGGCCAGATTATCATTTCAAGTATATATTTGGCACATGACCATTGTATATTTAATAAATGGTTACCAACGTCAGCCCTATTATGTCAATAACTTTTATTTCGTAAGTTCTGAATTCAAATCACATTCAAAAGTGATTTTAACTTACTCCTTTTTACTCCTTCAGTTTACACAATTTATTATTTTATATTGTGCATCAAATGTTCTGGCATTCATAATCGCTTTATTTGTTGAGTACCCCATAGCGCAAAGTGTTCAGGTCTTACAATCAAAAAGTGAGTTTAAAAGTAATAATTTTATGAAATTACTACACAAGTATCTAGCAATCATTTATAAATTTTATCAGTTCTAAAACTTTTTGTGGCTTTAATTATAGTTGATGTTATTTTTTGCAGGCAACGACAAAAGTACCAAGAAGTCCTAATAAAGAATTTTAAATTTACTCTTAAATAATTAATTTTTGGTTATATTTTAAGCAGATATACATAACTACTATAATTTTATTGTTATTAATAAAAAAATTTTATGATTTTATTTATTTTTTATAACTATAACTGATTTTATTTATAACTTATATTATCTTGGTGCCAAATTTGGAAAATATGCTAAAAATTTAAAAATATTGTTACGAAATTGTACTTGAATTCAAATATAACGATTTTAAGGGCTGATTTAAAAGTAGCATAATACTTTCAAATAACAGTGCTGTAATAGCAAACTGTAACATATCTGTGGGCATTATTAAATAAAAGCTTTCAGTTGATTTGATCGTAAGTTGGCAACGCTGTTTGCCGCGACCGTATATTCGAATTCGAATATTCAGTTAAAGAACATTGTATAAAGTACACCACAGATAGCGTATGTATTAGTAAGATCTAGAATATTCGAATTTTGACAGTTAAAGAACAATCTAGAGCGCAGATGGCAGTGTTATAAATAGTGGCAGAGGTTGCAGTCGTGAGTCAGTTTATCAGACTTAAAGAGTGCTGTGTTTTTCAAGTGAATTCGTATACATTATAAAGTGTGTATGTATTTCTGTTAAAGAACATTGTAGAAAGTACACCACAGATAGCGTATGTATTAGTAAGATCTAGAATATTCGAATTTTGACAGTTAAAGAACAATCTAGAGTGCAGATGGCAGTGTTATAAATAGTGGCAGAGGTTGCAGTCGTGAGTCAGTTTATCAGAGACGCTATTTGAATAAACATCAACTGAGTGCCTTAAAGAGTGCTGTGTTTTTCAAGTGAATTCGTATACATTATAAAGTGTGTATGTATTTCTGAGAATTTATAAACGTGTATAAAAAACATTAAGTGACTATTCAATTCTGTTGTTGTTGTACATTTCAAATAAATAAAGAGTTGTTACAATCAAAAGTATCCGGTTTCTTTAAAGGAAATAAACCAGCGTTTTAAAAAGGTTAAAACGTAAAAATATGCACTTATATGTTTGTGCAGAAACATAAACTAATTAATTGTGAATCGTTCAATGCCAAATAATTATGCAATACAATTAAACAGTTAAAGTATTAAACTGATAATTTTGTTTTTCTGAGATTTCAGAGTACTTAGAACTAATTTGTGCAAAATTTTATGAGTATTTCCTCTTATCAATTATTGTCGAATACTCGAATAAATTTATTTTTAAGCTAAAATTAAGAGATTGAGCTCGTTTACTAGGGTATTCATTCGAATAATGATCGTTAGATTAATCGAAGAATTTCTTACGAATAATTATTCGAACAATTTAAAAATGGCCATTTTCGAATAACGAATAATTCGAACAATTTTATGTAGAATAATCGAATAAAACGAATAAATGTTTAAATATCTTTAAATTTATTAAATTGCTTAAAATTTTGATAATTTCAAATTTAAATAAGTAATAATGACTCACAAAAATTGTATTGTTTCTAAAATTCAACAAATAACTAAAGACAAAGGGACTTTCGATTACTGTTGATGAGTGTTCCGATAGCTCCTTCTATAAATATATAAATATTACTGCAAGAAGTTACAATTCTAAAAACAAATCTTTCAAAATTTTTAACTTAGGACTTGAACCAATGAAAATAAAAGGTACGGAATAAAATATTTGTTATTTAGCTGGCGAAATATTAGAAGAATCGTAATTAATAATCAAAATATTAACTTAGATTAAAGTGGAGTTGAATGAGATGGAGAATGTAATTTTGAAACGGTCGTCGAAAGTGATATTGAGGATAACATTTATAATGATTACATTGAAATAGATGAAGGCCATGATCTTAAAATATATGTATATAAGTGATGTTATTAACCGCGTACGTAAGTGTTGCAAAATATTTAATAAATCGAATGATAAACACAAATATTGCAATATAACGTTTTGTTGCAATAAAAGCTTGGAGTTCGTCTTCTACATGATTTTGAATATCTTTGTCTAACATGGTAATAAACTTCTTGCGTATTTGTAAATGCGTCAATCATGCACTGCCTGACTTCAAATTAGCCACGTTAACTGACAATGATATCAAACTTTGGACAGATTCCCTTTATTTGCCCAATTCACAATTGATGTCGTAGTGTTGTAGCATTGTATGTCATAAATATTTTTCAAACTAATTTTTCGAAACAAAAACAAATCATTAATTAAAAAATTTACGACATACAACGATACAACGCTACGACACCAATTGTGAATTGGGCAATTGTGTAATTCCCCAAGACCACTTTATTAAGCAAAGATTCGGCAACGTTGATAGAGCTTGATGTATAATACAATTTGTTATAAATAATTTAGAAATAGTGAATAATTAATTTACTAAAGAATTAGTTACTCAATTTAAAACCCGAATTAATGAACGCCACAAAAAGGTTCTTAATACGTTTATATTGTATTTGAATTCAGGACAACTAGCTCAAATTTTTTAAAGCATAGCTCCAAAACGGAAACTAAAGGGTTTGCTGGTCAATTGTTTTGTAGATTGTTCGGGAGTTAATCTGATCAGAATATTTCTGTTGAAAATTTAATAATGGACTTTGTTTTCGAATGTTTTTTAACATTATCAATACTTAAATTGTTAACTTTTTTGTTTTTCTTTAACAATAAAATATTAAAAAACCAACATCAATTTTACTTTTTTAAAAATATTTAAATTATTCGAATAATTCAATTAATTTTAAACGTGTGATCGAATTATTCGAACAAATTAAAATCTCTTATTAGAATTATTCGTTTTATTCGAACAAGAGAAAAATCGAATAATTCGAATACCCTATCATTTTCGTACATATTTATGAAGAATTTAAGGAAATCATTGATGTTTTGCCTCATTGCTGTCATCTGCAAAATAATAGATAGGATTAGAAGTTTGACGTTGAAGGTCATTTAGAACAAGTAAGAGAGCTATATTCGGCTGTGCCGAATCTTATATACCCTTCACCAAATTATACTTCAAAATACAAATTTGAAACATTTTTAGGTAAATAAATTTTTTTTTTTTTTTCATTTTTTGGACATTTTTTTTAAAATTGTTATTTTAAATTTTAAATTTTTTTTTTTTTAAAATTTAAAAAAAAATTTTTTGTTTTTTAATCTTTTTTTTGGTGAAAAAATAAATTCGGATTAAAAAATATTTTAACCGATTTTGACCCATTGTAGGTCCAACTTGCAATGGTCTTATATACGTCTTTGGAAAGGTCTTTGAAATATCTATCATTAGATATCCGCATTGTCTTAGTAATCAAGATATAGGTAAAAAAATAGGTCTAAAATCGAGGTTGTCCTGGTTTTTTTCTCATATCTCAGACATTTGTGGACCGATATTGCTGATTTTAAATAGGAAACTTCTCGAAAGCATGTCTGAGAGAATTATTCAAGATTTTGATCTTGAATATATCTGGGGTCTTCAGAAAATTGATTTCAACAGACAGACGGACATGGCTTAATCGACTCCGCTATCTATAAGGATCCGGAATATATAAACTTTATAGGGTCGGAAAATTATATTGTGGAAATTACAAACGGAATGACAAACTTATATATACCCTTCTCACGAAGGTGAAGGGTATACAAATTTGTTTCATATCAATAATTCATTTCATATTTAATTATAAAGGTGCTGCACTGTTCTGTATTGTAAGTATGTATTTCAATATAAAAGTTTATGGCCTCAGATATACAATGTGAAATGTTTGAAACGTAATAATTCTCATATGATTTTCTCAAATTTTCAGTAATGATTCTGAATTTTGGCCATTATGCGCTCACATTTTTTTTTAAATTTTGAACTTTAAACCAATATAACTTTTGCGCGCAATAAGAAATATTATTAACACCAACAATTTTAGCACATTTCTAAACATTACTCTCCGAACATCATTCAACAATGTTTAATTTAATACAAATCTCAGAATGATCAATATGCATTTTGATTTTCATCAAACGATCGTACGACTGTCGATAAGTCAGCTATTTTATACGATAAAACTGCTTCCACATTAAGCATATCGTCAAATGTGTTTGATCGTTTAAGAGCCACTTTAAAATTTACTAAAATAATAAAGGTGTGCAAAACACATTGCAGAAGGGGAAGTACACGAAGCAACATATGTTTAATATCCCTAATCTGAATTATTTAGTTACTGTAACTACTTATTTACTTAAATGATTTAATACACATTTAAACAGACAATTAGCACTTAAAAATCGTCACTTATTAAAATTATATTATTGTTTTAAAACACTATAATTAATTTATGCCTTTATTTGTTAATTACAAAACGTAATAACATATAATAGATATATGGGGCATTTCACGTCAAGTGAACAAACTTTTGAAATCGATGTCTTCCGATCGCGATGAAATTTGCACCAATGTTAGTTCTATTGGATAGTAATTCGGACACCATTTTTCAACCAGATCGGTCAAGAACTTTGACATTTTGGCCAAACAGGTGTTTTTTTATCCATATAACTTATTACCTATTGTTCTTAGCAAAATGTGTCCCAAATAGTTTAGATAGTTATTTATGCAATCTTTCGAAAAAAAAAATTTAATAAAATATTTTTGATTTTTTTTTTTAAATCAAAAATATTTTTGACTTTTTTTTAAAAATGGGCCCTTTTTATTTTTTTTTTTTATTTTTTTTAAGAAAGCTTAGGTCTTTTCCTAAGCGACCTATATGGTCGCTTAGTGGGATGCGAGTGGGATATCTATCAAAAAAAATATTTTGTAACTCAAGATTTAAAATTTTTTAATTTTTTTGCAAAATCAAAAACTTTGTTGACTTTTTTTAAAAAAATGGACAAATTTTTTAATTTTTTTTTTGCTCAGAAGAAAGCTTATGTGTTTTCCTTTAACACAGTTTTTGTCGCTTAGTGGGATGCGAGTGGGATATCTATAAAAAAAATGTTTTGTAACTCAAGACATACAATTTTTTACTTTTTTTTGAAAAATCAAAAACCTTTTTGACTTTTTTTTTTCAAAATGGACTCTTTTTTTATTAATTTCTTTTTTCTCAAAATAAAGCTTAGGTCTTTTCCTTTAAAACCTTTTTGGTCGCTTAGTGGGATGCGAGTGGGATATCTATCAAAATAAATGTTTTGTAACTCAAGACAAATGTTTTTAAATTGATTTTTTTCATATTTGTGTGTAAGTGTTTCTAAAACCTTAAAAATAAAAACCACAACAACTGACCGATAATAGCCACTGTAGGGGTGAAATATGAGGCCGACCGCTATTAATTTTCCACCCCCAAAATTTGTCTGAGTTTTGTATCTTGCGGCTTTTTTAGTCAATCCTAGAGGTAGTTTTCAGCGCACGTGATTTTCATTGTTAAAATATCAGGTGCCCCAGAAACAAATTTTTGGAATCAAGTGGAAATATTTTATGGCCCTTCTCCGAAGTACCAGTTTATTTATTATTTTATGACATTTGACTTTAAGAAGTGGGTGGAGAGGTAGAAGTTGACAGGTAGGTTATTTATATGGTGGTTTATTTTTATTATTACTTGTAACATTTGGTTAAACTAGGTACTTTAGTATGTAAGCCCTTCTTGACCCTAATAAAAGATTTTAGACTCATTCATTAAAACGTACTACCTATATGATCTTAAAAAACTATTTATTGTCATTCTGAAGACATACGGAAATCAGTTTTTTAGAAACAGCGTTAAAGTTAAGACGTGTGTTATTTACATAAATACTTACAAAATTCAAAATGTCTACGACTTCTAAAAAGGCTAAGATTGAAAATGAAATTTATTCGTCTTTTTGTTTTAATCCCTTTAACAAAATGAAGCACAGATCATCAGATATGCGAAATATTTCCGACGGCTTATTAAAAAAATTCCCTACGCTGTCAAAACGATTGAAAATTTGTGGATCATGCAGGAAAGAGCTCGGAAAGTTGAACGAATTACCGAATTTGAATAGTAATGAGCCTTGCGTTGAAGTTATTCCAGATGAAGACAAAAGTAATTCCGAGAATGAAGACAGAAATGTTGATGATGATGGTTATTCTAACTTTTCAAATTCAACGAATGAGTGTCGAAACCAATACCATAAGGATGCAGTAGAAGTTCTTGAACAAATAAAAGAGAAATACAAAACGTCACAGAGTGAAGCTGAAAGAATTCAACTTCTCACGCTTCCCCCAAGAACATGGAGTTCTGCAAAAACAATGACTGAGTTTGGAACGTCTCAACGAAAAGCAAGAATTGCTAAACAATTGGTTGCTGAGCATGGGATTCTCACACTCCCAAACAAAAAGAAGGGAAAAACTTTGGAGTGCGATACTAAATCTCTAATAACTCAGTTTTATCAGCGAGATGATATGAGTCGCCTGATGCCAGGGATGAAAGACTGGATGTCTGTACGAATCGATGGCAAGAAAGTTCAAATGCAGAAGAGAATGGTTCTCTGTAACCTGAATGAATTATTCGCAACATTTCAATCTGAATTCGAGGATGTCAAAATTGGATTCACAAAATTTACACAACTGAGGCCAAAACATTGCGTTTTGGCAGGAAGCAGCGGAACTCACACAGTATGTGTGTGTATTTACCATGAAAATGTTAAAATATTTCCACTTGATTCCAAAAATTTGTTTCTGGGGCACCTGATATTTTAACAATGAAAATCACGTGCGCTGAAAACTACCTCTAGGATTGACTAAAAAAGCCGCAAGATACAAAACTCAGACAAATTTTTGGGGTTGGAAAATTAATAGCGGTCGGCCTCATATTGCACCTCTCCAGTGGCTATTATCGGTCAGTTGTTGTGGTTTTTATTTTTATGGTTTTAGAAACACTTACACACAAATATGAAAAAAATCAATTTAAAAACATTTTTCTTGAGTTACAAAACATTTATTTTGATAGATATCCCACTCGCATCCCACTAAGCGACCAAAAAGGTTTTAAAGGAAAAGACCTAAGCTTTCTTTTGAGAAAAAAAAATTAATAAAAAAAGAGTCCATTTTGGAAAAAAAAAGTCAAAAAGGTTTTTGATTTTTCAAAAAAAAGTAAAAAATTGTATGTCTTGAGTTACAAAACATTTTTTTTTATAGATATCCCACTCGCATCCCACTAAGCGACAAAAAGGGTGTTAAAGGAAAACACATAAGCTTTCTTCTGAACAAAAAAAAGAATTAAAAAATGGGTCCATTTTTTTAAAAAAAGTCAACAAAGTTTTTGATTTTGCAAAAAAATTCAAAAATTTTAAATCTTAAGTTACAAAATATTTTTTTTTGATAGATATCCCACTCGCATCCCACTAAGCGACCATATAGGTCGCTTAGGAAAAGACCTAAGCTTTCTTAAAAAAAATAAAAAAAATAAATAAAAAGGGCCCATTTTGAAAAAAAAAGTCAAAAATATTTTTGATTTAAAAAAAAAAAATCAAAAATATTTTATTAAATTTTTTTAATTTTTTTTTTTCGAAAGATTGCATAAATAGCTATCTAAACTATTTGGGACACATTTTGCTAAGAACAATAGGTAATAAGTTATATGTAGAAAAAAAACACCTGTTTGGCCAAAAATGTCAAATTTTGACCGATCTTGTTGAAAAATGGTGTCCGAATTACTATCCAATAGAACTAACATTGGTGCAAATTTCATCGCGATCGGAAGACATCGATTTCAAAAGTTGGTTCACTTGACGTGAAATGCCCCATATATGTATGTAAGTACCCCTCACCAAACTATACTTTAAATAAAAACATTTTTAGGTAAAGGTAAATTTTAATTTTTTTATACCCTTCACCATGTGGCAAGGGTATATATAAGTTTGTCATTCCGCTTGTAACTTCCATATTTTGCGACCCCATAAAGTATATATATTCTGGATCGTTATAGATAGCGGAATCGATATAGCCATGTCCGTCTGCCCGTTTGTGTGTTGAAATCAACTTTCCGAAAAACCCCAAATAACTTACATACACGATTCATACATCAATATCTCCGAAATTCTTCCGGCTCGGTCGCTATTTAAAATCGAGAAAATCGGTCCACAAATGGCTGAGACATAAGGAAAAAACTAGGACAACCTCGATTTTTGACCTATATCTGGATTACTAAGTCATTAATATAGACAATATGGATATCTAATGATAGATATTTCAAAGACATTTGCAACGACGTATATAAGACCATAGTAAGTTGGACATAACCCGAATTTTTTTTTCATCAAAATTTTTTTTTTTGTCATAAATTCTTTTTCCAAAAAAATTAATTAAAGAAATTTAAAAAAAAATTTTTAACAACTTTTTTTAAAAAAAATTAAAAAAAAATTTTAAAACATTAAAAAAAAAATTTGATTTTGTGTAAATAAAAATATTTAAAAAAAAAAAATATTTTTAAGTATAATTTGGTGAAGGGTATATAAGATTCGGCACAGCCGAATATAGCTCTCTTACTTTTTTTTAATTTAAGTTTCTTAAGTTTTTAAAAAAAGTTTCGATGAAGCACACCAATTGCTCACCAAAACTTATGGTGAATGTGTTCCATCGGTTTCAACGTGCGAGAGTTGGTTTGTGCGAGATCAGTAGTGGAGATTTTGACACGACCAGCCAAAAAAGTTTGAAAACCATGAATTGGAGCCATTACTCCATGAAGATTGTTGTAAAACTCAACAAGATCTTGCAACATCATTAGATGCTACTCAATCAGCCATTTCAAAATATTTGCAAGCAGCAGGATTCCTTCAAAAGCAGGGAATTGAATCTGAGAGACGTTGAATGACGATTTTGCATTTCCGAAATGAACGCTATAAAAGAAAATTTTTGCATCGAATTATTACTTGCGATGGAAACTACATCCATTACAATAACCCAAAGCGTAAGAGATCAAACATAAAACCAGCCCAACAAGCCGGATCGACACCAAAGCCAAATATCCATGGCGGTAAGATAATGCTCTTTAAATTGTTTCTGAATTGCTACCCAATAGGTCTAACCGTGGTGAAAATTTCATCCCGATCGGAAGACATCGATTTTAAAAGTTGGTTCACTTGACAGGAAATCCCCCATATTTATAATTTATTTTCAAGACATGAATTAAAATCACATTAATGTATTAAAAAAAAACAACATACTAACATTTTTGTTGGCCATAAACACTTGCTGATATTAAAATTAATATCAGGGTGAAATTTATTAAAGGAACACTAACCGAACACTTCATCTTTAAAAATAAGTACCCAAACGATCACAGTCAATAATAGATTTCTTTTAACAATATCCTTAAGGGTCTTCCGGAGAAACCGTTGTGTACGAGTTTTAAATCGATACTGAATCTAAATATCTCTATTATATTTAACTAAACTTTATAGTTCATTTTAGTTAGTGCTTTTAAAATAAGAAAAAACAGCAATAATGTAAATACTTACACATTTAATTGTTTTAAAGAATATAAGTAGAATAAATACTTGATTACAGTTAAATAGTTTTGATAGTTTGCGATTTCACTACAGGGATAATTCAAAACTGATGTTTATAATTACATTTTTAATTAATATTAAGTTCATTTATTATAATTAATCTGTATAAGATAAAATGTTCAAAGCTGTCAACCGGTTTTTTCATCTTTGTAAACTCGACCGGTTTCGTTTTTTGGAGAAACCGGTTTTTATAATACGCATTTTTAAACATATTTTTTTTGAAAAACTTTGATTGTAGCATTTGACAATATTTCGAAAAAGATATAAAGTAATTGCATAAAGATTGAGCCTTAACAATTCTTAACATATTTATACCCTACACCACCATAGTCACTGCGTTTGTGCAGATGTTTCTAACGCCCAAAAATATTAATCTAACACCCACCTTAAAGTATACCAATCGACTTAGAATCACTTTCTGAGTCGATTAAGCGATGTCCGTCCGTCCGTCTGGTCGGCTGGCTGTCTGGCTGTCCATGTAAACCTTGTGCGCAGAGTACAAGTCGCAATTTTGAAGATATTTCGATAAAATTTGGTACATATTATTTTTTCGGCCCAAGGACCAAGCCTATTGAAACTGGCTGAAATCGGTCCATTATTTCACCTAGCCCCCATACAAATGTCCTTCCGAAATTGGACTTCATCGGTCATAAATGTTTAATTTATAAATATATCTCCACAAATTGCGCTCCAAATAAGTTTTATATATACAAAATTCATGTCACCAAATTTTGTTACGATCGGTCCATAATTAGTCATAGCTCCCATATAGACCCGCTTCCGAAAATCACTTTAACGTGCATAAATCGCTTAAAAATGTTGGTATACTCACAAAATTCATCATAGTAAACTTTCATATAGACACAAATCACACGACCTAATTTCATGGTGATCGGTCCATAATTGGTCATAGCCCTCATATAAGGCCCACTTCCGAAAATCACTCAAAAGTACAAGTTATTGAAATTTTAAAAGAAAAATGTCGGGCTTGACCGACCATACTTTCTTACTTGTTTTTTTTTATTAGCGTCCACAAATATAAATAAATTTAAGTAGACCTTTTTCATATTGAAAAATATTTAATATAAACCTGTTAATCGGTTTTTTAAAAGACAAAAATTAAAACAGGTTTTTCCAGACAAATGCACTACACAATTAACGTTTAAACTGACTACACAATAGATTACTTAGAGACACTAAAGTGACAATTGTCTTTAAGATAGATTACATGGGATATATAAAGTATATAATATATTTTTCAAAGACTTTTGCAACGGCGTATATAACGTCAAAGTAAATCGGACCTATAATGAACCAAAACCGGGAAAAATATTGTTTACCCAGAATTTTTTTTTCACCAAATAAGTTTAAAAAGAATTAAAAAATAATATTTTGCTATACAATTTTTTTTTGAATATGTAAATTAAAAAAAAGTAAGAGAGCTATATTCGGCTGTGCCGAATCTTATATACCCTTCACCAAATTATACTTAAAAATATTTTTTTTTTAAATATTTTTATTTACACAAAATCAAATTTTTTTTTTAATGTTTTAAAATTTTTTTTTAATTTTTTTTAAAAAAAGTTTTTAAAAATTTGCATTTGTCTCAAAGTTATCCGAAAGAGTCAATTGACCGTCTGCTTAGGAGATGCACGTGTTGTCACCCTAAATGATAGGTAAAATCAATATTCGGGATAGTCTCCTAGAACTGTCAGAAGAACATTATGAAAATATGACATGTTAAGATAGGATACCTTATGAATCGACCAAATATACATATTTTTAGTAACTAAAGTCAATCTAAATATGTTGTCCCTTTTTAAAATTTCATAGAACGTAGCACTTAGAGTGTCCAAAAAACCGGCAAATATAAAAAACCAGTTTCCGGTTTAACCGAAAAAGTGTGTTTTTGGAAAAACCTGTTTTAATTTTTGTCTTTTAAAAAACCGATTAACAGGTTTATATTAAATATTTTTCAATATGAAAAAGGTCTACTTAAATTTATTTATATTTGTGGACGCTAATAAAAAAAAAACAAGTAAGAAAGTATGGTCGGTCAAGCCCGACATTTTTCTTTTAAAATTTCAATAACTTGTACTTTTGAGTGATTTTCGGAAGTGGGCCTTATATGAGGGCTATGACCAATTATGGACCGATCACCATGAAATTAGGTCGTGTGATTTGTGTCTATATGAAAGTTTACTATGATGAATTTTGTGAGTATACCAACATTTTTAAGCGATTTATGCACGTTAAAGTGATTTTCGGAAGCGGGTCTATATGGGAGCTATGACTAATTATGGACCGATCGTAACAAAATTTGGTGACATGAATTTTGTATATATAAAACTTATTTGGAGCGCAATTTGTGGAGATATATTTATAAATTAAACATTTATGACCGATGAAGTCCAATTTCGGAAGGACATTTGTATGGGGGCTAGGTGAAATAATGGACCGATTTCAGCCAGTTTCAATAGGCTTGGTTCTTGGGCCGAAAAAATAATATGTACCAAATTTTATCGAAATATCTTCAAAATTGCGACTTGTACTCTGCGCACAAGGTTTACATGGACAGCCAGACAGCCAGCCGACCAGACGGACGGACGGACATCGCTTAATCGACTCAGAAAGTGATTCTAAGTCGATTGGTATACTTTAAGGTGGGTGTTAGATTAATATTTTTGGGCGTTAGAAACATCTGCACAAACGCAGTGACTATGGTGGTGTAGGGTATAAATATGTTAAGAATTGTTAAGGCTCAATCTTTATGCAATTACTTTATATCTTTTTCGAAATATTGTCAAATGCTACAATCAAAGTTTTTCAAAAAAAATATGTTTAAAAATGCGTATTATAAAAACCGGTTTCTCCAAAAAACGAAACCGGTCGAGTTTACAAAGATGAAAAAACCGGTTGACAGCTTTGAACATTTTATCTTATACAGATTAATTATAATAAATGAACTTAATATTAATTAAAAATGTAATTATAAACATCAGTTTTGAATTATCCCTGTAGTGAAATCGCAAACTATCAAAACTATTTAACTGTAATCAAGTATTTATTCTACTTATATTCTTTAAAACAATTAAATGTGTAAGTATTTACATTATTGCTGTTTTTTCTTATTTTAAAAGCACTAACTAAAATGAACTATAAAGTTTAGTTAAATATAATAGAGATATTTAGATTCAGTATCGATTTAAAACTCGTACACAACGGTTTCTCCGGAAGACCCTTAAGGATATTGTTAAAAGAAATCTATTATTGACTGTGATCGTTTGGGTACTTATTTTTAAAGATGAAGTGTTCGGTTAGTGTTCCTTTAATAAATTTCACCCTGATATTAATTTTAATATCAGCAAGTGTTTATGGCCAACAAAAATGTTAGTATGTTGTTTTTTTTTAATACATTGATGTCTTCCGATCGGGATGAAATTTTCACCACGGTTAGACCTATTGGGTAGCAATTCAGAAACAATTTAAAGAGCATTATCTTACCGCCATGGATATTTGGCTTTGGTGTCGATCCGGCTTGTTGGGCTGGTTTTATGTTTGATCTCTTACGCTTTGGGTTATTGTAATGGATGTAGTTTCCATCGCAAGTAATAATTCGATGCAAAAATTTTCTTTTATAGCGTTCATTTCGGAAATGCAAAATCGTCATTCAACGTCTCTCAGATTCAATTCCCTGCTTTTGAAGGAATCCTGCTGCTTGCAAATATTTTGAAATGGCTGATTGAGTAGCATCTAATGATGTTGCAAGATCTTGTTGAGTTTTACAACAATCTTCATGGAGTAATGGCTCCAATTCATGGTTTTCAAACTTTTTTGGCTGGTCGTGTCAAAATCTCCACTACTGATCTCGCACAAACCAACTCTCGCACGTTGAAACCGATGGAACACATTCACCATAAGTTTTGGTGAGCAATTGGTGTGCTTCATCGAAACTTTTTTATACCCTATAGCACCATAGTGGGAGGGTAACATGCAAAATTATTGTCCTAACACCAACCTTAAAGTATACCAATCTGCCAATCAGGATCTCTTTCTGAGTCGATTAAGCGATGTCCGTCCGTCCATGTAAACCTTGTAATCAAACTACAGGTCGCAATTTTAAAGATAATTCGACAAAATTTTGACTAAGCCTAGTGAATTTAGTTCAAATCGGTTTGTTTCTCTATGCCATCTATTTTAAATCATGCATCCAATGATAGTTTTATATTCATTTAATCATCTTCCCCATTAGCCCATTCCTTTTACGATTTTCCACCTTTATACAAATTCGATGACTATGATTCCTGTTTGGCACAAAAATACCAAAATATCCCACCCACTTATTGTATGGTGTATGCTGAAATCAAACCAAATAATTCATCGGAAATGTGGCATCAAATGATCGAACATTATGAGGAGTATCCATTTCGGTATAGACATGATCATTTATTTTTTGGCGTTTGTATGGAAAGATGTAAAGGCTTTGCCAAAACAATGGAAATTAATAATTTAACCGATGATGATTTAATTAAAAATGAAGTAAGTACAAACAAGTCTCCTATAAAAAGTAAAAATTAATAAATTTTAAATTATAAAACAGATAACGGATTACTTTGCTAAAGTTCATAAAAGACCCTTGGATGAACAATTCCGTAAGGAATATCATGCGTTAATACACAATTGTTTAAATTATGAATTTCAACAGAAATATGATTTAAATTTAAGAACCTTTATCGAATACTGTGAAAGACCTAAGGAAATTATTAAAGAAGAAACTAAAGGTGACAAAAATTAATGAGAGTATTTAATTTAAAATCAAAATTAATAAATATGTTTACATTTCAGATCCCTTGGAAAGTTTATTGTATAAAATCATTGGTGTAATTATCATACTTAATATTCTATCCAGTCTGTATGATTTCTGTTTAAAACTACAACAACCGGAAGAAAATCAAACCAATGATTTCTACAAAATTAATCCACAAAAAACTGGTAATTAAATAAGCAATTGATATGCCCAATTCACAATTGGTGTCGTAGCGTTGTATATAGTAAATTTTTTATTAATGATTTGTTTTTGTTTCGAAAAATTAGTTTGAAAAATATTTATGACATACAATGCTACAACACTACGACATCAATTGTGAATTGGGCAATAGTTTTTATTATACAATAACATAATTGTTTTATAATTTATATGATATTGATGATTATAGTTTTTAACAGTAAATTAAATAATTATTAATTACATTTAAACAGAGTCTAGATTATTGACGTCATTCTCAGTGTGTCGCAATTATTATCGTCTAATTCAACCTAACTTCAGCGATATCGGCAAAGATTTTCAATTCCTGGATGGTTATCGTTCCGTTTGCATGTTGTTGGCACTTTATGGTCATACATTTTTCTGTGAATTCCAGCACATAGCGAATCCACAATATTTCGAGAAAAGTGCTAAAGATGCAAGTAATGTGTGGATTTTAAATGCGACCATGATCGTTGAAATCTATTTTGTTATGAGCGGTTTATTCTTGTTTATTAAATTCCAGAAGGAACGATATGTCACACCACAGACCAGCTGGATAAAGTTTATTATCACCTATGTTAAATTTTTGGTATTTCGTTTTATAAGGTAATTATGTAAGTGATATTGATGTTCTTTAAAATGGAAAAGAAAGAACTATTTTCAAACATTGTATATCTTAATTTTATTTACATTTTTTTATTTTTATCGATTATGTATACATAGATTTTTACCTTCAGTAGGCCTACTCATACTAGTCAATGCCACCATACTCACCCATCTACAAAATGGACCTTTTTGGCGTCATATAACCGAACCAGTTCGCGTTTTCAGCCGAGAAAGAGGTTGGAGGAACTTGTTAATGATTAATAATTTTTCACACAAAGAAAGTGTAAGTGTTTTTTTTTGTAAAAATGGTGGGAAACAAAAATTGGACTTTACCCGTTCTAAATTTTGTAAAAACTTGATACAATGTAATATCGCTCAATTACAATTGTATATAACTTTTTTAAAATTAGATATGTATTACAATATTAGTCTCATAGTTTCTTTTGAACCAACAATTTTTCCTTGATCGAAGAATATCTCAAAAAAGATTTTTTTTATTTTCTAAAGTTTTTCCTCCATTATAAGCTATTGTATGGTTAACAACACATCAAAAACTCAGAGTGGGACCATGGGGGGATCTCGAAAATATTTCGAAGAATAATCGAAAAACTTCAAATACATTTTTATATCTACTTCTTAAGAAAACATTTATTACAAAATATGCTATGTAGTTTGCAAAAGTATGACGTCCTTAGAATCCCATTTACAATTTTTGACACGATTTTTACCCGATAGTAAATTTTTATGAAAACAAAATTCAAAAATTAAGAAAAAGAATTTCGAGATACTTCTTCATAGGACCTTAATCTGTCTGTTCTTTTGAAATTAGATAATTGGTTACCAAAATATTAACATTAACGTAAACATATTTTTTCAAATGTATCCCATGGTCCCATTTTTATACCCTTCACCTTCCTGAGAAGGGTATATATAAGTTTTTCATTCCGTTTGTAATTTTCCGACCCTATAAAGTATATATATTCTGGATCCTTATAGATAGCGGAGTCGATTAAGCCATGTCCGTCTGTCTGTTGAAGACCCCATTCTGTCAGACATGCTTTCGAGAAGTTTCCTATTTAAAATCAGCAAAATCAGTCTACAAATGACTGAGATATGAGGAAAAAACCAGAACATCCTCGATTTTTGACCTATATCTGGATTACTAAAGGTAGGGTCACACATGGCAAATATTTGCTCAAAAAAGCGTAACCACTTTTTTTACCACAAATTTGTTTGGGGTGTTTACTCTTACAAGTGTTTTGTAAGATCAAACAGCATCAAATAAAATCAAACAAAATTTTTTGTTTTCAATCGTCCTAAGTAAAATAAGTTTTTCAAATAAATAATAGAATTCAAATCCATTTTATTTAGTGGTTACGTCTTTTTCGTCAAATATTTGTCATGTGTGACCCTACCTTAAGTCATTAATATAGACAATATGGATATCTAATGATAGATACTTCAAGGACCTTTGCAACGACCTAAGTAAGACCATAGTAAGTTGGTCAAAATCGGAAAAAAAAATGTTATCCCGAATTTTCTTTTTCACCAAAAAAAAAATTAAAAACCCAAAAAATTTTTTTAAAATTTAAAAACCAAAAAAAAATTTTTAAAATTTAAAAAAAAATAAAATAACAATTCCAAAAAATTTTGTTTCAAAAAACCAACTTTTGGAAAAAAATAATACATTTTGTTTACCTAAAAATATTTAAAATTTGTATTTTGAAGTATAATTTGGTGAAGGGTATATAAGATTCGGCACAGCCGAATATAGCTCTCTTACTTGTTTGATAGCAATTTCTTCGATATTTAAAAATATTTGTTCATAATGTATTAACTTGTTTCTTTGTGATTTACAGGCCAGTCATCAAACTTGGTATATAGCAGCTGATTGGCAGTTATTTGCTTTATATTTATTTGTAATCATGATTGTGTCCAAGTAAGTAAATTGTTTTTGTATTTTACGAATTTTAAATAAAAATACTTTTCGCCTTAGTAACTTAAAAATAAAAATTGTTTATTAAAAAAATAGTTTTGATGGTAAAGGTTAAAGTTACTCCCATTTCAGTTTAATTGAATTTTAATCAAAAAATAAAATATATTTTTATTATTTTCAGATATCCAAAATATAAAAAACATATTTTTTCAGCATTGGCTTTCTTGTCATTTGCTATACCCTTCTCCATTAGTTACCTGCTAAAATTACCACCCAGTTTAATAGTAAAACCAGAGTAAGTGGTTCATAAACATAATTACATAAATAAATTATAATAAATTAATTAATTAACATGTTTCAGATCTTATCGATACTCATTTTTCAAAGATATCGATGTATATTTTAAAGTTTACACACCATTCTATTCAAATTTATTCGGCTACTTGTTCGGCATAATATGTGCCGAAATTTATTTTAAATACACTCGAACCGAACAGGTACGCACATTAATGCGTGAAAAACCTATATATACAGTTGCTGCCCAACATCTAGTTCCAATTATCGCGTTTTTCTTAATGTGGTTGGGCCCAATACTAGATGTTAGAGCACCATCAGTTTGGTCAGCATTATATGCTGGTTTAAATCGTAATTTGTGGATTATATTTGTATGCGGTGCTCCTTTATTGCTTATGAGCTGTAATTGTGGATGTAAGTCCTAATGTTTACTATACAAATTTTAATAATGAATAATAATAAATATTTAAAACAATTACAGGGTTCGCTTATGAATTTTGTTGTCTTCCGATATTCCGCCTTTTGGCCAGATTATCATTTCAAGTATATATTTGGCACATGACCATTATATATTTAATTAATGGTTACCAACGTCAGCCCTATTATGTCAATAACTTCTATTTCGTAAGTTCTGAATTCAAAACACGCTCAAATGTGATTTTAACTGAATTTTTTTTTACACCTTCAGTTTACACAATTCATTATTTTATATTGTGTATCAAATGTTCTGGCGTTCATAATCGCTTTATTTGTTGAGTACCCGATAGCGCAAAGTGTCCAGGTCTTACAATCAAAATGTGAGTTCAAAAGTAATGATTTTATGAAATTACTACACAAGTAGCAATCTTAAACATTTATCAATTTTATCAGTTCTAAAATTTTGTGTTGCTTTAATTATAGTTGATTTATTTTTTTTTCAGGCGACGACAAAAGTACCAAGAAGTTCTAAAAAGGAATTTAAAAAATATACGCTTACATACTAAGGGTACTCATTTAAACGCTTAAGTTTCCCATTTGTGCAAATGTGCAAAATTTGCGCGACGTGTTTCATGAACTCACCTTTTGAATTTTGTGCAAGTTTATACAGAAAATTTATATTTGATAAAAATGTCAAATAAAAATAAATTCAACAAAAGCTTTTAAAAAAATTTGTTCAAATTGCATACATTTTAATTTGAAAAATGTTGAATGAAATTTAAATCTTTGGAACAAATGGTGGTATACATAGTTTGGAAGATTTTGTTTATATTCTATCTGTTGGTTAATGTTTTCAGACACAATGCCATTTAATCCAATCATTCTGTTCCAAAGTTACACAATTTTCACATGCACAAAATTTTTATATTTTTTGATTTTTATTTCTTATAAATAAAAATAAACAAAAGCAGCTGATTCATCAAATGCACAATAAATTCAAGTTTGCGAGTCTAAATTGACGCGCAAACTTATCGGAGTTGTGCAAACGAATTTCCATACATTTTTTGACAGTTCATTTGCGAGAGTGTAAAAATGCACAGATTGCACAGTTTGCGAGACATATAAGCGTTTACATGAGGACCCTTACTATAATTTTATTGTTATTAATATGATTTTATTTATTTTTTATAACTATTACTTCGTGAGAAGGGTATATATAAGTTTGTCATTCCGTTTGTAATTTCCACAATATTATTTTCCGACCCTATAAAGTATATATATTCTGGATCCTTATAAATAGCGGAGTCGATTAAGCCATGTCCGTCTGTCTAATTGAAATCAAATTTCTAAAGACCCCAGATATCTTCGGTATCCAAATCTTCAATAATTCTATAAGTCATTAATATAGACAATATGGATATCTAATGATAGATGTTTCAAAGACCTTTGTAACGACGTATGTATATAAGACCATAGTAAGTTGGACTTACAATGGGTCAAAATCGAAAATTATGTTTTTTAAAAAACAAAAAAAAAATTAATTTAAAAAAAAAATTTTAAATAACAATTCGAAATTGTAAAGCCAATGCAAATCAATTTGTGATCACTCATATTTTATACCAAAAATCGATGCTTAGTATAAAAAACTCAAAATATCTTAAATCGTTAATAACTTTATAAGTACTGTGATCAATCTTTGATCACTCAAATCTTAAACCAACAAATAAGAGAGCTATATGCCGAATCTTATATACCCTTCACCAAATTATACTTCAAAATGCAAATTTTAAATAATTTTAGGTTAACAAAATTTTGTTTTTTCCAAAATTGTTTTTTTTTTCATTTTTTGGAAAAAAAATTTTTTTCGAATTGTTATTTAAAATTTTTTTTTTAAATTAATTTTTTTTTTGTTTTTTAAAAAACATAATTTTCGATTTTGACCCATTGTATGTCCAACTTACTATGGTCTTATATACGTCGTTGCAAAGGTCTTTGAAATATCTATCATTAGATATCCATATTGTCTATATTAATGACTTAGTAATCCAGATATAGGTCAAAAATAGGTCAAAAAAGTTGTTTCCTTATATCTGTATGTATGAATCGTGTATGTAAGTTATTTGGGGGCTTCGGAAAGTTGATTTCAACACACAGACGGACAGACGGCCATGGCTATATCGATTCCGCTTTCTATAACGATCCAGAATATATATACTTTATGGGGTCGCAAATGAAAAATGTGGAAATTACAAACGGAATGACAAACTTATATATACCCTTGCCACTCATGGTGAAGGGTATAATAATAAGTACTTTCGAAACATTGTTGTCCAAAATATCGAGCGAAATAAGGATATATGGTGCATGACATAAAACGAAAGTAATTTTGAGGTACATGTAAAAATATGTTAACGACAAACACGTGTTGAAAACTTTTTTGTGAATTGGAAAAAAAATGTTGTTTTACGCTTTTTGCAAAAATAAAATTAAAATAATTAGAATTAAAAAAAATGTTTATTAAAAATATACGCGGGTCTGGCCAGATTCATGTGTTACTAACATGATATATAAGTTAAAAAATCCTTATATCTCCTTTCGTGGTTACTTTTTTTGTACCGTTTTTTTACCATTATAAAGCCAACAAAATTTTAAGAGGGTACCTGAAAAATCAAGTCTCTAGCGATAACCGCAGTCGTTTAAATTGCAAAAAAAATCCCAAAAAGTCTGACCAGACCTATGTCTAAGGGTTAAAATATGAATTAAATATAAAAATTCAAACAAATAAGTTTTACCTGTTGAAATTTGTTTCTATGTCAAATAATAAAATGCAATTCCTGTATTTTTGAACATAATTGATTTTAAAAATCAACTCTGTTAGCAGATGACACGTAAAAACTTAAGAAAATTATATTTTAAACAGGTTTAGCCGTTACAATTACATTACAATACATTTTATCACTGGTGTTTTAAACAGGTTTAGCCGTTACAATTACATTACAATACATTTTATCACTGGTTTAGCCGTTACAATTACATTACAATACATTTTATCACTGCTGTAACTACTTGACACACATCGATCAGCAGTTCCGTTCCGTTAGTAATACATTGCGGTCGTCTAACATAGCCCTAATGCTGATTGTCCCTACTGTTTGAATGTATCTTCATACAGATTTAACAAATATTTCATTAAAATTTTTATGTTTTATTTAATAGTTTATAACCGTTGTCTCTACATCTGGCAGCTCATTCGATAACATAAAATACAACCTTGATAAAATGACACAACTTTCGATTAATACACATCACTAACCTAAAGTGACAAGTCAACGAGGACAAAAAATCTGAAGACAATAACGAGACGAACAATCAACAAGAAAATACGATTTTTTATTAAAATTTAATACATTTTTTAAACAAAAAGAACGAAAGAAACCCAAATATACCAAAACAAGTAAATAAAATATATATTATCTATAAGCAAATAAAAAGTTAAAAGTCAAACAAAGCAAGATACCAAATTTGATACGACTTTGTTACGTGTAAGTGAGAAATAGATAAAAAAGAATATCAAAGAAAAAAAATGTAAAAGAAAAACCTCGAACTGATGACAACGTTATCGGTGGGGAGAAACGAAAATATTGAATATAAAAACTCAAAATTTAAAAGACGACGTGAAGAAATGTGTGTTAAAATCATTTTAAACAGCAAATATATAAAAAACCAACAAATTTGAGCAGTGAAAAAAGTAAAATTTTGAAAAATCAACTTTGGAGAAGAGTTTTAAATTATAAATATACCTTATAAGGGAAACATATTGCTAAATTTAAACATTTTCTGTGGCCCCTACTAAAGGGGCCAAATTGTGTACAGCAAATTGTTTTTGTTATTAAGCAATTTAACCGCGTGGAAATTTATAAAGAAAAATAAAAACAAATTCCCCGCTACGGAGTTATATTCATAATTATGGTCTGAGGTGCCCTCTCCAAAAAATAATAATAAATTTATGAATAGAGCTGCCACTTCATATTAATTTAAAAACACAAAGGAATTCCCCAAAAATATTAACCAAAAGAAAGAAAAAAGAGGTCATTAATTGCGTCTTTAAATTTGTGTCAACAATTTCACAATAAACGAAAAGCAAAACAACGAAAACAAAAGTGCATCCAAATCAAACCTCAATATCACAATCTGCCTTCCAAAAGAACTAATACACAGAACTACATTCTACATACATATGCATGTATATACCTACTATAGATTTAAATAACAAAGAAATATTTAACAATTTTAAACACAAAAAAAAAATTATTTCATTCACCCTTTCTATAAACAGATAAAACAAGTGCGAAAAAGTTTCCTCTACCCCAGAATAACAAACAAAATTATATAAAATCAACAATTTGGGGACTTTGTTGCAAAACAATTTAGTTAAATTTTTTTTTCAAAAATTTTATCAATAAATTTTATTTTATTTTTGTTTATTGTTCGTGCGCTGCCGCTATATAGTCGTCTGAGTGTGTGTTTGATCTTGTAAATAAATTTTTTTCGAAGGTTCCTAACAAAGTGTTGGTATCGTTCGAAAAAAATTATCCAAGATCATTCTCATATCAAACGTATGCTGCTAAAATCGCCGTCGAACTATAATTTAATGGAAGAGCTATGAACCTAGACCATCTGAAATTGACGCTGACGCAGATTGGTAATTTGGTCAAACAAATAAATAAGAAAAATTTTGCTGAAACAACTGTAAGCCTCAATCAGGTATGTTTAATAAATTTATTTCATTTAATTCATAATGAATTTCTTATTTTATCAATACGTAGAAGAAATAACATAAATACATGGACATATTGTTTAAACAAATTATTTTGAATATCGTTAGCTTAGTGTGCAATCGTACTAAGAGTTCACTTTTAATGAAAATTGAGATTTTAATACGTAAAGCTAAAATAAATAAAATAAAAGTACAATTTTTTCCTTTTATGTCTTTTGTAATACTGTGGTTTGAAAAAGTGCTAAGTCCTTTTTGTGGTATGCAAAAGTGCTAAGTCCACTTTATTTTATCAAATTTACAAAATTATTATCTCAGTCAAATGGAATTGAGTGTCATTCGTTATTAATTTAATAGTATCAACTGATTTTTAATTATTGTTTTATTCATGGAGAATTATACAGTTTTATTCATTAAATTTTAATCCAAACACGTCCTAAATCATAAATTTGTTAAGCAATTATTGGATTATTTCGAAATTTGATATCAAAAATGTTGCTCCATTGTCTTTTGAAATCAACTTCGGTGGCAATAAAGACTTTAAATCCAATAACAGAGTTAAAACTATAAGTCCCAAAAAGGACTTACAAGACGTCAATGCACTTCTTCTAAACTCTGATTATTTATCATAATAAATAATAGTAAATAAGTAATAACTAAGCAGATTGCAATAATATTTAAAACCTTTTTTATGTCCTGTAAAATATGTGAAAAGGAACTTATCACTTTTGCACACTATGCTAACGATATAAATTATCAGTCTCATCGGTTACCAGCTAGTTTTAGTATTTTCTAATATTTTGTTTACTTTTTGTAATTGAAAATGTTCACAGCTAGTAAAAATAGTAAAAACTAGCAACAAACAAAGAACATGTATATACAAATTTGCTTAATTTTTTAACTATAACACAAATTAAACAGATATGAATCAGCTGGTTTCAAAAATATGACAATATAAACAAAAGAAAATTTCAAAATGGCTGTGGTTTGTTGATAGGGACAAATATATATCACACTCGTTGCCTATGGAATATTTCATTGTTTCTCGCTCTGCAAACCACAACCATTGACAAATTTTTAGAACTTCAAGATAACCATATCATGGTTAAGTTTTTATATTTCAATATCGCCCAATTCCATGCTTATTTAAATAATAAATTTTTAGATAAGTAACTAAAACTACTACTATTCAAAAATACACACTATAATAAATTTCAATCCACATTTAATTTTTCATATCTGTTTTCTAACATTTGCGAATACCAATTGTAGTTTTCGTACAACTACCACATCCTTATATGAATTCCCCTTGAACCATAGTGTTCGAAATTACTTTTTTGACAACTTCCATTTGTTGCTTATCTGTAAACAATAATTTAATTTTAATTTGTATTGCGAAATTGCAACATAAGATTTTTGATTATTTATGAAAAGTTGTTAAAGTTCAATTTTATTGAGGCTTTTAAAAAAAAAATAATAACTTTCTGTATCCCCATAATGATCAGATTAATTTCCAAATAGGTATATATAATTCCTATAACTCTTAAACTAAGAGAGAGCGGGACAACATTTTAAAATTTAACATCAAAAAAATATTAAAATGTTAGCAGTTTCGATGATCTTGATTTATTCCTTAAATTTTTACTATATACCAAATTCATGTTATAATTTTGTGAACAACAATCATAATTCTCAACTAAATGCAACATTGTCTGAAAACATCTTACGTTGATAATTAAACAACTACATTAAAAATTACATATAAAAATTAAAAATTTCACCCATTCATATCTCTAATATTTTGCAGCATTTAATGAATACCATCTTTTTTTAATCGTCACCAAATACACATTTTCTTCGCGTGGCAACTACGTTTTTACTATGCTTATGAAACACAGACCCTTATACCTGCTTCGTCATTATGTTAACTAAACAAAGTTTAGTAGTAATTACTTCACACAGTTGATAAATTAGGATACAAATTTGTAAGCCACTTTTATATTTTTAAAATCTATAACAATAGAAACAATTACATTTTTTTGCACTTCAGAAAACAATATTGCAATTATTGTTAATATTTCATATATTGCAATAGTATTACAAACTAAATATAATTGAAAATCACGAAATATTTATTTACTACACATTATTGCAGTTGTGGAAGTTCAATCAACCATTTTTGCCGACGCCAGGCTTGCCAATCTTAAGGATTTGTCCCCTAATGAGGGGTGTATGAAATGCATTAGGGGACAGAATGATTTTGTTTTAAATTATTTCGGCGACTTTATATATAGTTGCTTGTATTATAGATAATAGCATTGAAGGAATTTGAATGTTATAATACTTAATTTTATCAGTTATTTGCCAATTTAAATAGTTCTGTTTTTGTGAAGAATTCTTCATTCAAGAATAACAATATTTGGGAATTTTTGGATATATATTTAAATTTGATTGGGACAGCGATGAAAAGTACCTGGCAATACTGGTCGACGCCATTACAGTTTGCAAAGAAGAAAAATTTCTCTGCTTGTGGTTTTTGTGTCGTCTTGTGAAAAAAGAGAAAATTATTAGAAATACATACAAAAAACCGAAAATAATTAAAAATTTTAAATAAAAGGTTAGCAGAAGTTAAAGATTTTGTGAAACATCAAGAAAATATCATAATATAATGTGGAAATTGTGCAAAACTTTCTCAAAATTGTGAATTTCTCAACTTTGATTTTTTTTGTGTTACAAATGAAAAAAACCAACGCATACGCTTTCTTCGCCGTCTCGCATATTTTCGTGTATTTCCCTTTACTTTGGTTTTTCTTATACTTTAAAAATCAACAATAAAAAAATATACATATAAATTATCTGTGAAAAAAGCTATACATACGTAAAAGATATTAAACAGAAAGTGAATAAATAGTGTGTTGTAAGAAACCTCTAGTTAAAAGTACTCATATTCAGATTTGTAGATTTACAAAAAACGTAAAAGTTTCCATTTTCTTTGTGTGACTCCAAATCCTTTTTTTAACTTCCATTGGTAGAATTTGTACATATAAAATTCCATGGACTTTTTCGCATATGATTAAAGTGGAGCAGGGCAATTTTTGCCAAGTTCATATAGTTGTCCCTTTCTGTATCTTTTTTTGTTTATGGGTTTGTGTGTGTTGTTATTTTTTTACTTCCTATGTGTGTGTTTTCGTTTCTTTCAAATCGTTCAAGGGGGAGTTGAAGTATTATAAAAGAGTGATGCCAGACCATATTCCATTTTAGAGTTTTAATTTAGGAGTACACAAATTTTTCAACATATTTTGTTAACCCTTTCGCTACATTGTATCCATATGGATACATTTTAGATCTTTGCACATAACTTCGACAATTATGAATATTTTTAATAAATAGTCTTTGAGTCTATTTTTGGAATAAATTTAGAGATGTTTATAATTTATTTGATTGAATTATCGCTATTCGTGTTCGATTGATAGCAATTTGAAAATGTGTGAAAATAGATTTTTGAATCTAACATTTTTTTTTTTTAAAAGTGCCTTCGATTTTTTGCATATAAAATTTGTAAAAACTATAATTTTGTAATAGAAATTATTTAGAATGCTTAGAAACATATTAGGGAAATATAAAAATAAAAAATATTTAAAAAAAATCATTGGGGGCTTCAGGATAAGCTTCCAGGACTAAAAATTTAAATTGGTATAACGGATAAACCAGGACACGTATGACCTTAATATTAATATCAGTCAATATTGATATCAATACCAACCATATGATAAACTTAAAACATCTATTAACACTTCCAGTTAAAACTTGTAGCGAAAGGGTTAATAATATGAATGAGTGCTGTTCTGTATTTTTGATATTGGAATTAAAAGAAACTTTTATCAATACATATTTTGTTTACTTTTTTATGAGGACATATTTACCCAGGTGATAGCAAGCACCCAGTGTGGGGAAGCTGTCATACTAGAAAAAATACTCGGATGATTATTTTACCCTGTTTTTTATATTGCAATAATTGTCAAAGCGGGTTCAACGATTTTTCTAAAATTGCATATAACAAAAATGATGAAATATTCAAAATATATGATCATATCAACAAAATATCTTCAAGAAACATGAATATTTAAATTTATATTGTTAAATTAATTTTATATAATTTAATACCAAAACGGGAATTTGAACTTATAATTTCTTAATAAACATAAATTGCCATCGGATGAAGGGGATGTCAATGGTAAAAAAAGAGGCGATAAATCAGAATTTAGTGAAATAAACATGAATTTCTTTGCATTTCCACTTTATTATAAAGCCTGTCCATATTTGTACAAGTTACAAGCTGTACAAAGATTTCCCAACCATATGTGATTGACTTCGACAACCTGTATCTCACAAATTTAATTTTCGCCTATGTCCTTTACGATTCTTTCATACATCATTTTGTAATCGGACCAGTAGTTTAGTAGTGTTGTAGTTTTATTTTTAATTAAAAATTAAAACAATTATTTGAACAAAACTACTCATATGTGTACGTACATAGGTTTTTATCATGGTACAATCAGTTACCAGGTACAATTATTAGAGAGAGTTTCCAATGTTCACCCCTAAAACGTCAAACTATGTATTTAATCACTTAACTTTTTTTAATTTGTTACCGCGATATTTTTTAAATTTGTTACGTTTTAACTGAAATTATAAACACTTATTAAAAAAAATATAGTTTTTCTTCAATTGTTAGTAAATTTTTGTAATAAAAATTGTAATTCAATTATTTTTTTTTGGCATTTCCTTTTTATATTTTTTAATTTTCTTTTGTTTGACGTTATAGGGAATGTATAATTGAGAACATACTTTCTAATAATTGTACCTTGCTTATTCTACAATGGGTTTTTATAAGGCAATTGTTTTATATACATAGGGTTTGGTGTGATCGTGCTTTACCGATTATACTTTATTAAATTTTCTCTTTCTTTCTTTTTCATGTTTATTACTTTGTTACCCGTATTTCTCTTTAATTTTTTTTTTTACTTTAATTATAGTTACCCCATTTTTTTTTCCTTTTTAAGTATTAATCATTTCCATGAATAGTATTTTAGTTTCGTTCAACCCACAGTCTTATTTGCTTATGTTTTTCTCTATTATGTATTTAATCCCCCTCTCTTTTCATATACTCTACATTTTTATAATTAAACCACAATTAATTTAGTTTCATACATGTTGCTTGTAACTGTTAATTTATTCGTTTCTTTTTCATGTCTTTTATAGTTAATTGAAGAATTTGGCTTAGAAGCGGATCGTCATTGTCTGCGTTGTCTATTTTCAAGCATTAACTTTAGTGATCCAATATTAACGTCAACGTCACCAACGTCATCCATACAACAACACCAACAACAACTGCAAGCTAAACTACTACAACAACAATTGGAAAAACAACTTAGCCGAGCTTCACATATATCAAACATATGTTTTGCCATTGACAATTGTTGGCCGCAACAAAAGGTAAGTAAATACCTATTAATAAAACTAGGATAGATATTAAAATATAGAGCGGAAATTATGAAAATTCGATTACATCTCACTGACGGAGGTTCAATTAAGAAAGATGGGTGCCCAGATAGACCAGTCGATAGTGTGCTGAACTATTAATCTGAGGGTTGCGGGTCAAAATTTAATATGATCAAAATTTAATATTATAGGTAGATATATAATTTTATTAAAATATTTAAAAAGGCCGATATAAAAAAATGTATAATTAGTTTCGATAGAGAACTTTTTCATATCATAATTGGTGGATTTATAAGATCTCCTATCATGTCATATTGTCAAAATGTCCTAAATTAATACTACTCAGCAGAGATCTCGCCGAACGCCTAAGAGTCGGTTAGCCCAGCCCTCGATATTAGGACATTGTGACAATATGACATGATAGGAGACCTTGTGAATCGACTAAATGAGTAGAAATTAAAATTTCTATTTGTGTTGACCTGCTAGAAATGTTAATTCTCCTATTTTTAATAAATATTCTTTTGTCAGTTGGAGAAAATAGTTTTGGTTTGAATTGAGCTGAATGCCATTCCGTCTCATGAAGTATCTGTTAGAGTCACTACATATTCTAAAATTTTGTTTGTTGACATTGCCGTTTAGATCAAAAATCAAGCATATATAAGCAGTTCAACAAGTTATCATCCTCAGCCTCCATTTGAATGATCTTTTCGCAAAATTCCAAGCGTTCAGTTTGCTTATTATTTGAATTTTATAAGAAAATAAATTTAAATCCTTAAACAATATTTTCCGTAGTGACTGACTTGATATCCATTTGAGCTGATAAGCTACTTGTCGAAATTGTATGGCAGGAGCTACAGTAGCAATAGTTTCCAGCGTTTTTTCATATTTTCTGATGATAAATTCAAATGTTTTCATATGAAAAGAACTGGTGGAATGAAAAATCATTTATAGAACAGGAATTGCAACTTGTGTAATTGTGAAATGATAATCGCCAATAAATATTTCACATGTAATATGTTCCCTTTTCCTTTTTGTGTTCATCAACTTTGTTCACGTGAAAAAATTCCCCATGTTGTGAATTTTTTAGATGGAATTTTATAGACAATAAACAGCTGTTACGAACAAAATTAAATATTGTGAATGAAGAAAAACATCACGATAGCAATTTTCCCTTCGAGGGAAATGGATATTTCATTGGAACAAAATTTCACATCTTATAGCCGATAGGGGTGAATATGAAAAGTTCTTATCAAAACGAAAGTGAAAAGTTTTTTTCATTTCACCATTTCACAGAACGAGAATTGACACCCTGTTTCGGTTGCTATATAAATTCTGGAAATTTCAATTATATGTACCTAAGTTATACTTTGGTACCTCACAAATAAAAATAATTTAAATTTGTTTGCATATTTTTTACTTTTTAATTTGTTTGTGCATATTTAAACTTGCCGTGACCATTAGAGAATATGAATATCTTCAGCCCAATTATGAAAAAAAATTTGCCCGGGAGTTTTTTCCCTTTTCCCATTTTTCTTATTCAAATTCAATGTTAAAAATAAGAAAAGGGAAAAAACTCCCGGGGAATTTGTTTTCATAATTGGGCTGCTTATGCTAGACAATTCAGATACCATTCCAAAGACGTACATATGTATATAACGCCATTGACATTCGGCTAATCATTTTTTTTGTTGATAAAATTGATAGTGAAACCCATAGTATATTTTCGGTTCTTTTTTTGGGGGGGCAATTTTATTTGAATAAAGGGTAAAAGTCATCATTAATGCCAGAAAAGCAAACGCCATTAAAGTATACTTTGGTGAATGGTATATATGATCGGCATAGCCGAATATATCGCTCTGACCAACAAACTAGAGTTTCTGTAACATTTGTGTTTTAATTAAAATTTTGTTGTTGTCTCCTCCCTTATATAGAGCCTAAACCCTACTAATCAACTTATCAATCAAATTGTACGAGTAACCGGTATTAATAAATTGTGTGAGTGTATCTTAAGTCTATCGCTTACACACTCCCAACAAGTGGAATTACGCACGTATGCAGCTGAGCAGTTGAGTAAAGCTTTGCCCGAACTAATCGATTCATATTTGGGTAAAAGTCTACAATCGGCTGGAGTAATCAGCAGTTTGCATGACGTCTCTTTGGATTTGTTACAGCTGTTATTAACCTGTTTGGATACGTATGTAGGAAAGGCAAGTCTACGTGAGCAATTTATAGAAAAGTTAAGAGAAGAATTTCCCCGTGATCGAGTACCGCTTATTTTGGCACCCTATTTGTATAGTACGTTATTTGAAGCAACAACAACAACAACTGTTGAAGCTGAGGCGGCTGGAGCAACTGAAGAAATACCAAACGATTTTGGTTTGCTTGCGAGTAGTGTAAACTCTACTAATGGCTATGTTTGTGTGGAAGTGCCCATAGAAGAGATCTATGACAATATATGCGAGACGATATTTTCCCATCACGATCACAACAATATTATGGACACATCTTGGATTAATTTAATCCTAGAAATTGGTTATGAATTTACCTCAAGTGTTGAAGATTGTAAAAATCATTTACGCAGTGGAACAACCGGCAATGGAACAGGCAGTGGAGCAGGAGGAGGCGGAGCTGGTAGTGGCTCAGGCAGTCGTGATTTGCAACCACAAGATGTGGCCAAAATCATTGGACTCATGTGTCGCCGACACACCTCACTGCTCGATTGTAATGTAAATCTGCCCACACCGGCCAACTTTTGGCCCCAACAGCAAGCTACACAAAACGCCAACCAACAGCAGCAGCAACAAAATGCCAACAATAACAATGAAAATTCCTCCGGTAATGCGGACAAATCCAACAATGGTAATGATAAAAAAGATAAAGCGCCTGGTGGAAATTCTTCCAGTGGTAGCGGCAGCACAGACACAACTCAGGCCTGGAAGCCAGATGTATTTGTCCAAGCCCTAAAAGAGGTACAGCCCCAGCTTAATTGGAAAGATGTGTGTCAGGAACTGGATCATCCAGAATTCATTTTAAAAGACCGCATCGGTCTGGATCTTTTGTTGACCATATTCCGTTTGGCTACTCAATCGACATTATTTCCATATCCAGAATACATTTATCGCCATTGGCAAAATGTCGAGGGGCAATTTTCTCTTATTGCCGTCATGTTAAAAAATCCCGATCTCTTTTCATTTGCCGACTACATATTCAATGCATCGCCCGTGGAGATACTTAAGACCCCGCCCGATACCGAGAACAAGGAAATATGTGCTTGGAAATCATTGCATTTAGTGGAGGTTTTATTGTATGTAGCTGAACATGGCTACTATGCTCCGGTACATGAACTCTTTAAATTTCCTGCCCAACACTGTCCGGATGTATTGTTTCTTTCACTGCTGCATATAAATCCACCCTTGACTGGCCTAAGGCAAGAACTATTCAATCAGCTTGTACCCACCTTCTTGGCAAATCATCCCAATTCGGGTGTCATCTTGGCCAGCGCTTGGAATTCAAATCATTTTAGCATGACTCTAAGACCCATTATAATGCACGCCATGTCTGAATGGTATTTGCGAGGTACCGAGTACGATCAAGTGAAATTGTCTCGCATCTTGGATGTAGCCCAAGATCTGAAGGCACTTTCAACATTGTTGAATGCTCGATCTTTTGTATTCGTTATTGATTTAGCTTGCCTGGCGTCCAGGCGTGAATATCTGAAATTGGAGAAATGGCTGAGCGATAAAATCCGCGATCATGGAGAAACTTTCATACAGGCTATTCTAAAGTGCTTGCAAAGACGCTGTCCTCAAGTAACAAATGCAAAAATACCAGATGATCAGTTGCCGCCCAAGCAGGCCCAATTACCACCGGAAACGGTCAATACTATGCTGTCCTGTCTACAGGCCTGCATTGGCAATGTACCTCATGATATTGCCGAAATAATCATGCAAATGACTGCAAATTGTTCGATAATGGCGAACAAAGCTAGAGCTGCAGCAGCTGCTGCTGTCCAGCAAGGTCCCTTAGTACCACCTCAGAATGCCATGCGTGGTCATCGTGGCATGGACATGACAGCTGCAGGTGTGGGTGGTGTACCCGGCGGTGTACCTCCGCCGTTTTCGGCCAATCTAAATGCCCAGCAAATGTTTGGCACCACCATGGATACCCTTTCGAATTTGACTACCAATATAGCTGGACTTAATTTAGGTGGTCCCAATGGTGCGTTTAACTTTGGCAATGTTCTCAACACTCTCGTCTCAACACCAGCCTCACCCTCGCGTCTTATGAATCCCGCCGCTGCCAGTCCATATCCTTTGAATCCCATGCAAATGGCGGCACCACCACCTAGTGTGGGCGGTCTGGGACGTATGCCGCCTTCGGCTCAACAGCCTACACCCACACCACCCAATTCCAATAATCCCATAATTGCCGACTTCCAAGGACCCGTCTCAAAGGAGATCGAAGATGAGGCCAACTCTTATTTTCAACGTATCTACAATCATCCTCCACATCCGACACTGTCCATCGATGAGGTTTTGGACATACTACAGCGCTTCAAAGAATCGAATATACGTCGTGAACAGGAAGTTTATCAGTGCATGTTGCGCAATCTCTTTGAAGAGTATCGTTTCTTTGCCCACTATCCTGAGAAAGAATTGCAAATAACCGCTCAACTGTTTGGTGGCATTATAGAACGTAATCTGGTGCCGACATTTGTAGCTTTGGGTTTAGCTCTGCGCTGTGTTCTGGATGCTTTACGCAAACCCGAGGGTTCCAAGTTGTATTATTTCGGTATAACCGCATTGGATCGTTTTAAGACACGTTTGCACACCTACAACAAGTATTGCGAATACATACGTTCGATACCACATTTCAAGGACTTTCCACCACATCTCCTGCAATATGTGGAATATGGATTTTTGGGTCAAGAACCACCCGCCGCAAAATTGCAAATGCTAATGAGTTCTGGAGGTGGAGGAGGAGGAAATCAGCCTCCACCTGATTCTATTTATCGTAGTAATTCAGTCACAGGTGGGTAACAAATCAAGTTTGTAATAGCACAAAATATATCAATATGTAATAACGAATTTCTTTTATTTTCTTTGCACCAGGCAACATTGTTACTACACCCACACAACAGAAACCCATGGTAGTGGCTCAGTCCATACATCCAGCTCGCATGAAATCAATTGTAACGGCCACAAATATCGATACACTGCTGGTGGCCAATCATGAGGAAAAGGTTACCGTGCCCCCAGAAGCTGTACAAGACAAGACTGCGTTTATATTCAATAATCTAAGTCAGTTAAATATACCGCAAAAGGTAGAGGAAATCAAAGACATTATGAACAAAGACTACTGGCCTTGGTTGTCACAATATTTGGTACTGAAACGAGCCTCAATGGAATTCAATTTCCATTCGTTGTACTCGAATTTCTTGGATGCTCTTAAGAATCCCGATATTAACAAGTACGTCACCAAGGAGACCTTAAGAAATATTAAAGTTTTATTACGTTCCGACAAAGGTGTGGTCAATTTCTCTGACCGCAGTCTGCTTAAAAATCTCGGCCACTGGTTGGGCATAATGACTTTGGGACGTAATAGGCCCATTTTACAATTAGATTTGGACCTCAAGTCGCTGTTGGCCGAGGCCTATCACAAGGGCCAGCACGAGTTGTTGTTTGTGGTGCCGTTTGTGGCCAAAATTCTGGAATCCTCCAACAAATCTAAAGTTTTCAAATCACCAAATCCCTGGACCATGGCCATCATGAATGTATTGGGTGAATTACATCAGGAACCCGATCTGAAATTGAATTTAAAATTCGAAATTGAGGTGTTGTGTAAGACACTAAACATCGATTTGAACAAATTGAAACCCATTATATACCTCAAGGATCCCTCACGCTATGGCATGATAGAACATCAAATGGCAATACCGAAACAAAAGTCTATAGAGCCTGGTCCCTCACAGCAGCAGCAGCAACAACAACAACAGCAGCAGCAGCAACAACAGCAACAACAACAGCAGCAACAGCAACAATCACAGCAGCAACCAACGCCTACACCACATCAACAACAAATGATGACCGAAGCCGATGCACAGGCCATGATGATGGCCGCCAATGCAGGTGCTGCTGGTGTGGTGGTGCCTGGCACTTCGATACCTTCTCCCAGTATACCCAATGAACAGACGGGACAAATGATGATGCCCGCCCCAGAGCCACGCTACTCGTACGTTGATATTAATGTAACTAATTTCCAGTTGATAGCCCAACATGTGGTACTATCGCCCCAAGTTGCATTCTTACATGTCAATCCGAATATCAAGCATTTGGTATTGAATGCCATCGAGAGGACCATCACCGAATGGCTACAACCTGTCGTGGATCGTTGTGTACGCATTGCTGCTTCCACAACGGAGCAAATTGTACGCAAAGATTTTGCTCTCGATCCCGATGAACATCGCATGCGCACAGCAGCCCATCAAATGGTACGCAATTTAGCCGCTGGCATGGCTATGATTACTTGCAAAGATCAAATCACCCAGACACTGAACAATAATCTAAGGAAGGCCTTTATGACCACTTTACCGGGACCACCCACTTTCCAAGATATCGAAGGTGCCTCCATGCAACTAACCAACGACAATGTCGAATTGGCCTGTGCCTTCATCCAGAAGACAGCAGCCGAAAAAGCCACACCCGAAGTCGACAGACGTTTGGCGGCCGACTTTGAGACACGCAAAATGGCTCGCGAAGAGAATAACCGCTACTTCGATGCACAAACGTTGGCCTACCAAACGGAGCGTTTGCCCGAACAGGTCCGTTTGAAGATGGGCGGAGTACCACCCAATCAATTTGCTGTGTATGCTGAATTTGCCCGCAACATCCCGGGATTTCAAGGCATGAGTGATCGTGATATTGCTTTATTCCTACCCAAGCCCCAGGAAATGCCTCCCACATTTGCCCAAGACGAAATGGGTTTAATGTACACCGAATTGGCCAGCAAAATGGAGACCTTCCTCAATAGCTGTGTCAACAACTCAAATCTCCAGCTACAGGCTAGCAAAATTCATGCTCTGCTAAATGCCCTCATGGTTACACGACGCATCCGTGACAATGATTCGGCCCTCAATCTTCTCACTCGCTGTGTAGAAGGTTTTGTTGAGGGTCTCATCAACATACCCGAACATGTCGAACAAATGAAACTGTATCGTGACATACATTTGCGCATCCTAACACTGCTGCAGAACACATTCAGTGCACCGGCTACTGAACGAGCCATCACTAAGTGTATTTTCGATATACGCGAAGAGGCCCGCTACAATGTGGAGGCCATTAAATTGTTGATAACATCACAATTCCTTAACTTGCACCAGTTTGATTTGGCTTTACGCGACTGCATGGATAATGGCAACAACTTTCTGGCTGTCACTTTTTCCATCACACTAATGGAACGTCTGCTGGTCGATGATCGCTCCACCTCAATTATAGCCGAAACGGAATTTTCGTGCACCACAGATCTGTTAAATCGTTTGACCCAGCACCGTCACCGTTATCCAGAGGCATTATCAAATTTCATTGATATGCATTTTGGGAGTAGCAATACCATGGATGCCGGCACATTTGGGTCCATAACCGATCGTTATTTGGCCGGTGCAACACAATACATACACTCAGGAATGCAACATGTAAGGGTAAGTATTTGAGAAAGTACTTAATAATTCAAAAGAAAGAAACACTGAATCACGATTGATTAATCAATGCTAACCATTATGTATATTTGCTTTGCACTTATAGTCCAACGATTGTGATGATCCACCCGGTTTGCAGGAGAAAACTGAATTTTTACTCAAAGATTGGGTCTCAATTTACTCCCAGTCCCATAATCTGTCGAGGGAAACGAAGAATTTCGGTTCATTTGTGCAAAAAATGAATCTCTATGGCATTCTTAAAACAGACGATTTGATTACTCGCTTCTTCCGCCAGGCCACACAGTTTTGCATTGATTTGGTGTATCGCATCTTCAACGATCCCTCACACACACCGGTGCAGGCCAAGACGAAAATCTTTCACTGGATCGATGCGTTCGTGCATTTAATAGCTTTACTTGTAAGACATTCGGGAGAATCTGGTAATCCGACCACAAAAATCAATCTCCTTAACAAAGTGTTGGGTATTGTACTGGGCATTCTGCTGCAAGACCAAGAAGTCCATGGTGTAACCTTCCAACAGCTTGGATATCACCGTTTCTTTGTTATGCTATTCCTTGAGCTGAGCTCATCTGATGCCGTTTTGGAGTCTCTGATGCATAGCATTGTTACCGCATTCTCGCATACCTATCATCTCTTGAATCCATCGCTCGCTCCAGGATTTTGCTATGCATGGCTTGAGTTGATCTCACATCGTGTCTTTATCGGACGTATACTTGCCCAGATCCCTCAACAGAAGGGTTGGCCTCTCTATGCCCAGTTGCTTTTGGACTTGTTCAAGTATCTGGCGCCTTTCCTGCGGAACGCCGAACTAGCGAAGCCAGTACAGATGCTGTATAAAGGAACGCTGCGTGTTCTGCTAGTACTTTTGCATGATTTCCCCGAGTTTTTGTGCGATTATCACTTTGGCTTCTGTGATGCCATACCGCCCAACTGCATACAAATGCGCAATATTATCTTGGCAGCTTTTCCGCGCAACATGCGCCTACCCGATCCTTTTACACCCCACCTCAAAGTGGACATGTTGGCCGAAACAGCAACAGCACCAAAAATTTGCTCCAACTACGTTATCAACATACAGCCGGCCAACTTCAAGAAGGATCTCGATTCGTATTTGAAAGCAAGAGCTCCGGTCACTTTTCTCTCCGAGTTACGTAGTCACTTGCAAATCTCCAACGAGCCGGGTTCACGTTACAACATACAGCTGATGAACGCTCTAGTATTGTATGTGGGTACTCAGGCAATTGCACATATTAGGTAAGTAACATGAACGGTTTTATTTGTTTTCAAATTTGTTTAATGTTTTAATTTTTTTTTTTGTAGAAATAAAAACTTTGTTCCCAATACCTCGAATATTGCCCACAGTGCTCATATGGACATATTCCAAAATCTAGCGGTCGACTTAGATACCGAGGGACGTTATCTATTCCTCAATGCTATTGCCAATCAGTTGCGCTATCCCAACAGTCATACTCATTACTTTAGTTGTGCTGTGCTACATCTTTTCGCCGAGGCCAATTCGGAGGCCATACAAGAACAAATCACCAGAGTTTTACTCGAGCGTGTCATTGTCAGTCGTCCACATCCTTGGGGCCTGTTAATCACCTTCATCGAATTGATTAAGAATCCAATTTATAAATTTTGGCAGCATGATTTTGTGCATTGTGCTCCGGAGATATCAAAGTGAGTAATTTTATTTTGTTTGTTGTTTAATTTGGCATTCCATTGGTAATTTCCATAAATATAATAACCAAATTCTATTATTTGTTTTACTTGTTTTTCGTAATGTTTAAAAAAACCTTTTTAATGAAACAAAAAATAAATTTCGAAATTTTATAAGGAAAACAACAACACAATTTTGTTTCTTATTGTTGTTATCCATATAAATTTTCGCAGTAAATACAAATTTTGTAAACTTTATTTAATAATTTCTAAACTTTTACCTTTTCTTAGGCTCTTTGAAACTGTAGCACGTTCTTGCATGGTTAAATCAAATCATCCCCAGCAGATGAATAATATGGATGGAGAAATCCAAGATATTAATTAAATTTAATTTAAAACTCATCGCCAGTCAAACCAATTGAATGATTGGATGGATTCATGAATGAATGTGAATTCTCGTTTTAAAATATTGGAAAACTGATTAAAAATTAACAAACAAAAAAAAAACAACACATATGATAAAGGAAGAAAGTAATTGTTTCTTTTTTAAGCTAAAGATAAATTATCCCACATATAAAAATGATTTACGGTTTAAGAGATTGCAACCCATTTCTAATTTTATATTTATGTGTTTTTAATTTTATTTTTTAGTTATTATTTATAATATAGAGAGAAAAAACTTGAAAAAATCAAAAAAAAAAATACAAAAAAAAATTAAATTTTTAAAATTAATAATTATAATTCTGTAAGTAGTTTAATATATAATTTTTGTGAAAAGAAATCAATATATATATATAATAAAATTATAATAATAAAAAAGAAAATGAAAAAAAGAAAACCACTTTAAATTAAATTTTAAAATTAAATCTTTTTTGATGTATTATATTAATAAAATAAATAACAACAAACGAAAATTATTGAAAATTAAAAAAGATCATTTGTTTTTATTTTTCGAACAAATAAACACAAATAATTAAAAACGAAAATATTTGTAAAAAAAAAAAATATAAAAAATAACTTTGGAAGAACGAACAATAAGTAGAAAGTTTATGTTGCAAAAACTAACAAATCATGTAAATAATTACATTTATCATTTGGTTGGAAAGCCACCACTAAATCAATCTCCCAAATAAACCTAGAAATAACAGATTGATACATTTTGTTTAAACTTTATTTCCGCCAACATCAAATAAACAACCTTATTCTACTTCTACCTACCAAAACAAAAAAAAATAATAAATGATTTTTAACAAATCTTAACTAAATGTATTTATAACTGTTTTTATGTTTTCCAAATGTTTAGCAAAACAAATACCAGCAACAACAACTCAAACTTAAAATTTTTTAAATGTATAAAAAACCAACAAATAAATATTTGCAAAAATAAAATATATATATAAAACAAAATTAAAGAAAAAATATATATATATTATCTATCTCCCTCTTCCTTCCTTTATACTCTATTATTAATAATACAACAATAATTACATGAAGTAATATTATAAACAAAATCTATATATAAATAATAATAATGCATTAAAATGAATATAACAACATAAAACAATTCAACCAACCAACCAACAAAACAACACATTTATGTTAAGTCACATTATAAATATAAAAGAAAAAATAAATCATATGTATAAATAATTGCAGAAAAAAACGTCGTGGGAGTTTTATTTGAAAACAAATTGTGTTTAATATTAGTGAATTGCAAAAAACAAGTAAGTTCAAAAGTTAGAAGAAAGTATGTAAAAACTTAATTAAACAGGCCTGTCACACATTTTGTTCGGAATGGTTTCAATTCCGTAGTTTTTATTACGATCGATTTCGTTTTAGGTTCTTCAGATAATTCTGTATTTCTGATTTTAATTTGACAGTGTTTATCATATTAAAACAAATGTGAAGGTTTTGGTACAGAAATTTATTAAAAATTTTAGAAAACCAAATAATTACAATTAAATATCTATTCCACTTTGAAAACTGAAAGTGGTTTCATTCCGAAAGTAATTTTCGTTTTACTTTTTCTTAAGAAGCAAAATACGGAATTAATTCCACTCTCCATCGGAATGGAATTTGTGACATGCAAATTAGTAGAGTCCGGACGAAAACGATTTGTTCAGCATTTCTATCAGCTAAGAACAAGAAAGCTAGACTGAAGTTTGACAAAGCCCATCGACTGGAGTGTCCAAAAATGAAAGACAGTACTGTTCCCCGACGAATCCAAATACAATTTAAAAAGTTCCTCTGCAAAGGAACAATTAAACATGGAGGAGGCAATGTAATGGTCTGGGGTTGCTTTTCTGGTCAATGATTTGGGTCAAATGAAATGAAAGCTGTAATGTTGCCTTATGCCAGTGAAGAGATGCCAATTATAGGGAGCTTCCAACAGGATCGTTATCCTGCTGGAAGTTCCCCTCCAAAGTTTGTAAGACTTGGCTACAGAGCAATAAGGTCCAATTTCTTCATTGGCCTGGTCAATCTCCCGATTTATTTCATGCCCTTAAAATAGCCTGGGAAGGAATACCGAAAAACGCCAAAAAAAAAAACATAATATCTCCTTTGCTAAGAGATATTCTTGTGCCATCCAAAACAAAGGATTTGCAACAAAAAATTAATTAAAATTTGTTTCATAGTATATCCTTGAAGGGGTGCTTTAGTTTTGTCCGTTTCATTTTCTAGCTTAAAATATTTTTTGATTTTAAGTTACCTCTTATAGAAAGGTTAACATTGAAAGTATTTGTTTATCAATACTAAACATATTAACAAATGAAAATAATACATAATAGATATTTAAAACTTTGATTTTATACAAAAAAAAATACCATATGAAAAAAATTCATTGAGTGGGTGCTTTAGTTATGGCCAATACTGTATATATTCGGGATCGTTATAGATAGCCATTTCCGTCTGTATGTTGAAATCAACTTTCCGTAACCCCTAAATAACTTGCATACATGATTCATACATCAATATGTCGGGAATTCTTCCGTATCGGTTGCTATTTAAAATCTACAAAATCGGCCCACAAATGGCTGAGATATAAGGAAAAAACCGGGAAAATCTCGATTTTTGGCCTATTTTTGATCTATATCTGGATTACTAAGTCATTAATATAGAAAATATGGATATCCATTGATAGATATTTCTAAGACCTTTGCAACGACGTATATGAGACCATAGTAAGTTGGACCTACAATGGGTCAAAATCGGTAAAAATATTTTTAACCCGAATTTTTTTATGAAACATTTTTGTCATAAATTATTTTTCAAAAAAAATTTTTTTTTAAAAAATTAAAAAAAAAAATTGGAGAAAACTTTTTTAAAAAAAATTAAAAAACTATTTCGAAAAGAAAAAATTTTAAAAAAATTTAAAAATACTTTTTATAACAAAATTTGGAAAAATAAATTAAATTTTGTTTACCTCAAAATATTTAAAAAAAAAAAATTATTTTTAAGTATAATTTGGTGAAGGATATCTAAGATTCGGCACAGCCGAATATAGCTCTCTTACTTGTTATACCCTTCACCTTCGTGAGAAGGGTATATATAAGTTTGTCATTCCGTTTGTAATTTCTAAATTTTCCATTTCCGACCCTATAAAGTATATATATTCTGGATCCTTATAGATAGCGCAGTCGATTAAGCCATGTCCGTCTGTCTGTCTGTTGAAATCAATTTTCTGAAGACCCGAGATATCTTCGGGATCCAAATCTTCAATAATTCTGTCAGACATGCTTTCGAGAAGTTTGCTATTTAAAATCAGAATGGCTGAGATATGAGGAAAAAACCAGGACAACCTCGATTTTTGACCTATTTTTTACCTATATCTGGATTACTAAGACATTAACATAGACAATATGGATATCTAATGATAGATATTTCAAAGACATTTGCAACGACGTATATAAGACCATAGTAAGTTGGACCAACAATGGGTCAAAATCGGAAAAAAAAAATTTGAACCCGAATTTTTTTTTTCACCAAAAAAAAAATGAAAAAACAAAAAAAAATTTAAAATTAATATAAAAAAAAATATTTTAAATTTAAAAAAAAAAATTAAAATAACAATTAGAAAATTTTTTTTCCAAAAAATGAAAAAAACAACTTTGGAAAAAAAATAAATTTTGTTTACCTAAAAATATTTAAAATTTTTATTTTGAAGTATAATTTGGTGAAGGGTATATAAGATTCGGCACAGCCGAATATATCACTCTTACTTGTTTTCTTTTTAATTGTATTACAAATCAAAATTTTTGTAACAAAGATTTAGTTATTTTTAAATATCCGATAAAAGCATGGAATACTAGCTGACCCGGTGCGCTTCTCCACCCCAATTAGAAGAAACAAATAGTACTATTAAGTCTTCATTTGTGAATTAACAATAATTCAGGATATGATGTCTCTAATTTCATGTTTATTGGATCATTGTAATGTGGATTCTTGCTCATTCGAAACGTATTATTAGAATAAAAAAAAGTACCAAAGACCCACCCACATTATGTATTTTCACTCATCATCGTGAATTCCCAATTTCATATTTCTGGGTCCATTATTGTAGAAAATGCAAAAGAAAGGTACCACTAAAGTGTGTGACTTATTTTTAATTTTTAGGTTTATTATTATAAAATATTCAAAAAGTACCATTACAATAAAGAAATAGTACCATTGATTATCCCTTTTCAATTCGCCTTAACTAAACCATAACAGTGTTTCTAGTTGGAAAAAAGTACCTATGAATATTTGAATATAATCAAGTTTGAAATAAAAGTAATTTTAATATTATAGAAAATTCAAAAGGTATCATTTTGAAGAACGAAAAGTTAATCCTTAGTTTGGTTTAGTTCTCCTTTTTTGGTATCATAATACCATTGAGCCCCCTATTCTTGATTATTTCTTTACGAGAAGCTATTAGCCAACTTTAATGTATATAAGCTAACTAATTTAATATGTATATTAAAGTACCATTAAAAGAAAATGTAACAATTTTCTTTAATCCTCTTGAACAGCCGTCAAGTTTAAAATTTTTCAACTGACTTTGTTTATATAACACTTAATTTTTAATAAATTATCACAAAACCGAAAAAAACCGAAACCGATCGGTTTTAAATTTTTTAAAACCGAAACCGCGATTTTGAAATTCTTCGGTTTTTTGGAAACTCTAATCTAGAGCTAGATTCGTTGTTTTGCATTTTGTATAAATATTTTTAGACAGATTGTTCGATAAGTGGCCCAGACTAAAAAATATAAAAAATTGAGATCATCATTTAAGATTTATTAAGTACAGACTTGGGAAATTTTAACCTTGGAACGATGTGCTAGTGGTGGACATTTATTAATTTACATATTTCTACTTCACAGTAGTTTAAACCAATATTAAAAAAAAGAATCAGCAATTTCATATAAAATATTCAATATTTCATGTTTTATTTAATTTTAATCAGTAATGAACAGCTTCTAGCTGCAATAAATTCATATTAAAATTCTACAATACATGCTTTATAAAATACTTATAATCAAATAATACTGCATAATCAAATTTTAAATTAATTTAAGATTTATAAAACAAATTTCGTATGGAAATTTTGGGAATAATACAAACACTTTAAACTTAATAATAATAATAATATAATTTCAATTCAATAAAATTCAAATTTCAATTATATGAATGAATACATACAAAAGTTTACTTGAATTATATCATCATGCTTAGTTTCTTCTGGTGTTATTTAATTTGCTTGTATGTTTAACAATTTATTTATTATTTATTTAATAATTTTAAATGTATCCGATTATGATGATTACGCACCATTTGAAGAGAAGCATACTCTTTGTTGCAGATAAAACATCTAAAAGATAACAAAATGGTTATATGTTAGAAAAATGTTGTTGGAATAATAAAAAATTAATGAAATAATAGACGGATTTTTTGAAACTGGGCCCTATTTGGGAAAATGATCAATTATGGACTCATCATTGCAAAATTTATTAGGGTTAAAGTGAGAATTTTAAGGGAGCAGGTGCAGTTTATTAAGAAAATCGTTCATTTGTAAATGTTTTCTTTCGATTCTAATTACATAAAAAACTCCCAGAGCTTGTAATTAATACAGATTTACTAAAATCTTAAGGTAGAATTAAAAAATATCAGCAATTCATAATGATTAGCTCCATTAAAGAAAGGGTTTGAATAGAATTCATTCATTAGTCCCGGTCCACACTGTGAAACATTTGCTGCAAAACATTTGAGTTTGTTGATGAAAGGGGAAAGATGAATGAAAAAGGGAACTTTGTTTCATGTACATGAAGTTTTTGTTGAGTATGTCATCCACATTTATTCGTTCGCATTCGTACTGTACAGAAATGTCAAAAACTGAAAAGCAAAAAACTCACTGTGTGGACACGAATGCAGTTTCAAAAGAGAATTTAAAAATGTTTTGCAGTAAATGTTTCACTGTGTGGACCGGGACTTAATAAATCAATGAAAACTTTGAAAAATTTCAGTTTTTATACCCTTCACATTCGTGAGAAGGGTATATATAAGTTTGTCATTCCGTTTGTAATTTCCAAAATATAATTTTTCGACCCTATAAAGTATATATATTCTGGATCCTTATAAATAGCCGAGTCGATTAAGTCATATCCGTCTGTCTGTCTATCTGGAAAAAACCAGGACAACCTCGATTTTTGACCTATATCTGAATTACTAAGTCATTAATATAGACAATATGGATATCTAATCATAGATATTTCAAAGACCTTTGCAACGATGTATATAAGACCATAGTAAGTTGGACCTACAATGGGTCAAAATCGGAAAAAATATTTTTTAACCCGAATTTCTTTAAAAAATTTTAAATAACAATTCGAAAAATTCTTTTTTTTCCAAAAAATGAAAAAAACAACTGGAAAAAAATTAATTTTACTTAAAAATATTTAAAATTTGTATTTTGAAGTATAGTTTAGTGAAGGGTATATAAGATTCGGCACAGCCGAATATAGCTCCTACTTGTTTTAGTTAAAATCTAATCAAAATTAAATCAAATCAATTTTGATTTCTTAACAAAAATATATAGAATACTAGCCTGTTAGTTATTTCAAGGTAGTCCACAAAGATTCCAATAAAAACTAGTCATAATATTCGTCTGGCACAATCCCATGTTTAGTCATTTTATTTCTGTAATATAGTTATGACTCCATCTTTCGGATTTATTTGCATTTCACTGAAAAGAATTAATGCCGTGAATGAAATCCAGGATTTTGTCATTAAACATATCTTTATAAATAAAGTAAAAACTATTCCCCGGTCGGGAAATCCCGGGAATTCCACAAAATTTTCAATCCCGGGAATTATTTTCCTTGGTCCTATTGATGTTTTTTGAACCTGACTTTCTCTAAGAGATGCTTAAAGTTCCAAAACAAATGCAGAAGATTCATACAACGAAAAAGATTTAACCCAAATAGACCAATAACAAGTGCAGGGCTGTCACAGAATTCTATTCCGATCGAAAGTGGAATTATTTTAGTATATTTAGCTTTTTCACAAAGAGTAAAACGAAATTTTTTGGAATAAACCATATTATTGGGTTTTAATCAAGTTTTAATTACCATCTTTACTTAATTTGTGATTTAATAAGCAAAACATCGCCAATTCAAATTTAAAAAAAAAAACAAGTAAGAGTGCTATATTCGGCTGTGCCGAATCTTATATACCCTTCACCAAATTATACTTCAAAATTTTAAATATTTTTAGGTAAACAAAATTTAATTTTTTTTCCAGTTTTTTCATTTTTTGGAAAAAACATTTTTTCGATTATTTTTTTTTTAAATTTTAAATTTTAAATTTTTTTTGAAAAAATTTTTTTTTTACGATTTTGACCCATTGTAGGTCCATTTTACTATGGTCTTATATACGTCGTTGCAAATGTCTTTGAAATATCTATCATTAGATATCCATATTGTCTATATTAATGTCTTAGTAATCCAGATAGTGGACCGATTTTGCTGATTTTAAATAGCAAAATTCTCGAAAGCATGTCTGACAGAATTATTGAAGATTTGGATCCCGAAGATATCTGGGGTCTTCAGAAAATTAATTTCAACAGACAGACGGACAGACGGACATGGCTTAATCGACTCCGCTATCTATAAGGATCCAGAATATATATACTTTATAGGGTCGGAAATGAAAAATGTAGACATTACAAACGGAATGACAAACTTATATATACCCTTCTCACGAAGGTGAAGGGTATAATAAAATATTTATTTTTTGCGAATTAACAGAAATAATTGGAATCTAAGGAAGGTATAACAAAATCTAATGGAAATTGAAGATGGAAATTCCGATACAAATGACAAATGGTGACAGGTTTGTATATAACCAAAATTAGAAATCGAGTCAGTTATAATAAATTTGTATTGGATTTTTTTATTTGTATCCAATTACATTTTAAAACCAAAGAAATTTTTTAGATTTTTAACCATGTCTCCATTCTTAAAATTGAATAATTTGTTCTAGGCGGGAATTCTCGGGAAATTTCAAAATGAATCCCGATTTCCCGGGAAATGTAAAAGTGCGGGAAAGGAAATACTTATACTAAGTATTCAATCCGCGTATGTATTCAATTCACTAAAATCTTAATTCGGAATTAACAAATTTCAGCCATTCATTCCATAAATCCATCACCAAAATCTAATTCTTAATTTAAATAGAATTCAGTTATCGTTAAATTTATTCATAACAGAATTAATTAATTTTTTATACCCTTCACCTTCGTGAGAAGGGTATATATAAGTTTGTCATTCCGTTTGTAATTTCTACATTTTTCATTTCCGACCATATAAAGTATATATATTCTGGATCCTTCTGTCTGTCCGTCTGTTGAAATCAATTTTCTGAAGACCCCATATATCTTCGGGATCCAAATCTTCAATAATTCTGTCAGACATGCTTTCGAGAAGTTTGCTATTTAAAATCAGCAAAATCGGTCCATAAATAACGGAGATATGAGCAAAAAAACGGGAAAAATTAAAAATTTTTTTTTAAAAAAAAATTAAAAACCAATTTCGAAAAAAAAAATTTTGAAAAACAATTAAAAAAAAAATAATAATAAATAATAAATAAAAATTTATTTTAAAGTATAATTTGGTGAAGGGTATATAAGATTCGGCACAGCCGAATATAGATCTCTTACTTGTTTTAATTCATATCTTATACAAATTAAATTAAAATATTTTATTTTTAATTCAGTTTCAGAAAAAAATTTGTAATAGATTTGAATTGAAGATCATTCAACACATTTTTAAAGCTGTTTGGTAATGGATTTGTGTTAAAGGAAACTTGAATGATTTAACAGGAATTAATTCTATAAAGAATGAATTCTTAAAGGAATGAAGTCAATACGTTTGCAGTGCTAAGTAATGAAGTAAAGACAATGAATTAATTCGTGCCGATTGTTTTAATGGAATAGGGAATATATTCAATTTGATTTTGAACATTGAATTAAGAATCAATTCTTTCGAACTTTTGATTGTATCCCAGGAAAAGTTTCAGAACGTATTCTAAAATTATCAGCCCAATTATGAATAAAATTTCCCCGGGAGTTTTCTCCCTTTTCTCATTTTTCCTATTCAAATTGAATGGGAAAAAACTCCCGGGGAACAAACTCCAGCGGAATTTTTTATTCATAATTGGGCTGTAATAAATAAATATAATAAGAACCACTTCAGATTCTTTAATAACAGACTACTGAAGAACTATTGAATGAATCCAAAAATCTATTAGGGATATTTTAGTTAAACATAAGTCTTCCAAAGCTATTTCTATAAATGAACAAAATAAAAGATACAAATTCTGCTTTTGAAACTGCTTTTGAAACTAGTTTGAAGCTTGGCAATTTTAAAGAAAAATCACTAGTAAAAGAACTGTTCCTATGAATGTGTATTTGCTCCGTAAAGCTTCCCTAGAACTAGTTTCGAAGATGACAATTTCAAACTAGTTCCAGAACCGTTATTAATAACTAGAGCTAGTTCCGCAACGCTTCTTTGGAACCAGTTCCGGAAGTGACAATTTCAAACTAAAATGATTGGTCGGAATTCCAAACATGAACAAGTTCAGGCTTTATGCATGCATTCTAAAACTAATTTTAATATTTCCAATTGTAATACTTACTTTTTAGGTCTATGACATTGTACATGTCTTTGTAATAATGTTTGAAGCCGAAATATTTTATTACATTTCTCGCACTTAAATTCCTGTTTTTTATGCAGTTTCCTGAAATAAAATAAAAGTTAAACAAGTATATTTTCAATCTATGTATATAGCAGATACTACAGATTTTTTCGATTATTCGAACGGTTGTTATACCAAAATTTATAAAACGACTATAACCGAACTAATGTCATAAATGACTAAAGTATTTTGGTCAGAAGTTCTCCATTAAATAAAAAAAAAAAAAAAACTTACCTCTCATGACTGTTACGATTTGAAATGTCTGAGTATGTTTTATTACAAAATCTACAATTATATGGTTTTTTTCCAGTATGCCGGTTTTTATGACACAAAAATGCTTGAATTTGACTAAAACTTTTCTTACAAATTCTAAATGAAAAATGGTAAATATTAGACAGGAAGACATCGTCGCTGCGCCTAAAATAAGACTTATGTACTACTATAAGGTTTTAACAACTTTTAAAGAGAGTCATTCAAATTTGGAAGTTGACCGATATCCCCCTGTCAGAATTTCATTCCGATCAAAGTTGTATTTTTATACCCTTTAACTTCATGAGAAGGGTATATATAAGTTTGTCATTCCGTTTGTAATTTCCACAATATAATTTTCCGACCCTATAAAGTATATATATTCTGGATCCTTATAGATAGCGGAGTCGATTAAGCCATGTCCGTCTGTCTGTCTGTTGAAATAAATTTTCTGAAGACCAAAGATATTTTCGGAATTCAAATCTTCAATAATTCTGTCAGACATGCTTTCGAGAAGTTTCCAATTTAAAATCAGCAAAATCGGCCAACAAATGGCTGAGATATGAGGAAAAAACAAAGACAACCTCAATTTTTGACCAATTTTTGATCTATATCTGGATTACTAAGTCATTAGTATAGACAATATGGATATCTAATGATAGATATTTCAAAGACCTTGCAACGACGTATATAAGACCATAGTATGTTTGATAGGGTGGGTAAATTCTTTTGACTACTAAGCGTATAGCAAATTCCTAATCTACGGAAAATTCTAAGAACTTTTCCAGAAGAAACCATGGTTCTAAAATCAAAATCGAGCTTCCGGTTTTTTACGAGAAGATTTGGAGCTCAAGACCTCTTTTGCTAGGAGACCTCGGGTATGTTCAATTTTAAAAATAATAATGTTTCTTCGTTTGTGTTCCGATTTCAAAATATAGAATCTTCTCTCCGAGTACTACATATAACATCTCGTAGCTATCAATTACCTCTTATAGCGTAAGAGATATTGGCATTTGAATAATACATTTTTAACATTTTTACCCACCCTACTCCAGTTTTTTGATGACCGCGGTTTCAAATATTTTCCAATTTTCTCTATTTTTAGGACTAACAAGAAATGTATATATAACATAAAGAAAAAATTGATTAAAAATAATTGATTAAAATAATTTTAAAAAAAAATTTTAAAATTTAAAAAATTTTAATATAACAATTCCAAAAAAATGTTTTTGCCAAAAAATGAAACAACTTTGGAAAAAAAAGACAAAGCTAAACGAATTTTTATTTCGTAATTAAACCTTTCTGTTTTCTAAGTGGAATTGATACATGTTTGTAATTATTTGATTTTCTCTTTTTTTTATCAATTTTATTACAAATGTTGATTTTTGTTTTGATATTACAGAACATTGTCAAAGAAGTAGTTAAAAAAAATGGATCGGAATAATAACAACGGAATTCAAACCATTCCGAACGAAATTTTGTGCCAAGCGAGAATATATACGTTATATTTATGAGAATTTTGATATTTAAAATCAGCAAATATTTGGAAATATGTTTGGCTATATCTCGTACACTAAGTTCTATACATTAACAACATGCATATCAAACGAATTGAAATGTATTTTAAAGACCTTTTCAACGAAGTATAACACGCCTTTGAAATTTGGATCGGCAATGGGCCAATTGCGAAATCTGGTAAGACGCCTTTAATGAATTTTGAACCAATCTATTTATTTGTAAAGTCAACAAAGAATCGGTAAGGCTGTGGTATAATCAAATAAACATACATAATTCTAAAACTTTACTTCTAGCTCTTTTTTAAGACGCAGCAACGACTATCTATTAAAGATGGGACAAAAATAATTTACAAATAATATTTTTTAACTTACTGGCATTGATGTGGTCTATCGTGGGTATACATATGATGGCGTAAAAGGACATAATTATTATACTTTTTCTTACACACTTTACAGGTAAAATTTGCATTTCCTGTAAAATAGTTTTTAATACTGTTAGATTTTAATTTCAATTTCGTTTTTAAAATAGTTTTCGTTTTCGCTTTTATTGTTTTAGTTCTAGTTTTCAATTTCGCCTTTTCATTTGTTATTTTCGTATACATTTTATTTGATGCTTTTGTTTCAGTTTTTTTCTTTGTTTCTAGTTTCGTTGGCGAATCCGTTTTATTTGTTTCTGCTGGATTTTTATCATGCTGTATATTTTTTAATTTCAATAATAATACAATGGGTTCTTTTCGATTCGATGTTTTGGCAGTTGTTTCAACAATTGTTTCTTCAGTGTTATTTTTTGAAACTACACAATATTGTTTCTTGTTATGGTTTCTGATTTCATTTTCAATAGTAATATTCTCGTTAGATGCATCTGCTGGATTTTCGCTATTTTCTGATTGTTTAATATAAAATTGTGGTTCCAATTTTGTTATGTAGCTTGAAACTGGGTAATCGTTTATTGTATCAGATATCTAAATAAAAGAAAGGTGGACGATTACACATATTTTTATACGAAATTGGTTCAAAAATGAAATATACTTAATACAGGCTTCGAATTTATTAATACAATTTGATATTAATTCACTAAAATTCTAATTCGGAATTTAAAAAATGTTAGCAATTCATTCCCAATATCTAATAGTTTAGCTTCATTTGAAGGGTTTTATTTAAATATAATTCATTCATTGTTGAATTAATTCATAATGGAATTAATTCATAACAGAATTCATTCAACATACAAATTGAAATAAAGTATTTTCTCTTAATTGAATTTGTTTTGTTTTTAATCATTTACAAAATGAATTGAGAATAAGTGTAAATATTGAAAACCATTTCTTGAAAGGCCTATCGATGCCATCATGTATGGAATATAACATCCAGAAATGGAAATTAGGTTCAAAACTGAATACCCTTTATCAATCGCACGCATTGTTGAATAAACTGAATAAATGACAGCCAATTAGACAGATGTAACTTCAACGTTATGACCGCTATCAACTGTCAAAGTTCGGAAGTCCTATTAGAAGACTCTTTCTCTCAGCCATTTGTGGGCCGATTTTCTCGATTGTAAATATCAATCGAACCAGAACTACAACGAATTAATTCGTTGTGAATGCTTTAATAGAATTGTTATGAGAATATATTCAATATGATTTTGAAAATTTAATTAAGAACTAATTATTTCGAACCTTTGTTAAAATCATAGTGAAACATAGAGCGGAAACCATAGAGAAAATATAAATAGAGCGGAAACTCTCCTAACTCAGTTGTCAAAAAAATAAGTGGTGAGAATGTATTAGTAAAAAAAACTATGCGAAAACACAAACAACACTCGTATGTGTAACTTTTTTGAGTAATTTTTTTGTTTGAGTTTTTTCTAGTTTCCGCTCTATGTATATTTTCTCTATGGCGGAAACTATAAAAAAAAACTCAAACAAAAAAAATACTCAAAATAATCACACATACGAGTGTTGTTTTTATTTTCACATAGTTTTTTCACTAATGCATTCTCAACACTCAGGTTTTTGACAACTGAGTTAGGTCTTTGACAGAAGATTTTCCGCTCTATGTATAAAATCTTTTATAATATAATAGTTCGCGTACTTTCCAGTAAAAAATATCCAGTAACTTTAAAAGTAAAACGAAAATTTCATTCGGAATGAAATCACTTTCAGTTTTCAAAGAGGAATTGACATAGAATAAACACATAGAACGGAAGGAGAGAGTAATACATATTGAAAAATTACTCTCTTTTCACACATACGGGTGATACAATAACAAAATACATGCAATACATTCTCATGAATTAGGTTTCTGGCAACAGACTTAGGTTTTCGGCTCTCAGTTACCTATCTAGTTGTTGTCTATGGGAATTGATATTTCTTTGTAATTATTTTTTTATCTAAAGGTTTAATCAGTTTCTGTAGCAAAAACTTCACATTTGCTTTAATAAAAAAAAGCGCTGTTCAAATTAAAATCAGAAAGACAGAATTACATATTGAATATTTTTGGAATTAAAAAATTACACGGATTCTGAAGAACCTAAAACGAAATCGATCGGGATTGTAACTTGAAACCATTGAAACCATTCCGAACAAAATGTGTGACAGGCCTGTAAGTTTTAAAATAGTAAAAAATCGAAATATTTTTGTATTCCAAAAGCTACTTGAACATAAATATTTCTAAGACTAGATTTTGTCATTAAATTCTCACCGAAATGACATCAGTAGAATATTTCCTTTCCTCCTCTAAATCTATTTCATACATATTGATATTTCTTTCCATTAATTTCTGTACGAGTTCACGGTGGCCACGTTGACAATCGATTCGAAAGGTATTGGCTTTACACAGTCTTCTTAAACATTGTTCACATATTTTATCCGGCAAATCATCATTTCTTCTGACCTAATACAAGAATTTATAGTACACATATGATTCAATTACAAATAATATTATAAATAATAAAATGATTTTAATGTTTTATCACTTGCCCTTGACTTAGGAGAGTAAACTTACCGGCACACCACCACAGTCCCTCAGTAGAGTCCAAATACTTTTAACGACCACATCATTAAATATATTAAACATTTCCTCTTGTTGTTTCAAACAAACACGACATATTATCCATATTTTTGGTAAAAACATATTTCTTTATTTTATTAAATTAAGTTAATTTAATTAGGAAAAAACTAAATTATTAACAACAGAGTTGGAAAATTGAATTATGCTTTGCATCAGAAAAATAGTACAGTTTTTACAGCAAGTACAAAATTTAAAAAGTTTATAATTTGTATTAATTTAAAAATATAATTACCTAACAATTTGTTTCCAAGATGAGATATATTATGCTAAACAACATCGTTTGGTAATATTATCTTAACTTGGAAAAAAATTTAATTACGAGATAACTTAACTCTGGCAAATGTTTAGAACTTGTTCTAGAATCACTAATGCTAGAATGAATATATTTAGAACTACTTCAGGTTCTTTAATAACATCCTTAACTAGTGTTATCGCAACCAATTCTAAAACAATATTTTGATTCTAAAACACTTGTATAACCCTATGTCTATACCTGATAAACTTTTGTCATGATAAACTTCAGATATAGTAGTATTGCTTCTTTATAACAAAATTGTTACTGCTTCAGCTCAGACAATTTTGTCTTGCCAACAAACTTCATTAATTTGTATGATAAATATTTGACAGACAGGGGGTAATGTTTGTAAGGAACCAGTTGTTTGGATCAATGTAATAAAATTACATAAAATATTTACAATTTCTATAATATTTTCAGCTTCTAAATGAGATCAAAATGTGTGTTACATAATTTTTAAGTTATGAACACTCTTTAAGTATTCATTGGTTAAACTTCATTGAAATCCCAGATACACGGTACTTATGAACATCAAATATAATCAACAAATGTCCATCTCTGATTGACAATTATTCTTACTGACCTTGAAAACTTTGTTTACAAATTCAGTATCTCTATTATTGTTTTTATTTTCGATTCTCTTTGATCGCTGTCTTAATTTTTATTGCTAGGCTCAAGGTTGCATTTGTTACGATGTCAACAGTTACTTTAACCCTCCGTTACTCGCAACTGATCTAGTTGATACAGGGAACATTTTTTTTAATGTAAATATTTTAAACACCTATTTTTGGATAAAAATATATTTATACTTATTATTATTCTTTTAAATACTTTGAATTTAATATTGTTTTTATGTTTTCGAAATAAAAAGTGAAGAGATTATTTTCAAACGCGCCTTTCTTTTATTGATATCAATTTGATACATTGCGACTAGTATCGATTGAAAATGATTGCGACTAACGGAGGGTTAAATATAGAAATATTATACAATAATTAAAAACCAGTAAGAGAGCTATATTCGGCTGTGCCGAATCTTATATACCCTTCAGGAAATTATACTTCAAAATAAAAATTTTAAATATTTTTAGGTAAACTAAATTTTTTCCGAAGTTGTTTTTTGCTTCTTGCGAATTGTTTTTTTTTTAAATTATTTTTTTTAATATTTGGCGAAAAAAAATTGTTGGTGAAAAAAAAATCAGGTTAAAAAATATTTTTTCTGATTTTGACCCATTGTAGGTCCAACTTACTATGGTCTTATATACGTCGTTGCAAAGGTCTTTGAAATATCTAGGGCTGACGATAAATTAATTATTTGAAATGAAAATTTATCAAATTAATTCTCGTAGCTTGTCCCCATTTTAATTGATTGCTACATAAAAGAATTTTATGTAATCCCGGGAAATTGTGCGAGAATTTCCGGGAATTATTTTCCTTAGTTTTATTTGATGTTTTTTGAACTTGAATTTCTCTAAAAGAAACTTAAAGCTCCAAAACAAATGCAGAAGTTTCATACAATAACAAAGATTTAACCCAAATAGGCCAATAACAAGTTCATTATTCAAAATATTAATAAAACTTGTGAATGTTCACGGCTGTCACAGAATTCTATTCTATCGAAAGTGGAATTATTTTAGTATTTTGCTTTTTCACAAAGAGTACAACAAAAATGTTTGGAATAAAACCACCTTCCGTGGAATTGAATTTTGTCTAATATTATTGAGCTTTTTTCAAGTTTTAATTAACATCTTTACTTAATTTTTGATTTAATAAGCAAAACATTTCCAATTCAAAATTAAAAAAACAAGTAAAAGTGCTATATTCGGCTGTGCCGAATCTTATATACCCTTCACCAAGTTATACTTCAAAATTTTAAATATTTTTAGGTAAACAAAATTTAATTTTTTTTTAGTTGTTTTTTTAATTTTTTGGAAAAAAAATTTTTTCGATTGTTATTTTAAATTTTTTAAAATATTTTTTTTTTTTAAATTTTAAAATTTTTTTTTGTTTTTTAATTTTTTTTTTTTTTTAAAAAAATCGGGTTAAAATTTTTTTCCGATTTTGACCCATTGTATTTCCAACTTACTATGGTCTTATATACGTCGTTGCAAATGTCTTTGAAATTCTATCATTAGATATCCATATTGTCTATATTAATGTCTTAGTAATCCAGATATACAGTGGGGAGCTCAAATGAGTACATGTTTCTATTTTGTGCACTTCTTATGGAATAAAAATAAAACTAATAAAGCAAATCCAAAAATGTTTTCTGTCATTTATTTTATGTTTAATATGTAACAAAATTAATTACAATTCAAAACTAAAAACATCCAGTTCTAAATAAAAAAACAGACAAAACTAAAATAACTCGCATGTACTCAATTTTGCACCCCACAATAACTTTAGGGAAGAATTGCATTTTTTAAAAAAAATTTCAAAATCCTATATTACGTAAATAAAATTTTACATGCATTGGCATATTTTCTATAAATTTTTCATCAACTTTTTTTGGATTACTCTCTCTCTCGTGCTCAATCCGCTGTTAAAGCTCGTACAAATTGGTAGGAGTTAATCGGTATTGTTTCAACCGCCTATTCACGATTCACTAAAAATTCTCAATAGAATTGAACTCAAGACATTGAGCTGATAACTGCATTAATAAGAAATTTTTCTAGGAACACCATTCTTTACGATTTTTGACGTGTGCATTGGGTCACCATCCTATTGAAAAATTACTTCTTCTGCAGGATAAGCGTTATAATCTACAAAGTCAAAAGATGAATGTGAAAAACACAAAGATGATTACGTATTGAGGTCAGTATATCGAACTGGACACTATTTCGGTAGAAATTTTGCTCACTAAACCATTTTTCAAAGTTTTTGATGAGTGCTTTAATTCGCCATTCTGCTGTAAAATAACTTCTTCGGCATGATTGGCGATCTTATCTACAAAATCGGAATGGCAAGTCTATAAATTCGGTATGATTAGTCTTCAATATACGCAGATAGTCTTCTTAACTTATTATTTCGCCGATTTTTTCAAAATTGGTGATACAGTAAGGAAACAGTAAAACACGGTAATGATATGGGGTTGCTTTATATGGTGCCACCTTGGACCAATGCAAAGAATCAATGAAATAATGGGTAAAGAAAACCATCTGCGTATTTTGCAGACTCACCATACCGATTTTTTAGTCTCATCATCACGTTTTTGTATATAAAAGAGAAAATCCTGCAGAAGAAGTAATTTTTCAATAGGATAGTGACCCAATGCACACGTCAAAAATCGTAAAGAATGGTGTTCCTAGAAAAATTTCTTATTAATGCAGTTATCAGCTCAATGTCCTGAGTTCAATCCTATTGAGAATTTTTGGTGAATCGAGAATTGGCGGTTGAAACAATACCGATTAACTCCTACCAATTTGTACGAGCTTTAACAGCGGATTAAGCACGAGAGAGAGAGTATTCCAAAAAAAGTTAATGAAAAATTGATAGAAAATATGCCAATGCATGTAAAATTTTATTTACGTAATAAAGGATTTTGAACATTTTTTTAAAAAATGCAATTCTTCCCTAAAGTTATTGTGGGGTGCAAAATTGAGTACATGCGAGTTATTTTAGTTTTGTCTGTTTTTTTTATTTAGAACTGGATGTTTTTTGTTTTGAATTGTAATTAATTTTGTTACATATTAAACATAAAATAAATGACAGAAAACATTTTTGGATTTGCTTTATTAGTTTTATTTTTATTCCATAAGAAGTGCACAAAATAGAAACATGTACTCATTTGAGCTCCCCACTGTAGGTCAAAAATCGAGGTTGTCTTGGTTATTTCCTCATATCTCAGTCATTTGTGGACCGATTTTGCTGATTTTAAATAGCAAAATTTTCGAAAGCATGCCTGACAGAATTATTAATAATAATAATAATAATAATAATAATAATAATAATAATAATAATAATAATAATAATAATAATAATAATAATAATAATAATAATAATAATAATAATAATAATAATAATAATAATAATAATAATAATAATAATAATAATAATAATAATAATAATAATAATAATAATAATAATAATAATAATAATAATAATAATAATAATAATAATAATAATAATAATAATAATAATAATAATAATAATAATAATAATAATAATAATAATAATAATAATAATAATAATAATAATAATAATAATAATAATAATAATAATAATAATAATAATAATAATAATAATAATAATAATAATAATAATAATAATAATAATAATAATAATAATAATAATAATAATAATAATAATAATAATAATAATAATAATAATAATAATAATAATAATAATAATAATAATAATAATAATAATAATAATAATAATAATAATAATAATAATAATAATAATAATAATAATAATAATAATAATAATAATAATAATAATAATAATAATAATAATAATAATAATAATAATAATAATAATAATAATAATAATAATAATAATAATAATAATAATAATAATAATAATAATAATAATAATAATAATAATAATAATAATAAAGGTAGAAGAAAATCTAATAAAAATTAAAGCCATTCAAATGACAAATGGTGACAGGTTTGTATATAACCAAAATTAGAAATCGTGTCAGCTTATATCTTTATATTAAATTTGTTTATTTGTATTCCATTAAATTTAAACCCAAAGACATTTTTTAGATTTTTAACGAAGTCTACATTCTTAAAATTTAATAATTTGTTCTAGGCGGGAATTCCCGCAATCCCGGGAAATTTCAAAATCAATCCCGATTTCCCGGGTAATGAAAAAGTGCGGGAAAATAAAAACTTTAGGTGTAATGGTACTGTTGGTTCTACGTGATATTTAGTATAGTTAGAGAAATACTGTCAGTGTAACTTTCCTACTTTAGAAGGCTAAAAATACCCAGCTGTTCTGGGTGACTGTTCCGAACAAGTGATTTTAGTGTGTAGAGTGACCACTAGTTACATAAATAGCTACGTGACTAGTAATTTTAACATGTGAATGCCCTAAGCTGGGGGTCAATTAACCCTACATAGATTACAAATAGACTGTCTAATAGCTGATCCAAAGTAGTCATGTAACTGGTTACTTAATTACCCATATAACTAATTGTTTTAACATGTACGAATGCTAAGCGGAAGCTTAGTCCAATAGCCGTGTAAACAAAACCTTCCTCCGACTACTATCCAATAGATTATGAAATGACTACATTCCGTATTACTTAGAGACACTAAAATGACAATTGACTTCATGCTAGATTACCTGGGATGTATAAAGTAACTAATTGACTTCTTTCTACACTACAAACTTATTAAATGACCCAACATGTAAAAATTGTTGTCAGCCAGTGACAAAAAACTGCTGGGTAATTGAATACTGTTTAGTGTATGAGTGTAACCCAGTTTAGGTTGGGTGCATAATGGCACTTAATAGCCACCATTATTCTTGTTACCATTATTCAAGTAATATTTCTATACTCTATATATGGATTGCAAATGTATTTGTAAAAAAAACTATACCACATAAAACTTTAGCGAGGTTAAACTTACACACGTATAGTGGAATTCCTGCAAGAACGTCATAACTCAAAATTAGGTTTGACATATAAAATTGTAACTAATTTTATGATTCTAGAACTAAATTTCATTCTAAGTCAAGCTTTTGTAAAAATAAATTTGATAGTTTCCATTTCTGTCTGTCTGTCCGTCTGTTGAAATCAATTTTCTGAAGACCCCAGATATCTTCAGGATCCGAGAAGTTTCCTATTTAAAATCAGCAAAATCGGTCCACAAATTTCTGAGATATGAGGAAAAAACCAGGACAACCTCGATTATTGACCTATATCTGGATTAATAAGTCATTAATATAGACAATATGGATATCTAATGACAGATATTTCAAAGATCTTTGCAACGACATATATAAGACCATAGTAAGTTGGACCTACAATAGGTCAAAGTCGGAAAAAATATTTTTTAACCCGAATTTTATTTTCACCAAAAAAAAAATTAAAAAACGAAAATTTTTTTTTTAAATTGAAAAAAATAGAAATGTTAAAAACAATTCGAAAAAAAAATTTTCACAAAAAATTAAAAAAACAGCTTTGGAAAAAAAAAAATTTTGTTTACACACAAATATTTAAAATTTGTATTTCGAAGTATAATTTGGTGAATGGTATATAAGATTCGACACAGCCGAATATAGCTCTCATACTTGTTTTTAGAAACATTGACTTATGTCGTTATTGCAGCAAATGAGCTGGGTCCGTATTATATTCTTACTCGTACAATCAGCCACCCAACCAAACAAAAAGTTAAAAAAAACTTTAGTTAAAGTAATTTAGGTCAAATATACAAACACATCCATATACAAATTACCAAGGATATCTTTTATACGGATGTTTGGTAATATGTACTATGTAATGTATTTTAAATATGCAAAATATTGTATTTGTGTGAATACTTAGTTGGTTTGTGTAGTCATAACTTTTAGGTGTATTACGATAACTATAATCTGATGATTATTGCGAATAAAGAAGACACACCTTGGCGGTTGTTGGCGGTATAATTACATTAAAATTGATTAAAGAAAGGAAAGTGTTTTGTTTTGTACTCAATACTGCAGTAAAAAATCTTATTGGGGAGCGTAGATAACAAATAATCGTTTTATGAATATTATTACAGTAAATAGTGTCAGTCATTCTTGTCTTGGTAAATTTTGTAACCATTTTAAGATTCATAAAATCAGCGCAAATACTTGTTTGTCATTCTGGACAGTAAACTATCCTAGAAATCCAATACCCTAGGAAGGACATCGAAAGCCTTGCCGGCAATGTATGTCTGAAGGAAGGTCATAGAGGTATTAGCCCCGTTATGTGAATTGACTATTTGATTTAGTCACCAAGCCGATATCATTCTAGGGAGTCTCTATCTAATGGAAATCTGTAGATAAAGGTTCAGATTGCATGCTATTCCAAAGAGTTTTAAGGAGAATGAAAATCCTGATAACACCAAGAACGACTGCAACAAAGTCACTCTTAACAATATTAAAATGGAGCCCTGTTGCATTCACTGCAGTATTCAGGCTTAATGCGTTTTTTGCATGGAAAAATGCTACATACGGTCACGAAAATAAACAGAACCTTCCAGATAATATTAATTATTGCCCTTCCTATCGAGAAACTTTGGTTTTTCAATTTCATACAACATGGAATTAATTGATGGAACTTCACTTGACACAACGAGTCTCTCAGTCTATACGGACGGCTTTAGAAAGGGATATCGAATTGGTGGAGGTATCTGCATTCAGGAATATGAAATTAGGTTGTCTTTTATAATTCCAAATGAATGTAGTATTATTCAAGCTTAAGTATTCGTAAATATACGGATAGTCAAGCCGCAATAAAATCTCTGATAGTGTGTACACAACATCGAACATAGTCCAGGATTGCCGGGCATTCTTCAATAGGATATCGAGCCATTCAACCGTCGTACTCATAGAATTTTTCGGTTCTAGCAACAGAAGGTCAGTTGATAAAGAAGATTTTTGGTTGAACCAACCAAACTTTTGTTACCCCTTCCAAAATTGTTTAACCTCAACTGTAAAATTCGGTCATTAAGATAGATTCATTCGATTGGCAACAAATTCGGTTGCTACCACCAATCTGTTTTCTCTATGTATGGGTACGAGGACACGGAGATATTTTTTAGGCAACTATGTTGCTGATGATCTGGCGAAAAAGGCGCCAAGATGGCTGACAGAGACATAGACTTCCTATGCGGGATCTACGCATTAGGTTTCTAGGATATCGTTCCTTTAATAGGCTTTCTGAAGTCTCGGTCATGAAGTTAGAATGCATCAAAGCCTTTATAAGGAATAGCTATTGGCTACTCTTGGCGTGGCGGAATTCTCCTCGAGGTGACCATCTTTCTCCTTATCTGACCTCTTCCTCTATATTTCTTCTACACCTTTACTCTATCTGACTATCCTCTTCTCTTCTCTTTTCATCTCTATCTGGCCCTCTTTATTTCTCTATTTTCAGGTAACACAAAGGGACATACTGTATGGACCCAAGTGAGCTATTATTTCCTGCTTCTACTAGGCGGATTTCACTAGATTAATTTATTTAAATGTTATCGGTTCAAGTTATTTTGTAAATTTTTAGACTTAAAAATGCGTAATTTACTATACGAGTAGATGGTGAATCTTTTGAACGCGGTTTTTATTTTTAATAACTTATATGTGATTTTGAAGGGTACATATTTATTTATTCTCACTTATTTAAAGGTTGAAGACCAAGAACTGGAGTCATTACTCCATGGAGATTGTTGTCAAACTCAACAATATCTTGCAAAATCATTGCAGCAATTTCAAAACGTTTGCGAGCAACAGGATTCATCCACACGAATTTAAGCCGAGACACTTTCAAAGACGATTTTGCGTGACCGAAACATGTTTGAACGCTATAAAAGAAAGTCATTACTTGCGATGAAAAATAGATCCATTAAGTTAACCCGAAGTGTAAGAAATCGAATGTGAAGCCTGAATCGACACCAAAGCCAAATATTCATGTCGCTAAGGTGGGACCAAAATGGTCATATCTATTGTGAGCTGCTGAAATCTGGCCAAACATTCATAGGGAACTTATTCGTTTGAAGCGAACATTTGCCGAAAAACGCCAAGAATATGTGGCAGACCACATGTTTCAATACCTGTTAAAAACTATTTAGAATGACGTGGTTGGGAAGATTTGCCTCACCCGCTTTATAGTCCAGACCTTGCCCCGTCCGACTACTATTTGTTTCGATTGCAACAGTGTATATGAAATTGCCTTTTGGATCGGAATCCATATGTTGCCAGCAAGATGGGATAATGTACATTTCTAACAATGGCCAATACTTTGAATAAGTTTATATTTATTGTACAAATGACTCAAAATAAAAGCGAAACATTTGAAAAAATTCCTCATTTTTAAGTCATACGATTTTGCTAATTTTCAGTACCAAAAATGTCTGATCAAGAGAAAATAATTGGAGAAAATGTTATAGTTCTCTAGGCCCTATCGTCAATTCAACAGACAAAAGGATATTTTGTTTTAATTTTTGGTAATAAAAAAGATAAAGGAGAAAAAACCATTTAAAATACTCCGATCACAATGTAGTGAACTAATGTTGGCAGACTACTGTTGGATCATCTCACGGGAGTGTAATAAGGACTACTATCGTAGAAAATCTAAAAATTATTTAAAACAAGTAAGAGATCTATATTCGGCTGTGCCGAATCTTATATACCCTTCACCATATTATACTTCAAAATAAAAATTTTAAATATTTTTAGATAAACAAAATTTATTTTTTAATGTTTTGGAAACATTTTTTTTTAAATTTTGAAATTTTTTTTTTAATAATTAATTACATTTTGGTGAAAAAAAAATTCGGGTCAAAAAATATTTATTTACGATTTTGACCCACTGTAGGTGCAACTTACTATGGTCTTATATATGTCGTTGCAAAGGTCTTTGAAATATCTATCATAAGATATTGTCTATATTAATGACTTAGTAATCCAGATAGAGGTCGAAAATCGAGGTTGTTCTGGTTTTTTCCTTATATCTCAGCAATTTGTGGACCGATTTTCTCGATTTTAAATAGCAACCGAGCCGGAAGAATTCTGGAGATATTGATGTATGAATCGTGTATGTAAGCTTCGGAAAGTTGATTTCAACAGACAGACGGACGGACATGGCTTAATCGACTCCGATATCGATAAGGATCCAGAATATATATACTTTATAGGGTCGGAAAATTATATTGTGGAAATTACAAACGGAATGACAAACTTATAAATAAATAGCAACCGAGCAGGAAGAATTCTGGAGATATTGATGTATGAATCGTGAATGTAAGTTATTTGGAAATAACTTACTTAAATCAACGAAAAGTTGATTTCAACAGACGGACAGGCAGACATGGCTTAATTGACTCCGCTATCAATAAGGATCCAGAATATATATACTTAATAGGGTCGGAAAATTATATTGTGGAAATTACAAACGGAATGACAAACTTATATATACCCTTCTCACGAAGGTAAAGGGTATAAACATGTTGTAAAATCGTTTAATTCTCGAAAAATACACTTATATCTAAAATCAGTTTTAGTTTTGACGGCCCCAAAATCATTATGGACATTTATTATTTTATTAAGAAAAGCTATATATTTAGATATTTCATTTAATTTGCAAATGGACCAATATTTGCTGCTTTAGCCATCATGGATGGTATATTTGTCTGTTCATAATTGCCACTGAAATATTGGGCATATGGACCGGATGCAAATACACCAACATCATCACCGCCATGAGTCTCCGAATCCAATGGCACTGTAGCCATATACTCAAATTTAGCATTTTGAGTATCTTTGGTGGTTATTAGCTTACGTCCGTTAGGTCCGTAGGTAGAGTAGTAGCCAGGACCGTTAGCATATGATAGGATGGTATAGGGTAAGTTATCTTCTGCTGGACCATTAGCTAAGCCAGTAATGTCTTGATCACGGAACTAAAAGTAAACAAAGAAATAATTTTTAATTTCTGTGTTAGAAAAATGTTAAAATTATTAATGAAATACTAAGTCCTGCGTCTTGAAATTCTAAATTGGTGTTAAAATCGCAAAAGAATGTCGAAGAAGTTTCCTATATTTGTCATTATAAAATTTCTTGCGCTTATGTATTAAATAAACAACTTACCGGATAACCATTAATTGTCATTGTATGCGAATGATCTGAGGTCACAACAATCAATGTATCATCTTCAGAGAACATTTCACGTGCCACACGCACCGACTTTGCAAACTCCTCAGTATCTTCCAGAGATTTACGGGCTCTGGTATCATGATGAGCCATATCAATACGGGCACCCTCAACAAACAAAAAGAATCCCTTGTCGTTTTTCTTCAAAACTTTCAAAGCTGCCTCGGTCATTTCACTCAACGAAGGATTTGCCAACGCTATATGTCCACGTGCCAAGTCACCATGGTAGGGGCAGTGAGAGGATGAGAATAGACCCAACAAATACTCTGTGTTATCTAGATCCAGCATGTTGAGACCCTTGCGGGACCATGCATAACTAGCATTTACATTTTGGTTACGTTTATCTTCCAACCATTCGTTAATCAAATTACGACCATCGGCACGTTCACCGCGTATACCTTCTTCATCTCTGACGCTGGCATCAATGAAATTGCGGCGACCGCCACCCATTATAACCTTAAGTTTACGACCGACATCCCATTCAACCAGTTGGCGGGCAATATCCACATTATCCTTGGGACTGCAATTGGCGGACATAATATCAGCATCATTCTCCCAACCCCGTTGAGCAGTATGGGCATATACACCAGCTGGAGAAGCATGTGTTACTCGTGCCGTTGTAACCAAACCAGCATCTTTGCCGGCATCTTGAGCCCATTTAGCAATACTGTCTACCCAATTGGCCGGATTCTGACCATCCGTACAGTGGTAACGCTTAACGTTGGCATTCACTCCAATAGTACCGTAGTTACCTTTGACACCACCCAAATATGCGGTAGCCGTACAGGCCGAATCAGCCACTTGACGATCAACACAATAGGTTTTCGATAGACCCAAATAGGGGAATTTTTCAAAATATACTTGTTGCGAACTATCACCCATAAGATTTCTAGTGGCTGTTACAGTGTGCACCGACATACCGTCACCTAAAAACATAATGATATTTTTGGCTTTCTTGGTAGATGCCGTTTCAGTCTGCTCCAACTTTTGTGCCAGCGTATCTTGGGCTTTATTAATCCAGAATTCGGTTTTACGCTCGGCTTCATATTTCAGAGGGTGAGGTTTGGCTGCACGTACAGATGGATGATCTATAAAGAAGATAGATTATCAGATTTTTTATTGATTTACTTGAATTATTTACTTGAATATTAAAATAGACCTAGCATTAGCATTTCTATAGCAACAATGCATCGAAATATTGATCAAATTTGTAGTTATAGATAGAAGAGTCGATATAGCCATGTCCGTCTCTCGGTGTGTATATTAAAATCAACTGTCCAAAGTCCCCAATTGTTCTGCAACAACATTTAATTCTAATTCTTGAGAAAAACAATTAAAACAAGAAATCTTATATACCCTTCACCAAATTATACTTCAAAATAAAAATTTTAAATATTTTTAAGTAAACAACATTTTTTTTTTGTGCAGTTTTTTAATTTTTTGTAAAAAAAAATTTTTGAATTGTTTTTTTAAATTTAAAATTTTTTTTTTTAAAATTTAAAAAATTTAAATTTTTTTTTTCAATTTTTTTTAATATTTAGCGAAAAAAGAACTTGACCCGTTGTAGGTCCAACTTACTATGATTTTATATACGCCATTGCAAAGGTCTTTGAAATATCTATCATTAGATATACATATTGTCTATATTAATGACTTAGTAATCCAGATAAAGGTCAAAAATAGGTCAAAAATCGAGGTTGTCCTGGTTTGTTCCTCATGTCTCAGCCATTTGTGGACCGATTTTGCTGATTTTAAAAAGCAAACTTGTCGAAAGCATGTCTGACAGAACTTTCGAAGATTTGGATCCCGAAGATATCTGGGGTCTTCAGAAAATTGATTTCAACAGACAGACGGACAGACAGACGAACATGGCTTAATCGACTCCGCTATCTATAAGGATCCAGAATATATATAATTTATAGGGTCGGAAATGAAAAATGTAGAAATTACAAACGGAATGACAAACTTATATACATATTCACTTCTCACGAAGCTGAAGGGTATAATTAAATGTTGCAAAAAAAAGATTTATTACCAAGTTTAAATGAACTTTTATGATGAACTTTCTTTTAAAATAAATCAATTTGAACAATAATTTAAGTCACATGTTTTGTTGGGCGGTTCATATTATTGAATTATTATTGATTTACCAACATTATTAAAACGCTTTATTTTTGAAAAATAATTCTGTATTTTAAGCAGTGTTATCAATTCGTAATCACATTAAAAGATTTGTTATCATAAAAATGATTGAGCTAAATATATGTATTTGTTATTCATATGTTTCTACAAACAAAAGAATATTGATTGCAAATCGGTCTCTAGATCTTGTCAATGTAACCTTAACATAGACCAATTTTCCTATGGTCATTTTCTGAGTCCGTCCATCTATGTAAACCTTGTAAAAAACAGCAGATCCCAATTTTGAAGATAGTTCGATGGAATTTGGCACGTACTTCTTTATTGACCTAGGCCTATTGAATTTTAATTGAATAGATCCATTATATCTCCTAGACCCCATTAAAATATCCTCCCGGAATAGGAATTTATAGGTCATAATATATGATTTATATATCCATACAAATGTTGCAACAAGTAGTATTATATAAAAAGAAATCAATCACTTTTAAAAAATTTGTGCAGATCGGTATATAATTAATCATAGCTGTCATATAAGGCCCACTTCTGTAAATAACTTTAACAAGCATAACCCCCATTTTCTCAATATTAAATTTTCCTCCAATTAACATTTTTTTGTATGATAACTGTCAGTTTACCGTCACTATAAAAAATAACCAGAGATTGAGAAAATGTGGGTAAGTGTCTTAAAAATTTTGGTATTCAAATAAAACAAATTATGAACACAAATTAGTTTAGTATACTCAAATAATACGCCGATCGGTTTATAATTGAATCGTTTATTTCAAAAACCAGTCAAGCAACAAACATTCCCATAAAACTCTTCATATCTAACTAAGTAGGATTTTAGAGCTTGTAAATCTTTTATTTTTTCACACTTATTGAGACCTACAACATTTATGAAAAACAAAAAATATTAGAGCCTAAATAGTATTAAGTACATAGTACGAAATAAATCAATAGACTTCTTTCTGCACTATACACGGATTTCTCGGCCTTGTTTCACCATAATAGGGGCGTAGTTTTTTTTAAATTTTTTTTGCATTAAATGATACAATTACCTTTACAAAGTATTAATCGCCCAATAACTCAATTTTGATATTTTGTTGCTTGACTGATTTTTGAAATAAACGATTCAATTAGTCATAGCATACATATAACGCCCACTTCCGAAAGTCATTAATCAAAACTGAATAAATCTTTCAGAAGCATTGATAACGAGATAAAATTTAACTCAAATAAGTTTTATATATTCAGTGATCGCAGTTCCCATTTCAGAAAACCACTTAATCTTCTATCTATATAAATAAAAATCAAAATGTCGTTCGTTGATAATTGCATCAGTTGAGAAAGGACGGACCGATTTAAACAATTTTTTTTTTAAATGTTGGTCATAGTCCAACTTAGGTTTTTACGGAATGAAAAACTTACCACGCCCACATTTTTCGATTTATCTAAAATCGGTAAACGGCTACACCGATTTGGCTAATTGTATTTTGTTTAAGTGTTCGTAGTTATCCAATTTAAGCTTTTACTGAAGGAAAAATTGACCACGCCCACTTTTTTCGATTTATCTAAAATCGGAAGTAAAATTGTTCATGTTAGCGATTGTCGAATTTCATGAGAAAAACACAAAATTTTACAATATAAATCTGTATTTTACACGCTTGAACGTGAAATTCTTTTATTATTAACTGCTTTATTAAAATATATATTCCTGACCAAAAATCGATTTTTATATAAAAAAAACTCAAAATATCTAAATTCGCTAATAACTTGGCCAATAAGCGTTTAATCAAGAAAAGGAGTTCGATATGTGATCACTCATATTTCTGGCCAAAAATCGTTTTTTTATATAAAAACTCAAAATATCTAAATTCAGTAATAACTTGGCCAATAAACTATTAATCATTAAAAGGAGCTCGACCAAAAATCAATTTTTTATATTTAAACTCAAAATATCTAAATTCGCTAATAACTTGGCCAATAAGCTTTTAATCAAGAAAAGGAGCTCGATCTGTGATCACTCATATTTCTAGCCAAAACTCGATGTTTTATATAAAAACTCAAAATATCTAAATTTGCTATTAACTTTGCCAATAAGCGTTTAATCAAGAAAAAAGGCTCGATCTGTGATCACTCATGTTTCTGGCCAACAATTGAATTTTATATAAAAACTCAATATATCTAAATTCGCTAATAACTTGGCCAATAAGCGTTTAATCAAGAAAAGGAGCTCGATCTGTGATCACTCATATTTCTAGCCAAAAATCGATGTTATATATAAAAACTCATATCTAAATTCGCTAATAACTTGGCCAATAAGCGTTTAATCAAGAAAAGGAGTTCGATCTGTGATCACTCATATTTCTAGCCAAAAATCGATTTTTTTATTTAAAAACTCAAAATATCTAAATTCGCTAATAACTTGGCGTTAGACAAGGAGTTCGATCTGTGATCACTCATATTTTTGGACAAAAATCGATTTTTTATATAAAAACTCAAAATTTCGAATTTTTTTTAAAAAAAAAAATAAAAAAACTGCAAAAAAAATAAATTTTTTTACCTAAAAATATTTAAAATCTTGTTTTTAATTTGGACAGGACAACGTCTGTAACGAATAAATCTCTTAAAATGTCTGATTAGAATTGGTGCTGGGCACACACTTCCCACTAAAAGCAGTTACGATTTATCGATAATAGACTCAGGGTTATTAAGTGGCTAACAGTCTAAGAGCCTTTATTAATAGTTATCCTTTAATGTCAAATCGTTTAAACAGTCTTTAAGTCTTTATTAATTCTGAAATTTTTTGTTTAATTTTCGACTAGGATTAACTCAATAACAGTGTGCCTATGAATTTGCTTTGTATTTAAGTAATTAATCATAATGTCTGGCCTAATGTTTTGCTGTTTTTTTTTCTATTTAATTGGAGGTTTATCGTTACGGAAAACGATAACCAGATATTGAGAAAATGGGGGTTAAGTCTTTATTATTTCTCAAATTTTTTGTTTGATTTTCGACTAGGATTAACTCAATAACAGTGTGCCTATGAATTCGCTTTGTATTTAAGTAATTAATCATAATGTCTGGCCTAATGTTTTGCTGTTTTTTTTTCTATTTATTTGGGGTTTATAGTTCACTTAGGTACGAATTTCTTGAAAGTCTAAAATCCTTTGTAGTCACAAAAAAAAACATGGATTCTATATAGATATTAAGACAAAGGCATGGTTTTCATTTCACTCGTATTTATTTAATGTTGGTAAAATTCACCACAAAAGTTAAATTTTTTATAAGTTTTCAAAGATATTAATTAAATTCATTTTTCGTATAATAAATTAATACTGTCCGTAGTTTGTAAATTACAGATATTTCGTTTTTGTCATATGATGAAAATCGGTTTATTCTTAAAATCCACTCTTAACATGTCTCCCTATTTTTAAACAACTCACCATGATCTCTAGCCAAAGCGGAACCCGCTACAAGTACCACAAATAAACAAAAACTTAAAAACTGATGAGCCATTTCTATTTAGTTCTTTGGTTTAATTACCACCGAGTAACTAAATGGCCAACAAACCAAATTGCACTAAACCCTAATCAGTATAGAAATCATTATTGAAGTTCTTAAGAAATAATCAATTCGAAATGGACTAATCTTATCGATAAATGTTAAGCCTTTTCTGAAACAGACGTACACATTCACGCTATCAAATACACGGACAAGTTTTTATTTCTAATCGGATGTTGTAAATCTTCAATTCATATTTCCAGCGCATTCAATTTGCGCTATTTGATTTTATTTTTGAGAAATTTATTTATTAGTTTTTTTTTAAATTTCTAAAGCATAGTTATTAAAATAAATATAAAATATGTTTGTTGTGTTTGACTTTTTATAGAAAAATAGTAATTTACTTTTTTTTTGATTGGTGTTGTTTTATACTAATGTATTTTACTTTATCCATGTGTGCATGTCAATCGAAATCACTCATGAAAGCTGTCCATTTTTTTAATACTCACAACCCCATATATAGGGGGGTATATTGATTTTATTATTCTTTTTGTAACACTTTGAAATATTGGTAAATATAAAAGTATTTATGAATATTCTAGGTTCTTATTAAATTCTATGACGATCTAGTTGTGTCAGTTGAAGGCACGATATAACCTAGTGGAAAGAACCTAGGGGCACGCATATCCCCCCAAATATTGCGTATTGAAAATGGGAAAAATCGGTGCAACCAAATAACAGAAATATAAAATCGAAAATAAACATTTTTGTCATTATTTGTTTAAAATAAATAAATCGTAATTGCATTGTATTTCATCGGGAACTTCTTTTTATGTTTAATATTTTGTAATACACAATTTTTAAGTTAGCTTTCATTAATAATCAAGTTTTGTTTAGCTCTATTCAAATTAACAGTGTTTTCCATAACTTTCAAAGTGGGTTAATTTCGATTTTTGTGCTGTTATTAATATTGTTACGTTTTTACCTTTTAAAACCGTTGGTTTATTTGCTTTAAATAAAGCAGATACTTTTGATTGCAAATAAAAGCAGTTTAGTATTTTAAAATTGCAACAACTTTTTATTTATTCAAATTTACACAACAACACACTGTGGTTTAGAAACTTTTTTTTTGGAAATAATTCGGTATCTTGGCAACAATTGGAGATATTGTTGCGAAATTTCACATGGTTTGAGCTGAGGTGTTTTCAAGCTTCCTAGCACTAATGAGGCCCGTGCGTAGCCCCTCAAAGTTGGTCACCTCGGGTCTCAAATTTTTAAAAAAAAATCGCCAAAAATCCATTTATGATCCAAATGAACTGAAATTTTAAATATAAATAGTCCCTGAGTCCTTGAGATCTACAAAAAATATGCTTACAAGAGATATTCAGGTTTATTGATTTATTTTTTAATTTTGCTCAATCTTTCTATGGTTTTTTTAATATGGCGGTCCTACGGAGGGTCGAAAATTATTAAAAATTAAAAATTAAAATATCAGCAATATTGGCGATAAAATTCTAAATAAAATAAAAATAACTTTCTAACAGTTATCTATTCCCTATAAAAAGTTATACGTATCCAAAGTTGGAAAGTTTTTTCCCAAAAAATCCCATATATTTATTATTTTGTAGAAAAAAATTTCTTCGGGACTATATAGAATTTGTATATGATCCGAAAAGACAACTTAATGCGGACATATCACCCCCCAGACCTATCTAAACTTGACCAATTTAAAACAAAAATTCGGTTTGAATAAAAAATTCTAAAAAGGCAAAACACCGATCCATGAAAGAGCTCCAAATTTGTATAACCCCATATGTTTCTTAAATACTTTTAAATGTTTTTACTACCACACGGTAAATAACGTCACAGTAGGCACTTTTCTAAAAAAAACTCAGTTTTTGGAACACATTTTCACCGTTTTAGGAATTTCGGTATTTGAAAATAAAAAATGTGAAAAATTCTAATGTCATTGATTTAAGGACATTTGAGTTTATATTGGTTTCAAATTTTGTTATGATATCTTTAACTGTTCAAATTTTACATTAATTCAAAGTTTATATTTTTATTTGTGGAAATCACCATATTATATTTTCTTTTTAGTTTTTAAGGTAAGTGACGTCCCAAATTTTTTTTAATTTTACTAAAATATCAATCCTCAAGTCATAAGGTTTTCAACAATATCAAATACTTGTATAAAAACCCATTATTTACTTCTCAGAAGTTCCACAAACATTGCCCCCTTTGACAAATTAATGGATGCAATATCTGATTAGAATTGGTCATAGTGCCCAGCACACTTCCCACTAAAAACAGTTATGATTTATCGATAATTGACTCAGGGTTATTAAATGGCTAACAGTCTAACAGCCTTTATTAATAGTTATCCTTTAATATTGTAATGTAAAATCGTTTAAACAGTCTTAAAGTCTTTATTATTTCTGACAAATGCACATACTTAAATTACACTTTATAACGTACAATAATGCAGTTGATGTTAAATCTAATAGCGCCTATGATAAACTCGCTACCAACTACAACTGCTGCCACTATTTATACACAGCGCCATCTTCCTTCCAGTATCTTCATGAATTATCTTAAGGGTACTGCTACAATCAATATTGCATGCTACGCGTTCAATAAATGTTGCGATACTGGATCTCTGCGGTCAATATATGTATATTGAACCTAAAGGACAAAACTAGAATGCTCTATTTCTAGAGCTTTCAGCAGCTTCAATATTAATGTTAGCAGTTTAAACATTTAGTGTTGCCATACTTACAAACAATGCTAATAACTGTGCGCTATCAACATTGTTGATAATTAGAAGCTTCTACTTACGGACATGTTTATAAACATGATGAATGCTGCAAGCAGTCGTAACAGTATGTTAAATTCAAATTGATAGTGCATTTTCGTAACAATATAAAACTCCTTTTAAGCCGGATTAATCTCGAAATTGTAAAAAATAATAAAAAAAGGAAATTTCAAAACACAGAGGCTTTTCTAGTCAAAACATTGGTTTCCGATGTGTTAATTGTTGCTGGTTTATCAGCGTAAATCAATGATTTCTCGTTGCCACACAGGAAATAATCGAGACGAGTCAAACCTTGGAGGCCAATTGACAGGCCCACTTCTCTAAATGAAGTTGTAAATTTGGATAATTTGGTAGTGTTGTTCAAGCATCAATTGATTTGCCAGAGAATACTGATCATAAATGTCAAAAAGTGAGAGCAGTATGACAGTTCTAAGTTCTATCGGGCTTAAAAAAACATCCTTTTATAATATTTTGCTATCTGTAAATTAGAAATTTCAAATATTGCAAAATTTGACCTTCTGACTTTCATGATTTGGGGGTATATTTAAAATTATATTCCATATAAATTGTATTTAATATTCATTACAATTGCATTTCAATTTAATTTCTGTTATATAGGATACAAAAAAGTGCCAAAACTCGATTATCGCCCGTTTTACCCCCTTAAAAGTTCAAAAATCCAAAAGTACCACACACCTGGCCACTTATTTTTTTTGTTTTTGATTTTGAGTTGGATGATTTTACCCCTTTCAAATTCAAATTTCCAATCTTAAGTGTACTACACATCAAGCCATACAAATTTTCAAAAGTTTAAGTCCGTCCGCCTGACCGTCCATCCATGTAAAACTTGTAAAAGAACAGCATAATTTCAGTTATATAGGATACAAAAAAAGTACGAAAACTCAATTTTCGCCCGTTTAACCCTTTAAAAGTACAAAACTCCAAAAGTACCAATTATTTTTTGTATAAATTCAGATTAAGTTGGATTTTGATTTGGATGGAGATACCGATTTTACACTTTTTTCCAATTTTTACCTCCATTAAATTCGAATTTCCAAAAATTCCTTATTGCCATACAAATTCTCAAAAGTTGAAAATTGGGAGAAAATTTTGTCTGGGAAAATTCGAAAATCGGCTTCGCGAATGAACCGAATGGTGCCTAAAACCATCTTCACAAAATTGCCTTCCTAATGAAACCGGTTTGGAGCTTATCAATGACTTCACGTTGCCACGGACATATACCCACAATAAACCCCAAAGAAATATTCTAATTTAAATGGAGTTCTTAAACTGTCTCTCTAACTCCGCGTAGATCGTTGAGACATTGATCTCTTTGTTGAAGCAATGTTGTTGTAGTAATAAAATGTATCTTATATATCGTTGTGATAATGAGTTTTTCTGATGAATCCTTAGGACTTGAGGAGCTTCAGAGTATATGATATGTAAAATTATATAAGATCACCATTCACTAGTAATTAAACTAGCGAAAAGTAATACAAAGGGTGTAAATGAAAGTTGATTGGCGTCTAATTATTCCTAGTTCTTCTAGTGTATTCTCTAACTCAAAAAGTAATTCCATAGATTGCTGAGAGTACACTAATGAATTCTAGGTGTGTTTATGACGTAACCAAGTATATTGTATGTACAGATACGTACTGTTTGCTATTGCATTTATGTAGAACGGATATGTACCAACTATCAAATGAACAATTTCCGCTTCAATGATTTTTAATTATAGATGCCAAATTGGCGTTAACATAGTTCTTATATAGTTGAAAGTAAATAAGCAAAAAGTACATACATATTAATAGAACACAATTTTTTTTTGTTGAAATTTTTTATGACGACATGATGACATACAAATCAATATCTAATGACAATTTAAGCAATTAATGTAAACATAATTAGAAAACGTTGTAAATTTAAAATATGTTAATTAATTTCTCCTGGAGTTTTTCAAATTTTAACAACTATTAAATTGAGATGTTTCTGATGCTAATGAGAACTGTTTCGAACAGCATGAGACCATGAGACATCAAGAAATATCAAATTTATAATGAAGGATACCTGTCGCTTTTTTATATCTTATATTAAACAATATTATTTATAACAATAGAGTTTTACATATATTTTTTTTATTCGTCACAAGTTAAAAAGTTATGATCGGCAGTGATAAATCTTAAATACCACTACTAAAACTTAAAGTGTGTCATTTTAAAGAATATAAATATTGACATTGTCTCTAATGTAAATGGCCCTCTTAAACAAAATTCTTGAAGTTTGGCTCCTAAGATTCCTCCTTGTAAAGGGTGTTTTTAATAGAAGCAGAGAACTTTCAATTGAAATAAAACAGAGAAACACGTTTTGCATATCCATCCAATTGGCTTTTTAATTATATAATTATATGGCATTAATGTTTAAATATGTATGTATTCGGGCATGTGGCGTCTGCAGGTCCAATTTTCACATACTTCGTCAGGTAAAATATTGAATATAATATGATAGGAAAGGTGGCGATTATATTGATTTTGTCTTTTCATTTGTAACTAATGAAAATATTGGTCATTAACTCCATAAATCCTTAAATAACGATCTACTATATCTGTCTATTGACACGATTACTCCATTACCCCTCTTGGGAGCATTTGGCTTCCACAAAGCATCACCATCTTATACGATTTGTTTGCAGTTATTTTTTCGCGTATTTGTAGATTGCTCTGTCCGAGTTATTGGAGTATCGTGCGTCTCCATGTACGGTTGTGCCATTAGAACCATTCTATTATAATTTTGTATCAGTTTCGTTAAACGGTTGTTGTTAAAGCTACGTATACACGGTTATCATATTCTTACAATATTGTCAGAAAATGTTCAATAAATGGTTAACACCCATATGTTTCAACATAAGTTCTCATGGTTGTGTTAACCATTTTATGAGCATGTTCTGACAATATTGTAAGAATATGACAACCGTGTATACGTAGCTTAAGTAGCTGTAGCTGGTCTAGGACAGAGATGCCAATTTCATAGCACAATTGTGCAAGCTAACCACACATATATTCTTATTCTCTTTGATTTAGTAGTCACTGAGACAGCGACGAATGAACATGCTAAGCGAGTGTATTACTATTTTTTATATTTTTTTAATTTTTTGTTCATGATCACTGAAAGAAATATTTGGATTATTGAAGTTTTGTATATTTCTCCACCTCAATTTACTTCTGTGAAAATTTTTTTTCAGATTTGAAATGATTTTAATCAAAACAACGTAATAAAATAAGCAAAACAAATATTTTACGTATTTTAAATATTTACAAATTTGTCGAAAATGACTAATATCGAAGTCTCCATTAATGAGCTGTGTAATATGTCGCAGACAATTTGATTATGATTGTTGACTTGATTATTATTAACAAATAAAGCCTTAACAATATTGGCATCTTTTATTTAGTTTACTAAACTTTTATTTCAGTGGAGCTCTCTTTCGCTCACAAACACAAATATAGTTCTAGCTTTGGACATCTCTGGTCTAGGATAATGGGGATAATCGTTGCCTTGAAACAACGCCCTTTGTGTATTTGGTGTAGTGATGGACAACCTTGCTAATTCTTTGATTCCTACCCTTTTCACAGGGGGTAATGATATTATCCTCTTTTCTATGGGGAGGGGGCTTCTTAAATGGATTCTTTAGAGGGTGTTTATTTTAAAAACTTAAAAACCATGATGAAAATTTGTTCGTCCTGTTGATACGATAGATTTCAATATGCATTCGTTGCTGGTTAAGTTTGAAGGGAATAAATTGAGAACACTTACGAAGGGTTACTATTTCCAGATTCACAAGCGTAGAGAATTAGTGAATTAAAACAATAATTAAATATGCTGATTTTCGTATGTTTTGAGGCAGAATTAGATTTCCATTTCCTTGGTGAAAAACAAAATTATCACACTTCTGCAAGCTCAGTTGTTTGTATTCAAAAGCTTCTGTTGTTCAGGGTGTTACAAAACATTATTGAATATTATTCAAATTTATTCTCGGACCATCTTTTGCATCGATCTCAAGGGATATCAGCTTATCGGACAAATGATGACGACTTGGAGACAGGAGAATAATATCAGCAGCGTATTTCAAGTCCTCAATTACCTCAAGTAACAAGTGTTTGCTCAAGATGTGGCTTCATTTCACATCCTGGTATAAAACCTGAATATGAAAATCATTTTTTGTAGAACTAAGGTCATAGAAAATTCTAATAAAGCCATATAGAAGGGATATTGCCATTTGTCGATTGTAAGATTATTTTTCTCAATCAGTTTGAATGATATACGCAGGAATTCAAATCTTAAGTATTTTAATTTTGTATCAGAAAATTTATTTGTCTCCCTTACTCACTGCAATGATTATTTATTGTAATACACCTTAAATTGTAGCATTCGGAGATCTCCTTGCTTCTGAACATTGCCTATGAATCCCTCTTTTAGTCGTGAATTAGTATTAAGAGAGCGGCAAATGATTGTGATGGCAGGGAGCAAAATAATTGTTGCTTTGGATAAATCGTCTTTCTGCATCTCAATGGTTATATAGTCGACTCCCTTTAAAGGACACAGTGTAGCAAAGTCATGCCTCAATGTGTGAGATATGCATGATTAGATGTCTGTAAGGCTTGCGAGGAAAATTCCTGATGATCACCACTTTTTGAATTTCAGCTTTCCTCACAAGCTCTCCTTTGTGAACTTTTCGTTGTTAGATGAAAGGTGGGCAAAAGGTGGAAAAGAAAATCAACACCGAATAGACCAAATCTAAGCGTATCAAATCAAGACTGTGATGCGTATGTCATAATATGAAATTTTGGCCTTCTGGGACTTTAGCTTCACTCCCATACAATTAATATTGCTTGCCAATATGGGCGGCAAAAGATATCTCAAGAAAATTAAATGTTATAAGTATGAGTATTTCAAGACAAGTCAAGAAGATTTCAGTTCCATAACAATAATAAACTTTTAATATAAATTGATACATTTGATTTCTATAAGTCTTTGGAGAAACACCCAAATCAACCTCAAATATGGATCATTCTCTAGCAAGGCAATACGAGCTTTCATAGTTCGACTAAAACAACCACTCACAGATGGATTTAAATTAATTATTCATAGCTTTCTATTAAATATAGGGTATATAACACCATGCTGCAGTAATTTGTACACATGAACAAATCGGTACATAAGTGATAGTAGAGACCAATTATAGTAAAACACTGCGTACTCAGGTTTTCTTGATCGGGTCAGATATTCTTTTAAATGGACTTTAAAATTTCAAAGCACCAAAGCTTATGGAGAATGTGTTCCATCGGTTTTAACGAATGGTTTGGGCGGTTCAGAAGTGGTAATTTTGACACGGAAGACAAAGATCCAGAATTTGAGGCATTACTCCATGAAGATTGATTACAAACTCTAGAAGAGATTGAAAAATCTTTGGAAGCTACTCAAGCAGCAATTCAGCAGGATTTATCCAAAGGCAGACAAATTAAGTACCATATGAACTGAAGGCGAGAGACCTTGAAATACGATTTTGCATGTCCGAAATTATGCTTGAACTAGGGTATTCGAATTATTCGATTTTTCTCTTGTTCGAATAAAACGAATAAGAGATTTTAACTTGTTCGAATAATTCGATCACACGTTTAAAATTAATCGAATTATTCGAATAATTTAAATTTTTTAAAAAAAGTAAAGAATAAAGTTTTGATGTTCGTTTTTTAATATTTTGTTAAAGAAAAACAAAAAATAACGTTAAAGTTAAAAAATCAAGTATTGATAATGTTAAAAAACATTTGAAAACAAACTCCATCATTAAATTTTCAACAGAAATATTCTGATCAGATTAACTTCCGAACAATCTACAAAACAATTGACCAGCAAACCCTCCAGTTTCCGTTTTGGTGCTATGCTTTTTACAATATAAACGTATTAGGAATTTTTTATGTCGTTCATTAATTTGGGGTTTAAATTGAGTAACTAATTCTTTAGTAAATTAATTATTCACTATTTCTAAATTATTATTCATAACAAATTGTATTGTACATCAAGATCTATCAACGTTGCCGAATCTTTGCTTGGGGGATTACACAATAAAGGAAGTCTGTCCAAAGTTTGATATCATTGTCAGTGAATGTGGCTAATTTGAAGTCAGTTGACGCATTTACAAATACGAGAAAAGTTTATTTTCATGTTAGACAAAGATGTTCAACGATGTACAAAATTATGTAGAAGACGAACTCCATGCTTTTCTTGCAACAAAACGTTAGTTTGCAATATTTTGTTTAACATTAGATTTATTAAATATTTTGCAACACTTACGTACGTGGTTATAACATCACTTATATACATATATTTTACGATCATGGCCTTCATCTATTTCAATGTAATCATTATAAATGTCATCCTCAATATCACTTTCGACGACCGTTTCAAAATCACATTCAACACCACTTTAATGTAAGTTAATATTTTGATTATTAATTGCAATTCTTCTAATATTTCGCCAGCTAAATATCAAATATTTTATTCTGTACCTTTTATTTTCATTGGTTCAAGTCCTAAGTTAAAAATTTTGAAAGATTTGTTTCTAGAATTGTAACTTCTTGCAGTATTATTTATATATTTATAGAAGGAGCTATCGGAACACTCATCTACAGTCCCTTTGTCTTTAGTTATTTGTCGAATTTCAGAAACAATAAAATTTTTGTGAGTCATTATCACAAATTTTAAGCAATTTTATAAATTTAAATATGTATATATGAACATTTATTCGTTTTATTCGATTATTCTACATAAAATTGTTCGAATTATTCGTTATACGAAAATGGCCATTTTTAACTTGTTCGAATAATTATTCGTGAGAAATTATTCGATTAATCGAACGATCATTAGTCGAATGAATACCCTAGCTTTAACGCTATAAAAGAAAATAATTAATGCACCAAATGAAAAATGGATCCATTACAACAACCCAAAGTATAAGAGATCGTATGTGAAGCCCGGCCAGGCCAACCAGCCGAAACGACATGCTCTGTATTTGGTGGGAGCAAAGGCTCCTATTTATTATGAGCTGCTGAAATCTGGCCAGAACATCAGAGGGAACCTGTACCCAATGCAACTGATTGGTTTGAAGCGAGCATTGTCCGAAGAACGACCAGAATATGCGGCCAGACACGAAACCGTAATATTCCAATAAGGAGGAAACATTATTTTTTTAAAAAAAAAAAAAAACTATTTTAGACTCAGGTGGAAAACTTTTATTCGATACCCATTTTTGGATCAAATATATATGTATATGAAAACGGCTTATCCTTTTAATTTGTATAATCCATTTAAAAGGACATCTTACTCGATGAAGACTTTTCCGTATGGAAAATATGTATATTCAAATTGTTACATGGTGTAATATACAACCCCGCCTTTTAATACAAAAAATACCTGCTAAATTAATTTAAGTAAAGAAATATTTCTTTCTTAGCTTACGTCACCGTTTACCTTATTTTTAGTCCATTTCGCAATTTTTATGTATGGTGTAAGCTTCATACTCTATTGTCTGGGCTTGTCATGTGGTACCCCCGTAGCTTTAATAAAAAATAAATATAATAGTCAAAGGATAACACAAGGAAATACTGGTATGACTTTTACAAAAAAAAATTTCATTTTGCTAATGGCCATTTTACACACAAACCAGATTACAATGGCAACATAAGCACTGAAAAAGCTTAACAATAATTTTGGATTTTACACTATATTTGTTCGCAATGTGTGGGTTGTATACATTCATTAGGGTAATAGGTATTTAAAAGGGGTTGGGGTAGTTAAGTTTATGTTTATAAATAAGTACCTTCCTAAAGTTACAGTATTATTTCTTACTTATTATTAGAAGTTAGCTTAATGTTAAGTTTTTAAATACGATATGGTGTTGGCATATCGGAGATTGAAAGTGCGAGAGATTGTGGAAGCCATAGGCATTTCACATGGCTCTGTGGGTTTTATTTTGAATGATCACTTGGGTATGAGAAAGTTTGTGGTCACAATCGACCACAAACTCAATCGTGTGATAACTTCGCAGGAGAATGTTGCGTTGTTCAACCGCACTATGGACGAGTTTTTATGTCACAAAGTTTCGTAACGAAACGTGGATCCACAAGAATCGGCTCCAAAGAAGACCAATGTGGGTTTGTCAGCCAATAAAGTCATGGCGACAATAAAGCCATTTCCGAATCTTATATACCCTTCACCAAATCATACTTCAAAATAACAATTTTAAATATTTTTAGGTAAACAACATTTTTTTTCCAAAGTTGTTTTTTCATTTTTGGGAAAAAAATTTTTTCCAATTTTTTTTTAAATTTTAAAATTCTTTTGTTTTTAATATTTAGCAAAAAAAAGTTTTGGTGAAAAAAAAAATTCGGGTTAAAAACTATTTTTTTCGATTTTGAAATATATATCATTAGATATCCATATTGTCTATATTAATGACATAGTAATCCAGATATAGGTCAAAAATCGAGGTTGTCCTGCTTTTTCCCTTATATCTCAGCCATTTGTGGAGCGATTTTAAATAGAAACCGAGCCGGAAGAATTCCAGAGATATTGATGTATGAAACGTGTATGTAAGTTATTTGGGGGCTTCGGAAAGTGGATTTCAACAGACAGACGGACGGACATGGCTTAATCGACTCCGCTATCTATAAGGATCCAGAATATATACTTAATAGGGTCGGAAAATTATATTGTGGAATTTACAAACGGAATGAGAAACTTATATACCCTTCTCACGAAGGGTATAAAAAGCTACCGCGTTTGTCTAAAAAAAGTTCTTTTTCACCAGGACAATGCAAGGGTGAACACATGTGCACCAAGTACAAATCCAAGAGTTAGGCTACAAGTTGTTCCCTGATTGGCACTATTTTCCGGATTTAGTCCAGAGTGACTATTTCTTGTTTCCAAAACCTTAAAATATGGTTCGGCGGAAAGAGATTTGACTCAAAGGATGTAATCATCACACAAACAAATACCTATTTTGATTACCTCGACAAATCTTAGTATTTGAAAAGGATACAAAAATTGGAGAAACCTTGGACAAGGTGTATATAGCTCACAGGAGACTATGTTGAAAATTAAAATGATTTTGTATCCAAAAACTTGTGTTTCATTCAAAAAGTGACTGACACCTATTCACATCCGACACATGCAAAATAATGACTTTTGTTACGGTTTAAGTTTTAAACCAAAGGAAGTCCCTCTATTGGATGTATGACTTTAAAATGCGGGATTTTTTCATATTTTTAGCTTTTATTTTGAAATAAGTATTTGTACAATATAAATTTATTTAAAGTATTGGTTATTGTTGGCTTTGACATTTTCCCATTGGATACTCTGTTCCAAAGTGCGTTCTGCATCGATCGGAACAAATAGTAGTCGGACGGGGCAAGGTCTGGACTATAAGGCGGGTGAGGCGAAATTTCCCAACCACTTCATTATAAATAGTTTTTAACAGGTATTTTGAAGTCAAGACCGAATCAATTTGGGATACTCTCTTCTAAGGTGAAGCATTCTGCATTGATCGAAGTAAATATTAGTAGAACAGGGCAAGATCTGGAGTCGGGTGAAACGAAACTCCTAACAACTTCATTACTAATGTGCAGTTTACATGGTACAAATCCATGAACTAGGCTACGAATTGCCCTATCATCCGCCCTATTCTCTGGATTTTGGATTGTTTCAAACCTGAAGAACTGGCACGGCGAAAAGATTCTTGACTTCAATAATGAAACAAGCAAATAAATAAATAAATATTTTGATGACTTCGACAAATCTTAGTTTTAGGAAGGGATATAAAAATTGGAGAACCGTTGGACATGGAGACTATGTTGAAAAACAAAATGATTTTTTATCAAAAAACCTGTGTTTCATGCAAAAGGTAACGAAACTCGTCAATCTTTATCTCCGACACATGCAAAATAATGACCGTTATTACGGTTTAAGTTCTAAACCAAAAATAGTGCTTCTATTGGATGTATGACTTACAAATGCGGGATGTTTTCAAATTTTTAGCTGTTATTTTGAAATACTTGTAAAATATTCATTTAAAGTATTGATCATTGATAGCTATGACCTTTTCCCATCTTTCTAGCCAAAAGAACTGTTCACTGTTTGAGGCCATGAACGAATCAAGCCAATTCCGGATACTCTGTTCTAAGGTGATGAGTATCCCAAAGAGAGCGTTCTGTATCGATCGAAACAAATAGTAGTCGGACGGGGCAAGGTCTGGACTATAAGGCATGAGAGGCGAAACTTCCCAACCACATCATTACAAATAGTTTTTAACAGGTATATTGAAGTCAAGTCCGAATCAATTTGGGATACTCTCTTCTAAGGTGATGCGTATCCCAGAAAGAGCGTTCTGCATTGATCGAAGCAAATAGTAGTAGAACAGGGCAAGATCTGAACTATAAGTCGGGTGAAACGAAACTCCCCAACAACTTCATTGTAAATAGTTTTTAACAGGTATTGCAACATGTGGCCGAACGTTGTCATGATGGAATATTACGATTTCATGTCTGGCCGCATATTCTGAGCGTTTTTCGGCCATTGCTCGCATCAAACGAATCACTTGCGTCTGGCCAGATTACAGCAGCTTATAGTGGATAGGACCCTTTTACACCCACCAAGAGCATTACCTTAGCGCCATGGATATTTGGCTTTGGTGTCGATTCGGCTGGTTAGTCGGGCTTCAAGTAGGATCTCTTACGTTTCGGATTATCGTAATGCATTCATTTTCCATCGCAAGTAATGATTTGGTGCATTATAGTGTTCAAACATCATTTCGGACATGCACAATCGTCTTTCAACGTCTCTCGGCTTCAATTCGTATGGTACCCAATTTCCCTGCATTTGGATGTTTTGAAATTGCTGCCTGAGTTTGAGTTTGATATCAATTTTCATGTAGTAATGATTCCAATTCTTGGTCTTCAAACTTATTTGGCAGGCTTGCATAATCTTTGTCTTTCGTATCAAAATCTCTCGCACGTTGAAACCGATGGAAACCATTCACCATAAGCTTCAGTGAGCATTTTGGAATCTGTTAAAGCTACGTTTTCGCATACACCGTAATCGGCACCGAAAACGAAATTCCATACATTTGCACCGAAAAAAAGTTCGTTTTAGAACATTTTTTCGGTGCAAATGTATGGAATTTCGTTTTCGGTGCCGATTACGGTGTATGCGGAAACGTAGCTTAAGCTTTATTCATTTTGATTTTCTTTAAATTTGAAATAAAAAAATAATTAAAATAATTTCGTTCCTACAGCACCGAAAACAACTTACTCGAAGTTGGTTTCATTCCGGACCCAAATGAAAGGTTTTTCGTTACTGATCGGTGCCGTTTCGTTCCAAATTTTCGTTGCCGATTTCTGAAACGAACTTTTTTTCGGTGCAAATGTATGGAATTTCGTTTTCGGTGCCGATTACGATGTATGCGGAAACGTAGCTTAACACTGTTATTTTTTCGTTCGTAAATTCATAACATAATTTATTATTTAGCTTTTCGAAAATGTATTTAAGATTCAATAAAGGGAGACATAAAGAAGACTTAAAACTTTATCTACATTTCCAATGCATAAAAAAATTTCGAAATATCTTTCGATTTCTTGTGACAATATAAATCAATTTAAAGGACATCTTTAATACTTCAATCATCTGCTGCAGCTTTAGTATCTTAAATGCATTCGAATGCTGCAATATCCTAGTTGCACCACTGACATTAATAAACATTTCTGCTATAAATACACACTTGCATTGTATGTAGTATATGTATCTGTATATATGCATGTGTATTTGTGTATTTGTATTATCTAGGGTAGAAAAATCTCTACTTATGTAAGCCATTTCATTTATAGGTTACCAAAATGAAAGAGGCAATAACAAAAATAAAAAAAGAAGAAAAAAAATACAAACTCTATGCAACATTTATTATATGTTGGCCTAGATTCTCATGGATACATACATAAATAACCAATACATTTACACACATTTAAATACATACATATATATAACTATAGAAATAACCACACAAAGACATCTGTTCAAATTTAAACAACAACAAAAGCAACAAATACTCGTACTACTTATTTTAAAAGAGAACACGAAAACTAGAAACGGCTATATTCGCTTCACACCGAAGTAGAACATAAATTGTCACACCCATCTTATATAAATCATTGTTCAAATTGTTTACGCCATCAAGGGAATTTGGTTGTGCGAATACTTAGAAAACTATATTCCTTATACGTCCACGGGGCGTAAAGCATGTAGCACGAGAAGAACGTAATCAGTGCTGCCCCCAAATTTTCTAAAGCAAAAGTTTAAAATTTCTAAATGTTAATGATAACTGGTTTTTAAAAGGAAAACTGATATGTCTAATTTTATAAATGTTTAACAACTGAATTTGGCATTTTTCTAACAATAGTTCACATTTGAACTAATTGATCTTTCAGAATTGACTTCGTTAGGATACATGACTCACTTTACATATGGATTTCATTAGGACCTTTGAAATACTCGTAGTAATATACAAAACACTCCATGTATTACATCAGACAAATCCAATCAGATCCTTTAGTAAAGATTCCTTTAAAAAAAATTTATTTTAATCATTTCCTTTTATTTTAAAAAATCAGCCAAAAAATTCGAAATGTTATCTATAGAAATTGCCTTATTATGGTGTATACGCCGAAGTAGTGAGAGTAATTTTTAGGTCTATCTGGTTTAAACTAAGGATTTCATACTTACTAGTCTTCTAGCTGAATCAGATTCGCGTTGCTAGCCCTTAGAAAACATATGTTTTATATTGCATCAAAATCTCGATTTTAATATACAGTGTCTGACAAAACTAACCCCAAACCCTTATTTTCTGTAGCAGTAGTTGTAGCAGTTATCTATAAGTACAGGCCTTATAAAAAAGAAACGAATTATTTAAATAGAGTTTCCAAAAAACCGAAGGCTTCGGTAATTCATATTGTTTTTTTTTTGTTTTAGCTACAGAAATTGATTTAATAAAGATAAATTAAAATTACCATTTATTAAATATTTACCCCCGTATTCATAAAAAAAATTTAAATTTAAACAATGTTTTAAAGCAAAATTTCGCAGGCTCTACGCACTGCGACCCAAAGGATCTTTTGTGCAACCTTAGATTTTTTCTATTTGGTGAGAGATCAATTACGTCCCCCGGGGCCATTAAGGCCCTTCCGAGCCATTTAGTTCTGCAAATATCAGCATTGGGCAGTCACATAGAACATGTTCAGAGGTTTCGGCATGAAGTCCACAAAACCTGCACTGTTCATTCTCAACGTTACCTAACATAAATTGGTGATACTTCAAACCAATTATGTTAGGTAAGTTAAGATTTGAATACTTATTTGTAAATTTCTAATAAGAAAGATTCAATAAAGAAAAAAGAAACTGAAAAAAAAAATACTTCAAACCACAGTGTCCGGATAATAATCCAGTAATTATCCTCAAGTCACCCTTTCCGAGCGAAAGCAACGATCGGGATCTACGTCTGGATAGGGTGATGAATCGTTTGGACTGACTTAGTCCTGGTAGATTTCCCCAAAAACGGGCAAATTCCATTTCAACTCAAGAACGAATACGTTCCATAGTGTATCCACGTGGGATGCCAAAGAACGGTTCAGGACCTATAAACGAGCGTCGAGCGCCACTGTTGGCGCGTTGTTTAAATTTAAAAATTGTTTATGAATACGGGGTTAAGTGTTATAGAAACAAAATCATTTGATAATAGGTGTGTTCGCGTACTTTCCAGTAAAAAATATCCAGTAACTTTATTTTTGAGAGTAAAAATAAATTACTCTCAATCTGAAAAATTACAAAAAAAAGTACGCGAACAACAATTTGTAAAAATAAGTTTTTTTTTATTATAAATCAATTCAAAACGTTTGTATTGTGTTATTTTATATCTTTACTTTGCAAACTTGTAAATTGTATTAATTTTCAACTTTTTAGTTTTGTTTATATTTGCAACCATATGTTTTAAACATATTTTTACGTTGATATTTTTTACTGGACAAAAAATGTCCAGTAAAAAATATCATGTTCTCTATCTATGAACTGTCACTTTTAACACTCTCTTGCTCTCTCGTTACAAGTTTTTAAAAGTAATCGAACGGAATCCAGTAACTTCCAGTGATAATTTGTACAAATTATTACAAATTATCAAGTACGCGAACACTACTAATCTTATAAAAATTTAAAATAAAAACTTGACGGCTGTTCAAGAGAAAATTGGTACTTTTTATTTTAATGGTACTTATTTTATATAATAAATTATTTAGCTTATATATGTACATATGTACATTAAAGTTGGCTAGTATGTTTCTCAGAAGAACTAAACCAAAATAAGGAGTAAATTTTCGTTCTCAAAAAATTTTTGGAATTTTCTATAATATTGAACCTAAAGTCCGGAAATTACTTTGAAATTTTAAACTTGACAGGCGTTCAAGTGTGGAAAATTGGTGCTTCAGTGATCCAATCTTCAATTTTAATACATCTGGTGGCATTCCGGCTTGTTCCAATGAATTAAATTCTTAGTTCATTACTGTGTCAATCGATTTCTATTTCATTGTTTCGACAGGCAGTTTCAATTGAATTTGCTCATTGAGCTTGTTGACATCATAATTTTTTGTTGCCAAAATTGCAAGTTCCCACAGCCAATCCGAATTTTTGTAGTTGGTTGAAAGACTTGGGAATACCTTGTCTACAACGGCTTGAATATTCATTTCCATTTGGCAGAAGTTCGGCTGGAACGAAATCTCAATTGTGGGGGGATCAATTGGAATTTTTAAATTTTTTGAGAATGTTTCGGCAGAAGGGTCTTGCAGCAAATGCACACGCATGTTCGTCGATAGCGTTCGGCTTCTGTAGTTTAATTTCCAATGAAATAAATTTGAAGGAACCTCGCATCATCATTGGGAAGCGGGAGCAATGATCCAATTCTGTGGTACATTAGGCCTTGAACTTTAATGTTGGGCATGAAGCCGACGTTGTTTACGATATTAGTTGATTTGCGTTCTCTTTCTGTTTCCGAGTATCTAGACCTTTCCCGATTTTCCTGAAAACGTGATTCGCTTTCCACAACTATTTCAGCTGGTCTTCTTTCCCCTGATCTTCCGTGATTATGTTGTGTTTTTACCACAAAATTAATTTTTTTGACAAATTTATTTTTATTTCCAAAAATTTTTTTTTTTTGCCAAATATTTTTTGTCAACAATCGCAGACCTTGAAATCTTGTATATAAAAAAATTTATTTTTACAAGCCCACAGAACGAAAATCAAAAATCTGACTTTACATTGCTACTTTTCGTAGCCCCCAAATAACTTCCAAACATGATTGATACATAAATATATCGGGAATTCTTCCGGTTCGGTTGCTATTTAAAATCGAGAAAATCGGCCCACAAATGGCTGAGTTAAAACTAAAAAACCGGGCCTAGTTTGTATCTATATCTGGAATACTAAGTTATTAATATAGACAACGTGGATATCTAATCATTGATATTACAAAGTTCATTGCAACGATGTATATAAGGCTATAGTAACTTAGACATACAATGTGTCAAAATCGGAAAAAATATTTTATAATCAGAATTTTTTTTTAGAAAAATTTTTTTTTTGTCATATATTTTTTTTTTCACTAATTAATTTAAAAAATAAAATTAAAATTAAAAAACAATTTGGAAAAAAAATTATAAATTTTGAAAAAAAAAATAAATTTTGTTTACCTAAAAATATTTAAAAATTGTATTTTAAAGTATAATTAGGTGAAGGGTATATATGATTCGGCACAGCCGAATATAGCTCTCTTACTTGTTAAAAAATGATTCGAAAAAGCCGAATATAACAGGTGAAAACAGTTTAGTAGTGGTCACCGAATATGTTTCCAATTCGTCTGTATGTAAGCATACTAGGGTGGGTCGATTTAGCAATCGATATTGTGCCATCAAAAAAATTAAATCAGCCGATTTTTTTATTACCTATTAAAAAAATTAAAAATAAAAGTAAATTTTTTTACTTTTTCTGAAATTTCGGCGCTTCGAAAGTGTTTTTATACCCTTCACCTTCGTGAGAAGGGTATATATAAGTTTGTCATTCCGTTTGTAATTTCTACATTTTTCATTTCCGACCCTATAAAGTATATATATTCTGGATCCTTATAGATAGCGGAGTCGATTAAGCCATGTCCGTCTGTCTGTCTGTCTGTTGAAATCAATTTTCTGAAGACCCCAGATATCTTCGGGATCCAAATCTTCAATAATTCTGTCAGACATGCTTTCGAGAATTTTGCTATTTAAAATCAGCAAAATCGGTCCACAAATGGTTGAGATATGAGCAAAAAACCAAGACAACCTCGATTTTTGACCTATTTTTGACCTATATCTGGATTACTAAGACATTAATATAGACAATATGGATATCTAATGATAGATATTTCAATGAAATTTGCAACGACGTATATAAGACCATAGTAAGTTGGACCTACAATGGGTCAAAATCGGAAAAAAATTTTAACCCGAATTTTTTTTTTCACAAAAAAAAATTGAAAAAACAAAAAAAAAAATTTTAAAATTTAAAACAAAAAAAAATTCTTAAAATTTAAAAAAAAAAAAATTTAAATTTAAAAAAAAAAATTTTAAATTTAAAAAAAAAAATTTAAATTTAAAATAATCGAAAAAAAAATTTTTCCAAAAAATTAAAAAAACTGGAAAAAAATAAAATTTTGTTTACCTAAAAATATTTAAAATTTTGAAGTATAATTTGGTGAAGGGTATATAAGATTCGGCACAGCCGAATATAGCACTCTTACTTGTTTTATTACAAATCGGCTAAAAAAACAATATGAATATGTATGTAATTCATATTGTTTTTTTTTGTTTTAGCTACAGAAATTGATTTAATAAAGATAAATTAAAATTACCATTGGAACTGCCTTCGAACAAATATTCTATATTTCCAAATTTCTTAAAAATCCTTATAGGTACAAAACAATTTTGAAATATTCCATAAAAAATGTAATCAATATTCGACTTTTGATAATTTGTTATATTTTTTTGGTATTCTCACATACAATACATAAATAGTATTATTAACTACATACACTGAAAAAATAGTCTATTTTTGACAACGGAATTTGTTGCCAATCGAATGATTGAGTCTTCATGTCCGAAGTTTTTAGTTGCGGTTGCAAAATTTTAGCTTCGGTAACCAATATTTGGTTACTTCAATCGTAACTCATCTTTACGAACTGATTATCTGTTGGAATCTGTTTTCTCTGTGTATAAATCGAACGTGCTTGTATCCAAGTTCATAAATGCGGAAAATTATAATTGTTTTTAGCGATATTTGGTTCACAGTTGTCGTCGTATAATGATGTGATGCAATGGTTTTCCAATACCTACTTACATTCATACATACAGTACATGTGCAGATATGCATGCATTACATAACTAGAAACTGCATTCATGCATAAGAACATTTATTCATAAAGTCATATAAACTATCATTGCAATTCGCATGTGACTGACTGACGGATGGAAAGACAGACAGACATACATACTATCGAACGAATGAACGAATTGATAAATGAACTTTTTGATGGAGTATTTATTCTATGTTAAATACCATGGAATGACAAATTATACATACATAACTAAACATTAGGTTGAACCACCACATTCCAACAAAAATTTGAGGATATTAAATGGATGTTTAATTATTTTAATACTTACCATAATCAAAATTCGAAATTCTTATAAGATTAAACGTTTTTCAAAACAGTACCAAAAAAAAAATAGCTGAATTTTAATTTTAGTTGGGAACATAGGGAGCCAACCTAATATATATATGTACGTACTTATATGTAACGACATTTACAATGTTCATACTCACATATAAAATAGTTTTAGTTTCCAGCAGTTATGGGCGTACATTTGAGATAGAGTCTATAGTTATTTGTATCTATCCATGTATATTTGGAACAATGTATGTATATTCGTACATATATATGTGAGGATCCGCAGAACAAAAGGTACTTTTTCGCACATTTAAAATTTTTGGGAAAATTACTTTTATTTATTTCGCCCCCTTAAAAAACTGCATGAACCTGGAAATGGTAACAAGTTTCTTACTTATCAATAGATACATTTTACTGCCATAAGTCACAACATTAAATATTAAGGATGTTTGATATAAAACCATTTTATTATCGGAAAAAGAACCTTTTATTAAAAAATAAAGAAAAAAAGTACGTTTTGTTAAAAACAAAATTAAAAAGTATGTTTTTTATGAGTTTTTTTTAACGATAATATTTTGAATGAATGTTTTTAATCCTGATCTAATAAATAAACAAATTACACATTGAAACTAATAATTTTTTTTTTCATTTTATACTAGTGTTGTACATTTTGTTAAGCACAATATTTTTTAGAACCCATTTACTTAGTAAAAAAATGAAAATTTTGCTGACTTGATTGTTTCTAGAAGATTTCAACCCAAATATTATAAAAATACCAAAAAAACAATTTTTGATAAGATGCGAAAAAGTACCTTTTGTTCTGCGGCTCCTCATGTGTCTTTATATGTAAACACAGTGGCTTACAGTAAAAGTGAGCCACCACCTTTTTAGAAAATGGAAAATAAAGATTAAAAAAAATGTTGGTAAAAAAAATTCGGTTAAAAAAATATATTTTCCTGATTTTGACCCATTGACAGAATTCAATGAATGAAACTTTGTTATGCCATGTTTCCACGGCAGTCTGAATTACTTAATTCGCGTTTTGAATTACGATTGCGAATCAACCTGTTTACACGACAACATTCGTAATTCAGTTTGACATTTATTTATTTATTTATTTATTTCTTCTTCTTGTTTTTTTCTTCTGTTTACATGTTTTGTTTTTTTGTTTATTTTGTTTGTTTGGTGCGAATTTTAAATTTGTAATTTGGCAATGGATAAAAAAGGTAAGTAAAAACATAAAATTGTAGCATTATTAATTAAACAAATATAATTTAATTATTATTTTCATTATTAGAAAAAAGAAAAAGTGCAAGCAAGTGGGACCAGGGCAGCGAGCGGGCTTTATTAGAGGTGTGGGCTGAAAGAATGGCAGAGCTGCTACTTCTACAAATGAATTTAATTTTAATCAGACTTTTTATTTCTTTTAATTTATTTATTTAATACAAAAATCTTTTTCTTTATTTTGTTTTGACATTTTTGTTTGGACAGCTGATTTTGATACATAAATAATCGATAAAAATTAGAGATGACAGTCATTCGTTCGTAATTCATAAGGTAATTCAAACTGAATTACCTTCGAACAAGGCAATTCGCACTTGAAATTTTGTATGGCGAATCATGTAATTCAGTTCGTAATTGGGGGTTGAATTACGAATTGCGTGAATGACGAATAATGCCGTCGTGTGAACATGGTATTATAAAGCAAGGGGGAAGATAAAGAAATGCCTGTTTATTTCACTAAATTAACCTAACAGTTTAAAAACAATTATATTTAAATTTTGAAATTTTCGTTGTTTACCATGACTCTATTTTGATTTTCGAAAATAGCTTCAGTAGTGGATGTCCAACTATATTCTTATCTGTATATACAAATTAAATTGTTTGAATTGTTATTTTTTTTTTTTTGAAATGTAAAATTTTTTTTTTTAAAAATTTTTTGTGAAAAAAATACGGGTTAAAAATATTTTTTTCCGATTTTGACCCATTTTAGGTCCAACTTACTATGGTCTTATATACGTCGTTGCAAAGGTCTTTGAAATATCTATTATTAGATATCCATAACCAGGACAATCGAGGTTGTCCTGGTTTTTTCCTCATAACTCAGCCATTTGTGGACCGATTTTGCTTATTTTATATAGGAAACTTCTGGAAAGCATGTCTGCCAGAATTATTGAAGATTTGGATTCCGAAGATATCTGAGGTCTTCAGAAAATTGATTTCAACAGACAGACGGACATGGCTTAATCGACTCCGCTATCTATAAGGATCCAGAATATATATATTTTATAGGGTCGGAAAATTATATTGTGGAAATTAAAAACGGAATGACAAACTTATGTATATATACCCTTCTCACGAAGGTGAAGGGTATACAAACTTATTTATTTATAAATTTTTCTTTTTAAATTCATGAAAATAATTTTACTCCTGGATTAAAATTGATTGATTAGGAATGGAACTCCATGAAGCCTACGGATCATTTGTAATGCTTCACTATTCTGTTTCCATTAATTCTTCCGCTATTTCCTCTTCAAAAGCCAAACAATTTTGTTCCACCTAATTTTCTTCATCAGAAATATTTTCAATATCGCTTTCCAATATGTTGTTCTGTAAATTTACTTGGGATTTTCGAATTTTGGGAAGATACCGAACTTTGAGGAATTTCCTAAGTCTATTGCAGATACGTTAACCTTTCTTATGTTTTTAGAAGTTACAAGATATTCGTTTTTAAGTTGAGTTTCATAATGTTCTGATTTAGGTATGATAATCCAAAGTTGATTGGACAATAAATGTAGAAAGTCGTTATAATAAAATTTCAAAAATCTTGGCCTAACATTATTAACTTACGGTCTTGTTTCTTGAAATATTTTCCATCAAATTTTTGTTTAAATATATTTTTTTTTTTATTATAACTTGAAAATAAATATATTCGACTATTCCATTAATTGACAATTATTGATCGCATAATTTTTTAATCCAAATTGAAAAAAGTTATTCATACGAATAAAAAAATTATATTTTTTTTTCGATTTTTCGAATAATTTGTATTTGAATTTCATAAGGTCCCAGGCATAGAGAACATAGAGCGGAAACTGGAAAAAAACTCAAACAAAAAAATTACTCAAAAAAGTTACACATACGAGTGTTGTTTTTGTTTTCACATAGTTTTTTTACTAATACATTCCCAACACTTAGGTTTTTGACAACTGAGTTAGGTCTTTGACATGAGAGTTTCCGCTCTATGTGTTTTCTCTATGGTCCCAGTGTCTACGATAAATATTTCGATGTGTACACAAAAAAAACTATTTCTTAAACCGTTTCAATTCAAATATTTGTCACATATTGAACTGGTTTCAATTATTTCATAATTAAATCAAGTATTCATTTGCTTAAAAACTAAATTTCTTGATATTTTCTATTGAATTTTGAGTTTTGAATTTGATTATTTTGGCAATTGAATATACAATTTTCGTTATTGGTTGAATTTCAAATACAAAAATTATTGCATAGATAATTTTTGTAATAGAAAACACATTTTTGTTATTTTTTGTGTTTCAATTACGAAAATTATCTATTCAATAATTTGTGTATTTGAAATTCAACCAATAACGAAAATTGTATATACAATTGTCAAAATAATCGAATTCAAAACTCAAAATTCAATAGAAAATATCAAGAAATTTAGTTTTTGAGCAAATGAATACTTGATTTAATTATGAAATAATTGAAACCAGTTCAATATGGGATAAATGTTTGAATTGAAATATAATTTATCTGTGTATCCAAACATATTTTTTTTTCCTTTTCTACATTTGACTCACTTTCACTGTGGCCCACTGTAACTATCACACATCATAAATAGTTTTTGGTCTTTATTTTTTTTTTGTAGAACAATGTGATGCTTATTGCAGTGTCAGCAAATTAACATTCATTTATTTTAGTTTTAGTATATTTTACATCATTCATTGCCTTAGGAACAAATAAACATTGTTCGAGGCTAAAAATAAATACATGTGTCTTGTAAATTTAAAAAAAATAAAAAATATACATACAGTAATTTTAATTTTTTTATGTAAATGAAAACAGCATAAATATCTATTATAACTGAGTTAACAAATCGAATATACTTCAGATGAATAAAATGGCTATAAGTAAATATATATGCATGGTTCCACATTTAGTGAGTTTTCCCACATATTAATACCGCCTAAAATACCTATACATATCTATAACCCCTTGTCTGTACTTGACAAATATTTATCACAATTTTTAATGATTTTTATTATCAAGACAAAGATGTCTAAGCTGAAGTTCGGACAATTTTGTCATAACGAAGCAATAAACTAATAAATGGAGACTATACTTAATAATTTTAACATTTTGAAGTATAGTTATCATGACAAAAATTTATCAAGTATAGACATGGGGTAATGAAAAATATTTTGTAAAAAATAAGAACTTATTATAATAAAATTCTATTCAGAATTAAGATAATGCGCTACTTTTATTAAAAAAAAGTAAAATCCCAGAGATTTTTTAATTTAAACAAGTAAGAGAGCTATATTCGGCTGTACCGAATCTTATATACCCTTCACCAAATTATGCTTCAAAATAAAAAAAGTTGTTTTTTAATTTTTTGCAAAATTTTTTTTCGAATTGTTTTTTTTTTAATTTTTTTTTTGTTTTTTTAATTTCTTTTTTTAACAATTAGTGGAAAAAAACTTTTGGTAAAAAAAAAATTCGGTTTAAAAAATATTTTTTTTCCGATTTAGACCCATTGTAGGTCCAACTTACTATGGTCTTATATACGTCATTGCAAAGGTCTTTGAAATATCTATCATTAGATATCCATATTGTCTATATTAATGACTTAGTAATCCAGATATAGGTAAAAAATAGGTCAAAAATCTAGGTTGTCCTGGTTTTTTCCTTATATCTCAGCCATTTGTGGACCGATTTCTCGATTTTAAATAGCAACAGAGCCCTAAGAATTCTGGAGATATTGATGTATGAATCGTGTATGTAAGTTATTTGGGCGCTTCGGAAAGTTGATTTCAACAGACAGACAGTCGACTCCTCTATCTATAAGGATCCAGAATGTATATACTTTATAGGGTCGGAAATGAAAAATGTAGAAATTACAAACGGAATGACAAACTTATATAAACCCTTTTCACGAAGGTGAAGGGTATAAAAAAAACTGAACAATCAATTCACTAATGATTTCAATTTAATAACAATAAGTGAATGCAACAATTTGATCGCATGCACACCTTATTGCCTTAAGTACCATAGTGTGCACATCTCGTTTAATCAATATGAGAAAAGTTTACTATTCAATACACAAACAAGTATGATTGTAATTTTATTAGAATAAATTCATTATTTTTTCAAACATATTGACATAATCATACAATTTTTAATTAAAAACGAACACATACAGTTTAGATAACGCGATATTAAAATACACAATATTCGAAATAGACAATACACTCAATCAATACACACTCATTCGTATACTCAGTGCTGATGTAATGGGGTCGTTTTTATCGTTTAACGGTTAACAAGAGATGAGAGCGACTATACCTTCAAAAGTTAATTTGTACTGGGACTACACCCAGAGTCTCTGAGGGGAATCGAACCCCGCAGCACACAATCGTCTACTCTATTTTTTGTGCACTTTGAAAAATGATTTTCATGGAAGCACTAGTGTAAGGGAATAAAATTGTTCATTATAACGTTGGCATTTTCAGTCGGATCTTAAAGTATGCTTCAAAATACATAACTCGCAGTAATTAGCTTCATCTTGTAGTGTTCTCAGACGCTTGGTAGTGCAGTAGTCGGTGATGCAGTACAAAAAATATATTACCAAACGACAAGATTCTGTAAATTTTCAGTTTGTTGTTGATTTTGAATCCATAAATTTGACTAGTGGAAAAGATAAGATATACATATTATATATCAACGTGTAGAAAATTATGTCTTCTTTTCAAAACTTTATAAAATTTTTAATAATTAAAAATTTGATAGAATACTTTTTCCAAAAATATGGAAATAAAAAAAACTTTGCTGTTTTTTTAGAAAATTTTAATTTTAAAAATGCAATAAAAGTTTTGTTTATGATAAGTTGTTGATGAAATTGAAAACTTATATGCACATTTTTGATCAAAATTCAAAAGTGAAAAAGATATTAGTGAATTAATTTTGACCAACCCACAATTCTCAAAAAACTTTTAAAAATCTCAAAAAATGGTATTTTTAAATACCCTTTGCAAATATTTAGGAACATATTGGGTCATGCAAAACAGGTTTCAATTATTTGAAAGCAGCTATGCGATTAGAGAAAATTTGGCATAAAAAATAGGTCTTAGTTCGGAAGGCTCTGGACCTCGTAGTAATAGAAATTTTGAAATTATTTTTCTTCTGTAGTACTTCCCAAAATGTTACCTTTCAGAAAAATAGAAAAACTTTTTTTATATCCTTCACCTTCGTGAGAAGGGTATATATTAGGGTATTCGAATTATTCGATTTTTTTCTTGTTCGAATAAAACGAATAATACGAATAAGAGATTTTAACTTGTTCGAATAATTCGATCAGACGTTTAAAATTAATCGAATTATTCGAATAATTTAATTTTTTTTTTAAAAAGTAAAGAATGAAGTTTTGATGTCGGTTTTTTAATATTTTATTGTTAAATAAAAACAAAAAATAACGTTAAAGTTAACAATTCAAGTGTTAAACATTCGAAAATAAAGTCCATCATTAAATTTTCATCAGAGATATTCGGATCAGATTAACTCCCGAACAATCTACAAAACAACTGACTTGCAAACCCTTTAGTTTCCGTTTTGGAGCTATGCTTTAAAAAATTTGAGCTAGTTGGACAAGATCCTGAATTCAAGTACAATATAAACGTGTTAAGAACTTTTTTATGTCGTTCATTAATTCGGGTTTTAAATTGAGTAACTAATTCTTTAGTAAATTAATTACTCACTATTTCTAAATTATTTATAACAAATTGTATTATACATCAAGCTCTATCAACGTTGCCGAATCTTTGCTTAATAAAGTTGTCTTGGGGAATTACACAATAAAGGGAATCTGTCCAAAGTTTGATGTCATTGTCAGTGAACGTGGCTAATTTGAAGTCAGGCAGTGCATGATTTACGCATTTACAAATACGCAACAAGTTTATTACCATGTTATACAAAGATGTTCAACGATGTTCAAAATAATGTATAAGACGAACTTCATGCTTTTCTTGCAACAAAAGGTTAGTTTGCAATATTTGTGTTTATCATTCGATTTATTAAACATTTTGCAACATATCATGGTCTTCATCTATTTCAATGTAATCATTATAAATGTCATCCTCAATATCACTTTCGACGAGTGTTTCAAAATCATATTCAACTCCACTTTAATCTAAGTTAAAATTTTGATTATTAATTGCGATTCTTCTAATATTTCTCCAGCTAAATAACAAATATTTTATTCCGTACCTTTAATTTTCATTGGTTCAAGTCCAAAGTTAAAAATTTTGAAGATTTGTTTTTAGAATTGTAACTTCTTGCAGTAATATTTATATATTTATAGAAGGAGATATCGGAACACTCATATACAGTGATCGAAAGTCCTTTGTCATTAGTTATTTGTCGAATTTCTGAAACAATATAATTTTTGTGAGTCATATTATTACTTATTTAAATTTTAAATTATGAAAATTTTAAGCAATTTAATAAATTTAAATATATATGAACATTTATTCGTTTTATTCGATTATTCTATATAAAATTGTTCGAATTATTCGTTATTCGAAAATAGCCATTTTTAAATTGTTCGAATAATTATTCGTAAGAAATTATTCGATTAATCGAACGATCATTAGTCGAATGAATACCGTAGTATATATAAGTTTGTCATTCCGTTTGTAATTTCCACAATATAATTTTCCGACCCTATAATGTATATATATTCTGGATCCTTATAGATAGCCATGTCCTTCTGTCTGTCTGTTGAAATCAATTTTCTCAAGACCCCAGATATCTTTCTTCGAGAAGTTTCCTATTTAAAATCAGCAAAATCGGTCCACAAATGGCTGAGATATGAGGAAAAAACCAGGACAACCTCGATTTTTAATCTATTTTTGACCTATATCTGGATTACTAACTCATTAATATAGACAATATGGATATCTAATGATAGATATTTCAAAGACCTTTGCAACGACGTATATAAGACCATAGTAAGTTGGACCTACAATGGGTCAAAATCGGAAAAAATATTTTTTAACCCCTATTTTTCTTTTTCACCAAAAAAAAATTGAAAATTTTTTTTTAGAATTTCCAAAAAAAATTTTAAAATTTAAAAAAAAAATAATTTTAAATAATAATTCGAAAAAAAATGTTGGAAAAAACTACTTTCAAAAAAAAATAAATTTTGTTTACATAAAAATATTTAAAATTTGTATTTTGAAGTATAATTTCACTAGTTTACAACGTTTTTGCTCATGAATTGAAACATATAGGGATTTGTGTATTTAGGTCTTCTAACTTCGGATAAAATATTAAAAAAAATCCTGGACGTCAAACTTTTGAGATATTTATTAAAAACGAATCATATAAAAATGTACATTAAATTAGGACAAAAAAATAAAAGTGAAGTGTTTTAGACCTCTTTTTATAATTATTTTCATCTGTCTTCCTCACGACACTCCAACAGTAGTCTCCTAGCATATTCCGATCCCAAAAACCCTGATAATTCCTCCCGAAAAACTTCAAATCTTGATGGAAACGCTCTCCATGTTCGTCACTCATGTGTCCGAGGTTTTCCGGGAAAAAATCCACATGAGAATGTAAAAAGTAAATCTTGAGGGATATATTTACACCCATCAGTTCTAAATTATGTAATAAATTCGCAACAATATCTCTGTAATTTTGACTTTTCTTATTCCCAAAAATTCTTGAACAACAAGTTTAAAAGAATTCCATGCTGCATTTTCAACATCGGTTAATAGACACTTAAATTTGGTATCATCCAAAACTTTTCTTATTTGAGGACCCACAAATATCCCTTCTTTTAATTTAGCATCAGAAAGACTCGGGAACACGCTGCATAAATATTGAAATGCTGGTTTTGTCTTATCTAAAGCTTTTACGAAATTTTTTAATGTAAATAAGCATTTTGCAGTGTTTGTGTTATAGGAAAACCTCGATTTGACTGAATAATTTTTCCGCAAATAAAACAAAAATGGTCTGGGTTTATTTTACACTTTCTAGAAGACATTTTAAAATAGTTTTTACTTTAGAGTTTGGTATTTAATAGCGATTTATTAACGATTACCTACAGGAAAGATGTACTTTTAAACAGCATTTATTTTTTTCCCGTTAATTTTTTTTGGAATTTGTCAAAAAAAATACAACTCTGAAAGTATCTAGTAGCTTCGCAGAGTGTTGAGTACCCAAAAACGATGTAAATACTTAATTACCACAATTCGGTACACTACAGTATGCATTAGTAGTACTCGGGGCAGGTGAAAAATAAAAACCCATATATCTCAAAATTTTGACGTATAGGTGGGAAACAAAAAATGTTCAATTAACTAGTGTCCCTAGCTATTCTCAAAAATATAAGTTTCATTCCATGAGCAAACAAAAATGTTTGATTTGTAAACTAGTGTTTTTAAACAATTCTTTCTAAAAAAGATTTGTATCCATTATTAGCAAAAAAGCCGGTTAAGGTAAGAAAAAATAAAAAAAATTTTAACTTTCAAATGCGAATAACTCATAAACTATAAGAGCTAATATTGCATTGTTTTTGTAGATCTCTTCTAGTAGATTCTATATATATCAAAATCTTTAAAATCGAACCGAGAACAAAAACTTGGCATCATTTTTAATTTTTGATATGCCCTAGGTGCTCCACTTTGGGGCATTGTGGCTCGGCACCCCTTGGTGTTTTAGACTCGAATTCGTTTAGAAGTTACAGATTTATTTCCACTTTTATTATCAGTTCCCCTTCTGCATGTCATAGGGACTAAAAATTTATAAATTGTAAAATTTTCGGCTGAGATGTTCAGAAAAGTGGTGTAAAATTTGCTCCAAAGAATCAATCGCTTAAATTTATCATATTTTTTAGGGCCATTCCGAATCAGTAAACCTTTTCTTATTGCAAACATTGAGAACAATTTCTTAACAACAAGTATTTGAATTAAAACACATAGTTTAGACACTAATTCTAGTTTGATGCTTCTTTTTTCTAGCTTGATGCTTCTATTTGATGCTTGATGCTTCCTATTACAAACTGAAATTAACTTAATATTGTGAAAAGCGACATGTTTGCAAACAAAAAAAAAACTAAACTTGTTTAATTACTTTAGCTCCAATGAACAACTCTTTTAAAAAGTATGACTAACCTCCCTCCAGCATTCGGTAGAAGAGGTGATGATGAGGTTACAAATAATATAAATGTTTATATTTTTAAATTTTTGACTAAAGAACTTTGTTACTAGTTTTTTCTCTATTTTATTTCAGTTCATGATTTTCGAATGATCAGTCATTAAAATTAATTGCTTAAAATTGCACATAACGACTATCATTAGAGATCAATGTTGTTGTAGTTTTTTTTAATTTTTAATAGAGAATAAGTTGTATTTTTTTATATTCTCGTAGTACGTACTCGTATGTAGTAAGTATTTTGTTTTTGTATCTATTAAAAGTTTGCAGTATGAGTTTTTTTTTTGTTTTACAACGAGCACAGATGCATTGAAAATATAAAAAATATACACACATGCGAAAATATATTTAAGCTCGTATAATATAAATAATAAAATTCAAAGATACTGACTGAATATGGTTATGGAAACGTTATTAGATTTTAACCTTCAGATTTTTGCATTATCAATCGTTAGATAGTGTAGAATAAAATCACAATAATAACAATGAGAATGAGAATATACATACATACATATGTATGTATAGAAGTACATGTAGAATATTGAAGCACACAATATTTTTTCATAGTATATATAAGGATTTTAATGAGTTCGAACAGAATTCCTTTGTACCCTACAGTAATATTTTTCAACATTTATTCTGAATGGATAAACCGAGTGTTTTAAATGTTCCCTAACCCCATTAACACAAAGTCTGGTTATGTTTTAACTAATAGTTATATGTCAGTACAACTATTAGTTAAAACATAACCTGACTTCGTGTTATCCATTTCATACACAGTTTCGAAGTTTCACATTTTGGATTCTTTCAAAACTATTCTAAACTGTTCTATTTGATCTACTCATATTTAGGGTATTCACACAGTAGTCATAAAGTCGTATATCATATAATAAGAACACGAAAAAATATGACTGCTGTGAGCAACCCTCGTAAGTTAGTGTGCTATTTCAAATTTGAGTCAGCTGAAAAAAAATGTATGATAAAAAAAATTTTAGTGAAAACAATTTTATGACATTTTTTTTAATTTTTATACCCTTCACCTTCGTGAGAAGGGTATAAATAAGTTTGTCATTCCGTTTGTAATTTCCACAATATAATTTTCCGACCCTATAAAGTATATGGGGGATTTCACGTCAAGTGAACCAATTTTTAAAATCGATGTCTTCCGATCGGGACGAAATTTGCACCGAGTTTAGACCTATTGGATAGTAATTCAGACACAATTTTTCAATAAGATCGGTCAAGAACTACTGAGTTATAGGGCGATGCGAGTTCGATCCACTAAGAGAACAAAAAGCTCTTAAAGGAATAGACCTAAGCTTGCTTTTAAGCAAAAATAAAATTAAAAAGGGCCCCTTTTGGAAAAAAAATTCGATTTTGCCAAATCCAAAATTGTATAGCTTGAGTTACAAAACATTTATTTTGCTATATATCCTACTCGTATCCCACTAAGCGACCAAATAGGTATTATAGGAATAGAACCAAGCTTTCTTTTGAGTAAAAATGGGCCCATTTTGGAAAAAAAGTTAGATTTTGCAAAAAAAGACAAAAATTGCATGTTTTAAGTTACAAAACATTTATTTTTATAGATATCGAACTCGCATGCAACTACGAGACCAAATAGGTCTTCAAGGAAAATGTCTAAGCTTTTATTTGAGTAAAAAAAAATTAAAAAGTGTTCATTTTGAAAAAAAAAATCAAATTCAAAAAAAGTCAAAAATTGCATGTTTTGAGTAACAAAACATTTATTTTGATAGATATCGAACTCGCATCCCATTAAGCGACCAAATAGGTCTTAAAGGAAAATATCTAAGCTTTATTTTAAGGGAGAAAAAAGGGCCCATTTTTAAAAAAAGTCGAAAATGTTTTTGATTTCGGAAAAAAAGTATTAAACATTTTTTATTTATTTTTTTTTTCGAAATATTGGAGAAATAGCTATCTAAACTATTTGGAACACATTTTGCAAAGAACAATAGGTAATAAGCAGGGCATCAAAAAATATGCTCTAAAAAAAGTGTTTTATGCGCATAAAATATGCACTTAAAAACGAAAAATATGCTCTTAAAATATAAAAAATATGCACTTAAAAATAGTTATTATTATTGTTTGATTTCAAAATTTCATTAAAAAAATATATATGAAGTAAATAAAATATTGAGCTCATAAATTAAAATAGGTTATTATAGGATTAAATATCGATTTTAGGGAATTTGGCACTACATGAAAATAGTTAGATTCAATTCATTTTATTATATTTAGCAATAAATTACTATGTGTTTACTTAAGTTTTAAAATTTTTTAACTAAATCTTTGATTTCAATTGATTTGTCTCATCGTTTAAAATGCTTAATACTTTAAACTTTTTTTTAGTAATTAGTGGCATAATATTTTACATTCTCAATCCATGTGTCCCAATGTTTATAGGACCCCTACTGAGGATGTACCCAATAAGTTTCTCCAAATGTTTCTATTCTATATAAAGCTTTAAAAGCTTTTTTATCATTAGAATAATGTTTCAAAAACTCTATGAATAGCGTGTAATTTTTTGTGTAAAAAATTGCAAAGGATTTTGGAGCATTCATCACTTATCTAGATTAACATCTGAATTCGGTTCTAAAATTTAAATAGAATTATAAAAGAGCCTTACAATAGTGGAATGATTAGTTCTATTTAAGACTGTGGCAATTAAAAAAACTTTTTGTTCAAGTTTTATCACTAGGACTCAAAATACCGCGACATTTCCTATGTTTCTTCCTTTCTCATCCATTGTATCGATATATAGTTCTGTCTGTCTGTCTGTTGAAATCAACTTTCCGAAGCCCCCAAATAACTTACATACACGATTCATACATCAATATCTCCGGAATTCTTCCGGCTCGGTTGCTATATAAAATCGAGAAAACCGGTACACAAATGGCTGAGATATAAGGAAAAAACCAGGACAACCTCGATTTTTGATATATATCTGGATTACTAAGTCATTAATATAGACAATATTGAAATCTAATGATAGATAGATACCATTGCACCAACGTATATAAGTATGTTGGACCTATAATGGGTCAAAATCGGTTTAACCCGAATTTTTTTTTCACCAAAAGTTTTTTTTTAGCTAAATATTTTAAAAAAAAATTAAATTTTAAAATAACAATTCGAAAATTTTTTTATTCAAAAAAATGAAAAAACTACTTTGGAAAAAAATAAATTTTGTTTACCTAAAAATATTTAAAATTATTATTTTGAAGTATAATTTGGTGAAGGTTATATAAGATACGGCACAGCCGAATATAGCTCTCTTACTTGTTATAATTAAATTAAAAATTATTAGTAAAAAAAATATGATAAATTTTTTTTTTTAAATCGAGTTGAAAAATAATTTTACCGATTTTGACCCATTGATGAAGAGTTTTTGCCTTTCGACTTAGATTTACATTATTTAGTTATGACAAAACAATAAACACAGCATAAAATGTCTTATTATTTTAGGGCTTTTTTCTTTGAAGCACAACAACAATTTTTAAAAACTATTGTAAAACTTTAGTACTTTATGACAATATGACTTGATAGCACACCGTGTGAATACCCCACATGACTTTTGATAGACCGAATTATTTTACAAAATCACTATAAAGTAGAGTATAATAAAGACAAACTCGACCGACCCTAACTCTAACAAGTACATCTTCATGTTTTAGAAAATGTATATATTATCTGTATTTCTATATACATATGTATGTAGTTCTAAATAAAATAATAGAAATGTTTGTATAATGTATTTAAAAACTGGTATTGCACTTAACTAACTAACTAACGAAAAAAAAAACATAATATTAACAAAATTCTAAAAGTCATTCATCAACAACGACTGACTGACTATCTGAACATTTTAATGGCAGTAATTGATGACGCCATTCTATTTGGGATTAAGAACAAATTATCCTAAACCAGAATTTTAAATTAATGATTATAAATCCATGTTAAATACTTAAATCAAAATGGTAAAATATTCATTATAAAATTTAAAAAATAAATCTTATTAAACAATTTGCAATCAAATGTTAACATTCTCTAGTGGTTCAGGGTCGATATCTGTTGTTCAATTTTACTATATAAAATCTATTACATAATTATTTTCTATACAGAATAGCAGATTTTTCTTTTTAACAATTATATATTTCTCTAAATCCAAAATATTGTGTAGTGGCCAGTATCTTTTTACTGGGAGATTTGCATATAGTAATTGCGAGTCAAATGTCACTAAAATAAGAGACATAGTATGCAGAGGAACCCCATAAGATGGTATTTTATCTCCCCTACTATGGGTAACATAGTCTATTGAGGACTCTATCCGATGATGTTTTTAAAGCTGTCTGTTATGCAGTTAATGTCGCGATACTGATCAAAGGAATAAATTCCAATATTTTATATGAATGGACAAAGGAATCCCTCACATATCCTGTATGTTGACTAGAAAGCGGAAAATTCTAAACTATAAATAATGCTCTGTCTTTCAAAACAAAACACTACAAATATAAAAGAAAGTCTAATATCTAGGAGTAGTACTCGCTTGGAGACTATACTTGAAGGACCACATTGAATGCCTGTAGAATATGGTGTTTCTGAAGATGAGCGATATGCCCGAAATGGTACATAAACCCGAAGATGTCAAACTGTCTATATACGAGTGTATGGTGGACATCCGAAGAGAAAAAGGTAAATATAAAACCTCTTTAACCAAGTAGGAGAGCTATATTATAGAAGAAAATATTGTTTGGTGAAAAATAGTTATTCCGATTTTTACCCTTTGTCGGCCCGAATTATTATGGCGTTATATACGTTGTTGGAAAGGTCAGAAATGTCCTTCATTAGACATACATACTGTATATTTAATGACTTCATAATCCAGCCATTTGTTGACCGATTTTTCTGAATTTAAATAGCAAACCTAAGCCGGACTATCATGGATATATTGATGTTTCAATTATGAATTTATTTTATTTTGGGTCTTCGGACATACAGACGGACATGACTATATCGACTCCGTTATCTATAACGATCCAGAATATATATACTTTGTGAAAAATTTAGAAATTACAAACGGTATGGAAAACTTATTACCACTCTTGGTGAAGGTGAATAAAAACACTAAAACTGTTTTGTATAAGCATCTGTGGTTCAATGAAAACCACATCGATAAAAGCTATTGAGAATATTTTATCAATCCTAGTGATCGAAATACCTTTGAAATATAAAGCAACTAGACTGGTGGTAATGGGAGAGAGGATGATAAATTATCAGATTTTCAAAAATAGGTCACCAAACCGGAATGGGCTTCTAATAAATAATAAGCCGAAATATAGGTGAATATTTTCGTCTACCAGATCTTAATACTGTTTTCCAGGCTAGTATCATGGCGATTCGGCGGGTTATAAATGTTTAAAGGGAATTGATAATAAAAACTCAACTAGTATTTGCCCACCTCTGACACTCAACAATGTCACATACCTTGGTATTCATCTGAGCAATCTAAATTAAACATTGACTATGAACTCATCCTGTATAATATCGTTTTAAATCCAATTTATTATGGGGGAATGGCGAGAAACACCGGAATTAATCTTATACGGAGGGCCCAATCTAAAATTCTAAGGCTCATGTCGGGAGAACCATGGCACATAAGAAATGAAAACATCCACAGGGACTTGAAAGTGACATTGATTAAGGAAGATTTCAAGAAAGTCCGAGAAAAATATATTGTAAAACTACAAAACCATCCCAACCCTCTTCCAGGACTTCTTGCATAGAGTCAAATCCGATCAAAGCTTCGTAGAGTAGATCTCTCACCCCGCTGAGATAAGTACCATTTGTCCATGAAGGCTCTCATCTAAGAGAGCAACTAGTTTTAAGTTTAGTTATAAGATTTTAATACTTATTGTTGGGCCTTTAAAAAAGGCGGATTCAATAAATAAAGCGTTAACAAATGTTTGCGGATAGTCAAGCGGTTATTACAGCCGAAAGAACAAAAATGGTAAATCTGGTTTTAAAATGTAAGAATGAAATAAACTCATACTATAATTGCGAAAATATTGAGATAATATGGATCCCAAGCCATCATGGCATTATCGGAAACGAGAAGGCGGACATGATATCCAGGATGGCATCACGTGTGGCCATCGTCAATCTGGAAAATTCCAAAGCCTTTCCAAGGTTTAAAGATGAAATGAAAGAGTGAGCGATAAACGAATACATCAGAAACTGGCTGAACTCCACAGTCGGTTGGACGACCAATATGTTTTGGTGAAACCCAAATATAACAAAATAGATTCTGAAGCTAAATATGCCAACACTCCGTAGACTAGTGAATGTGTTAACTGGACACACAGAATTGAAGGCTCATCTGGCCGAGATGAGCATATGAGTATACATGTCCATGGAAATGGGTGTGGGCCATAAACCGGCATCTCTACCCAACCTAACCTAAATAGGCTTAAAAACTTGTTTTTTTTTCTTGACAAATTCAGTTTTCTAGATACCAACGCACAGTGGCTTAGAAACTATTTAATTTGGAAATAATTTGGTACCTCCTGAACGTTTGGACATTTAGTGACATTTTGCAAAGTCAGTTCTGAGGTCTTTTGAGTTGATTTTATTTTATTTGCACGTTATGGGCCCAGATCCCATACCGATACAATAAAGAAATTTAAATTGAAGAGATTAAGAAGCTGGTAATTTAAAACTATTTAAGTAATTTCTCATCTCGAAATCCAGGAATAATGACTTCAATGGCTGGTAGAATTACATTATTAAATGGAAGCGGTACTTTACAAAAACAGATTGCTGATTATGGTGTTAGGTACAGAAAAGGCTCCAAGAGTAAAAAAAAAACTTCCAGAAAATCCAACTGCTGAACAGGAATATGAGTTTGAACGAGAAAGTATTTGCTAAAGTGTTTCCACTCAAACCGAAACATACGGATGTCTGCTTCCAGAAGAAGTTTGTAGAAGTTATTACGACGAACTTGCTGCAAGAAATTGCAGACGTGTTTCTAAACAATGTGATTACAGCTTGCAGTCGAGTTTGCTTTTTTACGAATGAAAAAATGTCTTGTGGCAAAATAAGATTGGCAGCTGCCATCCCAGCATATTTAGTTAAAAAGAAATATCAAATTAAAAAAAAAGAAGTTTTTGGGTGAGAAATTGGGCACTGCGGTGCGTAGATTTAAATTTCCAAAACACATTAATTGAAGAATTGCGGACCGAACTTTCCATGCAGCTGAAAAATTTCCTGATAATGTCTAATGATGATTTTGAATAAATTTTATCTTTAATTCAAACAAGTATGTATTCAAAAGCAGGATACTAAAATGAGATTGGCTATACCTCCCACAGACCGGCTTTTAGTAACTCTTCGATTTTTGGCAACAGGAAACAGAAAAACAAGAAAAATGTTTTTTAATTTTATTCTTATAGTCTTTTGAGGATAACTGGCTTGTTTTTCAATTACCAAATATGTTTTTTCACTACTCCAAACGAATTTAGTTCTGTGCATTTGTAAAAGAACTCAAAAAACACACAACAAATCTGAAAACCGAAGAGAATACCACAAACCTTTTACCCGACTTCTTCTGCAAGTCTTTAAAACACTTGCAGTTCAGTGCAAGTCGTTCAAGTTACTTCCACCAAGCAACAAACACATGTTTCCACATAATTGCTACAAGTATCTTCTACAAGCCGTGACTTCTGGAAGTCGACTTCCAATACGTGTTTACACGACAAAAACTTCTGGAAGCAACTTCCTCAAAAAAACTTGGTAGTGAACACACGGCTTAAAATCAAAATTACTAGAAATTGGAGTCGGATAAGCAATTTAGCATATAAAGCTAAGTTTTTAAAATGAAATCTCATAATCAACAAAATAAGTATAAAAATCATGAAAAAGGTATGACCAAAGATAAATTTAATTACAAACTTAATTAATTCGAAATGTGGAAGAAAAGCTGATATCTCGATTACCGAATATAGTGAGCAAAATATAAATAATTTTATGGGAAATCGAGGTCCATAAATGTTAAAATATTTATCAATTCTGTAATACAACAAAACGAATTAAATTTTCTTATCATATCCTAGGTGCTGAGGTTTATAACGCCATAAAATAATAGATCCACGGACAATATAAAGTGGGTGGGGTCTTGGAATATGATCTGAGCTGATTATAAATCTATTTATATAAACAAATTTGCAGGTGATAATTTGTCACTGTGTGTCGAAGTGGAGAATCTAGATGAATCTCATTATTCGGAGAGGATTTAACAATTGGAAGATCTTTGACTAAATTGCGTTACTACGAAAGCAATTTTAAGTTTACCCTCATAAAAACTGTCTTAACTTTTCGTTCTAACGAAAATCTTAATGAACTTAGCTTTTAATAATTTTTAGCATAAATTATGATGAGTATATTTTTATTAATGTTTATAAAAAATATTATATTATTTGAATTTAAACGTTAAATTTAAATCTACAAACATATTCATATATAAGTATGCTGTAGTCAAGTATGTAGTTTATTAGTGGGCGTTTAAAAGCTTATGATTTTATATGGTGGGTCTGTGTATATATCTATGAGTAGTGCATTCATTAGATATTTCGTACAACAAACAACATGCTTAAAAACTTTAGCCTTTCATAATTAACAAGAAAGATTTGGACTTTGTTTGTAGTCGTTTGCAGTTGAATGTATGGGGGGGGTGGGGTACTTGTGTGTTTCAAGTTTTTTTTCGTTGCCGTTGTTGCTGTTATTGTTTTAATAATTCATGTGCAACACGTTTGCGGGATACAAAAGCTCTCGTATACAACAAGCTCAAAAACTTCAAGGTTAACTACTACTACAATGGTGTTGCCAAGTATATACATATTTAGAAAGATGTATGTATCTTCATAATAAGAACCCTTGTGAATTTATACTGTTTGATGGAAACATTCACCGGATCCATTAAATCTCTGTGCGACCCTAACACGCAGCAATCACAAAGTACATGCTCAGAGGAATGGAAGAGAATGACAAAAATCTAAAAAAAATGTCTCCTTTATCACATCCCACCAGTTTTAGGAGACTGTCCCCAACTTGTGATTTTACCCATCAATTAGGGTGACAACTAGTTACATAATTAGCTACGTGACTAGATATTTTAACACGTACATGTCCTAAGCAGGGGTTCAATTGATCCTTTTTATTACAATGAGACTGTCTGATAGCTGGTCCAAAGTATTCAAAGCTTTGGATTCACAAACCGGTTACTTGATCAGTTATTTGTACGTATACGGGAGCTAATTGACCTTAAAAGACATTTCATAAACAGTCCAATAACCGTTTGCTTGTAAACAACCCTTCCTCCGACAACTCATCAATAGATTACTTCTGGTGGGTAAAATAACTATACTCTAGGTTATTTAGAGACACTTAAGTAACAATTGTCCTCCCGCTAGATTACGTGGGATGTATAAAGTAACTAATTGACTTCACTCTGCACTACAAAGAGCACATACATGTCCAATGACTCAGAATATATAAATTGGAGTCTGCCAAGTGATCAGAGATTAATGACAATTACTGTCTATAAGGGATACATTGACTATTTGCTTAACTGCTAAGATATGTGTGATACAATAAGAAAATATATGTATATGTCAATGCATTCTCATTAATTTGGTTTTGGGCTCTCAGTTCCTATCGTGTATTTCGCATAATCTGCATTGCTATAACTCAACATTTCCCAGCATAAAAAAAATATGGTAATTAAGACCACAATGTCCGTTTAATATTTAGTCCCTTAAGTACAGAATTTTTGAGCGACAACAGCTTCTAGAATTTACTCCTAGACAAAGTACAATAATAAACTACAAATAATAAACCCAAACCCAGATGAACCAGTCACATAACTAGTTCTGTGTCAGATACCTTCCCCCTAGGGCTCCCATAAAAATCACCCTTTAACTTGTATTTTAAACCATAACATGGCAACACTGTTCCACAAGTATATAAGTCTCTTTTTTCTCTAATTGTTTGCTAATTTCAAAGTGTTGGTGTATCTACGAGTATTTTACACAAGTTAAGAATTAGAGAAGAAATAGCAACAACATATATTATAATACACTGAACAAAAAACAATGTTCTTAACTCTAATTTTATCTACTACATATCTTTATCGTCCAGCCCTAACGACATAAGGCAGAGATATGAAATTTGGACTATTTGGACTATAAGGGATTATTGAAAATTCGAAACACCCATTGTTCTGATCTTCCTTTTTAGACAGTAAAAAAGAATAAAGATAAAGTACAAATAATTAACCCCTATTTATTCTCATTCACTCAGAACCATAAATGCTCTACTTCATGTTTCTAGGTACATTATTTAAAAAAATACAAAAAGTACCTTTAGAAGAACAAAAAAGTAACATTCTAACTTCACTCTAATGATGTCTTATGCACATAACTAGTGGAGGATTTTTTTAAAGAATAGAAATGTGTACGTAGTTGTCATTCTAATGAGATATAAAATACAAAAATTGGTTAAAAACTGTTAAAGTTATTAAAAATTTCCAGACCATTAAGGTGTCTCTCAGGCCACTAGAACAAGAAGGAATAAAATTAACAAATTTTAAAATAAAAGCAAATTTTTACTTAGCATATATCCATATTTACTTGTATATGACTTTTTGTCTTTGTTGGATAACGTTAACTTATTCGCAGGTAGGACAAAAAAATTAAATTTTCTAACAGCAGTTTCAAAACTCCATTTTCAAATTTTTAAAAAATTTTTAAACAAATTTCAGAATTTTTTGATCATCACATTGGAATTTATTGAGAATATAATAGGGAATAAAAATATGAAAAAAGTATAGCAATGCCTCTAATAGTTTTTCCGTACCTTCGATTTAAATTTTACGATTTTCGAGAAAAGCAAATTATTTGGCTATATTTCGGTGAATGATCTCAATTTCCTTACTGTTATGAATTTTAAGTAAAAACTATTCTGAATATTATAGTCCAATCAACTCTAAATATTTAGTAAATATAGTCTGAAAGTTTTACTAAAAACGAAAAACGCCAATCCTTAAATCATGAAGGTCAAAGATCAAATTTTTCAATATTTGGAATTTTTCATGGAAAGATAGCAAAATGTTATATATTTTTGGGACGATTTTGAATGAATAATAAGAGCACAAAAATTAAAATTACCCCAAACTTCTAAAATCTTAAAAACCCTTCACAAATGGCTGAGATATAAGGAAAAAACCACGACAACCACGATTTTTGACCTATTTTTGACCTATATCTGGATTACTAAGTCAGCATTATAGACAATATGGATATCTAACGATAGATATTTCAAAGACCTTTGCAATGATGTATATAAGACCATAGTAAGTTGGACCTACAATGGGTCAAAATATTTTTTAACCCGAATTTTTTTTTCACCAAAAGTTTTTTTCGCTAAATATAAAAACAAAAAAATTAAAAAACAAACAAAAATTTAAAAAAACAATTCCAAAAATTTAAAAAAACATCTTTTGAAAAAAAATATTTTTTTTTACCTAAAAATATTTAAAATTTTTATTTTGAAGTATAATTTGGTGAAGGGTATATAAGATTCGCCACAGCCGAATATAGCTCTCTTAACGTATACGTTAATGTTTAATTATAATTACTTTTTTCGAAAAAAAAATCGCGAAAAAATTACTTTTTAATTTTTTGAAATTTACGATTTGAAACTTATGGTTTCAAATATACAATTATTACCCGTTTTATCCCCTAAAGAGTAAGAATTTAAAAAAGTACCAAACACCTATCCCACTCTCATCCCACTAAGAGACCAAAAAGATCTTAAAAGAAAAGACCTAAGCTTTCGACTGTGCCGAAAGCTTATATACCCTTCACCAAATCATACTTCAAAATAAAAATTTTAAATAATTAATTTTTTTTTTGTAGTTTTTTAATTTTTTGGAAAATTTTTTTTAAAATTTTTTTTTTAAATTTAAAATTTTTTTTTTTTTGTAAATTTTAAAATTTATTTTTTGTTTTTTCATTTTTTTTAATATTTAGCGAAAAAATAACTTTTGGTGAAAAAAAAAAATCGGGTTAAAAAATATTTTTTCCGATTTTGACCAATTGTAGGTCCAACTTACTATGGTTTTATGTACGTCATTGAAAGGTCTTTGATATATCCATATTGTCTATATTAATGACTTAGTAATCCAGATATATGCCAAAAATAGGTCAAAAATCGAGGTTGTCCTTGTTTTTTCCTCATATCTCAGCCATTTGTGGACCGATTTTGCTGATTTTAAATAGGAAACTTCTCGAAAGCATGTCTGACAGAATTATTGAAGATTTGGATCCCGAAGATATCAGGAGTCTTCAGAAAATTGATTTCAACAGACAGACAGACGGACATGGCTTAATCGACTCCGCTATCTATAAGGATCAAGAATATACATATATACTTTATAGGGTCGGAAATGAAAAATGTAGAAATTAACAAGTAAGAGAGCTATATTCGGCTGTGCAGAATCTTATATACCCTTCACCATATTATACCTAAAAATATTTTTATTTAAACAAAATCAAAATTTTTTTTTAATGTTTTAAAATTTTTTTAAAAATTTTTTTTTTCTTTTTAATTTTTTTTAAAAAAAAGTTTTTTCAAAATTTTTTTTTTTAAATTTCTTTAATTATTTTTTTTGGAAAAAGAATTTATGACAAAAAAAAATTTGTTGATGAAAAAAAAATTCGGGTTAAAAATTATTTTTTTCTGATTTTGACCCATTGTATGTCCAACTTACTATGTTCTTATATACGTCGTTGCAAAGGTCTTTGAAATATCTATCATTAGATATCCATATTGTCTATATTAATGACTTAGTAATCCAGATATAGGTCAAAAATAGGTCAAAAATCGAGGTTGTCCTAGTTTTTTCATTATATCTCAGCCATTTGTGGACCGATTTTCTCGATTTTAAATAGCGACCGAGCCGGAAGAATTTCGGAGATATTGATGTATGAATCGAGTATGTAAGTTATTTGGGGGCTTCGGAAAGTTGATTTCAACACACAGACGGACAGACGGACATGGCTATATCGATTCCGCTATCTATAACGATCCAGAATATATATACTTCATGGGGTCGCAAATGAAAAATGTGGAAATTACAAACGGAATGACAAACTTATATATACCCTTACCACTCATGGTGAAGGGTATAAAAATGGAATGACAAACTTATATATACCCTTCTCACGATGGTGAAAGGTATAAAAATAATATGAAAAGTGCGTAAAAATTTTAGTGTTTGATAAATATTTTCAATGGATGCAAATATGAATAAAAGTTAAGTGATACATATGCATAGGTTATGAAACATATGAAAACAAAAATTATAATACTAAAAATTTACTTATTTGCTGCGGGTTTTTTTAGTCAGCTGTTTATACCCTATTATGGGTATTATACGTTTGTGCAGGTGTTTATAACGCCCACAAATATTAGTCTAACGCCCACCTTATACCGATCGACTTAGAATCACTTTCTGAGTCGATTAAACGGTGTCCGCCCGTCCGTCTGGTTGGCTGGCTTGCTGGCTGTCCATGTAAACCTTGTGCGCGAGTACAGGTCGCAATTTTGAAGATATTTCGATCAAATTTGGTACATATTATTTTTTCGGCCCAAGGACCATGCCTATTGAAACTGGCTGAAATCGGTCCATTATTTCACCTAGCCCCCATACAAATTGGACTTTATCGGTCATAAATGTTTAATTTATATATGTATCTACACAAATATCGCTCCAAATAAATTCTATATATACAAAATTCATGTCACCAAATTTTGTTACGATCGGCCCATAATTAGTCATAGCTCCCATATAGACCCGCTTCCGAAAATCACTTTAACGTGCATAAATCGCTTAAAAATACTTACAAAATTCAACATAGTAAACTTTCATGTAGATATAAATCACACTACCTAATTTCATGGTGATCGGTCCATAATTGGTCATAGCCCCCATATAAGGGCCACTTCCGAAATTCACTCAAAAATATAAATTATTGAAATTTTAAAAGAAAATGTTTTTGCTCTTTTACTTAGTGTAGGGTATTATATGGTCGGGCTTGACCTTACTTACTTTCTTACTTGTTTTGTTATTAAATGAAATCTTGCTAAATGTCAGAAAACAGCGATGTAAATGGTATAGATTTTGACAAAGATTTCAATTCAAATCCACTAGATTTCGCGTCGGTGTAAATAAATGCACTATAAAACACTTTTAAAATGATTATCATTCGATAAGAAAAATGGCGATCTTGTAATATCAGATAACGATCGGATGTTTGATTTTATGTGTGTCATATCATTAAATATTTGTATGTAGTAACATTTAAATCAATTAACAATGTTAGAAAAATTAACACATTACATCATTTCTATAAGTATATCTAATAAGTACCAAAGCAATTTCAACATGTGTAACCTTCAGTACGGAAAACAAATAAATGTTTCTTAGATAAAATTTTTCGTTGTCCAAATACATCTATTCAGTCTAAATTTCCGATGTCGATTTCTTAACACTTTTCTTCTGTCTATTTGTTTAATATGTAATTCATTATCCAGTACACATTGTATGTATTGCTTCATTCTATCCATAAAATTTCTTAAAAAAAAGTGTTATCTGAAAATGTTTATCAAAAAGTTAAATAAAATAAAAGCTTTACAGGCAGTTTTCCTTGACTGTAGTGTGTACACGTGTTTTGTGTGACCACAATCAACTACAACAATATTTCCCGACTTCTTATCATTATTTTGTTTTAATTTTTTATATTATTTTGTGAAATTCTTGACGCAATCACGCAAGCGCTTGTAAAGTACAATAAACACAAAAAAATAAGAAGCAAATTTTCAGTGGGAAAAAGTTGGGGTAAAGAGGCCTTCCTAAAGGCCTTATTTTGCAGACAAAAGAACAACCATCCGCATTGCAAAATCGCTTCAATTTTAAACGGCTTGTCATTGGAAGTCAAGGCCTTTCATACTCGCTTCTGTTAGTCTAACAGCTCAGAATCACTTTCTGAGCTTTAAAATTGAAAACGCCTAAAATATGCTAATAGGGGTTCCCACGGCCCTTCCAAATTTAACCTATTTTGTATCGAAATTTCGAATGTAGGTTAAGTATTCTAAAATCCCAAAGCTGGGATTCCAAAATGGAATCACCCCTTGAATCATTATTTTTGTTTTGTTTAGAAAGAGAAGCAAAGTCCTTCTAGAACATCAACTAGAAAACAAAGTGGAATGAGTATCGCATCTTTTAGAATCTCTAAATATCTCTTTTAGAAGGCCTACAAAGTGAAGCCCTAGCATTTTTCCTCTCTGGGTTGCTTTCGTGTTTAAACGAATATGTTTGTATTTATTTATTATTTTATAGCGTTTTGTATTGTATTTTTCTCGTTTATGTAACATTTGTACTCTAAACTACTGCTGCTGCATGACTGCTGTCATTTGGTATGATGATGGTGCTGCTCCCCGAAATCTACCCTTCCCACCACCTCAACCATATCAACCATGTCATGGCATACTACTCTACTCTATTCACTGGAACAAATCAACCCACAAACCCCACTCCAGTGCCCCAGTTTCTCTTGAATTGTGTGTTTTAGCACTTTAATTAGTAAAATTAAATATAAACACGAATATACTCATGAATACAATGAAATTGTGAACGACTGCGAATGGATGAATTCACAGAGAAATAAGAAAAAAAAAACACTAGAATGGAAAACATGAAATATTCTACAATATAAAACAACAGAAAACTAAATAAACAAATGAACAAAAATAAAAAAAAATCAACAATTTGTTATCATTACAATTAAGCAAACTATTTGTGGTTAGTGCTTTATTGGCTCCAAGTTTAATAATTGGAGGCCAGTAATATTTTTATAAGTGTGTAGCTACTTCATTTGTAATAATTTTTTGGAAAAATTTTAAAACTCAAAAATATGTACGAAAGTTTGGTTGCTTTAACCGAGATTCTTCTTTGTGAACTGACTTTCTGTTGATAGAACCTAAAAATTCTATGTGTACAACCGAATCATTCGATTGTTTTCTCTGTGTACCTATTATGCATTTGTGCTGATATTTGTAATGTCCAAAAATATTGTTCCAACATCCTTAAAGTAACCAAACTGCCTCAGGATCACTTACTGAGTCTATTAAACGGTTCACCGGACCGATCATTCGTCAATGCAATTTCGATGAAATTTGACATTATTTTTTTATTGGGCAAAAACGAAGTCTATTGACTTTGGTTAGAATCGGTCCATTATTTCTGCTAGCCCCTATACATCTGCCCTCTCGAAATAGAGTCAACCTCTCAATTTGATACCTATCTGTCCACAATTTATCATAGCTCACATGTAAGGACCAATCAAATTCTCAGAAGTTTCTGTATGAATGGTTAAGACAACAAAGTTGTCGAATTTGGGACGATACCACATGAGATCCAAGAGCTTCCAATGTATCCCGAAAAAGTCATTGTTTGGAGTGGATTTTAAGCTGGCCAGTCCATTACCGCCAACCGCGAGATCTATAGATCGATGATTACCAACTACGTTTGGCCTGAGTTGGATGATATGGACACCAACAAGATGTGGTTTCAACAGGACGGCGCACCTAACATAGAAATTCATAAAAAAGCATGTTACCTACATAATAACATTTTTATGAATGTAAATAACAGTGCTAGGTAAATTCTCAGCGAGTTGTTAAGTTTTCCCTAATTTATTTGCCACGTAAAAAACATAAGGTAGACATGTTATATATCAATGGATAGAGGATTTTGTCTACTTTTCAAAAATGTATATAACTCTTGACAATTAAAAAATTCATGGAATACTTTTTTGAAAAATATGACAAAAAATGCTTTTTATTGAATTTTGCATAGATAAAAATTTTTAAAATTGAAATAAAATTTTTATTTATGAATATTTTTTAATGAAATTTCACAGTTATGTAGATTTTTCTATTTAAAATGGAAAAATAAAAACAAATTTTGAAATTTGTAATCAAGTATCCCGCATTTCCCCAAAAATCTTGAAAAATCCCAAAAATGGGATTTTTTCGATTTTTGGCTATAATATCCATAATAGGGGCGGGGTTATCGGAACCCTTATAACCCAAAATAATTAAGAACTTATTGGGCCATCTAAAATAGGTTACTATATTTTGATATCGTGTATGCGATTTGAGAATTTTGGCCCTAAAGTTGAATTTTACATAAAAAATAGGCATTATTTGAATGGACCTGATCCCGTCGGTATCAAAAATCATAAATGTTTTTTTTATTTGACATATTTGGCGTAAATATGGCTTTTCAAAAAGTACAAATTCATTATACATCCTTTTAGAAAATTTTTAGATAACTTAAAAAGAATAAAAGTACTTTTTTCCCAAAAAAATTGCGAAAAATCGCCTTTTTTAATTTTTTTATATTCAAATGCATATAACTTTGGACTCAAGGTAGGGTCAGACTACGCAAATTATTTGACACAAGATATTTCATGTGTTTGATCAAAACTACATCAAATAATTCATGGGTTGATTTTGTGTTCACACTGTACACATTTATTTGCCATATTTGTTTAATCAAACTACACCGAAATACTATCAAACACACAAAGGGGAAAATATATTTGACTTGTGGTCACATTTAATGTAATATTTGTTCTAAATAATTATTAAATAAATCTGAAAAACAACTTTAATTTCTTTCATCAATAAAAAAGACATTTCTAGAAAGTAAAATATTACCAGATTTTGCTTTACATTTGAAAGAATTATGAAATTTCAGTACTTTTATTTAAGCGTCAAATATTTTATGTTTCTAGTTTGAACAGAAAATATTTTTGCACTGCAAACAAGAAAACAGCTGAATTTGGTCAAACAAATTTATTTGCCAATATGAAAACATTCTTGTAATGTGACCAATGTGTGACCACTAAAAAGCAAATATTTTCCTGTATTTTGGGTATTTTTTTATTTGATCTTGCAATTCATTTGCAAGATCAAACAGCGTCAAATAACAGCTGTTGCATCATGTGTTATAGCAAAAGTAGTGTTGCTATATCTTAAATTAAAAATCGCTAAATAATGAAAACAAATCGCGAAAAGAACACAAGCTTGAACAATTTAATAATATAATTATTAAATGTTTATTTATTAAATTATATTACTATCACAATTCATAATTGAAATTGAATGGAAATGTAATCATGTTTTATACTTGAAAAATATTTGAAATATTAAATATTTTTCAAACAAAAAACATATGGCTTGAATTTATGTTTCCTTTTTACTGGAGAATGCTTTTGAAATAAAGTGTAATACAACTGTAATTCAATTGCTTGACTATAACTCAAGGCTTGAATTACACTTGCTATCAACTTGAATTCCAGTAAAAATGCTTATTGGTTTTTTAATACATATTATTAATCGAACACGACTTTTTCCAAACTTTTTTCATTCAGAATAAGAACATGTTCACAAATATTGTTAAATTTTATGGAAATGTTTACCTTTTTTACATAAATTTTTAATTAATTCCAATTCAATCGCATTATCTAAAAATTTATAATAAAAATTTTGGTATGATACTAAAATCAGAAAAGTGAAAAATGCTATTAGACATGTTCTACTTCTGCAGTAAAAAAAAAATTAAACAGATCATACTGTTTAAGAATTATTTTTTAATTACAATCAATTCATACTATTTATGTATGTATAAAAAATTTTCTTTGATTTTAAATTCAATCTGTATAAAATTTCAGTTAATATTCCATATGTACATATGAGCAATTTTAAATTTTGAAAATAGACAAACTCCATGTTAAACGTATAAAAATATATATCGCATAAAATTGCAAAAATCGCAACATAGACTTCACGTCTTCAATTAGTTTTTCTCCCAATATGTCATCCTAGGCTGAATGACTTTTATGTGAAGAAGAAGACTTCATTTATTGATGCAATTATTTAGTGAAAATAATTTAAATAAGAAATATTCAAGGAATATTGAATATGTATTTATGTTTAAAAAAAAAAAATAGTGAATTTGTGTCTTTAATTTAGTACGAAAAATATTTAAATAATCTCCTCTTATTTTTCCGCCATGCTGAGCAAATAATTTTCTGTTTTTTTCTATTTGATCAAACAATTATTTTATGAAAGTGTTTGATATAGTGTGACCACACGGCAAATATATTTACTGATTCTTTTTCGCAGCAGTTTGGTCAAACAAAAAGTGAAAAATTAAATTCAATATATGATAACAAAATTCAATAAATCTCTAATAAAATGATTACTTTACAATTCGAAATAAGTGCTTTAACCTTAAAAATATTTGCAAGATCAAATTATATATTTTTTAGGTATTTATGTAGCTAGTGGTCACACTTTGTTCACATTAAGAAAATATTTTGTTTGCCGACAAATAATTTTGTTTGACTAAAATCATCTGTTTTGTTGTTTGCTCTAAATTTTATTTGTGGTCAGATTCAGGCAATGAAATATTTGACGATAAACGTCAAATATTAGCTGTGTGTGACCGTACCTTCAGTCATGATTTTTAAACACTTCTTTCTTTATTTGATATATAAGTCTATTGTTAATCCTATAAAATAAAAATGGATAAAATTGGAGAATATTTGGAACCGCGGTCACCAAAAAACTGGAGTAGGGTGGGTAAAAATGTTGAAAATTAAATTTTCAAATGCGAATATCTCCTAAACTATAAGAGATAATTGATAGCTACGACGAGGTTTTATGTAGTGCTCGAGGAGATTCTGTATGTGTAGAAATAGGATCATTTTAAAAATTGAACATACCCGAGGTGTCCTACTTTGGGAACCCCTGGTCCCGCTCCTGGTGGGGTCATGAGGTCCAAATTCAAAACTTAAACCTCTTTGCGCATGTGAAATTTCATTCAAATCGGCGTAAGGGTTTAGAAGTTACAGATTTATTTCCCTCTTTTTTTATTCTCATACCACTGTGCGGCGTTACGTGCCACATTGGACATTCTGCATGAACGATTTTAGGGCGTGGTCATCTCACGTAGAGGTGATGTGAACTGGTCAACAAAATAATTCGATTTTACCACGTAATACTTTTTCTTGTGGGATTTTTTAAATCGCAGTTCTATGCGAATATGTCACAAACCTCAGCGGCCCTCAAAGCCAACATAACCCATTTCATCGGTCAAATTGAGATTGATTTATGCGCCAAATCAGAAGCGGTGGAGATTTGCAAGATGTTATATTCCCTACATAATGGCATCGATCGGCCTTTCAAACGAATGAAATATTTCGATGATATCACACATACTTTGTTTTATTTAAATTTAAAGATGGAAAGCGCTTAATAAAATACCCTTATAATGGGGGTATGACTTAAAAATGAGGGATTTTTTAATTTTTATTTTGAAACATTTGTACAATATAAATTTATACAAAGTATTGGCCATTGTTAGCTATGATCTTTTCCCATCTTCTTGGAAACATATGGATTCCGAACCAAAAGAACTACTAGAGCCATGGAAAATTGGCTTTGGTGTCGATTCGGCAGGTTGACTAGGCATCTGGTCTGTGACGCTTTCGGTTATCGTTATGGATAAATTGTTCATCGTTTTAAAATTGCAGATTGAGTAGCTCCCAATGATTTTGCACAGTGGTTTAGAAACGTTATTTTTGGTAATAATTCGGTATCTCGGTAACTATTGGAGATATTGTTACGAAATTTCACATGGTTTGAGCTGAGGTGTTTTCGAGTTGAGTTACATTTGTTAAGTTTCCCAACGCTAATTAGGCCAGTGCCCCTCAAAGTAGGTCTCCTCTCAAATTTTTTAAAAAGTCGCCAAAAATCCATCCATGCAGGCGCAGATCCAGGGAGATTTTAGAATACTTGGCTCTAAATTCAAAACTTCGATAAAAAATAGGTTAAATTTGAAAGAGCCTAGGGAAAAAATTCTCAAGCGTTTACAAACTTTGCATGAGGTGCCCTATTTTGAGACCCCACTGTTTTGATTAAATTGATTACTCCTCCGCTACGCCTATGTGAATTTTCATAATAATCGGATTCGCCAGTTACAAAACAACAGAATTATTTCCAAAATATTTTAATTCCGCCCCATTGTACACTATATCATTATACCCAGAATAAGAACATCTGATTTCTTTACATTTACACCACACTCAACGAAATCCACAACTTCTTCACTGCACGTAAGCTGCAGTTATAACCAACGAAGTCATCGGCAACACCCTTCACCAACTGGACGAAGGAGATAAATCTCAACTTAGGCATCAGGGTCGGCGTACAAATTCCGACAGTGAACCACCCGAAAACCTTTTGATAGCCTATTTACCTCTTCAGGACACGCCACTGCAATCACGTATAAACTGCGAAATAGAACCGTCACAGGCTGGCTCCAAATTAGCTCCGAACAACTCCTTCACCAGGAAACTAAGGTTCTACCGGTCAGGGAACATAACAGTTCCGCAACAGTTCCTTCTGGGATGTCACCGGATCCACTTGATAGTAGCTCGTATATGACAGCTTTGAATGTATGAATGTCGTACCGATAGCAGACGCCGAGAAGATTCTGCCGCATAAAAAAAGAGTCGTTCTGACACAACTACGATCAGGATGGAGTAACAGGCTGAATGCCTTCTGGTCCCACATAGACCATGCCTTCCTCAACTTATGCCCAGCATGTGGTCAGGGTCCTCATGACACCCTCCACATATTCACCCTCAACATGTCCAGCCAACCCTACTTCACTACGTCCAGTGGATTTATGAACCCACCCAGTATAAGTAGCACAATTCCTTGGACCCCCGATTAAATATTGTAAAATTGTTTATGCTGTTACATCAACAACAGATGAAATAACATGATTGAGTTTCTTCGTACGTCCTAATTCATTGCTTGTCATAAGTTCCTGATCAAGCGAACCATTCATTGCCCTAATCTACAACAGGCTCAGCTTATAATTGACTGAATAGGGTTTGACGTAAAATGTCATTTAAGAAATACTTAATTAATAGAGTTGGTGAAAGAACAGATCCTTGCGGTTGCCATGAATTAATCTTAACTCGTTTGATGAGATCCCACCTACAACAACTCCTTTAATACGATCTCACAGAAAGCTCAATATAAATCGATGATTGATAAAATCGAACCATACTCTACTCTATTCTACGCCTTAGAATATCTAGAACCACCAACAAGAATTTCCAGAATTCTTCAATGTTTCAAGTGGTGCTAGTTTTATTCCTGTATTATAAGGGATTTATAGATAATCAATTTTTTAAATTTGTTACAGATTAATGAAACTAATTTAGTATGAAAATTTTGATTTATAAACCGTTTATATAATTCAAAATTGATGATGGTGAATATATGTATGTATATTTCATATTTTATACCGATCAACATTCAGGAATACGGAATTAGGTTATCTTTCAGAATTCCAAATGAATGTAGAATTATTCAAGCCGATATATCGTCTATTAAGAGGGCGGCTAAAGCTGGGTTTCCGCATACACCGTAATCGGCGTCGATAACGAAAACTGAAACTGAAAAACGTTGGTGTTCGTCACCGTCTCGTTTCTGAATTGTTTTCGTTTCAGTTGGGTGCGTTGCGGCATAAAACAGAAACGAAATTATTTTTTAATTTTGGATGTCGCCCATTAAATAGAATTTCTTTATTTTTGACAAAATCTTTTACTTTTTTCTTTTCCAATAAAGAAACTTTTTTTTTTATTCATTTTGATTTTCTTTAAATTTGAAATAAAAAAATAATTAAAATAATTTCATTCCTACAGCACCAAAAGAATCTACTTAAAGTTGTTTTCGTTCCGGCCCCAAATGACAGGTTTTTCGTTACTGATCGGTGCTGTTTTGTTCCCAATTTTCGTTGCAGATTTCTGAAACGAACTTTTTTTCTGTGCAAATGTATGGAATTTCGTTTTCGGTGCCGATCACGGTGTATGCGGAAACATATCTCAGTTATAACAAGAAATTAGACGGGGATATACAGTTAGCCTCAAAAGTGAGTATACACCAAAAATTATTTGATTTTTTTAAGATAATGAACATTTTAAAATTTATCCTTTGATATAATTTTTAAAGTTTTGGTTTGTTGGAGATTGGGTTGAATAATAGATTCGGTTGTGGAAAAAAATGATTTAAGTCGGACAATAATGATTTTCATGATCTTAAAAAAATCAAAAAATTCGCTTGTGTTTACTCACTTTTGGGGCTCACTGTATATATATACTGATAGTCAAGACGGAAAAAAATTTTAACAGATGTCGACACAACATAGAACATAGTCCAGGAATGTCAGATATCCTTAACCCTCTAACCGGCCAATTTTATTTCGAGGTAAAATAATATACCAGGTTATTGTTTGAAAAAAAGAAAGAAATACGTTGGAATAAAAACAAACAAAAGACAAGTGCACGTTCTTGTTTATCACAATAAGTAAATTGTTTGTCTCTTTACACATTACATACATTTAACATACCCGCCTAAAGGCAGCCGGTTAGAGGGTTAAATAGGATGGCGAGACATTCAACAGTCATACTCAGATGGGTACGTGGTCACGGACATACTTTGAGCAAATGTGTTGCTGATGATCTGGCGAAAAGAGGCGCTATGATGCCTGACGGAGACATAGACATCCTATGCAGGATTCCATTATCTAATCTGTTAATCAAATCTTCTTAGCAAATTAGGAATTTTTAATATGAGCTCACTCAGACAAGATGAAATATAGATTAACATGGCCCCGACAACATATCTTCTTAGCCTGACACGCAATGTAGTGGCGGTGATTACCGGACACTGCATATTTGGCAACTATTCCGAGGAGACTTGGCCTGTCTTATAATGACTTCTGAAGAAGTTGTCAAAATGAAGAGGAGGATGAGACCATTTTTCATCTTCTTTGTCATTGCCCAGATGTAGGAGATCTACGCATCAGGTTTCTAGAACATCATTCCTTAAATAGTATTTCTGAGCTATCAGACATGAAGTTAGAATGTTATTAGGAATAGCAATTGGTTACGCAAGCCAGGCACAGTATTCGTCAAAAGACTGGTGCATACTTCTTCTGACCTCATTCCTCTTTATTTCTTCTACTACTTATTCTGTCTGACATTTCCCCTTCTCTTTCTCTACAAAGGGACCTACTGTTTGTACCCAAGTGAGCTGCTCTCTTTCCGGCTACCATGCGGCTGTCTGTTAACCTAACCTAACGATCGAAGCTGTATTTAGCGAAGCTCTGCATTGCTTGAATATTTGGCCCACTGCGATCACATTTAGTAACAGTTCCCTTTTAAAAATCTCTTAACATTCGATTACAGAGTTCACTTAATTAATGTGTACTTTTCCTTCTACTTTATTTAAATTGTGTGTCGTTGTTTAAATAAATATTTTACATTTCCATTGTTTACACAAGATTGTAATGTTTGCCCAAGTTTTTTTTTCAAATATTCATGCAATAGAAATATAGAGTAACAACATCTGCTTTTAAATTTTAGTACATTTTACAAACAAACTAAGAAACCCGACAATTTAATACCCTACATTGAATATGAGCAAATGAGTAGTTTGTTAAAATTTCAATTTCCATCGTCATAAAATAAGGTGACATCAATTATTTGGATCGAAATTTGTGTAGATTCCTGAATAAATTAAACATTTACGTCCGATAAAGTCTTATTTCGGGAGGACATTTGGATTGGGGCTAGGTGAAATAATGAACCGATTTCTACCAGTTTCAATAACTTCTTCGGACGGACATAGTTAAATACTTTAAGGTGGTTGTAAGACAAATAATTTTGGGCGTTACAAACATCAGCACAAACCCATAATACCCTCCCCACTATGATGATGTAGCTCAAAATAATACTATTTACTAAGTAAATGCGAATAGTCATAGATACTTACTTACTTACGTATAATTTGTTATCGAGTAATACGTGAAATTCCATTAGAAAATTACATTCTTTGGAATTCAATCAATTTATTTATTTATTTGCGCAATCATATTCATGGATGTACATTAATTAAATGCTAAAGAAACTTCATTATAATCATCTAATTTGTTATGAAAATTCCTAGTAGAAAAATGTTGTATATTTAGGAAAAATTAATTACAAATCACATTTCTTACGAATTAGTTTAGATTTTTTGAGCATGAGTAAAGCACCTGTCTGTCGATCAGTGATGAACGATCTTGGAAATATTTACACTTGTTGAAATAATAAACTATTTGTAATAGATGAGTTGTGTAGTATTTAGTAATAACCTTTAAAACAAATGGAATTTACGGATTGAAAATGCTGAAAAAAACATGCATGAAATCAATGAATTTATTACAAGGTTATCATAGGAAATATGTTCTCTTTTTTTATTCATATTTATTGAATTAGAAATTAATCAAAATTTGCTTAAATGATTGTCTATATCTCGGATATTGAGTTCTCTACATAGATAATATATGTCAAATTAAAGGTATTTCAAATGTGTTTCCAAAGAAGTAAGCATTTTGATCGGCAATTTACAATTTCGGGAGAAATAATTTCAATTCCACTTTTTGAAGAATATCTGAAAATTCTGGAAGAAAAACTTATGTAAGTAACTATTTTTATAAAGTTATAGTATAGCCAAACTTTAATTTAAAGATAAAATTCCAAAGATATCACCCTTTTCACGCTTTTCGAATAAACATCAACTGAGTGTCTTAAAGAGTGCTGTATTTTCAAGTGAATTCGTGTACATAATAAAGTGTGTATTTCTGCGAATTTATAAACGTGAATAAAAAACATTGAGTGACTATTTAAGTCTGTTGTTGTATATTTTAAATAAATAAAGAGTTGTTACAATTTGTAAACTACTAAACGGCTTTTATTTGCAATCAATCCGGTTTATTTAAAGGAAATAAACCAACGTTTTGAATAGGTTAAAACGTAACAATATTTTTAATGGAAATTGTTTTTTATTTCCCATAACAAATAAATAGTTATTTTGGGAGTCTACACTAGGGGTGGCCTTTAATAAATTTTAGATAAATCGGTTGGGGTTAAGACGTGTCGCAAGCCCTCTGAAGTTTTGAGATGCATTTTTTTCAGTTTTAGTAAAAATTTTGCCATTAAAAATTTACTTTTGCAATTTAATTTAAAAGAGTAGAAATGTGTACGTAATTGTCGTTCTAATGAGACATAAAAAAACAGAAATTGGTCGAAAATGTTAGTTATTAAAAATTCGCCAGTCCATTAACGTCACTAGAACAAGAAATGTAAGAACAAAATTAACATATTTTGATAAATATTAAGCTTAAAGCTCATTTTTACTTAAAATATATCCATATTTACTTGTATATAAGTTTGTGTATTCGTAGGATACTGTTAACCTATTCGCAAATATGACCAAAAAAATAAAAATTTTTTAACGGCAGTTTCAAAACTCCATTTTCAAATTTTTAAAAATTTTGTTAAACAAATTTCAGAATTTTTTGATCATCTCTTTGGGATTTATTGGGAATATAATAGGGAATAAAAATGTGAAAAAATTATGAAAATATCTCTTATAGTTTTTCCGTACGTGAGATTTAAATTTTGAAATTTTCAGGAAAAATTTAATTTTTGGGCGAATGAGCTCTATTTCCTTACTGTTATGAATTTTAAGTAAAGCCTATTCAGAATATTAAAGTCCAGATAATTCTAGATATACTCTGAAAGTTTTACTAAAATAGCAAAACGCTAAACCTTAATCGTGATGGTCAAAGGTCAAATTTTTCAATATTTGGAATTTCTCTTGAAAAGATAGCGAAATGTTGTATATTTTTGGGCCGATTTTGAAGAATCTTAACAAAAATATAACACAATGCCTAGTATTTACAAAAACAGCAGAAAAATTAAAATTAACCCTATATAACACTTGGGGTTAAAATGACCCCAAACTTCTAAAACCATAAAAAAATTATTATTTTAAAAGTTTGGGGTCATTTTAACCCCAAGTCCGATTAAGGGTTAATTTCCATTCTTGTGCTGTTATTATAAATACTAGAGTTTATGTTATATTTTTCTTAAGTTTCATCAAAATCGGCCCAAAAATAAATAACATTTCGCTATCTTTAACCCTTAAGTGCATTATTTTTACTTTTATTTTTCTATAAATTATCAAATATTTAGTTGATTTTTATTTATTATATTTAGATTAGCTTTAGTTTGATTTAGAATTTCATTAACTTAAACTTTTCGTACTCCATTTGATTTTTCTGAATTAGTTTCAAGGTTATATTCGTCTAAAATTAATTGGAACTGGAATGTAGACAATTGGCAACAATATGCATTAAAGGGTTAATTTAGAAATTCCAAATATTGAAAAATTTGACCTTTGACCTGGCCGATTTAAGGTTTAACGTTTTCCAATTTTAGTAAAACTTTCAGAATATATTTAGAATTATCTGGACTATAATATTCTGAATAGGTTTTACTTAAAATGTATAACACTAAGGAAATAGAAAAATGGCCAAATAATTGGTTTTTCTTGAAAATTTCAAAATTTAAATCGCATGTACGGAAAAACTTTAAGAGATATGTTCATAATTTTATCATATTTTTATTCCCTATTATATGTTCAATAAATCCCAATGAGATTTGTTTGAAATTTTGAAATTTGTTAAACAAAATTTTTAAAAATTTGAAAATGTAGTTTTGAAACTGCCGTTAAAAAAAATTTATTTTCATACCTGCGAATAGGTTAACTAACGGTATCCTACGAAGACACGAAAGTGGTATATTTTTGAATCTACTGAAGATATTGACTTGAAATTTTTTTGTAACACCAAAAATTAACTTATCTAAACAAAAAAAAATACTTCGGAATAAATGTGGATCAAATTAATCCTAATATTTGCAATCCTATTAAAATTTTGATACAAATTTTGGTTTAGAAACTCAATAAATATGTAATAAAATCTTTATTTATTAACAAAAATCTATGAAATTTTCAAAGTTTTTTTTTAAATTTACCATAAATAACAAAGTGTAAAAAAGTTGTCAAAAGTTCAAAGGTAATCCCGCAATTCCTAAAAATTGGTGCGAAAATCCCAAAAATACTATTTTTTATAATTTTGCTCATAGGGTTCACATTTCCTTCGGGGCTGGGAAAATACTTTGGGGATAAATAGGGAACACATCAAGGTTTCCGAAGCTGCTTGCCGTTTTCTGATTCCAGCTTTGGGATTTTATAACATGTATCCCAAAGTTGAAATTTTGATAAAAAAATAGGTTAAATTTCGAAGGGGTGACATATTCGAAAAATAACACATGTTTTTTATAGCAAAATGTTCTTCGTAAAGAAAACTTACAGAAAAACATAAAATTATTGTGGTTCTTAAGGAATGTTTTTTTAATAAAAAAAAAAGTTAAGTCACCTTTTCGCCCAAAAAACAGTAAAAATCTACTATTTTTATACCCTTCACCTTCGTGAGAAGGGTATATATAAGTTTGTCATTCCGTTTGTAATTTCTACATTTTTCATTTCCGACCCTATAAAGTATATATATTCTTGATCCTTATAGATAGCGGAGTCGATTAAGCCATGTCCGTCTGTCTGTCTGTCTGTCTGTCTGTCTGTCTGTCTGTCTGTCTGTCTGTCTGTCTGTCTGTCTGTCTGTCTGTCTGTCTGTCTGTCTGTCTGTCTGTCTGTCTGTCTGTCTGTCTGTCTGTCTGTCTGTCTGTCTGTCTGTCTGTCTGTCTGTCTGTCTGTCTGTCTGTCTGTCTGTCTGTCTGTCTGTCTGTCTGTCTGTCTGTCTGTCTGTCTGTCTGTCTGTCTGTCTGTCTGTCTGTCTGTCTGTCTGTCCGTCTGTCTGTCTGTCTGTCTGTCTGTCTGTTGAAATCAGTTTTCTGAAGAGCCCAGATATCTTCGGGATCCAAATCTTCAATAATTCTGTCAGACATGCTTTCGAGAATTTTGCTATTTAAAATCAGCAAAATCGGTCCACAAATGGCTGAGATATGAGGAAAAAACCAAGACAACCTCGATTTTTGACCTATTTTTTACCTATATCTGGATTACTAAGACATTAATATAGACAATATGGATATCTAATGATAGATATTTCAAAGACATTTGCAGCGACGTATATAAGACCATAGTAAGTTGGACCTACAATGGGTCAAAATCGGGAAAAAAATTTTGAACCCGAATTTTTTTTTTCAAAAAAAAAAAATTGAAAAAACAAAAAAAAAAATTTTAAAATTTAAAAAAAAAAAATTTTTTAAATTTAAAAAAAAAAAAATTTAAATTTAAAAAATTTAAAATAACAATCGAAAATTTTTTTTTTCCAAAAAATTAAAAAAACAACTGGAAAAAAATTAAATTTTGTTTACCTAAAAATATTTAAAATTTTGAAGTATAATTTGGTGAAGGGTATATAAGATTCGGCACAGCCGAATATAGCACTCTTACTTGTTTGAATTTTTAAATTGAAAATAGTTTATTTTTGAATCTATAATTGATATTGCTCTGAAATCTTTTATATATAATTGGTAATTTAGTTGTCTAACTAAAAAAACAAAATACGAGTCCATTCGGTGCTACCTATATTTAAAAAAAAACGGACCAGGGTATGGCAAAATTTTATAATTTCAATTTTCAAATTCCTATAACTCGGAAATTATAAGAGATATAATTATAAGAGAGCTTACCAAAAATAAAAAAATATTTGAAATCGGATGGGCACGTGTTTAAATATTGTACATAATTTTAATAGCTTAAACTCGAATACTCCTTGTCTAAGCCCACGTCAAATTTTATCCCGATCGGACCAGACTTTGAGAAATGACAGATTTATTTCCAAAAAATTTTGATTCTGCCCCACGTTGTAATTAATAAGCGGGAATAATATAACGAACTACAATATCAAATAAGTTATCCACATGAGGATAATAGATATCACTTGTAATTCCGCCAAGTGCTATCTATTTTGAAGTTAATAATGATCTAATATCATTAAGAGATGGTGGTAGTTATTTCAGAAATCATATTGCAAGGTCCTCATGTGACTTTATGTCAAATTGCGGCATGATTGAACATTAGCTTTATGCTGTACATATATTTTCCTGGTAATTCGACGGTATTTATTATTCATACATATTTAATTAAGCAAATAAATAAATGACGGCTCAAACTACTTTTCGTAACAGATATTTAAATAGAAAACTTCTTTTCTAAAAATATACCGGTACACAATAAATATATTTTGTTTTTTAGCCATTTAGCATAAGTATGTATAAGACTACATTCAATACACATAATATTAAAATGTATTAGCACAAAAGTCAATGATCAGACGATCTTGAAAATGAACTCTCTCACTAGTTTGGGCTTAATAAATTAAACGTCTAATTAACATTAAAACTACAAAACTTATTCGTAGTGCGGATGTGAATTAATGGAAATAAAGTCAGTGTTACCAATAAAGTTACTCACTTTATATATCCATATGTATACAGTTTTAAGATTCTATTGAAAACCGTTAAAGATTTACTATTTATGAAGACAATGACTTCTTTTATTTAATACATATGTAAAATATATCGCTTATTTGCTAGAAGACAGCCATAACTCAAAACCTTTAAAGCCTTTTCTAAAACTATCAGATACAATTTATTTGTTTTTAAAATTCAGTCGATTTTGGAAACCACTCGATTTCCAAATATTGCAAACGAGCAATATGTATTTGTTGATGTTTCTTATTCATTTAATCATACTAACTCATTTTAAAATGATGACATTTCGCAAACAACTCAAAGCCGATATAAGCCAAAAAACTAAATACAAGAACTACAAATCTAAAAATACTGTTAATGGATTTTAATTTGGAAATTTAACATTTTTCAACAGTTAATGCATAAGATACAACAAATTTATGAAAGTATTTAAAGATTAACAGCCATTTGTTTACAGTTTTTATACCCTACACCACCATAGTGGGGAGGGTATAATTCGTTTGTGCAGATGTTTGTAACGTCCAAAAATATTAGTCTACATCCACCTTAAAGTATACCGATCGACTTAGAATCACTTTCTGAGTCGATTAAACGATGTCCGTACGTACGTCCGTCTGGTCGGCTGGCTGTCCATGTAAACCTTGTGCGCAGAGTACAGGTCGCAATTTTGATGATATTTCGATCAAATTTGGTGTATATTATTTTTTCGGCCCAAGGACCAAGCCTATTGAAACTTGCTGAAATCGGTCCATTATTTCACCTAGCCCCCATACAAATGTCCTTCCGAAATTGGACTTTATCGGTCATAAATGTTTAATTTATCTATGTATCTACACAAATTTCGCTCCAAATAAGTTTTATATATACAAAATTCATGTCACCAAATTTTGTTACGATCGGTCCATAATTAGTCATAGCTGCCATATAGACCCGCTTCCGAAATTCACTTTAACGTGCATAAATCGCTTAAAAATGTTGGTATACACATAAAATTCAACATAAATGGCATTCATACAGACATAAATCACACGACCCAATTTCATTGTGATCGGTCCATAATTGGTCATAGCTCCGATATAAGGCCCACTTCCGAAAATCACTCAAAAATATAAATTAATGAAATTTTAAAAGATAAATGTTTTTGTTCCTTTACTTATTGTAGGGTATTATATGGTCGGGCTTGACCGACCATACTTTCTTACTTGTTTTTTTTTTTCAAAACGATGAACGCTCAGTGGTTGAATTTCGAAAGAAAATGGAAATAAATCTGTAATTTCTAAACATATAGTTTTTCGCCCCGTGTTTGATATGGTAAATATTGCCAAAAATATTTAAAATCACATAAATCTTAAGTAGAAATTTATAACCGGTTATGGCCAATAAGGCTAGGTTGTTGAAAATAAACAAGTTGAAGCTATAATTATGAGACTACACAATTTCCAATTGTATTTCAGAAATTTCCAATTGAATTTCAGAAATTTCCAATTGAATTTCAGAAATTTCCATTTATACTTAAAATGTTTCTAATTGTATTTCAGAATTTTCCAATTGTTTTTCAGAAATTTCTATTTGTATTTCAGAAATTTCCATTGGTATTGCTATTAGAATTTTCTATAATACAAGTGGAAATTTCTGAAATATAATTGTAATGTTCTGAAATTCAATTAGAAAATTCTGAAATATGAATGGAAATTCTTGAAATAAAATTGGAAATGGTGTAGTAGCAAAGATGAGTTACCTTCTCTATAGCCATGGAAAGATGTATCATTAAAACCGTTTTGAAATTACAGATTTATTTCCACTATTTTTCGAACTGTTTAAGATTGGGGTAGAAGGTACAAAAAGTGGCGATTAATTGAAATGTCAGTATATCTATGTATATCATTCGTAAATGTATGGGGGATAAGCTGATTGCTTTAGTCCATATCATAAAGACAACTTTTCCCAAAGGCTTTAGGAAATCAAAATATATATTCTCCGGATATTCGAAAATATCGAATATATGGGATAGGCTATCCTCATCTCCCTCATGTTCCGATCACCACCATTTGTAAACAAACCGCAGAATTTCTTTTCAAGTTTTAGGAATTTTACTATGTATTAAACAAAGACAATGCTTAAAATATTTTTCGATCAACATACATACATATACACTGGTGCATATTCCTATAAACGCACACTACTTTTTTTAAAAAAGATTGTAAAAATTAAACATGAACATATTTAGGGGGCTACAAATTTGTTTATTAAATTAGTTAAGACTTCACTTAAAATATTGTTTACAAAACAAATTCATTTGTACTTTATTTATTTTCTTTTTATTTAAATTTCGAGATTAACAGCCATTTTAAGTTTATTTTCCTATAAACGCACTTTAATTTATGGGCCACTGTAGCATTATTAATAATGTGTGGATGATCCTTTGTTATGGATTGTTTAAAAAATACGGTCTGGCATTGATTCCACTAATTTATTAAGCAGATTGGAATCAATTTCCTCCCAGACTTGTTTAATTCTTAGTTTCAGCTCTGTCACAGTCATTATGCTTTCATTCTGGGCATTATTTGCATAAACTTTACGGGCAATGTATCCCCAAGTTCTCCATTGGGTTTAAGTCCAGACTACAAGCCGGCCAGTCCAACAGAGGAAGGCTATGTTCATTAAACCAATATTTCGATTGCTTAGAAACATGGATTGCAGCATTATCTTGTTGGAATATGCAATCTTCATCCATAAATGAGAGAAGAGCATCTTCCAACAGTTCGTTATAAATCGCACTATTAATTTGTTTCGGAACAAAACATATTTTCGACTTGCCAACTGCAGAAAACGCTGACCAAACTATAACACCGCCACCACCGAAATTACGTTTTGACATCCGAACATCGTTTGATCTCAAATCGTGCCAATAGCATGAGTATGAGTCAGGACCGTCTAAATTTAATTTTTTTTCGTCAGAGAAAATTACTTTTTTCCACTCTTCCGTCCATTTCATATATTTTCTTGCGAATTTTAGACGGTTTTCTTTATGGTGCTTTTTTAGCATTGGTTTACATTTCGGCTTTTTCCATTTTATGTTTTCATCGTTTCGTAAAAAGTGGGCAACGTATTTGGAAGTCACTGGAAGATTCAATTTATTCTTTATTTGTGTGGAATTCAATTTGTTGCGGGTTGCTTCTTATTTTATTAGATTAAGTTGTCTTCTTGTTAGTTTTGTATTTCCCCTTGTAGGATTGCGAACTCCAAAATTTTGACCTTTCTTCAAGAAATTTCGCACCACACTTTCCGAACGATCGATTTTACGTCCAATTTCTCTATTGAAACATCCTTGGTCATGAAAAAATTGAATTTGAATCTTTTCATGATCGGACGAAAAAGTTCCCTTGGGCATCTTTAAAAGTGATGTAATTTATTGATTCAAATACAAAAAGTAAATTGAGATGTTACTATTAGAAACGTACCTTTGCACTATAGGAAATTTTCCCCATTTCTTGGTCAAAATGTAAAATTTAAATTTTTGAAAAATACATTTTTTATGCTTTAGTATAAATAAAAATATAACAAAGTAAACATATATTTTTAAATTTTGCAGAAAATTTGATTATTTGTCACTTTATCAGTTGTTTTATGTTCGATTTCTAAATAAGTTTTCATATAACGATTGAGTGCAGCAACTTTGATACAATTTCTAATAAAAGTTTTCATAATAAATATATAGAGTTTTTAAAAATTAAAAAATGGAAAATAATGTTGAAAGTGAGTACTTTGTTAATATATAGAGAAATCTTGGTGAACTCGGCTATTAGACCTATTAAATTGGAAAAATTAAAGTGACCTTACGATGAAATAATAAAATTATGAAACTGAATTTTATTTGGACTTACAAAAAAATGTTAGCAGATGTTAGTTATAACATCATAACAGTTCTTTAGGACAGTCAATTACCTACAGAATTTTTCATATTTCAGCTGCATATATTTGCATACTTTTTCAAAAAACGCCTTTTTTCAGTGTGAAAAACTCAGAATTATTTAATGTATGGCATGAAAAATATGGTGAAAATGAAAAAAGAGCCGCTATATATGCATATTTCTTGTCACATATTGATGAAAGTGATTGTTCAGAAAATCTAAATCAATGTTTAGAGGAGCAGTCACGAATGTTTTGTGCATTCAAGGCAAATTATTGAATCAACTGTGCTTCCCGTTGGATGCTTCGGTGAAGACGCCTCTGAATCGCGTCATAAAATATATAAATCTGATAGATTGTTGCATGCACGAAAAAGCAGCCGTGTGAATAATTTGACCGACGTTTTCATTTCCAGTATTTCTCTGAACAAACGGATTAAAAAACAGAAGAAAGCTTCCTACAGAAGTAATCAATATGCTGAAATCTTATCCTATTTCTTTAGAAAATTACCAAACAGATGAAGAGCAATCGGAAAGTGAAGATGAAGAAATAGAATCGAGCGTTCTTTTGAACCCTTGTTTTTTAAATATGGTTGATAACTTAGATTTAGAAAATCAAATTGATGAATAAATTAAAATTTTAAACATAACTAAGTTTGTTTTATTATCAAAAGTTAGTTTACACTCAAAAAACAAAATAGAATGAAAGAGTTTAGGCAAATACCTAAGAGTTACAGGTATGGACTGGATCCAGGAACATACAACCCGGTAAACACAGTTTGGAAGAAATTTCTAGTTAATTTTATTTTTATCTTTGACATTTTTTTTCAGTGTATGGAAAAGTTTTAATGGCCCCTCCCTCCCTTTTAAGAGTCTTCAAAAATTCGAATCCAAAAAAATTATTTAAATCGGTCCAACCGTTTGGGTGTAATTAATTATGGCCAAAAAATTGAGAAAATTTCCTATAGTGCTTTGGTTGAAAAAAACTAAAATTGATATTTTATTTTTGGTAACTTTTTTAAAAACAAATTTCACGTCTGCGTTTATACGAATCTTCCACTTCAAATAGCACCAAGAACATTTTATCGCATAATTAAGGCAAACAGCAAGAATAAGAAAAAAAACTTAATTACTTTCAAAAAGTACCGTTAAGTTGTCTCTCATTAAAAAAGTTAAATTTTGCATTTGGATGAGAACAACAAAGATATAACAAAAATACAGAAACAAATTAAGTGCGTTTATAGGAATATGCACCAGTGTATGTATAAGTTTCACATTTTATTGCGATATAAATTTTTAGTTTTGATTGTATTGAGTATAATCACTCTGATTCATAATAGTATTCGCGTACTTTCCAGTAAAAAATATCCAGTAACTTTATTTTAGAGAGTAAAAATAATTTTATTTTATTATGAATCAATTTAAAACGTTTGTTTTGTGTTAGTTTACTTCTTTTCTTTTTATGTTGTTATTTTTTACTGGACAAAAAATGTCCAGTAAAAAATATCATGTTCTCTATCTACGAACTGTCACTTTTAACACTCTCTTGCTCTCTCGTTGCAAGTTTTTAAAAGTAAACGAAGGGAATCCCGTAACATCCAGTAATAATTTGTATAAATTATTATAAATTATCAAGTACGCGAACACAACTATTGTCAACTTTATTTTGAGATGTGGCATTAAGTTTACGATAAGTCCCCACTGAAATATTATAACACAATTTTTTTTCTACGAGATTCAAATGTTTGTTTTCATTTTACAGCAATTTTAATCAAAAATACTGACCGATCCAGGATTGTGGCAATAATTCATAGATTTGTTTTCATTATTTCACCATTCTGAAACATCTCTTTTAATACTTGTTGAAAAATGTTTAATTCCATTAATCACTGCAATAGTTTTCACAAACTTTTACTGAAATTAGTTTATATACTAATACTACATACGATAATCTAAACATATTAATTCAAACACACCAATTATCACAATGTCCCCAATCGGTACTCTATTTATTGTAGGAAATATTATATGTCAGCCTGTAGAAATCATTAATGAACATATTTACGGCATTTTTAACGATTGTAATTAATTTTGAGTTAAAGTCATAAATGATAAATTCTTGAACATTGTACTTTTTATTTATTTATTTACAATTTCATTTTCTTTTGTCTTTATATAAACCAAGAACCTAATAACTCCCATAAAATTCTCATCACACAAATAAATACTTACCACGGTTCTGTTCTGTATGTTTAAAATCTGGGTTAATAGTACCAGATCCAGATACAACAAATACAAATAAAAAAAAACATTTACATTTTGTAACATATATGTATGTATATGTAGTTAGTGTAAGTGTGTTTAACACAATTTCTGTTTATTTTTAACGTTTTCTCCATAGTGATGAGAGTGTACTTAACATTATAAAGAAAAAAAAGTGCCTTAAACTTTTTTCCATATACATAGCAGAGCTGTAAATGAATCACTCATTTTTGAATTAATTCGCGAATCATTCACACAAAAAAATGAATTGAATGAAATTTGAGTCAATTCAAATGAATTTGGTAAAAATGAATTGCAATTCGTTTCCAATTCAAATGAATTGAATTGATTTTGAATTAATTCAAATGAATTTGGTAAAAATGAATTGCAATTCGTTTCCAATTCAAATGAATTGAATTGATTTTGAATTAATTCAATTCATTTACAATTCATTTGAATTGAATTGATTTTGAATTAATTCAAACGAATTAAAAAAAAAATTAACAATTCATTTCCAACTCCGACGCGAAATTCGCAGCATATTTAGCAGATTCTTCAATGTCATTAAGTATGCAGTATAATTAATCGACGGTTAAAAAGTCTTCCTTTAAATATAATGCGCCGTTACCATCGTCAGCTGGTGTTGAAAGATTATTTTCGTACGCCTCTATTCTAAACATCCCTAAACGTGGATTTCTTTCAGATGATAATTTTGAAAAGCTATTGTTGTTTAAGGTGAATGATGCATTCTAATTAAATCTAATTAGCCTTATTAATGAAACTCAATTGTGTTTTGAACTACATACATTGTTAGTTTTCCTTATTTTTGATTATTTTTGGAAGATAGTTTTATTTTTTTGAAATAAATATAATATAAATATTAGCAAAAAGTTTGTTGTTGGGTGGTCGTGGGTCACAAAATTTCAAAAATTATTAATTGCTTCTTGAATATTAAATATGTTTTGTCGTTCAGCGTATTTCAAAATAAAAATCAGTTCTTCTTGAATAAATAAACTCCAAACACCATGTTTTCATTGATCAGGCGCGTATACAGGACAAGGCTTTTCAATTTTTGTACTGGATATTTTCATTTTGGTAGGAGAAATCTTTCATTCCCCCTAGAGATCTGCTCTTGAATTTGATTGATTGCAACTCATTTTTGAATCATTCATTTGAATTGCTATTCTTTTTTCTAATTCATTTGAATTAATTCAAAATCAATTCAATTCAAATGAATTGTAAATGAATTGCAATTCATTTTTACAAATTCATTTGAATTGGAAATGAATTGAAATTCATTTCTGCCTAATTCGTTTGAATTGATTCAAATTTCATTCAATTCATTTTTTCAATTCAATGAATTAATTCAAAATTTAGCTAATTCATAATGAATTAAAATCAAAAAAGAATGATTCATTTACAGCTCTGATACATAGTTGTGTGTTTAACAATTTTGTACTTACAATGTAGTTTCTTGTTACTTTCATGCATTTGAACGTTTATGGAAAAGTTTTAGTTTTTCTTTACAGCCATACCTAAATAAGAATATTGAGCGGTAAGCCAGAGCTATTGGAAAATACAACTTTGACAGTGTGTTAGATAGTGAAGTTGGCTGCAGACGATGAAGAAACTGTTGTTATTGAAGTTTTTGTTTATTTTCTTATGTATAAAAACACTCTATCAAAACTTGGGGTTTATTGATTTTGTCATTCCGTTTGTAACATATTGAAATATTGCTCTTAGAACCAAAAAATCCTGGATCTTCATAAGATTCTAAGACGATCTAGCTATGTCTGTCCGTAGGTCTGTCTGTTTGTTCAAAACACGATAGGGCCAAACGAATATAGCTGGCTAATATTCCACAAATATACAAATTAGTTTCATGTACTCTCAAATTATACTGTAAAATTTGGCGAAAATCGGGCAATATTTGTCTCTAGTCCTAAAAAATACAAAATTTCCTAAGAATTGTTTTTATATCTTCACCTATGAATTGAATATGTACAGTTGTGTTCATAAAAATGGGAGCCAACCTATTAAAAAACAAGAGATTAATTTTTAACTAAAAACAACATGATTTATTCCATTTGCTTTTGTGTAATGTAATGTTGATTTAATCCTAAATTATTTTAATAATTCATTAATTAAATTAAGTTTTTGAGAAGAAAGTAACGGGAAGTTAAACAAGTAAGAGAGCTATATTCGGCTGTGTCGAATCTTATATACCCTTCACCAAAATAAAAATTTTAAATATTTTTAGATAAACAAATAGAAAAAAACAATTTTGGTGAAAAAAAAATCGGGTTAAAAAATATTTGTTTCCGATTTTGACCCATTGTATATCCAACTTACTATAGTTTTATATACGTCGTTGCAAAAGTCTTTAAAATATATAAGTAATTTAGACATAGGTCAAAAATAGAGGTTGTCCTGTTTTTTTCCTCATATCTCAGCCTTTTTTGGACCGATTTTGCTGATTTTAAATAGCAAACTTCTCGAAAGCATGTCTGACAGAATTATTGAAGATTTGGATCCCGAAGATATATGGGGTCTTCAGAAAATTGATTGCAACAGACAGACAGACGGATATGGCTTAATCGACTCCGCTATCTATAAGGATCCAGAATATATATACTTTATAGGGCTTTGGAAAAGTTTCCATTGTATTTTCAACCTCTGTATATAGTTGACAGTTGTTACCATAGAGAAACATAGAGGGGAAACTAGAAAAAAACTCAAACAAAAAAATTACTCAAAATAATCACACATACGAGTGTTGTTTTTGTTTTCACATAGTTTTTTCTACTAATACATTCTCACCACTTAGGTTTTTGACAACTGAGTTAGGTCTTTGACATGAGAGTTTCCGCTCTATGTCTATTCTCTATGGTTGTTACTACATACCTCTAAAACTGCAGGGTACAGTTTGTTTGCTTTGACATACATCCATACATATTTGACAATAGAAAAGAATTAGAAAGAAAACAAGAAAACTTTCACCCGTATACCCAAAAATAAGGAACACACAAATTTGACTACAATAGTAACGTATTAACTGTACATACAAACACAAACTACAAAGGTAAAAAAAGGCAAGATACACAAACAACCTAACAAACTTACAACAATAATAACAAATAAATAAACTCACATTTTAAAGATTGTGTAGAAAGATAAAAACAGCAAATTCTTATAAGAATATAAATATACATATGTAGATACATTCATACACATAGTATATAATATGTATGTATGTTTGAATACATAACATAACATACATACTATTGTATACATAAAAAGCTTATTAGAATAGGGTTAGGTTAAAGGCATAGATAGATACGTAAGTATACTTAACGTACTTTTTGTGTGAAAATTTATTCAAAGAGAAAACCCACCTCATGCTTTCAGAGAGTAGACTTTTTGTTAACTTTAATCATAAACAGTGATGTCAACAAGGTAAAAATCTAAGAATGGCGTCCATAAACTTAATTTTAATACAATAAGATCATGTGTGAAATTAATGTTATTTGTGCATATTTGACAATAGTAATGTTACATGAAAATTTCAAAGCTTAACCATAAAGTTTAAACAATTTATTACAGTAATAATACAAATTAGCGGTTCCGTTACCTTTTTACCGTTTCAAATCGTTATCTATCCTTGTGTTAAAAGTATCAGTTAGTTTCGACTTCGACAGAATATTTTTTTAAAGCAGTGTTATGTTCGTTTACATAGCAATACATTCTGAACTAGGTTCACATACCTTTTTTTTCTGTAATTGTTGTATTCTTCTCACAATTTTTATAAAAATATCGAGCCCTTAGCGTCAAATTATCGTAAGCGACAAAACACAAATTTTACAGGAGAAGGTTTTTTTGATTATTTTGAAATTTATACATAGAATTAAAAATTTTATGATGCGTTATATTATAATTTCGTTCAAGCTATTTGTCTATTTTTCAAAAATATTTATAACTTTTGACAATTAAAAATTCATGGAATACTTTATAGAAAAATATGACAAAAAATGTTTTTTATTGAATTTTTGCATAGATACATATTTTTCGAATTGAAATAAAATATTTATTTATGAATAGTTTTTAATGAAATTTCACAGTTATGTAAAATTTTCTATTTAACATGGAAAAATAAAAACGAATTTTGAAGTTTATTATCAGCAATCCGGAAATTCCCAAAAAAGTGTGGAAAAATCCCAAAAATGGACAGTTATCGGAATCCTTTACAAAATAATTAAAAGCATATTGGGCCATCTAAAATCGGTTATTATATTTTGATATCGAATATGCGATTTGATAATTTTTGGCCTAAAGTTTAATTTTACATAAAAAAATAGTTTTTTTTTGAATGGACCTGGTCCCCTCGGTAACAAAAATTTTTAATTTTTTTTTTATTAAAAATATGTTATGAAAACTTAGCATCCAGAAATTTCTAAAATTTCTTATACATCCTCTTAGAAATTTTTTGCGATAATTTAAAAAGAAAAAAAGTTCTTTTTTCCCAAAAAATTAGCGAAAAATCGGCTTTTCAAAATTTTTTAAATTCAAATGCATATAACTTTGGACTTAATCATTATTTTTAAACAGTTCTTTTCTTATTTGACACATTCGTATGTTGTTAGTCCAATGAAGGAAAACTGGAGAAAATAGGAAAATATTTGGATACGCTGTTATAAAAAAACTGGAGTAGGTTGGGTAAAATTTAATTTTCAAATTCGAATAGTAGGTTTTTTGTAGCACTCGATGAAAAGATTTTATGTGTGTAATTTTTTTTGAAATCGGAACATAAACGAAGAAATAGGATCATTTTAAAAATGTAATATACCCGAGGTGTCCTACTTTGAGGACCCTTGGTCGTCTTCTTTGCGCATGTGAAATTTCATTCAAACCAATCTAACCATTTAGAAGTTACAGATTTATTTCCCTCTTTTTTTTCTATACCACTATGTGTCGCTTACGATAAAATGTGTTTACTGTAAAATGTAAACATTGCCTTACCATAAAATCTTACCCCCCTATAATTTTGAAGTTATTAACAATTTTGATATTCTGAGAACGCTAAAACATCAGTCGGTCCATAAAATTTTATTTTTTCCAATAAAAAAAAAAAATTTATATGTCGCTTACGATAATTTGGCGCTAAGGGCTCGATATGCTTTCAGAGAAAAATCGGAAACTAGAAAAAAACTCAAACAAAAAAATTACTCAAAATAATCACACATACGAGTGTTGTTTTTGTTTTCACATAGTTTTTTCTACTAATACATTCTCACCACTTAGGTTTCTGACAACTGAGTTAGGTCTTTGACAGCAGAGTTTCCGCTCTATGTCTATTCTCTATGGTTTCTGTTTTCAAATAGTATTTTTTTAATAATAGTTTCTCATCACTTAGATTTTTGACAACTGAGTTAGGAAAGTTTCCGATCTATGTATTATGACACTTAAGATAAACATTTTTTATGTTAGTCTACTTATTAACATAAAAAGATGGCGCTTGCGATATGTATTTTTTATTAAAAAAATTAATTAAAAGAAAATCCAGATTTTTTTTAAAAAAAAAATATTTTACACAAAATTAGTCGATATATATACGATATTATACGTTTCCCAGCAGTTTTTCTATTAGTTCTATCATTTAGGTTGACAACTAGTTAGATAACTAACTCATAAGCAGGGGTCAATTGACCCCTTTTTGATTACAATGAAACTCTCTGAATGTCTCACATACCGGTTACATACAGTCAGTTACCTTACTAGCTACCTAATTGGTTACTTGATCATTTACATAACTATAAATATTTAAACATGTACGGATGCTAATTGACCTCAAATAGTCAGTAAAAAGACATCTCATAGACAGTCCAATAACCGATTACTTATAAATAAACATTTTTCTGACAACTCTCAAATATATTACGTCTGTAGTGGGAAAAATAACTACATACTTTCTAAAATGCAGTTCTAAAAAAACGTTTAAAGTGACTACACTCTAGGTTACTTAGAGACACTAAAGTTATAATTGACTGCACACTAGATTACCTGGGATATATAAAGTTACCAAATGACTTCTATATGCATTACAAAGAGCACATACCTGACAAATTTCCCAAAAAAATATATAAATTTTAGTCAGCCAAGCGTTGTGACAATTACTGTATATAAGTGATACATCGACTACAGACAATATGGATATCCTTTGCAATGATGTATATAAGACCATAGTAAGTTGGACCTACAATGAGTAAAAATATTTTTTAACCCGAATTTTTTTTTTTCACCAAAAGTTTTTTTTCGCTAAATATTAAAAAAAAAATCGAAAAAAATTTTTTACAAAAAATTAAAAAACTACCAGTTGTTTTTTTAATTTTTTGTAAAAAAAATTCTCTTGTTTCAAATTCAAATGCATATAACTTTGAACTCGGTCAGTATTTTTAAACAATTCTTTTTTATGGCACATACGTATGTTTAAGGTATAATAAAGGAAAAATCTACCCGCTGTTATATGTATATTAAACAAGTAAGGAAGTATGGTCGGTCAAGCCCGACCATATAATACCCTACACTAAGTAAAAGAGCAAAAACATTTTTCTTTTAAAATTTCAATAATTTATATTTTTGAGTGATTTTCGGAAGTGGGCCTTATATGGGGGCTATGACCAATTATGGAGCGATGGTCACACGACCATGAAATTAGGTCGTGTAATTTATGTCTTTATTAAAGTTAAGTATGTTGAATTTTGCGATTTATGCACGTTAAAGTGATTTTCGGAAGCGGGTCTATATGGGAGCTATGACTAATTATGGACCGATCGTAACAAAATTTGGTGACATGAATTTTGTGTATATAAAACTTATTTGGAGCGGAATTTGTGGAGATACATATATAAATTAAACATTTATGACCGATAAAGTCCAATTTCGGGAGGACATTTGTATGGGGGCTAGGTGAAATAGTGTTTCGATTTCAGTCAGTTTCAATAGGCTTGGTGCTTGGGCCTAAAAAATAATATGTACCAAATTTCATCGAAATATCTTCAAAATTGCGACCTGTACTCTGCGCACAAGGTTTACATGGACAGCCAGCCAGCCGACCAGACGGACGGACGGACGGACATCGTTTAATCGACTCAGAAAGTGATTCTAAGTCGATCGGTATACTTTAAGGTGGGTGTTAGACTAATATTTTTGGGCGTTACAAACATCTGCACAAACGCATTATACCCTCCCCACTATGGTGGTGTAGGGTATAAAAACTGTGGAGTGAAGGGTGGTAAAAATTTTTAAAATTTAATTTTCAAAGGCGACTATCTCCTAAGCTATAAGATATACTTGATAACGAGGTTTTTGTAGTGCTCGACGCGGAGATTCTGTGCTTAATATAGAAAGGTCGTATCTCAACATTTAGTTACTTTACAGGAGAAGGAAAAAACTCAATAAAATGAAAATGAAAAAAAAACAACTAAAAATGTTTAATAGGTAGGTATGTATGTATGTATATCAAAAAATACTTTTATAACTTAATACTACTTAATATAAACCAAAAAATATGCACTCAACATTAAATCAGTTAGAGCTTCTTCTTTCAAACTATTTTTTAAATGAGTTAGGGTTTTTTTAATTACTGTAAATCTGTTAATAGTCAACATAGGAAACTGAATTTTTTAAGAGAGGTGTACTTGAGTTTTGTCTATCAGAATATCGATGGCTTAATTTAGAAGGGTCGTATCTCAACTTTTAGTTACTTTACAGGATAAGGCAAAAAATGAATAATATTAGAAAGTGAAATTGAAAAAAACAAAAAAAAACCAACTAAAAATTTTAAATGGCTGATTGTTTTATTATAAACCAAAAAATATCATTCAACTTTAAATGAGTTAGGGGTTTTTCTCTCAAACGATTTTTTAAATGAGTTAGGCCTTTTTTATAATTTGCTGTAAATCTGTTATTCGTCAATATAGGTACAATAGCCCAATAAAGTCTACATACAGGAATTCAAATTAAATTTATTTCGTTGAAAGCTGTATTTGTAAGTTAAAAGTAGTGAAATATATTTGTTAAAAAAATAAATTCACACTAAAAAAAATTAAAACAACATCACTTAAGTCGAGTTTAGCAACATTTCCTATCACTTCCAAAATTTCACTGTCATTAAATTTTTTGATTCTGAGTCAAATAACGAACATTTTTTTTTGGTTTTTTTTTTTCAAAATATTATGAAACTTAATAGTCCCGCCCACCCAAAAGTAGGCATGACCAAGAATAAATTTTTCGTTATTTTACTCAGAATCAATAACTCTAATAACTGTGAACTTTTGGGCGTTATTTGAATTTTTTTTTGCTAAAATCGACATAAGACATTTATTATTATATATCTCATAAACAAAAAAACTAAAAAAACTGCTTTAAATTAAAGTAACATAATAATTTGTCCTACCTTTCTATATTAAGCCATCGATATGTAATTTTTTTGAAATCGAAACTCAAACAAGGTGGCCCATATTCAAAACCTAAAATCGACCACGCTTCCTCTCTTTGCGCATTCAAATCGGACTAACTGTTTAGAAGTTACAGATTTATTTCTCTTTTTTTCTATACCACTGTGTGTCGCTTACAATAAAATGTAAACATTGACTTACGATAAAATCTAGTTAAAAACAATTTTGATATTCTGAAAACTCTAAAATATCAGTCGGTCCATCAAATTTTAATTTCAGAATTAAAAAAAAAAATGAGAAAATGTGGCTTACTTTTTTTTATAAAATTCTTTTACATTTTTTTCATTTTACTACGATAGGGGTAGGGAAGCGCGCACCTGGTTATACATATTTGAAAGTGATTTATCATTGTTTTTATAAGCATTTCTAATGAAGGCCTCGCCAGAGACCTGCGCCGAGCAATTTAATCGGCGGCGGCGGCTTAAATAAAAATCATCGGCGGCGGCTCAAAATCGGCGGCCAGCCGGCTGAAAATACCAAACATGACTATTTGATTCATTTACGACAAATTTTAACTAAAATGTTAATTTTGTCATATGTACATGTAAATAATAGTTGCAAATCTATTAAAATGTCTTTAATATAAGTTTTCCAAATAAACAATTTAGACAAAAGTTATAAAGAATAATAAAATAAGACATTTTATTTAAAAAAATCATATTTTATTAAAAATGTTTTTTTATTATTGTGTTTAACAAAAAAAAAAAAAATAACATAAAACAATAACTTTTCAAAATTAATAATATTCAACAAGATAGATATAATTATACAAAACAATATAAAATGTATTTCAGTTTAAATGAAGAAAATAAATATAGACACAAAAAAGTATGAATTGAATTCAAAATATTTTGAAATAAATTTGAATTTTCATATAAAATAAATTAATTAAAATTTTTATGTTGTTAAAGGTATTTATAGACGGCAATACTGAGTATTAACACTTTTCAAATTTAAAATATTATTGAAATCATTCGGTATTTCAAAAAAACATTTATTGTTTACACGATAGTATTACAAATATTTTATTTATTTGTTGATTGATATTTTTCTGCAAACTTTATTTTTATTTTATATTTTCTTGACATTTTTGTTTGCCTTATTTGTATTTATAAATACACACCCGATACATAAGAAAATAAAAAGTTTTTGAAAAAAATCATTTGTATTTTATGAAAATCTAATACAAATTTTGTTTAGACCATGGCAGAACAAGCAAGGTACAATTATTAGAAAGTATGTTATCAATTATACATTCCCTATAACGTCAAACAAAATAAAATTAGAATAAAACAAAAGGAAATGTCTAAAACAAAAATAAATTTATTTGTGGTTTTTTAAACAAATTTTACTTTTTTTCGTGAAATATTTAATTGAAATTAAAATTTTTCCAAATAAATGTGTGTTGGTTTTAATATAACGTGCAAAATATCGCGAAAACAAAATAAAATGTGATGAGAGTAAATGCTTTATTTGACGTTGTAGGGGTAAATATTGAAAACTCTCCCTAATAATTGTACCTGGTTAATTTGCCATGGTTTAGACGATGAAATTGTATTATGATACTTGAGTTTTTGACAAATATTAATACTCAGTATTGCCGTCTATAAATACATTAATTGAGATCAATGAATCCAGTTCATTTTATTTATGCTGAATCTATTTTCTAAGTAACAAAATGTATTAGTATACAACAAGACAGATTCTTGGATATTAAAAAAAGGTCAAAATGTATTAGAAATAAATATAAAAGTAAATAAATGAGAAAATTTTATATATCATAATACATATTATTATATTATAATTACGTAAATCGAGAGCATTTAGAACAGTGATGGGATTTAAACATTTAGTGGATGTATAAATTGTGCCAAAATGGATTCAATAGTGCCAAAACTACTTTTCACAAAATAAACCGAATTTGGTTCCCTTTTGACACAATTTTTTATACAATTTGTTAAAAAGTAGTATAAAGTAGAAAACATACAAAAATTGGATCATTCCAGTGATAAGGAAGATTAAAGAGACTTGAAAATATATTATTAAATTTTTTTATTTTTTGTCTAAATAAACGTTTTAGATTGTTTCCAATATATTTTCTTCTTTTTCTTGATTTTCTGACGTTATGTATGGCTATATTAAACTATAACAAAAAAAAAATCAAAGTTAATCCACGTTAGATTATTTTTAGATAAACTAATCTGATTACTAGGGGGCGGATTTATATGCAAATACATGTTTTTTCTCGAACGTCCAAATACAATGTAGACTAATTATCTATCCGAATCGCACATTTTACTGCAAAATGGCATCGATTTGTTAGTGCATATTTTTGCATATTTTATTGATAATGCATATTTTGTTATATTTTACTTCAAAATGCATATTTATATGCATATTATGCCAATTTTTAATAAAAATATAATTTTTTGTCGTTAATGGGTAATACATTGTTTCGACAAACATTTTTTTGTCGAATTTGTTATAGAAATAGCAGTAAATTTTATCGACTAACTTCTTTTGACATCGAGAAACTGGCATTAAGTTCTTCATTTCTCTATCAGTAATTGAAATTTATTATTTCAAAACATTTTTCTTCAAAAAAGTTTAATTTTAGTATCAAAAATTCATTAAATGTGTCGAAAACATTCATATTTGTTTTCATTGCACATTCGATTTATAAGAGATTTCGTTATCGAAAGATTTTGTAACTTCACCTACACAGTAACCGCTCCTGACAGTCATTTCCAAGTAGTTCTACGATACTGTCGTAAACTAGTAATTTTGGATAACTGAGAGACAAATGCACTACACAATTAACGTTTAAAGTCCCTACACTATAGATTACATAACATGGCTTTAAACATGTATTTATACCAAGATATTACAATTAATATAAATATCCATCGTTTTTTAGAAGAAAAGTTATGTTAAAAATAGTTCTAGAACTTTAATTGTTTAATTCCTAGTATAATTTAAAGAGTTCTAACTGCTGGCAACAGTGTTGTGTATTTTTAAGACATTTCGAAATCCATACTTAATTATTTTATGTTTCTGCACAAAAATATAAGTGCATATTTTTTAATTTTTAGGTCATATTTTTATTTTTTAAGCATTTTTTAGGCGCATATTTTCCAATAATAAATGCATGAAAATCCGCCCCCTACTGATTACTATTTGGCATTTGATCTTCATGTCAAAACCCCGCCCTAATTGGAAAAATTTCCATTTTAAGTGAATTCCACTCAAATCGTCTTAAAATTAATTAGGTAATAACAACAAACTTTAACCAAAATTATGAATTCAAAAAGTACAACCTTTTTTGTATATTTTATGACAATCGGAGATTTTTACAGAATATCTAACATGTCTAACTATACAAAGCTTCGTTATTTTTAAAGTAAGAAACAAGTTGATCATTTTTAATATCCATTTCCGAAATTATTACTTAAAACTATTTTTATTTATATATGTACTATCAAGTGAGCCATTGTGCCACTCAAAACGTAATAGTGCCAAAAATGGCACAATTGTGCCACAAATCCCATCACTGATTTACATTTTATTGTTTCAGTAGTAATTGTTACAATAAACGAAATGTTTCCAATAGGTTATATTCACGATGAATAATTTTGTGGATATAACAATAATCTTTTTTCATAAAAAATAATAAAAATTTAAATTAGAAGCAATATTTTTTTTGGTATAAAACAAAAAATTATGCACGGCGGCTGCATTTAAGCCGACTGCACGCCGAAAATTGTTCGGCGGCGGCGGGTGTTGAATATCTTCGGCGGCTCAGCTCAGCCGGCTTGCAGCCGACACGGCGCAGGTCTCTGGGCCTCGCTAGAATTGGTATATTTAAAAAATAATAAGTTAAAATGCTTAAACATATGTCCAATTAGATTCAATTTGTTTAGAAGTTGTTTTTTATAAGGATTTATGTATAATTTACACTTTGGTTTCATTCAAAAATTAATACAAAATACATAATTAATTAAACACTTTTTTCTGGATACTTGTTGTAACACCCGCAATTTTTTATAGGAGAGAGAAAAAGACTGACTTGTCCAATACATTTTTCGTTTTAAAAAATCGAAAAAGCATTTGATAAAAATCACAGTAAGTCCCTATCTCGCTCCCACATAGGTTGCAGGCGGTTATGTTGTTGTTGTTGTTCATTTAATAATGCCATATTGGCGTTTTATAACACACACTTATTTATTTTAATGTTTTTTTTTCTTATTTTTTTAAAGCACTTTATTGGTTTTTTTAGTTTGTTTGTTTTTTTCCTTTTATGTAACACACATTTTATGAATTCCAGGGCCAGCTGCAAAAATAACGTTTTACAAAGTATTTAAAAAACACATAACACAACGTGATCTATCTTTTTTTCTTGCTTAGCAAGCGCTTTAAACAAACTAAGCGCTACATAATTGTTCGATGTATTAAAAATTACGGCGACTATAAACATATTAAAAGCGACCAACTACTCTACTACGACTGCTTTTGTACACTGAATACCAGCAAATGTATTGAAGCGATGATGTTGGTAAAAAAAAAATAATAAAAAATAAAACACATACACACACTATCATACATTTCCACTAGAAAAATGAGGACAGTCATTTAAACATTAGAATAAGTTAAATACAACAACAAAGTGGTGGTGGTTGATTATTTTCTGTTGTCATGTTCGTTCGTTTCATACAAATTCTTCCACTTTGTGCTTCGCTTGTTATAGAAAAAAAAAGCAATAAAGAAAAAACGAAAAAAAAGTGTTGTTAGATAAAAACAAAAAAGCGCGCGCGTTGATATCAAGAAAAAAAACTTGTATAATTATTTTAATAGAGAGCAATATTCTCTCTCAGCAAACATGATTTTCAACACAAAACATCACAAAAGAGAGCAAGAGAGTTTATATAAAGAGTTAAGGGGAAACTACTAAAAAAATATAAAAGCTTTTTGCTTACATTTTATGGAATTTGTATGAAAAAAAAGCTTTATTTTGTTTGATGATTTCATAATTCGTGTTTTTTTTAGTTTCACATTATTGTAGAAAATAACGAGGCCATTTGAAAGCTTTATTTTTATTGAATTAAGCTTTTTCAACGTTTTTCTTCTTTTTTGTTGAAAAAATTAGGTAAATGTGTACATATTTGTTGCTGTATAGCAATTTTTTTCTGTATAATTATTTAGTAAAAAAAAAATATGGCGTAAGACCAAATTTTATTGTTGTTGTTGTTGCTGTGCGGTGTTGGTTGTTTGCATGATTGAGAAAAGTATGAAGTCATCACTTTTAAACTCAAGTTAATGAACAGGGGTATGTAGTACGAGGTGGGATTCATTTTGAAAAAAGACATTTTGGAGGGAAATAGAATGTAAGGAATGTTTTATGCGTAGTGTTTTTGAAACAAATTAAAAATTCAAATTATCAGTCAGTTGGTCCTTTAATTTTTCAAAATTTTAAATCTTTTTTATCAAAACTTGTTCTAATTTTTGAAAACTAAGATAAAATAATTTGCATAGAGAAATATTCATAGAGCGGAAACTTGTTTTTGACAACTGAGTTAGGTTTTTGACAGCAGAGTTTCTGATCTATGTGTATTTATTTATGATAATTTGTTAACAATCAATTCTAAACTTGTATCTAGTTATCATTGAGACGTTATTTTCTCAAACATTTGGCATTTAGTGATGGCAATTTTAACTTGCACAATATTTACTAATGTTAAGTTTTTATGGGAGAATTTTTTAAATTTAATCTAATAAGATAATAATAAAAGTTTTAAAAGCCTTAACGTAATATTCCTTTATAATTTTATAAAACGGGAAATGTTAAAAAAATTATGGAAACAATTGCTTACGTTTGAAAACATTACAAAATTGTTACGTTTTCCGCTAAAGAATCTAACCTAAATTGTAAATATCAATGAAAGCTATATTTTGAACTATAGTGTAGAACTAGACTCTAGTTCTAGGCACAACATATTAAACATATTTACTATTTTCCAAATTGTATCTACAGTGATTTACATATTTTATGTTTTGTTTTTTTTTTTGTTTTTCAGTAACGCTTCTATGTATATTTTATTCTTTGGGTTGATCCATCTCCGGTTGAGTAATATTTTTTAAGAATTGTTCTAAAAGTATTAAAAAAAAAAATATTGAAAAATCAACATCCAAATATGGCACCTCGATTATTTCAAATTTTTCCAAAAGTGGAATAGTTTTTTTTTGCATATTCAATTGAAAATCGATGAGCAAAATTTTTGAATAAAAAATTTACAAATAAGCTTTTATTATTATTGTAGGTATTCAAAAATATTCTTTTTACTTATTCGGAATAGTATAAAAATCCATAGCATCTAAAGAAAAATGTTTACTTGTTTTTTTGCAATAACCTTTTATTGAAAATTAAAGATAGTTTCATCATAATATTGAATTATTTTCTTTCAATTAAATTATTGTTGTTATTGTGAAATATTTATTATATCCTATAGGACCCGGACCCTCTTTGAAATAACAATAGAGGCCCCTAATGCAGTAAAGCGAACATAATTTAATAATAATAATTGATTTTTGATACCTAGATGAATTACAAAGAAATCAATATTGTAAAATTGAATAAATGATTTTTGGTTCACATCTCAGACAATTACTTAACAATATTGCTGATTTTCTGTAACAAAATTCTTGAACTCTCTGTATGTAAACACCACAAATTATTTGATTTCTATTTTTAGATTATGAAAGTCCTTAAATCTATCCATCGATTAAAAGATTTGGTTTGTTGGAGACTGCTTTGAATACTAGATTTGGTTTTGAAAAATGATTTTCATGATCTTAAAAAAAAAATCAAGAAATTCTCTGGTGATTACTCACTTTTGAGGCTTTCTGTCTGATACAAGATGAATACCGTCAGATAACTTGCCCCGTCGGAAAGTTGATTTCATTGAACTTTATTGCGTTCAAATGAATATTATAAAAATTATGTACAACGAAATGAAAAGTAAATTTGAAAAAAAAAATTGGTGAAAATAAAATTCGGTCTAAGAAATACTTCGACTCATTGTCGGTTATAGATTCTGAACGGTCTATTCATTAGATATCCATATTATTCATGTTAATGACTTACTAATCCAGATATAGATCAAAGATGGAGGTTGTCGTTGTTTTTTTTACTTATAACTCAGTCGTTTTGTTGGCCGATTTTCATAATATATCTGATATATTGATGTATCCAACGTGTATGCCAGTTTTTTGGGGACTTTGGACAGTTGATTTCAGCAGGCGGACATTGCTTTATTAACTCCGCTATATCGATCCACAATTTATATGGTAGTTATACTATTAGTCGACAGTTTCAGATATTTACTTCTTTTTAATCTACCGTCCTAGATTGTGTGATTTTGCTATTAGAGACTGATTACTTTTTTTGCCTATAGTCGGCACTGATTCTCCACAAAGTATTAATTTGCCTTGTAATTGCTTTGCATTAGTGCGTTTATGAAGTCAGAGTTTTAATAAAAAAAAATGACGTCTACTGGTACATGCCGGACTTAGGAGCACTTAACCTATATCAACTTTACGGGGTCCCAAATGAAAAATGTTTTTTACATTTTTTGAAAACATAAGTTTTTGGCAATAGCATTTCATATTTATCAAAATCACAACCTATGGTTACACCCATTAGTTAACTAGGTATACATTTAATTGACACTTTTGATCATCAAATTGCAGACTAACTCCCAATTTTGAAAAATGGCAACATAGGTATTAAACGATATATACAAATCCTAAATCAATCATAATCTGGAGAATTTAATAGATGTAAATTTGATGGATAAATTTCTTTCCAACCAAACTATTAATGGATTTAAATAAAGATAAAGCTTTATTTCTAAACTAAGTCTGAAAGAATAGAGATCAAAATGGAATGTAAGCTTTTATAAGATACAATTTTCAAAATGATAATCAACAAAATTTAAATTGTAATAAAAAAAAGGATAAAATTGTGTAGAAAAATAGTTGATTTTATTATTGAAAAACTTGTTAATATAACTTTCCAACAATATATAAAAATTCTGCTAGACGTTAAAAATACAAATTTTTTTCAAGGCCTTCTAAAATCTTATATGACAAATTTTAAAAATTTTGGATTGCATTTCCAATACAAAGACTGTTTTTAATCAAAAATCAAAGTTAATGGGGAAATTATTTAAGAGGTCCATCATAATTAAATTTTTTATATACATTTTTTAGTGATTTTCATACACAAAATTTTGAAAATTGTTTCCCTTTCGTGGTTCTGAATCAGGCCCAAAGAGCGGAAACCAGAAAAAAAACCCAAACAAAAAAATTACTCAAAATAATCACACATACGAGTGTTGTTTATGTTTTCATAGTCTTTTTTTTACAAATGAGTTAGGTTTTTGACAGGAGAGTTTCCCATCTATGTATATTTATCTATGATGAAGACTATTTTCCTTTAAAATTTAATTTTTTCCATTTTTAAGAAAATATCCTCGTGGTAAATTTAGTTTGATTAATTATGATGTTGAAAAAAAAATAATATAAAGAAAAACATTTCTTGAATAATTAAATATTAGAATTTGAATATGAATTTTATACTTTTTGAACTCAATCATGTTTTTTATGTACATATTATTTTTATAAGATATTAATTAAATTAATTAATCTTTAATTTCAAAATTATTTCAGTTTTTTTATCAATATTTTAAATTTTATTTTGTTTTTTTTTAAAAAATTTGGTGTTTGCGTGAATTCTGATTTTTTTCAACTACAAAACTAAAATTCCATTTTTAGTTTCTATAAATTTATTTTTTCAAAATTTTCAATTTTTAAAATTTAATTTTTTTTTTCAATCTTTTCAATTCATTACAAATCTGTATTCCTTGGAATTTAACAATTCAATTTGTTTTGAAAAAAAAAACATCTCAAGTTTTCAATAAAATTTCCCATGTCATCATCATCACCATCGAAATATTCTATTTAATCATACCAGGAAATATACATACACAAAATACAATTTGTGATTGCGTAACAACACTGGTTGAAAAAAATGTGCTTTTTTTCTTATTCTTCTTCTATCCACAAAATGTACAGCATTAAAAAAAAAGAATAAAAACACGAAGAAGCAGAAAACTTCAAATATGTGTCATCCGTAAAGAGTGGTTGAGAAAACAGGGTGGGGAGAAAGTCACAAAATAAAACGAAATTTGGTCAAATTGTATCTCAAAATATGACGCATCAGCAAAAATTGCAAAATATAATAAATATTGTTTTATAATCCTTTAAATTAAATGTTTTTGTTGTAGTTTTTTTTTTATTGTAAGTGTTTTTATTTTAATTTTTTTGAAAGTGTTCCAGTTTTTTTTTCAACTTTTATTCAAAAATATAATCACTATTTTTTACCACACCAACCACCAATTTTATTTCAGCTATTCATCAATGTTTCTTTTGCCTTATTTTCCATATTGTTTCTTTAAAGTTATTATTTAAAATAAAAAATACTCAGCTTAGCAACAACATTATTTTTTTATATATATTTTTGTTGCTTGTATTCTTTTTTGTCATTTTCGCTCATATGATTTTTGTCTTTTTTTTTAATTCATTTGTATTTTTTATGTTCTTGTTGAGTGTTTTTTTCATTAATTTAAAGCTTCTCACTAATTTTCTAATGTTTTTTTTCCAATCTTTTTTTTCTGTTTTTTGTAACACATTTTAGTATTTTTGCTTTAATTTATATAGTATATATTTTTTTTGAGATTTTTCATTACTGAAAAATTTGTTTCTTTTATATGTTCAGAAATTACTACTGTTGTAGCGTTGAAATTCCCAGAATGAACCGTACGCGACCACGAATGTTAAACGAATGATTTGTAGAATAGAAAAACGCGTGTAAAACTGCTGCTTTTGTTTCCAAAATGCCAACACAATTGCTGTCCTCTGCTGCCATACACAGCACTAGCAGCAACAACACACTAAAAAACTTTTTATATACCTACATAGCTATATACATATCTCTATATTTACATATATATCTACAAAATACCCCAACCATTAAAAAACATTTATATACCTATAACCCATATTTTAACTTTGAGTTTATATACTGTACTACTAACTAAATTCATCTATATACTAAGCAAAGAAAACAACAAATAGCAAATACAATATAGCAAGAGACTAAAAAGCTTTTTTCCCCACATTGTTCTTTACCCCTTTGTGTAACATCATTATTTGTAGTTTACCTTATTTACTCTCTCTCTCTATGTGTCTCTCTACTAGCTCTCTCTCTTTGCTACTACATGTACTGTTAGTTTTATATTAAGGAGTAAAAATCTTTAGTAGTGTATTTTTTTCAAATAGTTTGCTTCTAAAAGATTCTGTTTTCTTTCAATAGTTAGTTAATTTAAGTGCGATAACATTTACAAATAAAAAGCTTTTTCTTTTATTCTTCTTTAAGCTTTTCTTTCTATCATATTATCGCGTTGTTGCTTTTAGTGCTCGTACTTATTTTCTGTGTTTTTCATTTTACATGTAAGTAAATAGAAAAATAAAATATAAAATAAATACATACATACCTACCTACCTACCTACTTACAATAAAATATCTCTATGTTAAATTCGTTAAGAGCAGAACTGCAAGTTTTGGAATTTTTCATTAATTTGAAGACTTTCGGAAATTATTTGAAGAACTTTACTTAATAAATATGTATCATATCTTTGCCCTAAGTATTTTTTTAAGTTTATTTCTTTCATTAACAATTTTATTTAATAATAACGTTTAACAATAACCGCAAATTGTTTTAGTTTATTTCCACATTAAAAATGAGGTTATAATGAGAGAATATAGGTACCTCATATTACTTAAGATAAAAATATTCACATTTTAACTACTCGTAATTTATCTTCGATTTCATTGACCACCTAGCGAGTTGTCATTCCGTTTTTAATTTGCTTATTTTTAATTTGCTTATTTTTAATTAATATTAAAAGTATAAATAGATTTATTCTTGATCGTTATAGATATCAGAGTCGATATAAGCATGTAAGTCGATCATTTAATAATAAATTTAACTTAAAATTTTTACCTATTTTTACATTAAATCTGGGATACTAGGTAGTCATTAATATAGACAACATGGATATCTAATGATAGACATTTCAGAGATCTTTCTAACGACGTATATAATGCCATAGAAATTCGGACCGATAATGGGTCAAAATCGGAAAACATATATGTATGTAAGTTTACATCATATACAGTGGTGGCCAGGAATTTAAGACAAAAATTGTTTGCTAAATTCCACGTGATTGTCAATTATTTTTTCAAATATTTCCACAAATATGTATGCATGAGGACTGTTTTAACACACAAGTGTGTTTTATTCGACTGTGTCAATTCAGACATATTCACCACGAACACATAAAATTTGTCTACAACTTGACCAAAAATTTTTTTTTTTAAATAGACATATTTTCTCACATTTATATCATTATATTTTTATTATTATAAAATATTCGGACCAAATATCGTATTTTTAGTTCCATTAGTTTCGGTCATATCATGTCATTAACAGCGGATGTTCGCTGAGGTGGGTCAACGTATTTCCACATATCTTTGTCCATATATGTTTACCGATTTTTCCAAAAATTTTTCAAAAACTAGAAACATTAATAATAAATTTCATACCCCTAGAGGTCCTTTTATTTTGGCTCTATCGCACTTAAAATTCAGTTCATGAAAAAAATTCAAGTATTTGTCTTAAATTGGTGGCCACCACTGTATGTAGCACTATTTCTCCAAAATAAATAAACCTAAAAATAAAATATTAAATGGCCTAAACGGATAAAATGTACGATTAAAAGTTAACGTGAACTTTAACCGCAAGTTAGGGTAATCTGAATTTCCTAACTGTCACTATTTAACAAACGGTTAAATTAATAAACATAGAAATAAAATTTTTAATTCATCCTAACCAGAACAGAAATAAGTTGAAATCCTTTTGGTACTTTTTTGAAATTCGAATTTTCAATGGTGTAAAATGGTATACTTTTTTGGTACTTTTTTATTAACATTTATTTTTTCAATAAAAGAAATTGAAATATTATTTTCTAATGGATCTTTCGACTGAAAATTAATATTAAAATTATTATTAGTAATCTACTTCAAATATTTAATTAAAAAAATTAAATTTGAATGTTGTCATTTGGTTTAAACTTTGGTTAAATTGCTATATGAGAGAATTTAAATCTCCCAAACGTCTGCAATATTTTTGAAGGACGGAGTTTTAAAGTTTCATATTTTTGAATCTAATATTGACTTGAATTTTTTTTGTAAGAACAAAAACTAACTTATCTAAACAAAAAAAAAAATTGTTCGGAATAAATTTGTAACAAGTTGTTGTTTTTATACAAATTTTAGTTTTAGAAACTCAATAAATTTATTACGTATAAAATCTTTATTTATTAACAAAACTTAATGAAGTTTTCAACGTTTTTTTTAAATTTGTCAAAAGGTCAAAGGTCAATCCCGCAATTCCCAAAAATTGGATCGAAAATCCCAAAAATTTTATTTTTAAAAATTTGAGGATAAATAGGGAACACATCAAGGTTTCCAAGGCTGCTTTGCGGTTTCTGATCCCAGCTTTGGCATTTTAGAACATGTGGCCGACATATTCGAAAAATATACCAAAATGTTCTCCGTAAATATATCTTAGAGAAAAACATAAAATTGTTATATGTTCTTAAAGAAAGTTTTTTTTAATAAAAACAAGTAAGAGAGCTATATTTGGCTGTGCCGAATTTTATATACCCTTCACCAAATTATACTTCAAAATAAAATTTTTTTAGGTAAACAAAATTATTTTTTTTTGCAGTTTTTTAATTTTTTTAAAAAAAATTTTTTAAATTTTAAAATTTTTTTTTGTTTTTTAATTTTTTTTTTAATATTTAGCTAACTTTTGGGTTAAGAAAAATTTTTTCCGATTTTGACCCATTGTAGGTCCAACTTTTTATGGTTTTATATAAGTCATTGCAAAGGTCTTTGAAATATCTTTCATTATATATCCATATTGTCTATATTAATAACTTAGTAATCCAGATATGTCAAAAATAGGTCAAAAATCGAGGTTGTCCTGGTTTTTTCCTCATATCTCAGCCATTTGTGGACCGATTTTGCTGATTTTAAATAGGAAACTTCTCGAAAGCATGTCTGCCAGAATTATTGAAGATTTGGATTCCGAAGATATCTGGGGTCCTCAGAAAATTGATTTTAACAGACAGGCGGACATGGCTTAATCGACTCCGCTATCTATAAGGATCCAGAATATATATACTTTATAGGGTCGGAAAATTATATTGTGGAGATTACAAACGGAATGACAAACTTATATAAAAAGGTGAAGGGTATAAAAAGCACATCCAACGATTCGCAGATTTTCGCATATTTTGGACAACAATGATTCGAATGTACTTATTTTTATACCCTACACCACCAAATTGGGGAGGGAATAATGCGTTTGTGCAGATTTTTGTAACGCCCAAAAATATTAGTCTAACACCCACCTTAAAGTATACCGATCGACTTAGAATCACTTTCTTTCGATTAAACGATGTCCGTCCGTCCGTCTGGCTGTTCGGCTGGCTGGCTGGCTGTCCATGTAAACCTTGTGCGCAGAGTACATGTCGCAATTTTGAAGATATTTCGATAAAATTTTGTACGTATTAGGACCAAATCGCCTAAATCGCTTAAAAATGTTGGGATACACACAAAATTCAACATAGTTAACTTTCATATAGACATAAATCACACTACATAATTTCATGGTGATCGGTCCATAATTGGTCATAGCTGCCATATAAGGCCCACTTCCGAAAATCACTCAAAAATATAAATTATTGAAATTTTAAAAGAAAAATGTTTTTGCTCTTTTACTTAGTATGGTCGGACTTGACCGACCAGACTTTCTTACTTGTTTTTAAATATTGTACCCTCTAAAAGACCAAATTATTTTTCAGTTACTTTTATTTTTGCAAAATCTATTCCACTCTATAGGCATACAAATGTCACGTAAGATGACATGGATATACATATAGTTATATCAAAGTAATGACTTATTTTACTCCCTATTTGTAAGCATTTGTATCTAAACGATTAAAAAAGATGTAAGACAAGACTCATGAGAAGATCTCTCTGTCTACACGTATGATTGCATTAACAAAATTTTGCAATAATTATGTTCGTTCATAATCGCTTTGAAATTGTTTGCTACCTGAAATCATTGAAATTATTAATAAAATCAAAACAATTCCAAGCTCGAATGAGCATAAATAATTGAAACGAGAAACATGAAATGGCAACCAATATAAAAATATCTAAATTTTTTTTATATAAAAATAATTTTTATTCCCATAAAATGACATTATGAAATCATGTGATTTCCTTTTATAACAAAAACTAATAGCAGCTATAACAGCAACAACAACATCATAAAGAAAAAAAAACTGAAAGCAAAACGCGGAGAAGAAAAAACTATGTACGAATGAATACGTTCGTCGTATTTAGTACATAAAACTTACATTAAAAGCTACAAAATGGAAAAAATAACAACGTAGAAAAAAAACGACTACTAATATTTTTCAAATGCACTTTGCATTTGAATTAAAGTACACAGCGACAAACAAACATACGCATACAAACACATGGGCAAAATCACCTCTTTACATTCGATCCTACATTTGTATACTTATACCCAACTGATCAGAGCATTCAAATGTTATAGCACCATCGATCTTTAGGCGGGCGTTTATCTTACAAACGTTCGGGAACGACTATAGCAAACGATCAGTTTTTGTTAGCAAGACCTTCATCCTCCCGAAGATTTCAGAATGATATCAGTGAAAAATTAATCATTAGCAATATGGGTTGAGATTTGTTTAGTATTCCTTACAATTATTTCGATAAATGATCGCGAATTTTTCGGTATTGTAAACATTCAATCTTCAGTTAATAACTCAAAGTTATAATCGTAATTCCTAATTCAGCTCTGGGTGGAGGCCGTCCTTTTTTCGCTGCCTTCGAGAGCTTTGCATTTCACTCTCGCATTGATTAATGTTTGTCGTATTTCTCGAGGTTTGCATTCGTGCAATCGCTTTGGTTTTATAACCTATAATTTATATTGAAAGTTGGATTTTGGTGGAGACCATAAAATTTAGGACTTGAGTTCGAGAATACGAAGGTATAGGTCGATTTGGCTGTTCCTGGACGAGACTCTTCTTGAGGCGTAAGCCCTAATTGGTGATGGCGTTATTTTAGGCCAAGAATTAACTTAAAGCAATCAAATCAAAGTTATAATATTTTCTAGAACATTGTCGACAACTGTTTGAATGTTTCTAAATATTCTTTTCTTTAACCTTTTTGTATCGAAATTAATCTGCTTTAGCCATAGTTCTAAACATTTTCGATTGTTTGGTTAGGTAGGCTACCACATGTTTCACATGCAAGTTTGTGAGTGCATTTGTTTGCATTTCAACAAATAGCTGAAAAATACACAACAAGAAAGCTTGTGAGTAAACTAGAGAAGGAAAAAAACGAGTTAAAAGCTATCAAATTGTAAATACAAAAAGTTTATAGTCGTTGACTGGTTGTTAAACAAATGCATGAAGAACATATAGAAAAAGCGATAGCGTGTAACGGTCCTTATTACAATTCATGCGACTGGCGACAAAGAAATTTGGGTTACTTCCAAAGATTTCTTTTGAAAGCATGGTTTTTGCTCTATTATTTCATTGTCCTTTTAAAACTTATCCTGTTATGTTATTATAGAAAGACATAGAAATAATTGCCAAACCAATCCTGTTTAAATTTTAAATAAAGGATTCTTAGAAGTTTTTTGTAATGCAATTTTGAATGTTTAAAACATTTTTTAGAAGGAGAGGCAAATTCCTTCTAGAACATCTTCTGTGAGAAGGCGTAAAGGTTGAGAATGTAATCATGTTGGGAATGAAGACTTTCATTCCATCAAAGAAATCTTCAGACCTGCAAAATAACAATCAGATCCAGAGAGGAAGCATTCTGAACTTGGTGCAATAGCCAAAACGCTGAAACTGATTCGCTATGCAAAAAGGCGAGATCTTCGTGTGTCAAAGTACCTGGAAGCGAAAAGGCTCTATGCAATGCTTTCGTACTAAAGTTCTTACTGCTTCCCGGGGTAGTAAAAGCTTTTGGTCATTCGTTAAAATAATGATAGTTCCTTAATTTCGACTCCTTTAAAGGATGACCAAACATTCAATAACCAGGTTGATAAAGCTAACCTTTAAAATGAATTATTCGCAGTAGTGACTATGCCAATAATATTCTTTCGAACTCGTGCTGTTAAAAGGGTTTCATCGGATCTCAATGTAAATAAGTCTCCTAGGCCAGATGTTATACCAGTGCGGGTCTTGAAGCACTGTGCTCTTTGACGTGTCCAGTGTTCTTGGTCGTTGGCTCATCCATTGTCTGCGTATTTCCTGTATGTGGGAACGTTGCTAATGTCACGTAAATTCCTAAAAAGGGAGAGGCTGATAACTTGAAAATGACCGTCAATTAGCAATTTGTTCTGCACTTTCCAAAGTTATGGAGACTATGGCAAACTATCATCTGGTTAAATATTTGGAGTCCAACAATTTAATTAACGACCGCCAGTATGGCTTTCATAGAGGATGCTCTAGCCTTCCTATCGGAAAAATAGTATCGTTCAATCCAAGGCGTTTGATAGAGTGTGTCACGGTGCACTTTTATCAAAACTGATTGCTTTTGGTGTCGGTAAAAACTTCTCTCGATTTATATCGAGCTTTCTCAGAGATCGAACTATACGATTTGTTATAGATGGGTTCAAGATAAATTCAGGGGTACTGCAAGGCTCTCTCTTCTACTCTTCGTTATTCCTACTCTATTTCTTATTCTTCTAAACAACCTTTACGCCCAACTTCCAACCCTATCTATTCTTTGGAGATGACAGCAACATTTGCCATTCATATTTATTCAGTTATAGACCAAACTTGTCGGAGATTGGGGCAATGAAGCAAAACTCAGTATTACATGTTAACACAAAAACGAACGACAAACCATGTTGTTTCATCTGTATTTATGGTTGGTGTAAATCTTGTGAAATCCGATGCTCTTGATGTTCTGGTAATGAAAATATAATGTCTAAACACATTTTTCAAGTGTCGAAAGAAACACTCAGGTGTCTCAGTTTTCTGAAAGGTGTAGGAATTACTTCACTCCATCTGAACTCCTCACTAGCAAAGGCCAATGCTTCAAAATATATTTTGGAGCTTATCGACCGTGTACAGGAGAGAGCGAACGTGATTATTGGTAACAGTAGAGTATCCAACTATATTGAGTTGCTGGAGCACCGACCCAATGTGGACTGCGTTTTACTGTTCTATCAGTACTAGCATAGAAGGAGTTCCGATGACATTAGGGAACTTGTTCCCGATACCCGTAAATTTGTACGTAATACACGTTTATCATCAAGAAAACATCTCTTTGTGGTCGATTTGCCAGTGGATCGCACAGCACACTACATGGAAAATTCGTTCTTTAGCCGTACTGTCCGTATTTCCCGCTGAAGTCGAATGTCCACAAACACTACTCCCTATTTCCTTCCTCCCATAACATATCTCCAAAAACAACATGAGTATTGGTCCAAGAAGTAAAAAATAATTTTATTCTTTTGAAAGGCCTATCGATGCCATTATATATGGAATATAACATCGTGCTAATGTCCGCCGTGGCTTCTCTGGGTATCTCGCTTCCGAAATGTCCAATTTTCCATGATTCTGAAAACCTGACTCTGAGCCGCTGTGGTTTGTAGCTTATTCACATAGACCTGCGACTTAAGAAAACTCCACAACAAAAAGTTCAACAGGGTCAAATCGCACGTTATCGCTCTTGGAGCTCATGTGGATTGGTATCGTCCAAATATGGCAGTAGAATTTTAGTTTGACTTGGGTTTAAGAAGTTAAAATTATCACCTATTATATTCCATAGATGATTGTGCCATAAATAAGTAATTAATTTGAGATTCTTGGGCAATATTTTCCAAGACGGTATACGTCTGAATCATTTCACGAGTATCCTCATATCAGCTATCTTTACGGCACCCCCAAAACGAGGTCAAATCGCTGATTCGATACTGCCACAATATTCGTTAAATAGTGTTGAAAAAATAATGGAAAGTATTTTTCTAATAAAGTGATACTTAATATACTTGTACTGGTTCGTTAGAGTATTAAAGTATTTTTGTGTTTCAAAGAGAAAGTGGGCTATAACGTCGTGATGTAGTTCCATCAAACCTTCGGCTAGATATAGACATTCGATTTTTTGAAGACGTTCGATAGAGTGTGGGGTTTGTCAAATAAAACTACATACACGTTTTGGTGTAAATGAGCGAAAGCAGCTGCTGGGCAAGAGTTTCCGGAGCTGAGATAAATTATCTAGAAAGAAAACATCCAAAAGCAAGCGTAATAGATTCTGAATGCTTTCTTCTAAATTTTTTACAGCTGATCACAATGTTATTCTTTCTGATAGTTATTCAATTTCATTCAATGTTTTCGTGGACACTGGATTTTTCCAAGAAGTTGGATATAGTGTGGGGTTTAAAAAATCATGTTATTTTAACGCCAGTAATTTATTTTTTATCACGTTGTGGTGTAAATGAGATCTTTTAAAACGAATAAAATATTAATTCTGGGAACTATCGGTTACACTACTCGAAGGCCAAAGAGGTCTCATCGTGCAAAATTTATTGTTTATATAGTTTTGGAACGCTGAACACAAAATCGTACGATTAGTTTTCGAGATATTTCCATATTGAGGATTTTACTAAAAACCGTGTTTTTAACAGTTTTATCTCAATATTATTTTTCTTCTCGATTTCTTATTATTTTAATTGACTTTGTTTTCGAACTATCAAGCCGTTCTGTATTTTTATATCCCTAGCCTATTGAAAATTGGGTCCATCTTTCAATTCACATTGTCTCTGCCAGAGCTGTAAATGAATCACTCATTTTTGAATTAATTCGCGAATCATTCACACAAAAAAATGAATTGAATGAAATTTGAGTCAATTCAAATGAATTTGGTAAAAATGAATTGCAATTCGTTTCCAATTCAAATGAATTGAATTGATTTTGAATTAATTCAAATGAATTTGGTAAATATGAATTGCAATTCGTTTCCAATTCAAATGAATTGAATTGATTTTGAATTAATTCAATTCATTTACAATTCATTTGAATTGAATTGATTTTGAATTAATTCAAACGAATTAAAAAAAAAAATAGCAATTCATTTCCAACTCCGACGCGAAATTCGCAGCATATTTAGCAGATTCTTCAATGTCATTAAGTATGCAGTATAATTAATCGACGGTTAAAAAGTCTTCCTTTAAATATAATGCGCCGTTACCATCGTCAGCTGGTGTTGAAAGATTATTTTCGTACGCCTCTATTCTAAACATCCCTAAACGTGGATTTCTTTCAGATGATAATTTTGAAAAGCTATTGTTGTTTAAGGTGAATGATGCATTCTAATTAAATCTAATTAGCCTTATTTATGAAACTCAATTGTGTTTTGAACTACATACATTGTTATTTTTCCTTATTTTTGATTATTTTTGGAAGATAGTTTTATTTTTTTGAAATAAATATAATATAAATATTAGCAAAAAGTTTGCTGTTGGGTGGTCGTGGGTCACAAAATTTCAAAAATTATTAATTGCTTCTTGAATATTAAATATGTTTTGTCGTTCAGCGTATTTCAAAATAAAAATCAGTTCTTCTTGAATAAATAAACTCCAAACACCATGTTTTCATTGATCAGGCGCGTATACAGGACAAGGCTTTTCAATTTTTGTACTGGATATTTTCATTTTGGTAGGAGAAATCTTTCATTCCCCCTAGAGATCTGCTCTTGAATTTGATTGATTGCAACTCATTTTTGAATCATTCATTTGAATTGCTATTCTTTTTTCTAATTCATTTGAATTAATTCAAAATCAATTCAATTCAAATGAATTGTAAATGAATTGCAATTCATTTTTACAAATTCATTTGAATTGGAAATGAATTGAAATTCATTTCTGCCTAATTCGTTTGAATTGATTCAAATTTCATTCAATTCATTTTTTCAATTCAATGAATTAATTCAAAATTTAGCTAATTCATAATGAATTAAAATCAAAAAAGAATGATTCATTTACAGCTCTGGTCTCTGGAATCTTTCATTGGATTTTTTCAAATAGTGTTGATTATTCTGAGTTGGTATATCATGTATAAGAGGGTGATGCTGCTAACATATTAGTCACAAACCTCAATATGTTTTCACTCTTCAACTTCTACAGACAACCGATATACACCTAGGGAATTGGTTTCCGATACCCCAGTTTTTAACCTGTTGGTTAGTAGATCGTGTAACACAGAGAAATTTCGTCTATAAGTAGAAGTAACTCCCAGTAGAAATATTCTACAGCGTCAATATCCTTAATTCGATGTATGTAATAAATACGAAAAATCGCGTACATATCTAAGAAACGAAATTTCGCTTAACTCTTAACGTTTTTATTTGAAAATCTTTAAGTTTACAATTTTAGCCTGTTTTTGTATTTTTATTGAATTTGTTGTTGTTGCGTCGTTATTGTTTATAGATTTTTTATTACTGTGAATGCAGCTGTCTGTTTGTTTTTGTTTTTCCTGCAATGTGTTTGTTTTGGCATGTGGAAAATTCCTAAACAACTTACAGAGAAATACAATTAAAGTTTAACTGGGAAAAAATATTACAAAAAAAACAGAAAACAACAAAATAAAGTTTGAACATGAAAAAAAACAGAAAAATCTCGTTTATTTTGTTTCACATTTACCACAGTCACTCACATTCATACTTATTTGCACTCTCTCTCACACACACACACACACTCCACTAAACAAATTATTGTTAGAATCAATAGAAAACAAATGTAAGACAAAAACAAAACAATAAATGGAGAAAAGCAAAAGCAACAACAGCAACAACAACATTAGGAAAAAAACTAATTAAAAAACATCACAAGCAGAGAACTAAAACTGGCTGTTAGAGACGAATGAAAACAATAAAGCAAATTACGGCCAAGAAACGAAGACTAAACAAAAAATATAATAAAACTTGTTTTTATCATTTTGTATCTTGGTTTTTTTTTCTTCTTTTTAAATATCAATAATAACAAAAATTTTAAAGTTAACTTTTCTAATGGCTATGCTTGTTGTAGTTGTTGCTTTTATTATTTTTTTTATTGAAAAGCAGAAACGACAACAAAACGCATCACAACTACACGCTAACAATGGGGTCTATTGTTTAGATGGGACGAAAACTTGGCAAAGCTATAGAGAGTTGTCAAATTGTATAGTGAGAAATCGTGTGTTAAAGTTGACCAACTCAAAAATAAGGCTTAGATCTTGATTATCAAAGCTTGAGGTATGAATTCCAGAATTTTAGAACTAATAAAACTTTTTGTTTTTAGAAAACATTATTTTTTTGTAGGCAGTCCATACTTTCCGACTTATGAACCTCTAATCTTTAAATATATAATTTAGTATCTATTGAATGTTAGTTATTCGATATGGCGTGTCATTAGAAAGCTTGTGGAAAACTCTTTCAAATGACATTTAAAGCAACTCTGTACTGGACAAAAAATAATAGCACCACTAGGACACTTTTTTTATTTTTCCAAAAACACATATGTAATTAGTGTTGGTATTTTTTCAAATGTTATTTTTATTATTTCCATCATAAAGTTTAACAAAAAGCAAATATTTTAAATAAAATGGATCGTGGAAAATACTGCAGTGAAGAGAAACGCGAAAAATTCAATAAACTAATATCGGATGGAAAATCTTATAGAGAAGTTGGTCGATTGGTTGGGTTTTAGAACAAATTATAAAGAAAAGGAAGAAAACGAGTTCTGACCCCACTTCACGCCAAAAGATTGATCCGCGAGAGCAAAAAGGATCCATTCAAAGCTGTAACTGAACTAATAAAGGACTTTAATGTAACTGCGACAGTACAAACAGTTCGCACATGTCTCAGAGAACATAATTTAAAAGCGTGCAGTCCAAGAATGGCCCATCTTTTAAATGCTAAACATTTCGCCAAGCGCATGAAGTTCCCAAAGGAACATCAAAATTGGCCAGTCCAAAAGTGGAAGAATATTTTATGGACAGATGAGAGCAAATTTGTCATATTTGGTGGAAAATGTTCTCGCTTATACGTCAGACGTTAAAAACCATTAAACATGAAGGGGGTTTTTTGGGGTTGGTGCTATTTTTTTTCGCAGCTGTATCTGTCATTTATTCTTACATAGTTATTGGAATTATAGTGTAAACAACAAAGTTTCTTTTGCTTCGAAAATATCGAATTTTGTGCGTCATATGTCGGAAGTTTTGGATTACTTTTTTAATTTGAACAAAAGTGCCGCCGAAGCATACCGGTTGTTCACCTAAGCTTTTGGGTGAATGTGTTCCATCGATTTAACGTGCGAGAGATGGTTTGTGCGGTTCAAAAGTAGAAGTAGACACGGAAGACAATGATCGCCCAACCAGCCATAAAGTTTGAAGACCAAGAATTGAAGGCATTACTCCATGAAGATTGTTTTACAACTAAACAAGAGCTTGCAAAATCATTGGGAGCTACTCAAGCAGCAATTTCAAAACCACACGAAGTGAAGCCGAAAGACCTTGAAATACGATTTTGCATGTCCGAAATGATGCTTGAATGCTATAAAAGAAAATCATTTTTGCAATGTTTCAATGGACGAAAAACGCCCTGAACATGCAGCCAGACATGTTGCAATAACAGTTAAAAAGTCCGACTACTATTTGTTTCGATCGATGCAGAACGCTTTCTCAAGGATACGTTTCAATTTAATACAGAGTATCCGATATTGGCTTGATTAGTTCTTGGCACCAAAAGATAAGCAGTTCTTTTGGCTCGGAATCCATCCAATCCAATGCCAGAAAGAAGAGAAAAGGTCATAGCTAACAATACTTTGAATAAAAAATACACATTTTTCAAAATAAAAGCCACAAATTTGAAAAAGTCCCTCATTACACTAGAGTTTCATGTTTGGTTTTAACCGAAACTGCTGGTTAATAGTTTTTTCATTTTTGAACTTAAAACATTGAACAGGAAATCAAACTAAGTAGTTATGATACAATTTTCTGAAGACATATGCCTGGGCACGATGGAAATCAGTTTAATTATATAGCAGATCGAACCCTTTTCAGGTATTTCCCTTGCAAAATGTAAGATGGTTGTACAGCAGAGACTATATGAGACTGCACAGAACAGGTGGACCCACCAAATAAGGCCAATGGTCGCTAGAAGACTGGGCCTACGGTAACGATTACTGTAGAAGCTGTTGAAACGAAGAAGAGGAGGAGACTGTGTCCCACCTATTCCACCAAAATGCCCGGCTCTGAGAAACTTAAGGGAACGTATCGTAGGAACCCCATTCCTATCGTCCTTAGCTGAGCTATCAAGGATGAATCTAAGACGTATACACTCCTTCATCAGAGAATCTGGTTGGTTCACCTTGGCTACAATAAACGTATTTTTCTTGGGTATCACAATGGGATCTGTCTTGAATGGACCCAAGTGAGTTGCTTGACGAGTGCCTGCCCATGGAACCTAACCTAAAACAAAGAAAATCAGAACTACATATTACTACAAATACCATGATAACGAGAATCAGACTACCACGGCTAAGGGACGGTGTACTTTCTCTATCAGACATTGTGAAATATCTAGATATTCTGGACTCGAAATTATGGATCTCTAGTTCGGTGGACACTTACACCGCTGTATGCCTTATGATGATCCAGAAGCAATTTCCTTCCCTGGTTTCTAAACCAAACTTCTGCTTTCATAAAGTCCTTCACGCCCTCAAATTCGATTTTCAAAGTTTGTATTCATTCCAGAATGAAATGTAATAAAGCTAGTTAGACTATTTCAGGCTGAGATATTGTCGATCTGACAGGCATTTAAAATTTTGAGAGAAAAGAACATTCGTGGAAGCACTGGCATTTTTGTCAACAGACAGGACGCACTTATGTCACTTAGTTCCTTAATTAACTCTTTTGGCTGGAGTCTATTTAACATCGAGATGATATGACCAAAGAAGGATCCACTTTAAATGTCTCAGGTCCAGTCATTTATCGCTTGGGACTATGAAACGCTATATCTTCAGACACAATGGCTGACATAATGGAATCATGCAAGTCTGTGAGCAAATTATACATATGTGACAATACTAAGAGTTCTTTTGAAATTATTAGTTTGTGGAAATTCTGAATTGCAGATTTATAGAATTTTGCAACAGAAACAGAAAAAGACTAATTTTAAATTCAGAATTGTAAAGCTAAAGTTTATAAATTTCAATCATCCCGTTTGTAGTACAACGATCAAGAATTTTGTCCGTCTGTTGAAGTCATAATAGCAACTAGAAGTATGAAATTTTCTCCAAATATTCTCTGTTGGTCAGAAATATTTCATATTAAAAATGTTCAAAATCAGGTCAAACCAACAATTTTTTAAAACAATTAAAACACGGCCTAAATGAGGAGACCTAGAAAAGCGATAGAAATTTTTGGAACAAAACTTTGTTCGTACTTACTACTATACATACGATATTTTGTTCCCGATAACATTTAAATGCATTAATATTGCATTGTGAAATTTACCACTGATATTTTCGAGTAATAGAATACATATATGAAATTAAACCAATCGGGTGAATCAGTTAAAACTGTTTATACAAAATGCACAAAAATCGATGATCGTACTATATATGTATGTATTTGTGATGGTATGATAAGCTTCGGCACATCCGGGTTTTCATCACGTTTTCAGCATGTTTTTCGGCATCTTTCTGAGATTTTCCCATATTCTGAGTTTAATTTGGACATCTGAAAGCTTAACTATTATTATTAATAGTATTCCTTTATTTGTAGTTTCAAGAACTTGATCGAACGTGTTCCATCGGACCCACTGTGCACTGTCATCAGCAGCAAACATCAACATCAGCAACATCGTTGGCTGCAACTACATTTATGCCACAGATTTTTAGCTTTTAGTGTTTTTTCCAGTTTGAGTTTTGTTGTGAAAATTTGTAATTTTTTTTCCCCGTTTTTCTTTTTGTGTAATTATGTGAGTGTGTATGTTTTTGTTGTTTTCTCTGTTATTTTTTCTTGTTCTTCTTACACATACACATACTAGTTGTATGTATTGTACTACATAGATACATACATACATGCATACATAGATAGATAGATACAGAAACTTTGTTTTAGTCATTCTGTCAGTCACTCAGCCAGTTGGGTTGGTTGGTTTATTTAGTCAACTATTGCATGTGACCACCATATTTAAAGCTTCTCCTGCCCCCACCAAAATGGAAAAAAACAACAACAACATCAACGGCCATAGTAACATTAATAAAAACAACAACAACATGCATACAAACATACATATAACAATCATAACATCACATAAAAAAAACAATCCAACCATACATACAAATTTTTAAAAACTAGGTTATTGGCGCACATCAACATTTCATTTGTTGTTGCTGTTGTCGTTGTTGTTTTTAGCTTTTTTCCCCATTTTATGGTAAATCTACTGTGCGCGTTTGTGTATTTGTTTTCTTCTATGCATGTTTGGAACTTGTAATATGAACATTAGAGTGGACCTTAAAAGATAAATTTTTATGGGATGGGATTTAACGTTATTCTTAAATATGTATCTGAAACTAATTGAGGCAAAATTTGGAGCTGATCGAATAATCTTACATATATACAGTGGTGGTCAAAACATATGCAACCAGCAACAGAATTTTACAAAAGTGGTTTAAACTACTTTAAGATGTAAACAAAAATATTCATTTGCTTATAATATTTTTTAATTAATGCTTTAAAAATAAGAATGTGAAACTTAATTCAGAATTTTTTGCATTGAAAAGAAAAAAAATTTAAAAAACTACGTATGGGTTGATATTTCATTGGCCAAAACATATGCAACTAATTGCTTTTAAAACATTTCTGTCTATAAAACTTAATATTTCGTGGCAAATCCTATATTTTCAATGACGGCCTTACATCGGCAAGGCTGTGAAGCTATCAAATTGGCAATAAAATTTGCAGGAATAGCGTTCCAAGCATCTACCAATCCTTGAAACATAATATCTGAATTAGTGCAATTTTCGGTGTCGATTCTTTGATTAACGATTGCCCAAATGTCCTCAATGGGATTTAGATCTGGTAATTGTGGTGGCCATTCCATTACCGAAACTGTTTCTTGTGCTAACCACGATTTAACAATATGTGAAGAGTGCTTGGGGTCGTTATCGTGCTGAATAACTCATCGAAGAGGCTTATTATCCTCAGAATTTGGAAGCATTACTCTTTCCAAGATGTCTCTATAGATAAATCCATCCATTATTTCATTAATTTAGAGCGATGGGCCAACTCCAGCAGCAGAAAAACAACCCCCATACCATTACGTTGCATCCTGCATGCTTCACCGACGATTTCCCTACGCGCAAAACCGCTTATATTAAAAGAAACGTTTGAAGTTTGCTATGGAGTATTTAAATTGGCCAGGAAACAAATGGACGACTGTCCTATTTAGCGACGAATCCGAATTTAATATCATCGGAATTGATTTCATATGTTACGTAAGACGACCACTTAACACGCTGTTTCAAGCACATACTGCAAAAAGACACTGTGGACATGGAGGATGCAACGTAATGGTATGGGGGCAGTTTTTCTGCAGCTGGAGTTGGCCCATCGCTCTAAATTAATGAAATAATGGATGGATTTATCTATAGAGACATCTTGGAAAGAGTAATGCTTCCAAATTCTGAGGATAATAAGCCTCTTGGATGAGTTATTCAGCACTATAACGACCCCAAGCACTCTTCACATGTTGTTAAATCGTTGTTAGCACAAGAAAGAGTTTCGGTAATGGAATGGCCACCACAATTACCAGATCTAAATCCCATTGAGAACATTTGGGCAATCGTTAATCAAAGAATCGACACCGAAAATTGCACTAATTCAGATATTATGTTTCAAGGATTGGTAGATGCTTGGAACGCTATTCCTGCAAATTTTATTGCCAATTTGATAGCTTCACAGCCTTGCCGATGTAAGGCCGTCATTGAAAATATAGGATTTGCAACGAAATATTAAGTTTTATAGACAGAAATGTTTTAAAAGCAATTAGTTGCATATGTTTTGGCCAATGAAATATCAACCCATACATAGTTTTTTAAATTTTTTTCTTTTCAATGCAAAAAATTCTGAATTAAATTTCATATTCTTATTTTTAAAGCATTAATTAAAAAATATTATAAGCAAATGAAAATTTTTGTTTACATCTTAAAGTAGTTTAAATCACTTTTGTAAAATTCTGCTGCTGGTTGCATATGTTTTGACCACCACTGTATGTACCTATAATCGAAATCGTATTTCCTCACGAGTTCTCATTATTCAATTGGTTCCAAATTTGTCCTCAATTAGCTACCGCTAAAATAAGCCACGTAACACTGTAAAGTCAGATTTTTTACGGAATGGCGTGGAAAATTAAATTTTTATACTACACCGCTAATGACACAAAAAAAAAGATTATTGTATAATTGTTGATCTACAATTTTTATAGATAGTTTATTTAGAAACACCTCAACAGCATATAGTTTTTCGCTCCCGAATTGCTCGATCTAGAGAAAGAATCGATTGGAATTTGCCGGGATTTTATTACAATCACAAGGATGTACTGATTGGCGCAATGAACAAACATTACTTACATTGCAGCACTTTGAATTTCCCTAAGGAATCCCCGGTAATGTGCTGTTCAAACTGTAAAGTTATTCTGCCATCAGTTATTGAGCCATCTGAGCTGCTTCTATGTTACATTTCCGGCGCCAATCCTATTTCCAAACACTTCCTTCAAAATATCCAAAAGTACAACTCATGCTTTCAAATGAAGTTCATTCAAATTTATTTCATTGGAATTGAAGCTACAAAAGCCGAACGCTATCAACGAACATGCGTGTGAATTTGCTGCAATACCCTTCTACCGAAACTTTCGCAAAACAATTGTCGGACATCGGAAATGGAAAAATTCCAATTGATCCCTCCACAAATGAGATTTCATTCTCGGACTTCTGCAAATGAATATTCAAGACTTTGCCGACGAAGTATTCCCAAGTCTTACAACCAACTACAACAATTCGGATTGGCTGTGGGAACATGCAATTTTGGCACCAACAAAATATGATGTTAACAAGTTCATTAAGCAAATACAATTGAAACTGCCTGGCGAAACAATAAAATACCAATAGATTGATACAGTAATGAACGAAGAACAAGCCGTCGATTATCCTACTGAATTTTAGAATTCATTGGAACCAGCCGAAATGCCACCACATGTATTAACATTGAATGTTAAAATCGAGATGCAATATAAAACAGATATTTTCTAAGGTTTGCTGGACCGGGTTCAGCTAGTTCTCTATATTAATGACTTAGTAATCCAGATATACATATGTAGATCAAAAATCGAGGTTGTCCTGGTTTTTCCTCATATCTCAGCCATTTGTCGACCGATTTTGCAGATTTTAAATAGGAAACTTCTCGAAAGCATGTCTGACAGAATTATTGAAGATTTTGATCCCGAAGATATTTAAATTGATTTAAACAGACAGACAAACTACATGGCTTAATCGACTCCGCTATCTATAAGGATCCAGAATATATATACTTTATAGGGTCGGACATTTTTTTTCTTAAATTTTCTGACCAAAACAAACGAAATAGCTGTGTAGGTGAGACATTATCCAATTCTATTATATCATTTGGAATACTCACATCTCATGTGTAACTACCCCGCTCTTCCAATCGGAAATTTTCTCCATTTTGGTTAAACCATATCAGTTTGGGTAGATAAGTCACTGACATAAGTATCAGCCAAATTGGATAGACGTATGTCATCATCCGAATCAAATTTCAAAACCTTTGCGAGCAGATATACGAATTGAAACTGAGAGACTTTAAAGGACGGTTTTGTATGTCTGAAATGCTGCTTAAACGCTACAAAAGAAAATAATTTTTGCACCGAATCTTTAATTGCGATGAAATATGGATCTATTACGATAACCGGTAGCTTAAGAGATCGTATGAGAAGCCCGAATCGACAACAAAGCCAAATATCCATGGCGATAAGGTAATTCTCTGTATTTGGTGGGACCAAAAGGGTCCTATCTATTATGAGCTGCTCGAATCTGGCCAGACCATCACAGATAAACTGTACCGTTTTTCGAGCATTGGCCGAAAAACGACCAAAATATGCGGCCAGACATGAAACTGTAATATTCCATCATGACAATGCTCGCCCACATTATTCAATATCTGTTAAAAACTATTTAGAAAGAAGTGGTTGGGAAGTTTTGCCTCACCCGCTTTATAGTCCAGGCATTGCCCTGTCCGAATACTATTTGTTTCGATCGATACAGAGCGCTCTCTCTGGTATACGCTCCACTTTAGAACAGAGTATCCGAAATTGGCTTGATTCGTTATTTTCCTCAGAAGATAAGCAGTTCTTGTTGCTCAGAATTCATATGTTGCCAGAAAGATGGGAAAAGGTCATAGCTAACAATGGACAATACTTGGAATAAATTAACATTGTACAAATGTTTCAAAATAAAAGCTAAAGATTTAATAAAATCCCGCATTATTAAGTCATAAACTCAATAATTTTTTATAAAACTTATTTGTGGAGAAATTTGTGTGGATAATGGACCGATTTCAAATAATTTTAATATGCTTCGTCCGTGGGCCGAATCGAAAGAAAGTGATTCTGAGTCGATCGGTAACTTTAGGTGGGTGTTTGTCTTATAATTTTGTGAGTTATAAATATAGTTTTTTCTTTTCCCGCACTTTTTCATTTCCCGGGAAATCGGGATTAATTTTGAAATTTCCCAGAATCCCGGGAATTCCCGCCTACAGCAAAATATTCTATTTTAAAAATGTTAAAAAGCTTAAAAATATCTTTGGTTTTAAAATGTAATTGGATACAGATACAAAAAATCTAATAAAAAATTAATATAAAGAGATAAACTGACTCGATTTCTTATTTTGATTATATACAAACCTGTCACCATTTGTCATTTGTGTCGGAATGGCTTCAATTTAGATTTGGTTCTACGTTCGTTAGATTCCAATTAATTCTGGTAATTCGGAAAAAATAAATGTTTTATTTTTTTAAATTTTGAATTGGCAATGTTTTGCTTATTAAATCTAAAATTAAGTAAAGATATTAATTAAAACTTGAAGGAAATCGTTTTACTCTTTGTGAAAAACCAAAATACTAATATAATTCCACTTTCGATCGGAATTGAATTCTGTGACAGCCCTGTACATTCACGGATTTTTGGAATATTTTGAATAATGAACTTGTTATTTGTCTATTTGGGTTAAATCTTTTTTGTTGTATGAATCTTCTGCATATATTTTGGAGCTTTTAGCCATAGAGAATAGACATAGAGCGGAAACTCTCCTGTCAAAGACCTAACTCAGTTGTCAAAAACCTAAGTGGTGTGAATGTATTAGTAGAAAAAACTATGTGAAAACAAAAACAACACTCATATGTGTGATTATTTTGAGTAATATTTTTGTTTGAGTTTTTTTCTAGTTTCCGCTCTATGTTCTCTATGCTTTTAGCATCTTTTAGAGATAGTCAAGTTCAAAAAACATCACATAAAACTAAGAAAATAATTTTCGGGAATTCTCGCACAATTTCCCAGGATTTCGGGATTTAAAATTTTAAATGTGATTTAATTTTATAGAAAATTTTATTTGTGGAGCACATTGTGTCTTCCTGTCTTCCATGGGATGTGTCCCAGGTGGCGGATAGGGGGATAAAATATCTGGACTAGCGATACTGTTTTTACAACTTGTCATTAGTCCTGGAAAATACTCGAGCGATGTCAAAACCTTGTGATACATTTTACGACTTTTCAATCCCGTCCAGTATGGCAAATGATGATCCAAAAAATGGGAAAGAGTAGGCCAGTAGGGCATTGCACTTTTGGCACCCATGCTGCAAGACTTGAGATGCCTCACTATAATTTCTGTAGGAGTTGTCAAAATGAGGAGGAGCAAGAGACCATTTTACACTTCTATTGTAATTGTCCGACATTATGTGATCTGGGTGCCAGGTTCTTAGGGAAACGCTCCTTTAGCAACCTCTCCGAACTATTTGGGAAGGAAGTAATATCCATAGATGCCTTTATTAGGAAGAGCAGATGGTTAATAAGACCGGATATGCAAATAGCTCCTCAAAGTGTCCCAGGTTTTCGCTTTTTATAATTCTTTCTCTCTCCTAGCATCTCTGAAACCTAAACTGCTACCTATATTCTCCACTATTCATATTTAACTTATCGGCCTCGCTCTTTCTTTAACTTCTCGCTCTCTTCTTTATTTTCTTCTTTTATCGAAATATCTTTAAAGTTGCCACCTGTATTCATCCAGCCAGACGGACATCGTTGAATCGACTCAGAATTCAGACTCGATGGGTTCTACTAATAGTTTTATGCGTTATAAACATCATCATAAATGCGTAATACCCCCCTCAATATGATTTCCGTTTTTGGAAAACAAAATATTATAAACCCTACTTTGGTTTACAGAAATAAGAAAATGTTGCCTCTATTACACATCAAATTGGGACTTAAGAACACATCAAATTGGGACTTATAACCTGTAAAATAATTTCATAAAATATTGTAAAACCGTTCATTTTCGTTTAGCCCTGCAATTTGCATTGAAAAAATAAGTACATATATAGTTAGAATCAGGGCATCGAAATACTTAAAATAAGTTTTAGTTTGGGCGACTCCAAAATCATTGTAGACCAATATAATCGATCGAGTGTTCCCCCTTAGTGCCTATGCGTGCTGACCTCTGTTTTAGATACTTAATAATGAAATTATGCTCATCCAAGAATATATTTGTTTTAAGGGCAGGTCTAATGTAGATACATATGCTTGTACATACATATGTATAGAGTAGTAGTATGCATTTTACCACATGCATCTCTACACACTCCCATACTACATTTGAGTACGAGTACAAATAGTTGAGAAATAGTCTTAAGGTTTTTTAGATAAACATTGGATTTAGTACGCGATATGATTGTATTCGAAAAAAAAAACACAAAAACAACAACATGAATACTCCAAAGGTCTAAAAATCTTCTATGATTTGGTATCATACAATTGCGTTGTTTAGGCGTTAGATGGATGAATATTTTGTAGGAGTAAAAAATATATTGAAAAAAAAACTAAGTAAAACTTTGGCAAAAATTTAAAAATAACAAGATTTTGCACTGGCACAAGAACAAACAATATTGAAACTGGTTCAAATCAGCACATTATTTTACTAAGGTTCCCATAACAATATTCTCCCGGAATGATAAACTCCATCTAAGACAAGGAAATCCAGGGCCGAATTACCGCACTCGTGATCGAATGAACTATCGTATCGAAAAATGATTTCGATATCGTAATTTTAACAAAATGTACCAAATTTCATGCTCAATATCGAATGCCGTAATCTCAAATCAAAAAATTACGATCGAATTTACTCGATATCGAATGCGGTAATTCGGCCCCAGCCTAAATTTTGTTGGTTATAAATATATAATCAACTATAGCTACCATAAACTAGGCATTAATACCGATATTAACATAATCTGCCTATATGGCGATACAATTGAGAACATATAAACAGAAGTCACGAATAAAATTTTTTTGATATAGTCCTATCAGTCCAATTGTCCTATCAGTCCAATGCTAATTAAAAATATCTTGGTATATATTTATCTAAACAAATATTTTTGAAGGACGAAGATTTTAAATGGCATATTTTTGAATCTAATAGAGATATGGACTTGAAATTTTTTTTGTACGACCAAAAATTAACTTATCTAAACAAAAAAAAAATTGTTCGGAATAAATGTGGATCAAATTGTTCCTAATATTTGCAATCCTATTAAAATTTTTATACAAACTTTAGTTTTATAAACTCAATAAATATGTAATAAAATATTTATTTATTAACAAAACTCAATGAAAATTTCAACGTTTTTTAAATTTAACATTCTAAATAACAAGGTGTAATAAAACATGTCCAAATTCCTAAAAATTAGAGCGAAAATCCCAAAAATAGTATTTCTTACAATTTTGCTCATAGGGTCCACATTTCCTTCGGAGCTGGGAAAATACTTTGAGGATAAATAGGGAATACATCAAGGTTTCCAAAGTTGCTTTCCGTTTTCTGATCCCGGCTTTGGGATTTTAGAACATGTGGCCCAAAGTTGAAATTTTGATAAAAAAATAGGCCAAATTCCGAAGGGCGTAGTCGCGACATATTCCAAAAATAGGACATATTTTTTATACCAAAATGTTCTACGTAAAGAGACCTTACAGAAAAAAAAATAGTTAAGTCACCTTTTCGCCCAAAAAACAGCAAAAATCTACTATTTTTTAATTTTTAAATTGAAAACCGTTTACTTTTGGATCCATAATTGATATTGCTCTGAAATATTATGTATATTATTGGTAATTTAGTTGTGTAACTAATTTTCAAGTCCATTCGGTCTAAAAATTACGCCCTATATTTTTAAAAAAGCTGACCAAGGTATGGCAAAATTTTAAAATTTCAGAAATTTCGGAAATTATAAGAAATAAATAGCAAACGCAAGCATGTTTTCTTTTAAATCGGATGAGAAACAAAAGAATGGCACGTGTTTTTCATCGCAAGTAATGATTCGGTAAAAAGTTATTTTCTTTCCCAAAATGATGCTTGGACCTACAAAAGAAAATAACTTTTTATCGAATCATTACTTGCGATGAAAATTATGATAACTCGAAGCGTAAGAGATCGTATGTGAAGCCCGGCTAACCAGCCGAATACCCATGTAGCTATGGTAATTATCTGCATTTGGTGGGAGCAAAAGGGTTTTATCTATTATGAGCTTCTGAAATCTGGCCAGACCATCACAGGGAACCTGTATGGAACGCAACTGATTCGTTTGAAACCGAAAATCGCACAAAATATGCGGCCAGACATGAAACTGTAATATTCCATCATGACAATTGCGACCTGGATTGTTATACATAACGCAGTCGATATGGCCATGTTCATTTGTATGTTGAAACCAACTTTCTCCAAATAACTTACAATTATGACAGATACATCAATATAAATGATATAGTCCTGGTTCGGTTGCTATTTAAATTCCTGAAAATCGGATCTCAAATGGCTTAGATATAGCAAAAAAGTATGACTTCCTCGATTACCCCATGTCTCCACGTAGCAATATTTATTGCTAAGCTCAAGCAATAACGTCGGCAGAACAACAGCAGAGTGATTGCTGATTGCTTAGATATAGCAAAAAAGTATGACTTCCTCGATTACCCCATGTCTCCACGTAGCAATATTTATTGCTAAGCTCAAGCAATAACGTCGGCAGAACAACAGCAGAGTGATTGCTGATTGCTTTAGGTGGAGAAAACGTTCGTCACAAATACAAAATTTTCAACGCGAGAAGTTCTATGAAAAACTTTAGTGTATTTTGCTTATATTTTGTATTGCATGATTTTTTTCACTAATTTCTTTGTTTTTTTACTTTAAATAAATTAAATATGTATGTATGTATAAATTAATCGCACCGAATAATAGAAAGAAGAAATTTTACATTAATGACAACTGAACTGACAGCTTATTGCTTAGCAATAATTGCTCAGGCAATCAGTAGAGCAATCTTTGCACAATGGATTGCTACATATGGCAATTTGCGGTCTACACTCGCAAATTTCATTGACGCAATCAAATTTGACAATTGCAGCAATAAATATTGCTACGTGGAGACCTAGGGTTATGGCCATGTTCATTTGTATGTTGAAACCAACTTTCTCCAAATAACTTACAATTATGACAGATACATCAATATAATTGATATAGTTTTTTGGTTTTTTTAAATTTTTTTTTGGATGAAAAAAAATCGGGTTAAAAAATATTTTTTACGATTTTGACCCATTGTGGGTCCAACTTACTATGGTCTTATATACGTCGTTGCAAAGCTTTTTGAAATATCTATCATTAGATATCCATATTGTCTATATTAATGACTTAGTAATCCAGATATAGGTCAAAAATAGGTCAAAAATCGAGGTTGTCCTGGTTTTTTCCTCATATCTCAGCCATTTGTGGACCGATTTTGCTGATTTTAAATAGGAAACTTCTCGAAAGCATGTCTGACAGAATTATTGAAGATTTGGACCCCAAAGATATCTGAACAGACAAACGCACATGGCTTAATCTACTCCGCTATTTATAAGGATCCAGAATATGTATACTTTATAGGGTCGGAAAATTATATTGTGGAAATTACAAACGGAATGACAAACTTATATATGCCCTTCTCAACAAGGTGATTTTTATACCCTTCACCTTCGTGAGAAGGGTATATATAAGTTTGTCATTCCGTTTGTAATTTCTACATTTTTCATTTCCGACCCTATAAAGTATATATATTGTGGATCCTTATAGATAGCGGAGTCGATTAAGCCATGCCCGTCTGTCTGTCCGTCTGTCTGTCTGTTGAAATCAATTTTCTGAAGACCCCAGATATCTTCGGGATCCAAATCTTCAATAATTCTGTCAGACATGCTTTCGAGAAAATCAGTAAAATCGGGCCACAAATGGCTGAGATATGAGGAAAAAACCAAGGCAACCTAGATTTTTGACCTATATCTGGATTACTAAGACATTAATATAGACAATATGGATATCTAATGATAGATATTTCATAAGACCATAGTAAGTTGGACCTACAATGGGTCAAAATCGGAAAAAAAAAATTTTAACCCGAATTTTTTTTTTCACAAAAAAAAATTTAAAAAACAAAAACAACATTTTTAAAATTTAAAAAAAAAATTTAAAATAACAATCGAAAAAATTTTTTCCAATAAATTTTAACCCGAATTTTTTTTTCACAAAACAAAATTTAAAAAACAAAAACAAAATTTTTAAAATATAAAAAAAAAAATTTAAATAACAATCGAAAAAAATTTTTCCAAAAAATTAAAAAAACAACTGGAAAAAAATTAAATTTTGTTTACCTAAAAATATTTCAAATTTTGAAGTATAATTTGGTGAAGGGTATATAAGATTCGGCAAAGCCGAATATAGCTCTCTTACTTGTTTTTTCCTATTTGTCGCAAATTAGAACATTTGATATAATGTAGAAGGTGTTTGCAATCAAGACTATTTCGAGGGGTCGAATTACCGCATTCGGTTTCGAGAAAAGTTGATCGTAATTATCTAATTCGAAATTATGGCAATCGATATAGAGCAAGAAATTTAGTACATTTTATTATAATTTCGATACGATAGCTCATTCAATCTCGACAGCGGTAATTCGGCTCCAGGCCTTTATATTTTTTTCAAACAATTACCCCATTTTTTAATGGCGTTGACTCAAGTTTAGATTCCACAACATCACATAAAAACTTTAAATTACGTATTTAAAGATCATTAGTGGATTTCGGAATTAAAACACTAATAAGTAGTTTGAAACTTTCATGAAGTTGTAATAGGTACAATTTTTGAATAATGTTTCACTATAAAATTAAAGGTTTTTCCCTCACGTTTGGCACTTTTTTTCACATGTATCGATTCTTCTTCATCGGGTTTTACGGCAATTGTTGTTGTTGTTTAGTTTCATACACTTCATTATCTTAGCAATTCGGCATAAATTTGAAAAGCACGTTCATAAAAGTGACTGTGCCATAGCGTATCACAAACAAAAACAAAAAAATACCCAACGTACTATTTATTTATGTAGTGTATATTTGTATGTTTGTGGTACATTGAAATACGCATTTCAAAGTACGACATCGTAAAAATACACGTTCTTCGCACAAAACAAAAAAAAAACATACGCATGTTTGTAACGGGTGTGAGGGAAAATGCGTGAGTAGAAGAGTGTGTAGTATTGAAGTAATGTTATGTTCTTTTGGCTTTGGTTAACCCAAATAATGCTTCAAGTCAAATCTTTAATAAAATGGAAAGATACGCATTTGGCTTTTTTCTTCGTCATTTTTATTTTTATTCTTTTCGTATTTAGTAATTTCATTCTTGTAGTTTCTGTTTCGTATATTTCGAGCCCATAAAAGAGTGTGTGAGTGAGTGAGTGTTTTACGAATGCGAGATTCAAGCCACTAAAATTGTGGTGCTCCATGTTCGGCCTCGTGAAACTCTACTCTATTTTGAATATTTGCAGTTTCTTTATTGCTTTGGGGGCATATTTTGACATGATTTGAATATGTAATAAGTAGTGGTTAAATAAATACTAAATATAATACTAATTGTTATTTATTTAACATAATTTTACAATTTTTTTATTTAGAAAATTAATGTTGTGTCCATTTGAAATAACACAATATACATACATTTGTTAAACCAACAAAGAAGCAATTTAAAAAAATGTATTTGATCATCTTAATGCCTTATTGATTGTTATTGAACTTACCCAACTATATTTTTCCAAAAAACTCTTTAAATGCTTGTCTTATTTTATATGTGATCAAAATCCAAAATCTGACTTGTTTAGAATTAGAAGAGCGATTAGTACCCGGCTCTCAACTGAAAGGGCTCCTGTCAACAGGTATCTGTCAATTGACTCCTGTCAAAATTTGAACAAGCTGCGTCATTTAGTTTGTGTTTTACACCCATTTATAGCAGACTACCTCGTAACTTGAGGAGAAACTGAGAAAAAGTGAATTTCGTGTGCTCATTACTTTTGTCATACCAAGACTAAGCTTGATAAATACTATGGGAACTCTTCGCCATCAATTTCAATGGTAAAAAAGTGGTTTACTGGATTTGGTTGTGGCCGTACAATCACGGAAGATGCCGGACGTTCGGAATTGGGTATGAGAAAGCAAGATGACTGTCGCGTTTGCTCACAATCGGGTGCACAAAAGGGTACACACATGTGTATTTTCCATGGAAAAAATCCATGAATTAGGCTACGAAATGCTCCAACTTCCGCCCTATTCTCCGGATTTAGACGTGAGTGAATAATTCTTGTTTCAAAACCTGAAGAAATGTCTCGGCGGAAGGAGATTTGACTCCAACGCCGAAATCAATACCTATTTTGATGACCTCGACAAATCTTATTTTTTGGAAAGGATTAAAAAATTGGAGAAACGTTGGAAAAAGTGCATAGAGCTCAAAGGAGACTATGTTAAAAAAATAAAATAATTGTTTATCCAAAAACCTATGTTTCATTCAAAAAAATCACTGACTTTTTGACACTCCCTCTGAATATAAGTATGCCGGATTTTAACTCTCAAGGTCTTTAAGGATGCGTTTTTTACGATTCTGTTTCACGTATAGCAGACAAACAATAATCGATTCTTACCCAGCGGGAAAAAATGATAGGACTTCAGTTTGTAAGCCTTCTGAAAGGCATACTTACTCATTCTACAATATCCGATACTCATTCCACAATGCCTGCTCTTAGAAGGTGTTCAAGAAGCCCTATGAATCTCCTTCTAATAACAAGTGAGTAAATGAAAATAGTCTCATCAAAAAATAAAATACTCTCCACCTCTTTGATTAACTCTCTTTACAAATTTACAACAATAAATTGCTTGTTGGCTACCAGCAGCCCATCATAACTAGACCTTCTCTCAGCCCTCTAACAGCAGCGAATATGCAAGGCCTTGGCTCGCAATGACACGCCGTGTAAAATTGAAATGATTTTGCCATGCGGCTAGAAGTCCTTGTGTCTGCAAAATGAGGCATTTAGAAAGGCCTCTTTACTGTATATTTTTCCCGTTGGGTAAAGTCTTGGTGAAGTCGTTGCTCTTTGCTACTTTTTTTGGAAGGAAATCTAGATGGGAATAAAATGGATCTTCAACGACATCAGTAATCCATTTTGTGTTCATTCTCCAAAATATTTCAAAATCTTTACACTTTCTATTACCAAAGAATTTGTAATTAAACGATTCCCATGCGGCTGCTTCTGTGGCCGATAAATATTGAGTTACGGTGACCTTCTACTTCAATATTTTAATATATGATAGGATAAATACCATCTCCGATTTTGTGGAAGAACATTATAAGATAGACTTATACAAACTCACTCCCCAAATACCTTTCTAAACCCCCCAACTTTGGTGACAAATCCCCAAGTCTGCGAAAACTGAGTTAAACTGTGTTCTTTGCAATTTTTCGATTCAGTCTCACTTAACGATACCTAAACATTGTTGTTATTTATCATGCTTCTTTGTAAATCTTAATAAGCTGGAAGAAATCCAAAAGGAAATGAAAAAAAGATCTTCATCGGCATCAAAAACCCATTTTGTGCTGATTCTCCAACAAATTTGTACACATTCGGAGATCAACAATAATCTATTCCTAAACAATGTTGTAATTTTACATGATTCTTTGTAAATCTTAATAAGTTGAAAGAAATTCAGATGGGAATGAAAAAAATGTATCTTCAACGATAATTAAGAACCCATTTTGGGGTGATTCTCCAATAGATTTGTAAAAATATGCTTGTAGTCGTTACTTTTTCAATAACCAAGTAAGTAGTTATATAAAGTAGAGGACAAATATTGAGTGAAATTGTCATACTTCCTCAATATTTTAATATCGGATGCGAAACAACCACTTCTTTGATTTTGGCTTAGAAAATTTGATTTTGACATAGGAAAAGATCTTGCCGCTTGTAGGGTATACTAAGCGGATACAAACTCACGTAAACTTAAAACGTACCGTCAAACAAAAAAAAAGAAACTTTGTAATCTTGGCACACACGCACACCGTGAAACTTGGAGATATGGAACAAACATCCCAGCAGGTCTGGATGACCATCTCGAACGTAAGTAGTTATTTTAACATGAGCATGACTTAAGCAGGGGCTCAATTGACCCAACATAAATTAAAAGAGAGACTGTGTGTCTGGTGGAGATTTCTTTATCGAGAACTATGATATAAAATCCTACTTCAAGTTACCTAACTTCTGCACTGCTCTTCAGTCAAAAATAAAACGTGCATCCCACTTGCTGAGTTTGCCGAGGTGCCTTCACGACATCTAGGTTAGCCGAGGAATATCGGGTATTCCTAAATGAGATAGCGAGAAATTCTGGGATTACGCTTATTGGGTCCCTGGACATGATGAAATTCAGGGAAAAACATGATGGCTGAGGAGGCGATTGATCCCATTTCTGGTATTTCCCTTGGTTGTACTTCAGGCTACCTAACTTCTAAACTGCTATTCAGGCGGAATCGTGCATCCAATTGGCTGAGGTATTATTCAATATCAGAAGATATCTGTTTATTTATTGAAAGCAAGGCTGCCGTCAACGGCAGCTAATAGCGGGTGTCTTCACGATATCTTGGTTAACCGAGGGTATCCCTAAATGAGGTAGCGCGACATTCTGGGATAACGCTTTTTGGGTCCCTGGATATGATGGAATTCAGGGCAATTGTATAGCAGACGAATTGGTCAGAAGGGAAACGATGATGGCTGAGGAGGCGAATGATTCCTTTTCTCATATTTAAATTTCAAAATGTAAAGTTGTACAACAGAAACTATATGAGACTGCACAGAACAGGTGGAATAATAATTTATCCAAGTGATAATACATTAGTGAAAAGTACTGTCTATAAGAGATAACATGTGCGTGTATTAAGGATGGGTCAATTGACCATTTTAGATTACAAAGATACTGTTTGACAACTTACATTCACATACTGGTTCAATAGATTCAGTTACATTACTAACTATCTAAATGGTTACCTACATAACTGGTTATTTTAATATGTATGGATGCTAAGCGGAAGCTTATTGATTTCAAATAGTCAAATACATCACCTAGACAGTCCAATAGAAGAATGCTTGTAAACAAACCTTCCTCTGACTATTCTCCAAAATATGACTATTGTTGGGTCCAATAACTACTTTCTATAGCGTGGTACAAAATAAACCATTGAAGCGACTACACTATAGATTACATAGAGACTCTAAAGTGACAATTGACTTCACGCTAGACTACCTGTAATGTTTAGAGTAACCAAATGACTTCTCTCTGCACTACAAACAGCAGAAACATGTCAAATTAACCAAAATATTTAAATTGGAGTCAGTCAAATGATCAGACATTAGTGATAATTACTGTCTCTAATGGATACATTGACTACTGGTAAAACTGCTGGGATACGCAACTCTGACACACACGCACACATGATGCGTAAGCACCAGTTCAAATTACTTGTGAGTAAGATTGTTGAAATGTTTGTTTGTAGCAAGAGTAGAATTCTTGAATATATCTACTTCTTTCAGAAATTTTAATACCAAACACTATTTATTTACAAACTGGTTGCAGCTGATTACTTCGTTTTCAGGTTCTTTATCCCAACTACGTCTCCAACTTCTTCTGTATCGTTTTGCTGGCAAATATTAACTTTATAGCCTCTCATATGTTTGTGTAGAATGTGTGTTAAATCTAACGAATTATATATGTATCTAGATACTTACATATATACTCATACATTTACACTTTCAGATGATATTGATAATAATGAAAGAAAACAACGATGATGAAGACGAAGAAGAACAGTTTTAGGTAAAAGTTGTTTGTCTCCCCATACATTTATAGCTTAAAAAAGACTCAGCTGTCTGTCTGTCCGTTTGTTCATTCGGGCTAACAGCCAGAGTACGGGAAGAGCGTGACATGGTTTTTAAAATGGTAATGTTGCCAGTTTGTATGGTTATTTGGGAGTTGGAGAGAAAGAGATTTTCAAAAATATTCAAATTAAATTTGTTATTGGCATTAATTAATCTTCATCGAGCAACCATGTTCCGGTTTTACAACAATTCAGGTCTGAATGACCATTTTAACATGACCATGACTTAAGCAGGGGCTCAATTGAAATAGAGACTGTCTGTCAATCTTTATCGAGAACTATGAGATAAAATCCTACTTCATGATACCTATCTTCTTCACTGCTATTCAGGCAGAAATTTCTGCCATAAAACGTGCATCCAAAATGCTGAGGTTGCCGTTAACGGAATAACGGGTGTCTTCACAACATCTAGGTTAACCGAAGAATGTCGGGTATCCCTAACCCCCTTTAACACGAAGTCTGGTTATGTGTTAACTAATAGTTATACTGACAGTTTTCATTCAAAAATAATTTTAAACGACAGTATAACTATTAGTTAGAACCTAACCAGACTTCGTGTTAATGGGGGTAAATGAGATAGCAAGACATTCTGGGATAACGCTTATTGGGTCCCTGGACACGATGGAATTCAGGGTAATTGTATAGCAGACGAATTGGAAAGAAGAGGAAAAATTATGGCTGAGGGGACTATTGAACTCTTTTCTGGTATTTCCCTTAGTTGTACTTCAGGCTACCTAACTTCTGCACTGCTCTTCTGACGGAAATTACTGCCATAAATCGTGCAACCAACTGGCTGAGGTATTATCCAATATCTGGAGATATCTGTTTAAGAATATTGGGTATCCCTAAATGTGATTGCAAGACATTCTGGGATAACGGTTATTGGATTACAGGACACCATGAAATTCAAGGTAATCGTATAGCAAATGAATTCGCCAGAAGGGGAACGATGATAACTGAGGAGGCGATTTATACCTTTTCTGGTATTTCCCTTGCAAAATGTAAGATGGTTTTTATATTTATAATAAATCGATTCTGATTCAACCGAATAATTAATTCTCTTTCTAGAACGGTGCTAAGATTTCGGTTCTATAAACGTGATCTGGACCCTCTATTGGACAAATAATCGTTAAGGTCGTCCCCATAGCACATATTACCAGATAACCATCAATCTACAAACCTCCCATCGCCCCAAACACTCAACAACCCATATGATTATTGCATAAATCTCTTTCTGAAAGTTAATCTAAACATACCCTCTTTTACCAAAGTATGTCAGGGAGGAACGTTCAGGATGGCTCTTAGAGCAGAACCTTATGACCCCAGTAATAGAAAGAAAGAAATCTATAAAATTAAATAAAATTACCCAAACTTGCATCTGAATTTGTTATTTGTAATCATACCGAGGAAATTGTTTGGCACTTGAAATTGGATTCAAAGTATTTCCATACTTATGAGATTAACACATGGCGACCAAGTTCGTTAGCAGTATTAACAATCATCCTTGGAGAGTTTATGTTCTCTTAAAACTAGGATGAAACTGAAAATTGGAATCTCTCAACCATTTGAATCAATATTAATGGAGGATTCGAAATATTTCAAGTCTTAAGAGATTGACACATATTTGAAATTTATCCCGACCACTTTCGTCAGCAGTATTAACAATTATTATTGGGTAATTCCAAAATACATCGAGTTAAAAATAAATTCATAAAGAATTATACATAGAGGCGAGGAGTGTCTAGCCTCGAGGTATTAAATTTTTCTGTTTTGATTTTGTTAAAATTCAAATCATGTATTCTACTCCTAAATTTGAATTATGTATTCTACTCCTTTGAAACAAGTCATTCGATTTTAACAAACGTGGTGTCTGGATTTCAGGTTAAGAAATCCAGGCGAATCAAAGGTTTTTTGGTTCATAAACTTCCAATTGGGAGACTTTTTCATTAGACTTTCGACAATTGAAGTTTTTGTTGGAAAGTCTGGAAACACTGTCATAATATAGATGTGTTCATATGTAGTAATACTACCTCATACATGTTTAAGTATCAGTTTTACTGTCAAGAGTAGAGTTCCTCTAAAATCAAATAAAATCAAACTTGTTTCAGAGTTTTTATGGATGTTCGTTCGTTGGTTTGTTCTTACTTGTTTTTGGCCTGCTGACACAATCCCACTTTTAATTCAATTTCGTTATTCTTGTTATTGTTGTTGTTGTGTTACTTTGAAACGTGAAATCTGTTTGAAAACAGAAAACAAAATAACGTATCGTTAAGATTTAAGGCGTGGTATTAGTTAAGTTGCCAGTGCTAGTACTAGTAACAGTCCCAGTGGTACTCACAACTGCCAGTTGTGTGTGAGATGGTGTTAAATTTATGTAAGTTTATATATCTACAAGTAAAATACACACTCATGAATATGTTTGTAGATAATACAAATACAAACAAACATACATAAATATATATTTTAAGATTCTAATTTTCAAATGTATTTTACGTGGTTAACGTTAAAACTTAAACAACGCCAAAGTATCTATAACAGGGATGGGTCATTTTAGTTTACTTTTTTTAACTTATTTTTAGGGTGATAATTACATTAGTGTCAAATTTCAGCTACTTAATTACGTTGGAACATATTTTTGAGTGTGTTATATATGAATTATGTACATTTGTAAACACATTATAAAGTATACCAAGAATTACGTGGATAATTTCTAGTTTTTAATAAGATTTGTCAGAAAATTCGAGAAAAACTAAGTTGACGGTTTTTTTTAGGGAATTCAGTATCTAGCAATAAAATTTTTAGGAATAGATGAGTTCCCAAACTTTATGTTGTACACTGAAGGTACACAGCGATCATTACAATAATTCTAAGACAGAGACTTCCACAGGGTGCCCCGATAGACTTGGCTATAGTGTAATGCACTATCAATCTGAGAGTTGCGTGTTCAATTCCCGCCAAAGACCCTGGGTGTATCTGTTTCTTAAAAAAAACTTTGGAGGCGATATCTAGATCAAATGCATATCTGTTAAATCGGCTATAATGCTCAAGGAGTCAGGACTGAAGCACGTTCGCAATGACTATGGTTCTATCCTACAAAGCGCGGGCAGACCAACATTCTCTGATGAATGTGGCCTTTTGGTTTATCCTCCAGCTGCCTCTATACAATAATAATTCGAGAATTTAATCTCAACCTCTTTGCATTAGTCAAGGTTCTCAATTCCAATGCAAAAAGGTCCAAATATCAAACCAGCTTAGGCTTCATTAAGTATTCCCTGGGAACATTGGAAGAAGTGTTTTTTATGCAATGAAATAAATATAAATTGAAAACTACGTGGCAAATTACCTCGGTATACCATCTAAACAGGAAACACGTCTTGACAAAACAATTCCTCCTGAGACTCTCCCGATCAAATCCATATCTTCTAAGTCGGCTCTTCTGCTCAAGGAGTCAGGACTGAATCACGTTCGCATTTTGGTTCTATCCTACAAATCGTGGGCAGACCAACATTAAGGCAGTAAGCAGATAATATATAACCTTCACCGAGTTTTGAATAGATTTTAAGGTCAGGATACTGCATCTCAGTGCGATCACAGATGATAAAAAATGGAAACGGTCACTGGCTCGGGAACCGTCTCTGATGAATATGGTCTTTTGGTTTCTCTTCCACCTGTCATTGTACAATAATAATTCCAAAATTTTATATCAACCTCTTTGCATTAATCAAGGCTCTCAATTCCAATGTAAAAATTTCCAAATATCAAACCAGCTTAGGCTTCACTAAGTATGTCGAATAAGAATTGGTTCCCAGGGCAATATTTTCATGAGAAAACAAAGGTTCTCGCAGGCAAGTTGGCAAACCATTCCTCCTGTGATGTCATCGAAGGAGGCATCAACATCATATAGTTGGTGAATCCACCGAGACATCTTGGGAAGGGCCTTCGTATATAAAAGGATCAGATATCACAGCTTTGAAATACATTCATAGAGATGGTGTTATGTCCGCAGTTACAGCATACCGCATTAATATCGTACTTGATGGTCGCCCGACACAGAGAAGAATCGAGCCTAATATTGGCACAACTTATGTCGGCATGAAGCAACAGACTGAATGCCTACGAGTCCCAATTTATCGGTTTTAACGTGCGAGAGATGGTTTGTTTGATTCAGAAGGATATATTGAAATAACTCTTGTAGATACTATCAATTGAGATATGTAATGAAATATAGAATTGGATAGAAAGTTCAAACTAAGGGTCCTAATTTCCAGGACTTTTTCTTCCATTCCTGAAATAATTTACCCGGGAATTTGTATACTCTTCACCATAGGTTAGGTTATGAAGGCAGCCGGTATTACTAGCTCACTTGGGTCAATGAATTGGTCCCTTTGTGATACACTAAGGATCATGCTCAGGTCCTCAAGAGGTCCTTCACATGTCGGACTGGGCACACGAATGAACGTATCCATCATCCTAACAACCGCTAGGACGTGCAAAAAAGGCCTACCTATTGTCGGAGATGTTAGAGAAGATGTTAGACCGTTTCCTCCTCGTCCTCATCATGGTAAATTCTACAAAAGTCATTGTATGGAGTGTTAAGTCTCCTAGCATGCGCACCAATTAAGCAGTGCCCAGTAAGCACGGATATCAAAATCTCAAACACTTTACGCTGTATGAGTGATTTACAGCAGGATAGTGGTAATCCGACCAAAATATCAATCTCGTCAGCTTGCAGACGTGAGCATTTTTTGGCCAGTTCATACGCAATAGCATTGATATGTACACCAGAGTCACCCGGCATTCAGAATAACTGTCTGGCCATTTCGTTAAGAGATACCCGGCAATCATGTACCAATCTGGATTGTGTCTTAGATTTGCGTGAGCCTGCTAAACCAGTCCGATGTATGGTCTCTGACTTCAAAAGTTCCCGACCGATGAAAGTCAGAGTGTGCGTACTACAATACACACTTCAGACCTCGACCGAGAACCAAGCCCAACGACCAGTACATCACGAATGCTACTGCCCCAATACATTTCCTGAGCACAACGCTAGTTGTTATCTGCTACTTTCAATGGCTCTGTTGTACTCAGCAACACCACTTAGAAGATGCATTTGGTGTTCCGAAGTTTGCCATTAGCTCAAATATCAGTACTTTAACCAACGACCTTCTTCCCGCGATTTTGGGTTTAAACCGCAGCCACCACGACATCACCCGAAGTGACCAACACCAATGATCCTACAGGACCAGAGTTCTGGGGACATAGGATCCCCGTCGTACTAGATAAGACTCTAGTCAGCTGCGAATTTAAAAAAAATTAAATTCTCACCAGGAAAGGGGTCCGTGCACCTCGGAGCCACGGTTTCGCTCTATATTTCCCCTCGAAGCACAACATCAAAGTGTGTAGCTCACCAATATGCATATCCGTACCCCAAGGGATGGTACCAATCTGGATGTCGAATAGACAGGGATTTGCTTACTGTCAGTACAGATTTGGATATTCACATCAAATAACCTATAGTACTTCATCCAGTGTACCGCCCTTTTGTTGGCTGAAAACTCAGCTTGAATTATACTACATTGATCCTGTAGCCAGAAACACACCCCTTCTGAAAACTGGGAATATAAAAGCCACCCAACCGCAGACTTGGAGCCATCTGTATAGATGACAAACGTGTCCCTAGATTAAGGTAACTCGCATGCCATTGATACAAAAAAGCGCCTGTCAATTAAGGGTAAGGGATTGTGTAGTCAATGTTCACAGGGATACAAGATATACATCCCAGATTAGACGCATGGCCGGTAAAACCAGACCTCCATGTTCCTACAGTGCTTAGCCTAACGGCCGAATATATGGCCAAGAGATCAGCCGGTAGCCAGTGCAGCATAACTAATAAAGCAGTGCTGCGCTGTGAACTCGTAATCATTAGTGCAGAGATTCTCTCAATCGTCACGCAGTAGGTGGATTTACTTAGAGCCTTCCAATTGAGAAAATTCCAAATGAAATTGAGAATTTCAATTGTAAATTGAGAAAATTCCAAATGAAATTGAGAATTTCCATTTAAATTGAGAAAATTCCAATTGAAATTGAGAATTTCAATATGAAATTGAGAAAATTCCAAATGAAATGGAGAAATTCAATTTGAAATTGAGAAAATTCTAAATAAAATTGAGAAACATTATATAAATTATTTTATATTAAAAAAAAACAAAATTACTGATTATATGAGATGTGGTGGTCTGGATAGAGAGACCAATTTTAATTTATTTTGTCGTAGAAAACATGGTTGGTCTCGTGTTGGATCCCGAACAATTCGATACCTACTTCCCGTGGCCACAACATCCATCTAATAGGTGTAATTTGTACCGCAGGCATTATTCAAATGTATAGTCGCAGAGGTTCATTCACTGGAGACAGCGCAAACGAATGGGTCAAAAGGTTTCTTGATAGATGACAAGAGTTGGGCAATCAGTTATCTTAACTCGTTATGGCATATGATAATGCCCCTTGCAACAGTCTTCAACGTGAAATTTTCACCAATGCTTAACTTTATTTAAATAATTTGGTCCAAAATCATTCTGAAGTCAAGAATGAATATACCATCCGTAAATCCTCCTAATGTAGGAGATTAATTGAAGAATTAGTAACTAACGATTCTAAGTCCTGTATAACTACTAGAGCTATACAACATCATTCCAACAAAGTGCTTTGGAATTGCAAGATATGACTGTTGGTCAATAACATTATATATTTATGTTATTTGTTTCATATTTGTTTAATGTATATTATTTATGAAGAGTAAAATAACATTTTCACAATTTCATTTGGAATTTTCTGAATATCAATTGGAATTTTCCCAATTTCATTTAGAATTTTCTAAATTTCAATTTGAATTTCTCAATTTCAATTGGAATTTTCTCCATCTAAAATGGAAATTCTCAAATTCATTTGGAATTTTCTCAATTTAAAATGGAAATTCTCAATTTCATTTGGATTTTCTCAATATCATGTATAATGTTCTCAATTTCAATTAAAAATGGTACATTCATATGGGTTGGTAATAAATATGTTTGTCATTCTGTTTGTAATTTCCACATCTTTCTGTAGATTCTAAATATATAAAAATGTTTCTAATCGGTTAGAGAATTGAATTTTTAATATACCCAATATACTCCATTTTGGGCGCTTGAGGATCCGCCCCTCATCCTTAGAGTTTAAAGTCCAAATTCAAAACTTATACTCAGCTACACTCTATAGCCATGGGAAATTTTATTAAAATAGGATTATCCCTTGAGAAATTACAGATTTATTTCCACTTCCTCCACTATATCTATAAATACTTTTAGTGAAAAGAGTTAAGACCATGAGATTGTACTTACCAGTTTCTAACGACATTTATGTATTTAAAAGTTGTTCTAAAAACTGACTTTGTTGGTTGGTTATATATTTATTTTTTTTAAGTTGACATTTGTTAGTTTACAGTTTTATTTTATGATTTTATGTCAAGATATAACGATGGCACTGGGCCAGTATTGCGTAGTTTGTTTGTTTGACGTTCGTATTTTCTTGTACATATTGATGTTTGTTTGTGTGTTTGAATGTAATGAATAATTCAAGAAATGGCGCGCATACAGATTTTGTGGGTAATTTTCACACACTAACAATTTCTCTAAAAAAAATGAATGACTGACTGACTTTAACTATAGATGACACACATCTGTATCTACATAAAGACACTTTTACACATACTATACCCAGTGGCAGTGAAAATTTAGGTCATTTTAACGGTTTTGAATTTGTAAATATTTAATAAATTAATTTGGAAATACACTTGGTTATTCTGTTTTTTTTTGGGGGGGAAACTTTTCATTTGGTTTAGTCTGTGTGGCTAACTAGCTGTCTGTCTGTTTGTCTTCTACATCTTAAAAAGCAAAAATGTCAAAATGTCTAAAATGTGTATTTTGTGTAATGTCGATATGTCTATTAAATTTTTCTAACTCATTCGCTCTCTCCCCCTTCTTCTTAATGATAAACGTACTATACACGAGCACAATCCACAAAATAACAAAGCAAGGGCTTTGTTCATTTAATAAGTTGTTTATTTTTAACATCCAAGACTTGCTAATTCTCACACAGTTACAAATTCATACATACACTCATAGTACGTACGTATCACCGACAAAACTTTCAATATTTCAAATGTTCAAAGTTTAAATTGTAAATACTCGTACGAAACAAATAATGAAAAAATTAAAAAACAAAAAAAAACTGGAAAACCTTGAAATGCAAACGTTTGACTAATTGTTTAGAATTTGAAATTTTCGTTGTTGTTGTTGTTTCTGGAAAAAAGCTCTGTTTTGTTGCTCCGTTGCGACTGTAGTGTTCAAAGCATTGAGCAAACATTCACATTTGCTTGAAGGCTACTTTGCCAGATGGAAGAATTTTTTTAAGTTTTATTTTTTGCGATTTTTATATGTTTGGCAAATCAAATGTAGTTTTATGGGATCACCAAATAATTTTTGGATTTTACATTACCTTCAAATAGATATGTCGCAGTATGCATTCAAGATCAGTGGAATTGTAAACAATTTTGATACATACAGTGGTTAACAATACAATGGAAACTTTTCTAAATATTTAACTAATAGGTCAAATTCCATAAAAAAAGTCTTTAGAATTTGTATTTCTTTAGTATTTTATTAATATATCTGTACATAATTAATTAAAATTATGAAAATAGAAAACAAACCTAAAAGTATTCATTTTTAAGGTACTGGCAAAACAATGGAAACTTAGGTTACATTTCTACAAAAGTTGTCTGGCACTTTTGGTGGCTCAGTATTTTAGCGAAGATGCATTAAACCAACTAAAGATTATATCGTCTCCTTTGAAATATCTTGCCATCTCCTTATAAATGCATCTGAAAAAGCTTCATTCGTGGAAAATTTTTTCATAGGAAATCTTGATATTGAACATGGCAATTGGTTACAACCCCAGAGGATTGTTTGGGGTCATTGTCACTTCAAAATACATATTTCATTGAATTGTAACCACTTGACCAAACTTGACTGTCTTATTTGTGTTCCAGTATATTTCCCATCGATCGTCCTACAAATGTTCTCCCATTATTGTATTTGGATTCATCTCAAAAGAGAAAATTATTCAAAATTATAAATCCAGTTTGGCAAATTTTTAAGAAAAAAGATATTCTTTAGCTGGGCGATAGCAGCCATGACCAGACTCATGTCGAATTTTGTACTAACAAAGCGTTAAATGCAGGAAGTTTTGCTTTACTTCTTTAATTTGAAAAAAGAGTGCCTTTGAAGTACATCGATTGCTCACCAAAGCTTATGGTGAATGTGTTCCATCGGTTTCAACGTGCGAGAGATGGTTAGTTGCTTCAAAACAACATTTAATTATTCCGCTTTGTCTCCTTTGAACTCTATACACTTGTCCAACGTTTCTCCAATTGTTGTATCCCTTTGAAAAAATAATATTTATCGAGGTCATCAAAATAGCTATTTGATGACCAATTCACGCCGAGAAACCCACTGTTTTCGCGAATCGATTGTGATCAAACGCGGCACCCATCTTGCTGAAAACTTTCTCATACCCAAGAGATCAATCAAAATTTAAACCACTGAGCAATGTGAGATGCCTATGGCTTCCACAATCTCTCGCAATTTCAATTTCCGATCGTGAGATTTTTCAATTGTTTCGACACCTCAACTAGTCGTACAGAACGTTCGGCATCTTTCATGCTTGTACGGCAACAACAAAATTCAGTAAACCTCTTATTTACCATTGAAATTGATGGTGCAGAGTTTCAAGATTAAATTTTATTTGTGTGATGATTTTCTTCGGAAAAAATAATGCTTAATGAACAGATGAAATTCACTTTATTCCATTTTCTCCTCAAGTCACGCGGTAATCTGCTATCAATGGCTGTCATACACAAACTAAATGACGCAGGTTATTCGAGTTTCAGAGGAGTCAACTGACGGATGCCTGTTGATAGGAGCAGTGTTGCCCTTTCAGTTAAGAGGCGGGAAATTCAAAAGGTCATGGACTTATTGACTCGCCCACGTATTCATACATATTCATTTGGTTTTAGTCTTCATTCTTGCAGAAGTTCAAAAGTTTCTATTGTATTGCCAATCAATAAGTATTGATTGGCAATACAATAGATCGTTATAAAGGGCGGAGTTTATAAAGCGATGTTTGGTAAGAGAGCTGGTTAACCAGAGTCGGTTTCAAAAGAGTTAACGGAAACAGATAGTTTCCCATATACGTAGTTTCCCTGGTATATATTCAGTACATTAAATTCTTCATTACTATAATATTTTTTATTGAAGGCAGATTTTATGGCAGACCAGTGTTATTTCAATTACAAAATAACCCTTTAAATATTCTTAAAAACGAGATATTATTGCAAAAGGCCCGAAATAAATGTTTGCTATTAACGCTTTCTACTAAAATATTAGCCTGGCATCACTCTTTCTCTGCACATATAGTAGATCAAAGTGAAGGCGTCGCACAGTGCTTCGCCACCATATAAGCAATGTATAGAAATTAAGAGTTTTTATATCTAAATAAAAAGAAGTAAGAAAGTATGGTCGGTCAAGCCCGGCCATATAATACCCTACACTAAGTAAAAGAGCAAAAACATTTATCTTTTAAAATTTCAATAATTTATATTTTTGAGTGATTTTCGGAAGTGGGCCTTATATGGGGGCTATCACCAATTATGGACCGATCACCATGAAATTAGGTCGTGTGATTTATGTCTATATGAAAGTTTACTATGTTGAATTTTTTTAATTTTTAAGCGATTTATGCACGTTAAAGTGATTTTCGGAAGCGGGTCTATATGGGAGCTATGACTAATTATGGACCGATCGTAACAAAATTTGGTGGCATGAATTTTGTATATATAAAACTTATTTGGAGCGGAATTTGTGGAGATACATATATAAATTAAACATTTATGATCGATAAAGTCCAATTTCGGAAGGACATTTGTATGGGGGCTAGGTGAAATAATGGACCGATTTCAGCCAGTTTCAATAGGCTTAGTCCTTGGGCCGAAAAAATAATATGTACCAAATTTAATCGAATTATCTTCAAAATTGACCTGTACTCTGCGCACAAGGTTTACATGGACAGCCAGCCAACCAGACGGACGGACCGACGGACATCGTTTAATCGACTCAGAAAGTGATCGGTCGATCGGTATACTTTAAGGTGGGTGTTAGACTAATATTTTTGGGCGTTACAAACATCTGCACAAACGCATAATACCCTCCCCACTATGGTGGTGTAGGGTATAATCATCGAGCACTTTTATTTTGACAAAATGAACAAGAAAAGCCAATGACATTCATAGCTCCCATATATCCCCAAATTTATAATTTAATTAAATTATTCTTCTAGAAATAATCATTTTAAAATTTTATTAAAATCGTTTAAGTAACAGAGCATTCATCGGAATATTATTCATTGGATATTCTTTTAATGAAGTAGAAAATAGGCTGCAATATTTCGCAAAATATTCCAAACATAAATTTGGTACTTTTGGTAATTTGAACCTTAAAATAATAAAGGTATTTTTATGTACATTGATATCGAGATATGAATACTGTTTTCTACATAATTTCGTTAAAAACGAAGACTAATTTTTCTTGATTTTTTGTCTAGGAGACAAAGCACCGTGCATCGTCATCACAATTACTCTGTCTGTCTGTATGGGTAAAGTGCGGGTTTATGTCTATATTTTATGTGTTTTTTTTCATTCTGTTTAGGTATCGGGGTACAGGGGGCTAATGCAAAGGCTTTTATAATTATATTCATTAAACAGACATGTTTGCTTTTTTGTGTTGTTTGAAAAGTAACTGATAGAATGATTCTTTGTTTGATGTTTTGTTGTTTCCACTCTATTCTATACTATTCGAAATGTCATGTTTTCTAATCATATACTATTTATACATATTTATATGCATTTGTCTTTGTAGTCAGTAAATTATAAAAATTATAATAATATATATAGATTTATAAGTACGCTACTGGGCAATACATAACTTCATATTCATGATCAATTTTTAATTTTATAGAGGTAATCAAAGTTTGTATGGAGATTTTGTTTTATAATTCTGTAATAAATTTTAAAATTGATTATGAATTAGGCCTTTAATTTTCTTTAAATAAAGTTAAATAGTTTTAAATTTTTTTCACTTGATTCTCCTAAACTGAAAGAATTTTCTACTTTGTTCAAGAGTTCACTATTTCCAATCAAACTGGACGTAGGGTGCATGTTAAAATACATTTTAACATGTTTTCGAGCTGGTTTATTATAAATAGCATAAGTATAAAATTAGCAATGTTACCAGCCCCCTCCCACATGTTCCTCCTAACTAACAATTTTATTCCAAGATTAGACAATGATGCCAAAAGATTCCTTCATCATAAAGATGTTGTTTAGCAGATAATGCTGCTTTTTAGTTACTTACTATCAACATGAAACCAATAAGCTCAGCTCCTCCTATACAAAGTAATCATAAACACATTACTTCCAGATGTCGAAATCGATTAATTGGTTAAGGTAAGGTAATTGGTTAATTCAATCGTAGCTCTTTATTCAGTTTAATTTTAGATTCAATCGTACATTATAGGGGATTAAATATTCCCTCTAATGACTTCTGTAAAAGTGTTCATGCTATTCCTTCTTTGCCCGGTTTTATAGGGTATAAAAACAATGACAAATGCTAGTCCTTTGCATCACTATCTTACGGATTTGTCGGGGGTGAACATTTGGAAGATGTATTCGATCATTCGTGCATCGGGTTGGTTCGGCACCGAATCGCACATGGACATGTGGATCCTGATTTGGGAGGACGGAACATGATCCTTTTGGATATCCATGGTCCCAAGTGAACTGATGTAACTGACTGCCCACAGTGAGGCAGAATTTATAAATTTTCTTAATGTGACTTGTGTTGAATAAAATATTAAGAACATTTATACAAATTTTTATACCCTTCACCTTCGTGAGAAGGGTATATATATAAGTTTGTCATTCCGTTTGTAATTTCTACATTTTTCATTTCCGACCCGATAAAGTATATATATTCTGGATCCTTATAGATAGCGGAGTCGAATAAGCCATGTCCGTCTATCTGTCTGTCTGTTGAAATCAATTTTCTGAAGACCCCAGATATCTTCGGGATCCAAATCTTCAATAATTCTGTCAGACATGCTTTCGAGAAGTTTGCTATTTAAAATCAGCAAAATCGGTCCATAAATAACGGAGATATGAGCAAAAAACCGGTAAAACCTCGATTTTTAACCTATTTTTGATCTATATCTGGATTACTAAGTCATTAATATAGACAATATGGATATCTAATGATAGATATTTCAAAGTCCATTGCAACGATGTAGATAAGGCTATAGTAAGTTGTACCTACAATGGGTCAAAATCGGGAAAAATATTTTTTAACCCGAATTTTTTTTCATCAAAAAATTTTTTTGTCATAAATTTTTTTTCAAAAAAAAAAAAATTAAAAAAATTTGGGAAAAAAAAAATTTTAAAAAAAAATTTAAAAAAAATAAAAATTGGAAAAACAATTTAAAAAAAAAATTAAATTTTGTTTACTTAAAAATATTTAAACAAATTTATTTTAAAGTATAATTTGGTGAAGGGTATATACGATTCGGCACAGCCGAATATAGCTCTCTTACTTGTTTTAGTATGAAAAAGTGCAATATTTTTGATGGACTGAGTTTTAAAAGTGGCATAATTTTGAATCTAATTGAGATATTGACTTGAATTTTTTTTGTAAGACCAGAAATTGACTTATCTAAACAAAAAAATATAACTCGGAATAAATGTGGATCAAATTGTTCCTAATATTTGCAATCCTATTAAAATTTTGATAAAAATATTAGTTTTAGAATCTTAATAAATGTGTAATATGTAATAAAATCTTTATTTTTTAACAAAACTCAATGAAATTTTCAACGTTTTTTTAAATATATCATTCTAAATAACAAGGTGTAAAAACGCTTGTCAAAAGGTCAAAGGAATCCCGCAATTCTTAAAAATTGGAGCAAAAATCCCAAAAATGGTATTTTTTGCAATTTTGCCCATGGGGTCCACATTTCCTTCTGGGCTGGGAAAATACTTTGAGGATAAATAAGGAAGACATCAAGATTTCTAAAACTGCTTCCCGTGTTTTGATCCCAGCTTTGGGATTTTAGAACATGTGGCCCCAAGTTTAAATTTTGATAAAAAATAGGTCACATTCCGAAGGGCGTAGTATGTCGCTACTCGAAAAATATGAGCCGTTTTATGTATGCCAGATTTATTTCCAAAATATTTTGATTCTGCCCCACTGTGCAATCGACTAAATTGATGAATTGCTTGAGATACCGCTTTCATATTGTTCAAATTCAATCGTAAGCTAATTATAGGGTATTAAATATTCCCTCTAATGACTTTTGTAAAAGTTTTCATGATGGAGATTAGGTTAAACCTGTGGAACGAACACCTACTCCTTCTTTGCCCAGTTATATTGGGGAGAAGGACTGCGACAAAGGCTAGTCATTTATTACAAAATAGTTAACAGAAAATAATCCTACTTATTGTAAATAACACGGTGCTACGATGGAAAAAAAACTTGGAAAACGACCTATCGTGGGTTATAGGGCTTGTGAGTACATTAGAAATTGTGTCAAAAAATTTCAGAAATACCCTCAAATTCAGAAGTTATTCTGAAAAAACCGTTTTCAGTGATATTCGTCAACTTATCGATCTATAACTCAGTCAGTCTTCGTACGACTTTAAATTTTTAAACGGGTTCGGAAAGAGAACTGATTACGCTTTAAAATGACGTGCATTTTTTGATACACTTGTTATTTAAAAAATATTTAAAAAATCTTGTTGTAGTGTATTGAATAAATTTGTTTTGAATTTCAACCTGATAACTATATTTGTAAGAAATTTATGAGGATATTAGTAATTTTCGGGAGTGGACCTTATATGGGAGCTATGGTTAACAATGGACCGATATTCACAAAATCCAGAAGTATGATTACTGGATTCAAAGGAGCTATGACCAATTATAGGCCAATCTGCATAAAATTTGGTGCAGTGATATCTATATATGTATATGAGTATAATTTTTGTCGAATTATAGCATGATAAATGTATTTATAAGAGTTTTATGAGTACTGAACTGATTTTTGGAAGTGGACCTTATATGGGAGCTATGGTCAAATATGGACCGATATTCACAAAATCCAGTAGTATGATTTCTAAATATAAACTATGCATGTGTGTGAAATTTTGTTTTGATATTTTTTAGATATTTATGTAGGTTATTGTATTTTTCGGAAGTGGTCCTTATATGGGAGCTATAACCAATTATCGGCCGATCTTCATAGAATTAGGTATAGCGATTTTGGTATATATGGGGATTATTCATGTCGAATTTCAACTTGATAGCGATATTTATAAGACATTTATGCTTATTTAAGAGATTTTCGGAAGTGTACTTTATATGGGAGCTATAGTCAAATATGGGCCGATCCACGAAAAATTTTGTAATATAATTTCTTTTACCACGAAACTTATTTTTGCTGAATTTTATGTGGATATTCCTATTCTGTAGGCATTTATAGACCATAGAACCATATTTCGGGAAGAAATTTGTATGGGGGCTAGGAGAAATCATGGACCGATTCTTATAATTTTCACCATAGTTACTCCTTTTATCATAAAAGTAACGAGTGCAAAATTTTATGATATTAGCTGCAATATATTTACAAAAAATGTGCAAAAATATGTGAAAATTATAAATTTTTTTTTGAGGTTGTCCCACATTTTCATTCATAACTTTGGTTCCACTGTACCGATTTCGCTGATTTTCAATACCAAACTGCTTTCTTGCAACTCTACTAAATTTGTTTGCGTATTTTGGACGTGAGCGTGTTTTACACAGAAGGACAGACAGACGGACATGGCTCAATCGACTTAGAATTTCATAAGGATCAATAATATATATACTTTGTTGGGTCTCAGATGAATATTTCTCAATGTTACACACGGAATGACAATCTTATATATACCCTCATTCACCACTTATGGTGGTGGAGGGTATAAAAACAAAAAGCTATACAAAAAAAATGTTTGTAAAAAATGTATAATTTACAAGGTAAATTTTGTGGAACTTTTTTCGAAAAAGTTTAATAACTTTTGCAAGTATAAACCAATTTTAACAAATAAAGTCTTGTTTTTGTCTACATAAAATTGTATTTAAAATACTGTGGAAAAAAGAATATGGTTTCATAGAAAAAAATTAAAATATATATTGTTGAATTTGAAAAATTACGAAAAAAAATAAAAAAGCAAGCGAATCTATTTATAAAAACTTACACAATTTGTTGGAATATAGATTTTATGCATACATTAATTCTTTACCTAACTATAATTGTTTAAAATTTTGAAATCGGTCGAAAAATATATCAGTTAGAGATACTAAAGTACTACGACCTACCCTAAAACCGTTTTTCAAAATTTTGAGGGTGTTTCAAAATCTTTGAAAAACGGTTTTAGAATGTCCTCACCTTGGCCTATAACCTTCATTAGGTGGCTTTTCAAGTTCTGACAAAAAGTGTCATTTTGTAGCAGAGTGTAATTATTCAATCTATCTTTTTATTGACAATAAATATTTAACTTCACAGTATGCCATTTACCACAAAAGGGTTAACTCAAAATTTGCTAAACTTTTTTTTATAATTTATTTTGGCACAAATCAAAGTTATTTTCAGTTTAATAAAAAACTAAAAAAAATATTTTTTTTTCCCTGGAAATTGAGTTTTTTGGGTTATGACTGTCGTTTTGCTATCGAGCGAATCTTGTTCACATGAAGGGTAAATTTGTTTCTAACAACTATAATTTCTTTGTAAATATTTATTAAACTACACGAGCACATGCAATTGAAATTAATTTGAACAAAATATATGTATCTGTATGTACTTTTTATTTTGTTTTTATTTACAGCGAAAATACACTCTTACACGTTTTATTTTATACTATTTGTTCACATTTATAGCAAATAAAACTTTTAAAAATTCACACAATGAATTTCAATTATTAATTGAAATTAAAAAAATAAATATGTATATAGCAACTACAAAATGTAATAGTTTTTTATACTGTATCTATATACATACATATAATAAATTATGATTAGAAAGCCAATAAGCTGAGAAATAAAAAACTAAAAAAACAAATTTAATTTAATTGATAATAACTCAACAAAATGGATTTATTTCTAATGCTAATAACCCAACTAAAAGATGATAAATTTCGTATAAAATTTCTAAAGCATTTACTGCTGAATGTATAAAATTATTTATGTGAAAGTATATAAATACAATTTACTATTTAACATAGACATACATACATATATTTATTTATGTATATGGATTTTGATTATTTAAATATTGATAATAACAATTACCTAAAGTTAAAATTAAATATGAAACGAAAACGAACAAAAACTGTCTAGACCAAAATTTATATAAAAAAACATCTACATACGTCTGTCTGCATAATTATTAGATAGATACTCATGGTTTTCATTATTGTTCATTAAGTTACTTATAAATAAATATTAAGGGGAGGGAGTTAAGCGATAAGAATTATCTAAAGTTTACCTAGACACCCTACCAACCACCTCCCTACAAGATATTGTTGATCTGTTTAGCAAAATATCTACTATGTGGACAATATTTGCTCAAAATTAACAAAGTTTATGTTGGATCATTTTGGGTTAATAAGATCAAATTTTAGTAGTTAAAAATTGTTAAAACAATAAATTTAGTTTTCCGTGTAGCTGAACGTTTAATATTTTCACTTGCTATAAATAAATAAACTATGTAGTCAGTTTTGTTATAAAATAAAATCGAAGAAAAATAAATATTTTTATTCGAATAAATAAAATTTTTAAATTTAGAATAAACACGTAAAAGAGCTATATTCGGCTGTGTCGAATCATATATACCCTTCGCCAAATTATACTTCAAAATAAAAATTTTAAATATTTTTAGGTAAACTAAATTTATTAACTTTTCCAAAGTTGTTTTTTTTAAATTTTTTGGAATTGTTTTTTTTTTAAATTTTAATTTTTTTTTTAATTTTAAAACTTTTTTTGTTTTTTTCAATTTTTTTTAATATTTAGCGAAAAAAAAAATGTTGGTCAAAAAAAAATTCGGGTTAAAAATTATTTTTTTCCAACTTACTATGGTCTTATATACGTCGTTGCAAAGGTCTTTGAAATATCTATCATTAGATATCCATATTGTCTATATTAATGACTTAGTAATCCAGATATAGGTCAAAAATAGATCAAAAATCTAGGTTGTCCTGGTTTTTCCTTATATCTCAGCAATTTGTGGACCGATTTTCTCGATTTTAAATGGCAACCGATCCGGAAGAATTCCGGAGATATTGATGTATGAATCATGTATGTAAGTTATATGGGGGCTTCGGAAAGTTGATTTGAACAGACAGACGGACAGACAGACATACGGACATGGCTTAATCGACTCCGATATCTATAAGAATCCAGAATATATATAATTTATAGGGTCGGAAAATTATATTGTGGAAATTAAAAACGGAATGGCAAACTTATATATAAATACCCTTCTCACGAAGGTGAAGGGTATAAAAATTATTCTATCAATAATACTCTGCTACAAAATGACACTTGTTGTCAGAACTTGAAAAGCCAACTAATGGAGGTTGTAGGCCTAGGTGAGGACATACTAAAACTGTTTTCAAAGATTTTGAAACACCCTCAAAATTTTGAGTTATTTTGAAAAAACAGTTTTAGGGTAGGTCGTAGTACTTTAGTACCTCTAACTCACATATTTTTAGACCGATTTCAAAATTTTACATAATAATGGATAGGTAAGGTATCAAGCTTTCATAAAATGTATGCATAACATCTATATTCCAAGAAATTTTGTAAGTTTTTGTAAATAGTTTCGCTTTCTTTTTTATTTTTTTCGTAATTTTTCAAATTCAACAATAGTTTTTTTTAATTTTTGTCTATGAAACCCTATTTTTTTTGCACAGTATCTTAAAGACAATTTTATGTAGACAAAAACGAGATATTAGTTGTTAAAATCGGTTTATACTTGCAAAAGTTATTACTTTTACGAAAAAAGTTCCACAAAATTTACCTTGTAAATTTAAAATTGTACAAAAAAGTTTTTTTGTTTAGTTTTTTTTATTCATGTGGGCTGGGGGAGAAAATACTAAAAAAGGTGTTAATGAAAAGTTGAATAACTTTTATAATATTCATCCGATTTGAATTTGGTATACGTTTTTATACATTTTTAAAATTTAAAAATGTTCCTATTTCTTTCATAATATTGGGCACAATATATAACTGATTTCATTTAAAATTTCTTCTGTTAGTTAATAATAAATACAAAAATCATACGAAAAAGTTTCAAAGCAGTATCTTCTACTAGTCCAAAAATAATTTATTTTGAATTTGAAAATTGAGAAAATGTTGAATTTTTGTATTATTTTGTCCGAAAAAAAATTATTATTAGTCTTTGCTTCCTAAAACGGAACTTATAATGCTTTTATTTATATTTAAAATAGAAAACGCCTAAAATATGCTAATAGGGCCCTTAGCCCTTCCGAATTTAAAATAATGTTTTATCGAAATTTTGAATTTGAATTCTAAAATTCCAAAGCTGGGATTCCAAAATGAGCAACAGTTTTAGATACTATGATTTCAAATCATTATTATTTTTCTTCACGTCAATCAGAGCAGCAAGTTAGAAATGACAGATTTATTTCCAAAATATTCTCAAGCATATTTTGAAAGCTCAAGTCAAGGTTTTGCCAAAAATCGGGTTTGTCAGCCTTTTTTGAGTTTTCTTCATAACCTTGTCAAGACCCACGATTTTCTTTACTTTACCTTTGAAGGAAAGAAAGAAGAATTTCCATGCTTTATTTTTGTGTGCCCTACATTAAAATTTTTCGTAATTTTTCCATAAATTTTGTAAATAACTTTTTATAACTTTTAAAACTTTTATGAAAATGAAAAAAACTAACAATGCAGTTTGAATGATCAATTAATTCTTAATAATCAAACCATTACCTTCTTTATTCAAATTTTGTTAAATAGATCTATAAATAATTCTGATTTCAGATCCGGATATTAATTATTGTACTTAGTAAGCTAGAATTTCCTGCAAATTTCCAAGAAAAATTACAGCAAAATCACTGCATTTTACTAGGAAATATATATATGTATACGTGTTACGAGTACGTTTCATATTATTAAAACATTCTTATTTGACTAAAATTTATAGTTTATGTGAAAAAATGACGCCATTCATATGATTTTTGTATTTGTTGCTGCTGACACTATTGATGTCATCTTTTTTTAAAATGACTTTGAAATTTGCCGTGTGTTGTTTTTTTATTATTAATAAAATAAGAAATTTTGTTTTTTTTTTTTTGCATGATCATGGCGGAAATTTAGTCATTACAAGTTGTTGTAGTTGTCATTTTATTTGTTGCAATTAGGTATAGATACCTACATCTATGTATACATTGAACGATCACATTTAATAGTTTAATTAATAGAAGATCATCATATGCTCTTTTAACATATGAATCATTCCATGGCAAAATGAATGATTACAACAATTTCTATAATATAGAGAGTATTCAATGTTTTGGTAAACTAAAAACAATAATTTTATTATGGAATGTGTGATGTGAGTGACTTTCAAAAGGTTCCACTGTATTAATTGTAAATAAATTTCCCATAAATAAATTGCGCAATTACACATAAAACAATGACTGTTGTTAGTTAATGAAATGAATGCATTTCAGATTCATGTAATACGTAGATTTTTAGAACGCAATTTTTTGTTTCTATACTAAATCTACTCATACAGAATGAAAACAAGTAAGAGAGCTATATTCGGCTGTGCCGAATCTTATATACCCTTCACCAAATTATACTTCAAAATACAAATTTTAAATATTTTTAGGTAAACACAATTTTTTTTTTTAATTTTTTGGGAAAAAAAATTGTCGAATTATTTTTTTAAAATGTTTTTTTTAAATTTTGTATATTTAATTTAAATAAAAAAATTTTGTTCATTAATTTTTTATTTTTTTTTGGTAAAAAAAAATTCGGGTTAAAAATATTTTTTTCCGATTTTGACCCATTGTAGGTCCAACTTATGGTCTTATATACGTCGTTGCAAAGGTCTTTGAAATCTATCATTAGATATCCATATTGTCTATATTAAATGACTTAGTAATCCAGATATAAGTCAAAAATAGGTCAAAAATCGTTGTCCTGGTTTTTTCCTCATATCTCAGCCATTTGTGGACCGATTTTGCTGATTTTAAATAGGAAACTTCTCGAAAGCATGTCTGACAGAATTATTTAAGATTTGGATCCTAAAGATATCTGGGGTCTTCAGAAAATTGATTTCAACAGACAGACAGTCACACAGTCAGACAGACAGACAGACAGACAGACAGACAGACAGACAGACAGACAGACAGACAGACAGACAGACAGACAGACAGACAGACAGACAGACAGACAGACAGACAGACAGACAGACAGACAGACAGACAGACAGACAGACAGACAGACAGACAGACAGACAGACAGACAGACAGACAGACAGACAGACAGACAGACAGACAGACAGACAGACAGACAGACAGACAGACAGACAGACAGACAGACAGACAGACAGACAGACAGACAGACAGACAGACAGACAGACAGACAGACAGACAGACAGACAGACAGACAGACAGACAGACAGACAAACAGACAGACAGACAGACATGGCTTAATCGACTCCGCTATTATAAGCATCCAGAATATATATGTATACTTTATAGGGTCGGAAAATTATATTGTGGAAATAACGGAATGACAAACTTATATATACCCTTCTCACGATGGTGAAGGGTATAAAAAGAGAGAGATAGATCTTAAGTATAAAAAAACACAGTGATTGATAACAGGGCATCGAAATAATATATTCAATTTGAGTTTAATTGAAACAAATTTCCTAAAAATATGTACATTCACTGACAAGTTTTTTCCAACAAAAAATGGGTTTCCCCCAATAATTGTTTCACTGGGACGTATTGTGCGTTTGTGCTGTTGTTTGTAATGTCAAAACATATTAGTACAACACCCACCTTAAATTATACCCATCGATTCAGAACCACTTTTTGATTCGATTTAACAATCTCTACCCCTCTGTCCGTTGTTCTGACTGGCTGGCTGGCCAACCATGTGCACAAAGTATTAGTATAACTCGTAGTAGTAAAATTTTAAGAAAATCCGAAAGAAATATATTCGATTCTGATTCCTCTAAACACGTTTTATTATACGAATTATTGAAAGTATTACAAATGGCAAGACAAATATAAATATATCCTCAGATTTAGTAAGGGAAACAGCAACTGAATAAAATTAAATAAAACAACTAACATTGAGAGACTATTTAGAAAATTACGTTCTTGACAAGGTACCGCAAAACTGCTATCAGGAGGATCATATTCATCTTCCGAATAATCTGGAATCCCACCTGCTGCAGGATTACTACCATCAATTCCATTAATAGGTTTCCCTATGACCGGTTTGCCAGTAGTTGCACCACCTCCAGGTTTTGGTGTCGTTAACACTTCAGGTTTTTTTGTAGTTGCTACTGGCGGTTTCTCTACAGTAGTTGTTGGTTTCGATGGAGAGAATACTTTATCCTGTTTCTGAACTTCTTCTCTTCCTTCACGCTCTAAATGCAACATCTCTGGTTGTCTGCCACAGTTGTTAAATTCCTCACTTCCATCACCATCATATGGAATCAATGCTAGTTTCCCCTTAACATCATATTCCTCCTTTGTTGAGCACAAAAACTTGTATTTCGGATCAGTACCCGTAGTGCATTTCGAGGCGGGCACTTTACAGCTATTATATATGGTACTTCTGGCTATATTTGTTGTGGGATAATTGCAAGACAGCATAACAGCTTCCTTTTTTTTCTCGGCAAAATAAAATTTAGCACAAGTACAACCTATACGATTATTGCGCTCATTTAAGGAAGTCAAAAAATGTCCTACCATTCTGTAACGTAATTTTAAATACAATTACAGTATATTTCCTTAAATATTTTACTGACAACTTACACTTTTGTTTGATGATAGTAACTGTCAATCATGGCCATTACAGTTAATCTATATTCTATGTACCACAGATATGATATGACATTACCGTAAGCCGTTGCATTAAGATGTTTACCCACATACGTTAATATGCCAAGATTTTGTCCAGAAAAAGGATATTTGAGAGTATTTCGACACTTGTCATGCGCAAACGTACAATAGGAAGTATGAAGAAAAGCTGTTTTCTCCAGTTCTTTATCCCATGTAATAACGCCATGACGACATCCAGGTTTTATGCCATACTCTTTGTAAAGTCCACCACAGGCAACAAAATTTCGTTGTTCATTATGAAAATCTAATATATCCTGTTTATCCGATTCTGTTAATGGTATAATCTCTGCATTGTCAGGACATGGTGGATATTGAAATTTCTAAAAATATAAAACTTTTCTTAACACATTTTTTATAAATTAATATTTAGCTTACACCATTATGAAGAATACCATCACGACATCCGGAATGCATTCCATCTCCACCCGTATATTTACACAATCCAGGTGTGCAATAATCCGTAAAGATGTCTCCGTCATCACTCCCTGAAGATATAGAGAAGGGGAATATTATGTATAATAATTTTAGAATTATATTGGTTTTCATGCTGAAATGTTCTATTGCGTCAAAGTGAAATCCATTTGAAGTTTTTATAGCTGTCAGTATTTTAATAAGAAATAAGGACTGGCAGTATAGGGTAAATATTCTAGAACTGATAGCACATTTATTGAAAATTGAAGGGTTTAGTTTAAAAACATGTTAAGTTACAAAATAAAAATATTGAAACATGATTTCTAATATTTGCCTCAAAGATTCGATATTATCCCAAATAAATTACTATTTTGTTATACATTAGTTGCGATCTTATGATGAATATTGCTGTATTAAAATTTTTTATCTTGTCAACATTTTATAAAACCCTCTATCTTAAAAAACACAAGTTATCAAGGTAGCAAAAAAAAACTGTTTAAACTACGTTTCCGCATACGCCGTAATCGGCACCGAAAACGAAATTCCATACATTTGCACCGAAAAGAAGTTCGTTTCAGAAATCGGCAACGAAACGGCACCGATCAGTAACGAAAAACCTGTCATTTTGGGACGGAACGAAAACAACTTCAAGTAGGTTGTTTTCGGTGCTCTAGGAACGAAATTATTTTAATTATTTTTTTATTTCAAATTTAAAGAACATCAAATGAATAAAAAAATTAATTTTCTTTATGGAAAAGGACAAAATAATAGATTTTGTCAAAAATAATGAAATTCTATTTAATGTGCGACATCCAAAATTAAAAAATAAGTTCGTTTCTGTTTTATGCCGCAACGCACCCAACTAAAACGAAAACAATTCAGAAACGAGACGTTAACGAACACCAAAGTTTTTCAGTTTCAGTTTTCGTTATCGTCGCCGATTACGGTGTATGCGGAAACTCAGCTTTAGTTCGCCTATTCGAAAGGAAAATTCTACATTATTGAGGCTTTTTGCAAAGGGTAACATAGAGACGAGACCTAACTGTCAAAAACCTAACACAAATCAGAGTGTTTCGTCTCTATGTGTAATTCTCTATCGTTTATTTTTGACATTTATGATCAATATACTTTGGTAAATCATCATGAAGAGATTGAAGCTTGAACAACGCTCCAAATTGGCCACATTTACTTGGAAAGTCAGTTATCGATCAGAGCACATAACGATGAGACTCCATACATTCAAGGACAGCCGCAGTTGCCATAAGGGCCCATCATCACTTTTTTTAAAATTTTACAGGAGAGACGATAAACTTAATAAATTGAATTTAAAAAACGAGTGCCTTGATGTGCTTTACCTAGGGTTGCCAGTTTTATTTTTGAAAAAAGCGGGACAATTTTAAAAATAGGTGAAAAATGGTGGGATTTTCAAAACATACGCGGGACAAAAGATAATTAATTCTACGTAAGCTATCTTAACACGAGCTGAGTTCACTATTAAGTGCGAATCGTTTTGCATCATTGCAAATGCTAAATTTTAAAGGTTTTGTTGTGTATTTTGTTATTGGATTATGGTAAAATTTTGCATTTGCAATGATGCTAGATCATTCGCACTTAATAGGAAACTCCGCTACTGTATTTTTCCCAAATTGTAAATTTACGCAATAAATGTGTAAATCTTATAATAGAGTTAAATTAAAGAAAATTTCGTCCTGTATAAAAAATACGTTTGTTCGTTTGATTGCTACTTTAACTTGAAAAATACAAAAAATAAAAAAAAAATATATTGGAAAATATTAGGAGCCAAAATAACTGCACATCTTTTGAGGCCAATAACGAATCAAGCCAATATCGGATACTCTGTTCCACATTGAAACGTTCTGCTTCAATCGAAACTAATAGAAGTCGGGCGGGGCAACGTTTGGACTATAAAGCGGATGAAGCAAAATTTCCCAACCACTATTTTAAGTGGTTTTTAACAGGTACTATCTTCATTGAGTAACGACTCCAATTCTTGGGTATTTCAGTCACGGACAACCAGCCAGAATATGGACATAATTATATTGAATCATTCTGAGTCGATTGATCATTAAGAAATAACTGTATACGAACTCTTTTCTGAATAAATATTTGCTCACGGGAAATACATACATATCAGTTCCACTTAATTGTTTTAATTTTTTTTTATACATTTTCAACATAATTATGTTCTTTAACACTAGATATGAAGTAAGTAGTTATTAGATTTGGAAAATCCAAAAAGCGGGAATTACGAATCCCGAGCGCGGCGCGGGATTTCATTACTAAAAGCGGCAAAATCCAGCGAAAATCGGGACATTTGGCAACCCTAGCTGTATCAATACCCATTAAAAACTCAATTTTGAATTTTCTGGTTGTTGAGCCCTTTTACATTTCAGTTGACGATATAATTTTTCCTTTCATTCTGGAACTACACTCGGTTTTATTGTAGTAAATACGATCGGTTTTTCCGCAATTACTTAGGTCTGGTGATTTACCTGTAGTTACCGGCTTATCAATGGGTTTCTTTGTAGTTACTACAATCGGTTTTACTGTAGGTTTCGCCGTAGTAGCTCCTTCCGGTTTCCCAACCGTTGTTGTTTGCTCTGGATATGCTAGTTTATCTTGTTTTCGTACATCATCCGCTCCTTCTCTCTCCAAATGCAGCATCTCTGCTCTTCTGCCACAGTTGTCAAATACCTCAGTACCATCGCCATCATATGGAATCAAGTTTAATCTACCCGAAACATCATACTCTTCCTTTGTTGAGCACAGAAACTTATATTTCGGGTCAGTACCCGTAGTACATTTTGATGCAGGCACTTTACAGCTATTATATATTGTTCCTCTGGCGATATTTGTCGTAGGATAATTACAAGACAGCATAACAGCTTCCTTTTTCTTCTCGGCAAAATAAAATTTAGCAAAAGTACAACCCACACGATTATTGCGCTCATTTAATGAAGTCAAAAAATGTCCTACCATGCTGAAAGTTAATATTAAATACCAACATATATTTCCTTTAAAATTGATCGGCAACTTACACTTTAGTCTGATGATAAAAACTATCAATCATAGGCATCTCAGTTAATCTATATTCAACATACCACAAATATGAAAGCACATTAATGTATGCTGTAGCATTATGATGCTTCCCAACGTATGTCATTATTCCGAGATTTTGTCCCGAAAGCGGATATTTGAGAGTATTACGACACTTGTCGTGAGCAAACGTACAATATGAGGTATGAAGAAAGGCAGTTTTCTCCAGTTCCTTATCCCAAGTCACAACGCCATGACGACAACCGGGTCTGATGCCATACTCCTTGTAGAGTCCACCACAGGCAACATAATTCCGTTGTTCATTGTGAAAATCTAATATATCTTGCTTATCCGAATCTGTTAGTGGTATTAACTCTGCATTATCAGGACATGGTGGATATTGAAATTTCTACAAATATAAAACTTTGCTCGTAACTACTAGCACAAATTTCTTATAAATATTTATCTTACACCATTATGACGAATACCATCACGACATCCAGAGTGCATTCCATCACCACCCATATATTTACATAAACCGGGTCTGCAGTAATCCGTAAAGATGTCTTCGTCATCACTCCCTGATGATATTGAAAAGGGGAATATTATATATAAATAAATTAGAATTGTTTTGATTTCCATAGTTGTTAGACGTTATTCTTTGTGTTCGACTTTCAATAAATATGACTGAGAAATATTATACTGTATTACCCACCTTTGTGACAAACTAAAATTCAAAATTCGCTAATAAATTATATGAATTGTGAGTTACCCTGCAATAGGTAAATTCTTTAGGGTAGTTCTATATTAATATTATCAAATATTTTCGTCCTACATAAACTGGGCTCTATTTATCAATGTCTGGTTATAGTTTTTCATAATTATTTTGTACATATACTCCATGTTCAAAAAAATGTTTGTATTAGTGAATGGTAAATCGATTACGATTATAGTCGAAAATCTAAAAACGATTATTTCGTGATCGATTATATACTCCGATTTTTGATAACGCTTAATCGAAATAGAAATAAAATTCCGGAATTTTTAGTATTGTCTACGTTTTTTGCTTTCATTAAAATTTGCATATTAATCTTCAGCTGACATCGGAAAATATTCACGGAGGACCTCAGATTATAATGCGAAATTTTTTCAAACTTAAGAAATTTTTATAAAAAGTGCTACGAAATTTTTTCCATAAAATTGTTGTCAAATGTTTGCCGTTACGGTTTATAAAATGAGCACCTCAACATAAAGGAGTTATAATACTCTTCCAAAATATGATTTTAATCCGTAATTATAGCGTATATGGGTCATTTGTTATAGTTCCCAAAAATGCAGGTCGATTATTAAAAAAATCGATTATTGGGTTCAATTAATCGGCTGTAAAAATCGAAATGAAATGGTTAATCGAAAAGTCGAAAATCGATTATTAGCTTTTCATACCTTTAACTAGTTTGTATAAAGACTGTCAATATATCATTACGATAAAGTCGAAAATGTCGAATTTTGTGCCATCAAAGCGTCATATGCGGGAAGTTTACATCTTTATTTTAAAAAAAGTACCGCTGAAGCTCACCGATTGCTCAACAAAGCTTATGGTAAATATGTCACATCGGTATCAAGGTGCGAGAGATGGAGTTGTTCGGTTCAGAAGTGGTAATTTTGACATGGAAGATAAAAAACTTTGAAGACCAAGAATTGGAGGCTTTACTCCATGAAGTTCCTTGTAAAACTCAACAAGAACTTTCAAAATCATTGATATTCTTCTAAAAACAGGGAAATTGGATACCATACGAATTGAAGCCGAGAGAAATAATGTTTGAACGCTAAAAAAAAAATAATTTTTGCATCGAATTATTACTTGCGATGAAGAATGGATCCCATACGATAACCCGAAGAGGAAGAAATCGTATGTGAAGCCCGGTTAACCGGCCGAATCGACACCAAACCCAAATATCCATGGCGCTAAGGTAATGCTCTATATTTGTTTGCATCACAGGGAACCTCAAAGAAACACAGCTGGTTTGTTTCAAGAGAGCATTTGCCGAAAAACGACCAGAATATGCGGCTAGACATGAAATCGTAATATTCCATAATGACAACACTCGGTCACATGTTGCAATAAAAACTATTTATAACGATGAGTTTGGGAAATTTCGCCTCATTCGCCTTATAATCCAGACCTTGTACCGTCCGACTACTATTTGTTTCGATCGATGCATAACGCTCTCGCTGGGATACACTTAAGTTAGGAACAGTGTATCCGAAAATGGTTTGAATTGTTCTTGGACCTAAAAGATGGGCAGTTCTTTTGGCTCAGAATCCATATTGTTACAAAATTGTACTTGAATTCAAATATAACGATTTAACACGGCTGATTTAAAAGTAGCATAATGCTTTCAAATAGCAGTGCTGTAATACCAAACTGTAACATATCTGTGGGCATTATTAACATTGAATAAAAGATTTCAGTTGACCATTTAACGTAAGTTGGCAATGCTGTTTGCTGCGACCGTATATTCGAATTCGAATATTCAGTTAAAAAAACATTGTAGAAAGTACACCACAGATGGCGTATGTATTAGAAAGACAGTTAAAGAGCAATCTAGAAAGCAGAGGGCAGTGTTATAAATAGTGGCAGAGGTTGCAGTCGTTAGAGAGTTTATCAGAGACGCTTTTCGAATAAACATCACCTGAGTGCTTTGTTTTTCAAGTGAATTCGTGTACATTATAAAGTGTATGTATTTCTGCGAACTTATAAACGTGTATAAAAAACATCGAGTGACTATTTAATTCTGTTGTTGTACATTTTAAATAAATAAAGAGTTGTTACAATTTTTAAACTACTAAACGGCTTTTATTTGCAATCAAAAGTATCCGGTTTATTTAAAGGAAATAAACCAACGTTTTGAAAGGGTTAAAACGTAACAATATGTTGCCATAAAGGCCATAGCTAGCAATGGCCAATACTTTGAATAAATTTATACTGTACAAATTTTAAAAAAATCCCACATTTATAAGTCAGACACCCAATACATCAATATAACCGCTAAAATCCTAGTTCAATTGCTATTTAAATTTATAAAACTCGAGCTACAAATGGCTGATATAAACAAAAAACCACGTTTCGATTTTAAAAATATTCTTTATATATATCTGGATTACATAGACATGTGGATACCTAATGAAAGACTTATATTGTTATTCCGTTTGTAATTTCCACAATATAATTTTCCGACCCTATAAAGTATATACATATATTCTGGATGCTTATAGATAGCGGAGACGATTAAGCCATGTCCGTCTGTCTCTCTGTCTGTACGTCCGATATCTTTGGGATCAAAATCTTCAATAATTCTGTCAGACATGCTTTCGAGAAGTTTGCTATTTAAAATCAGCAAACTCGATCCACAAATGTCTGAGATATGAGGAAAAAACCAGGACAACCTCGATTTTTTACCTATATCTGGATTACTAAATCAATTATATAGACAATATGGATATCTCATGATAGATGTTTCAAAGACCTTTGCAACGACGTATAGAATAAAGTAAGTTGGGCCTACAATGGGTCAAAATCGGAAAAAATATTTTTTAACCCGAATTTTTTTTCAACAAAAAATTTTTTTTTTTAAATTTAAAAAAATAAAAAAAAATTTTTAAAATTTAAAACAAAAAAATATAATTACAATTCGAAAATAAAATTTTTCCAAAAAAATTAAAAAAAACAACTTTGGAAAAAAAAATAAATTTTGTTTACCTAAAAATATTTAAAATTTGTATTTTGAAGTAAAATTTGGTGAAAGGTATATAAGATTCGGCACAGCCGAATATAGCTCTCTTAGTTGTTTTTATATTAATTCCAGTTTTTAGGGAATATAGACAAAACTGTCCTAGTAATTTCCGTTTTCCAAACCCAAATCTTAATTCGAACTCAAAAATCTAATGTATCCACCACCAATTTTTTTCCTTTCGCGTTTCTGAATTAGGCCCTAATTACGGGAAATACGGCTATGGATGCAATCTGATGAGATAAATCCCTTCATTCCCCCTAGGTCCTTCGCTCAACAGACAAATGGACAATTCTTGGTTGTCTAATAATTTTACAGGAAATCGTAGGCCTACCACCAATATTTCGATGTATTACATTAAATTCAATTGAACATATTCTAAGTTTCAAATGAAAACCCACAACTTGAAGAAGATTTTCATACAAATAGAAGGTCCTTCATAAAACAAGTTTTTTTCCAAAAATGTTTGATTTGAAGCGAAATAATAAAATTGACTTACTAAACAAATCATACGATGCTATGTATATTTGCTGACGTTCCTATTAAAAGCAAAAACTTGTATGTCACTCAATGGATATCGACCAGAAAGAATCTAAAATTACTGCAATGTAAATGTGTGTATGTATTTTATTGCCATTCAAATGCATAGTTTAACATACTTTAGACGTAATAAAAAACAAAAAAAAATAAAAAAAAATCCAAATAGAAAAATAGGAAAAATGTGTGTATATTTCTTCATGTTTTTTGTACTAGTATATATTTTCATTTTTAGGTCAAAAACTACCCCTTAGTTACAGCGTTTTTTGTTTTTCAGCCGCTTTTACTTTAGTTTTCGAATAGCGTATCTGTGTGCATACGAATGTACATAAATGTAAATGGGTGTATAAAGTATGAATTGGAATTTATGTAATCAACAATAAGCAACAGCCACAAAACTTTTATACAAAAAATTCTACGACTCGTGTAAAACTATTTCCGATATAAAAATAATGTTGCACCATATCAAACTGAACTGAGATCAGGGTTGCAAAATGAAAATTGTACAAATTGTTGTAATAAAATTGATAAAAATTAAACGACTTTAGCTGTATAATGTCGATGAACATTTTTATTAAATTTATTTCTCGGGGATATGGATCGGTTTTAGCTTTTCCTTGTTCTAGGAAATTGTATCTGTAATAGTATCTAAAGGAAGTCAATTTCCTTTCTACAAACTCTGAAATCTAGATTTTATTTTTCAATTTTAAAATGTTTAAATATCTAGTTTCAAATCCTACAATTTTTCCATCCCTGCTATACATAATTTATAGTCTGGTATTAAACAACAAAAAGGGGATCATTTCAAATGACAGCAACAATATAAAACTATTAAAAGGGGATGGATGCAAAATAACTATGAAGAAAAGAATTCTAATGATGATTAGAAAACATACACATTTGTAGTGAATGCTAACAAGTAATTTCTATCAACATACATGAATCTCCTCTGATACCCAGTAAGTACCCAGCCGACCAAACAATCGAAAACATTCGCAAAAGTGAATAATTCTCAAACAAAATTGTTCACAGAATGATCAAGAAATTTGATTTGGCTTTGAAGGTCGCTGTGGTTTTGGCTTATTCGCTTATACATGCTACATAAACCCCACAAGAAAAAGTCTAACCGGGTCAAATCGCACGTTCACATCATCTCCACGTGAGATGACCATGCCCTCAAATTGGTATAGTCCCAAAATCGACAATTTTGATTGTCGACGTACCCATTCATCCAAAAATGTGCCTCACCGTAAATTGTGCGAAGAACACCCAAAAAAAATGCTACTTAAGCCCACCAATTGCTCACCATAGCTTATGGTTCCATGTATTCCATCGGTTTCAATGTGCCAGAGATGGTTTGTGTGGTTCAGAAGTGGTGATTATGACATGGGAAACAAATATCGCCCAGGCCAACCAAAAATGTTTGAAGACCAAGAATTGGAGGCATTACACCATGAAGATTTTTGTCAAACTCAATAAGAGCTTGCTAAATCATTAGGAGCTACTCAAGCAACCATTTCAAAACGTTTGCGAGCAGCAGGATTAGGGTTCCTACGCGGGTAAAATTTCGGGAAATGTTTGTCGGGAATTTTTTGGGAATTTCTTTATAAGTTTTCTTCTTAATGTTACAATATTCAGATTCGTTGCGATGGCCAAATTTGTTAGTAATTTAATTATTCTATTATTTCCGATTTATTAATTGTATAGCCTCGAAAACTACGAGTATAACAATACTGATAAAATGCCACCATTAAATTAGAAACTCTTAAAAAGGTTGGACCAATATTGTACAACCAAATATAGTTATTTTATACTTCTTTTAAAACGCTGGTCAAATTATAAGACAATTTATTCTGGTTTAATTCAGTATTAAAAAATTCCCGGGAATGAAACGGTTTTTTAATTTCCTCCCGGGAAAGGAAAAAGTCCGGGAAATTAGCAACCCTAAGCAGGATTCATCCAAATTGGGTACCTTACGAATTGACGATGAGAGACCTTGAAATACGATTTTGAATATACGAAATGATTTTTGAACGCCATAAAAGAAAATCATTTTTGAACCGAATCATTACTTGAGATGAAAAATGGATCCATTACGATAACCCGAAGCTTAAGAGATCGTACGTGAAGCCCACCAACCATTCGAATAGACACCAAAGCCAAATATGTACATGGCGCTAAGGTAATGCTCTGTATTTGGTGGGACCAAAAGGGTCCTATCTATTATAAGCTGCTGGAATCTGGGCAGACCATCATAGGGAACCTATAGCGAATGCATCTGATTCATTTGAAGCGAGCATTGACCTAAAAAAGGACCATGGCACTCAGGTAATGCTCGTTATTTGATGGGATCAAAAGGGTCCTATCTTTCATAAGCTATTGGAATCTGGCCAGACCTTTACGATGCGTAAGAGATCGTTCGTGAAGCCCACCAACCAGTCGAATCTTAACCAAAGCCAAATATGTATATGGCGCTAAGGTAATGCTCTGTATTTGGTGGGAGCAAAAGGGTCCTCTCTATTATAAGCTACTGGAATTTAGCCAGATCTTTACAGGGAACCTTGATTCGCTTGAAGCGAGTATTGACCGAAAATCGCCTAGAGCACGCAGCCAGTCATGAAACCATAATATTCCACCATGACAACGCTAGGCCACATTTTGCAATAGCTGTTAAAAAACTATTTAGAATGAAGTAGTTGGGAAGTTTCGCCTCACCCGCCTTATAGTCCAGGCCTTGCCCCTTCCGACTACTATTTTTTTCGATTTATCCAGAACGCTTTCTCTGGGATACTCTGCACTTCAAAACAGAATAACCGATATTGGCTTGATTCTAGGCCTCGAAATATGAGCAGTTCTTTTAGCTCGAAATTCATATGTTGGCGGAAAGATGGGAAAATGTCATAGCTAAGAATGGCCAATACTTTGAATAAATTTGAATATTGTACAAAGTTGCAAATAAAAAATTTAAAAAATCCCGCATTTTTATGTCTTACAACTAACAAAACAATGTTATCATTTCGCTAATCCGTCCATGATGATTTGGCAAAACAAAGTGAATAAACGACTGCCAATTCGCTACGCCTGGACGCTATTAACTGTCAAAAGTCAGGCCCATTATAAATTAGATCATTATGACAAAAAAATCCAATTTCGGGAGACCTTTTGTGTGGGGTTTAGTTTTCATTTGCACAAAAATTCTACTGTAAACATTTTCGTCATGTTTTTGCAAAAATATTGTCCATGAATTTTTTAAACTAAAAATTTTATTAATTTTTGAAAAGAAGACAATTTCCTATGAATAAAAATTCACCGGGAGTTTTTGTCCCTTTTCTTTTTTTAACGTTGAATTTGTAAAAAGTAAGAGAGCTATATTCGGCTGTTCCGATTCTTATATACCCTTCACCAAATTATACTTCAAAATAAAAATTTAAAATATTTTTAGGTAAACAAACATTTTTTTGCAGTTTTTTAATTTTTTGGAAAAAAATTGTTTTTTGAATTGTTTTTTAATTTTTTTTTAAAAATTTTTTTTATATTAAAAATTTTTTTTATATTAAAAATTTTTTTTAATATTTAGCGAAAAAAACTTTTGGTGAAAAAAAAAATCGGGTTCAAAAATATTTTTTCCGATTTTGACCCAATTATGTCCACCTTACTATGGTTTTATATACGTTATTGCAAATATTTGAAATATCTATCATTAGATATCCATATTGTCTATATTAATGACTTTGTAATCCAGATATAGGTCAAAAATAGGTAAAAAATCGAGGTTGTCCTGGTTTTTTCCTCATATCTCAGCCATTTGTTGACCGATTTTGCTGATTTTAAATAGCAAACTTCTCGAAAGCATGTTTCACAGAATTATTGAAGATTTGGATCCCGAAGATATCTGGATTCTCATTAAGGTGAAGGGTATAAAAATGGGAAAAATTCCCGGGCAATTTTTATTCCTAATTGGGCTGAATATGTCAATATTTTTGCCCCACTAACAAATTCAAAACTTAAACTCTTACTTAAACTGTACCTCTTCTATAGCTGTGGAAACTTATATTAATTTACTCAGATTTTATTTTCATTTCTTTTTTGAAATTCCCCCACTATTCATTCACATACAATTCGATTTGATGATAGAATTTTCAAATGCTCTGGTCAATTGGGTATAAGTCTATAAATGTATTGTTTATAACGATGACGATGTTGCCGATACTTTAAGAAAAAACGACAACAGCAACGAAAAATGCAATAAATAAAACCACCAGGAAAATCTATTGTTTGGTGTCTTGAAAATATTTTCGTAACAAAAAGTAAAGAAATAATATCCTCTTTCAAGGGAATTGAATAGAATTTCTTTTTTTTTTCAAACAAGAGAAGGGATGTTATTTAGGGTTCTGTAAAACGACTTTCGAATAATCAACTTTTTTTTGTTGATTTTTCCATAAATTATTTTACTCATCGAAAACTTTTCTAAAAAAAAACTCGTCGAATTTTATTTTAATAAAAAATTTGTGAAACTATTTTTTAAAAAAAACGAATTGAAAAATTTTCTATTGCAAACTCGTTGAAATAATTTTTTTTTCAAAATTTGATACCGAAGAGTTAAAAAGTCATCAAAAGTTACGACTTCAAAAGTTTAGAAGCTAATTATGTTCGAAAGAATCGACTTTTCACAAAATGGAAAGTCCAAAAGTCCCTTCTTCATATGTAAATTGTAAAATATCGAAAGTTCGAATAGTCGACTTTTCATTAAATGGAAGAAGTCAAAGTTCAAATTTCGTAAAATCGTTTTCACAAAATCAGAAGATTTTGTAAAGACTGCTGGAATTCATTGTATATCTAATAATAACTGCAGTAGGGTATCAGATTTTATATGTATCTGTAACTTTGCAAAAGTATTTATGTATTTATGTGTATTTTTATAAGTTTAAATAAAAAACATGCGCAATAAAGAAGAATATACTTATTCTGTAATCCGTATTGCATGTTGCACAGTGTGTGTATCTCTATATTTCTGTAACTGGAATGTACTACATATTTCATTTCTTTTAAGGAGGGGTTGCAAATTTCAAATTTTTTTCCCAAAATAATCATACACACACACTCACATTCTTTTATAAATTACGACATTATAAAGGAAGAAAAAAACAACACATTAAATTTCCTTACATCGATTTTTTTTTCTTCAAAGAATTTATAAAAATTTATTGAATATTCGTTGGAAATTAAAGGAAGTTATAAAAAAATGTTTTGTATTCCTTTTTTTAATATTTATAAGTCTGTTTACACTAAAGTTATAAGTAACTTCACACAAGAAGAGTATCTGTTAAGTGACCTTTAATTTAGACAAGGTCAAAAGGTCGAGCTGGTATAAATAGAAATTATTACAAGATAAACATTTTGTATGCAAGAGACTTGCGGAAAGGTTGCAAAATATTTTTGGAAATTGTGATTACTAAAACTTTTTTGTTGTATATTTTTGGAAAGGAAATTTCGTATAGGTTTTTACATTATTAAATTTTAAAGAATTTTGTAAAATAATCAAAACATACAAAAAATCCCAAAAATGGAAATTTTAAGATTTTTTCCCATTTGAACTATATTTGGTCCGATGCTGGTATAATAAAAAACATACTAAGTTAAGGAAATATTAAAAATATGGTACTTTTATAAACATATATGTATTTTCCAGGGGCTTAAATTTGTATATGGCCTTTTGAGCAATAAACTATGATATTCAAAATTTCTACAATATTCATCTTTAAAGTCCTATTTTGGAACTTCTACAAAATGTTGATTTGGAAGAGAATTTTCTAATCAATTTTAGTGGAATTCAGAGTAAAATTGTCTCTGATATTTTAAAAATACTGCATATTTAGGCAAGATTGTAATATTCGAGGGTACATACATACATGTAATCTATATAAATAATGTCTTTCGTTGGTAATTGCACCACTTTTACACCCACTTTTTTCGATTTATCCAAAATAGAATAACGGCTGCACCGATTTGGCTAATTTTTTGTTCAAATGTTCATAGTAATCCAATTTAAGTTTTTACTGAAAGAAAAATTGACCATGCCAGGACCGATTTCGAAATTTTTTTTTAATGTTCGCAATGCCCCGCAAAAGTTTTTACAGAAATGAAATTTTTCCACGTCCACTTATATAATACTACGATCTGTGATCACTCATATTTCAGACCAAAATTCGATTACTTATATAAAAACCCACAATGTCTTCAATCATTAATAATTGGCCAATAAGCGCTTTATCAAGAAAAGGAGCTCAATCTGTGATCACTCATATTTCTGACCAAAAATCGATATTTTATTTAAAAACTCAAAATATCTAAATTCGCTTATAACTTGGCCAATAAGCATTTAATCAATAAAAGGAGCTCGATCTGTGATCACTCATATTTCTAGCTAAAATTCGATTTTTTTATATAAAAACTCTAAATATCTAAATTCGCTAATAACTTGGCCAATAAGCGTTTAATCAAGAAAAGAAGCTCGATCTGTGATCACTTATATTTCTGAACAAAAATCGATTTTTTATATAAAAACTCAAAATATCTAAATCCGCTTATAACTTGGCCAATAAGCGTTTAATCATGAAAAGGAGTTCGATCTGTGATCACTCATATTTCTAAACAAAAATCGATTTTTTATATAAAAACTCAAAATATCTAAATTCGCTATTAACTTGACCAATAAGCGTTTAATCAAGAAATGGAGCTCGATCTGTGATCACTCATATTTCTGAATAAAAATCGATTTTTATACCCTACACCACCATAGTGGGGAGGGTATAGGGTTGCCAGCCTGGCTGGACTTGGCTGGATTGTCCAGCTTTTTTGATGCCTGTCCAGTTTCAAGCTAAAATTTCATTTGTACAGCTAAATTGAAATTTTCGACAATAATATCTATATATTTATTACTTCCAATTTACGTACTACTAATTAGTAGACTGTAATAACTTATGCAAAAAAGTGTATGTATTTTTTGAAGAAAGGAAAAAATAAATACCAAAAAGTTTTATGGGAATACGTGTCATGTGGAATTTCTGATAATGATGTCAATGAAGAAGAATGTAAAAGTTAAGGATTATCAGAAGCATATTTATATTTTATGCAAAACATAATGCAGGAATTTACCGCTTTTGAGAATAACTCTTGTACAGTTTTAGAGATGCTCGATATAATGACCGTACTTATATAATGACATAGCCTCAAAAGTAGAATAAATGAAAATTTTTTTGGATCCAAAGTTAACCCTTTCGCTACAAGTTTTAACTGGAGGTGTTAATAGATGTTTTAAGTTTATCATATGGTTGGTATTGATATCAATATTGACTGATATTAATATTAAGGTCCTACATGTCCTGGTTTATCCGTTATACCAAATTAAATTTTTAGTCCTGGAAGCTTATCCTGAAGCCCCCAATGATTTTTTTTTAAATATTTTTTATTTTTATATTTCCCTAATATGTTTCTAAGCATTCTAAATAATTTTTATTACAAAATTATAGTTTTTACAAATTTTATATGCAAAAAATCAAAGGCACTTTTTTAAAAAAAAAATGTTGGATTCAAAAATCTATTTTCACACATTTTCAAATTGCTATCAATCGAACACGAATAGCGATAATTCAATAAAATAAATTGTAACCATCTCTAAATATATTCCAAAAATAGACTCAAAGACTATCTTTTAAAAATATTCATAATTGTCGAAGTTATGTGCAAAAATCTAAAATGTATCCATATGGATACAATGTAGCGAAAGGGTTAACAGCATTTTGAAAAAAATTGCGAATACTTTTTAAAAACAGCGGTCAGCTATTTAGAACATCGTTTTTTAAAAAAATAGCATTTTTAAATTTAACCTTCAAATATCTGAAGAAATAGATAACGATATAAATAAATACCACGAGATTTGTCAAATGATATGGTCCCATTTTTTACCAAAGGTGAAACGAATGAATTCGAGAGTTTAAGAAAAGCTGCATGTTTCGTATTTTCAATACAAGTAAGCAAAGCTTTATGTGAAAGATATTTTCTATTTTAAACAATCTTTATACTAAAGAAAGAAACCGAATGTCATTCGACCTGAAATATTAATACGGAAAAATTTATAGGTAGTTTGTAAAAATTTTCAAAATTGTTTACAAACTTCTAGATTTGAAATTGGCCAAAATGTGTAAGCTCAAAAACGAAATAAAGTCGCAGTGTTTTTACTATTTAATAATATAAATATGTATATGATGGACTTAACCGAACAAATTTAAGTTTAGTTAAATAAATTTTAAGGAATGAAATGAAAATATTTAATTGTGATTCTAAATTTTTAAATATTAACACACTGCTAAGAAAACACTTTTTGTAAGAACTTGAAAAACGAGCAAGTGTGGGTTGTAGACCCAAAGATTTTGAAACACCCTAAAAATTTTTAGTTAATTTGAAAAAACTGTTTTACGATAGGTCGTAGCACTTTAGTGCCTTTAGTGTGTGAGTTAACATTTTTAGACCGAAAAATTGTAAACAGTTATGGAAAGGCAAAGAATTAAGCTTTCATAAAATGTATACATAAAATGTATTTTCTATGAAAACCTATTTTTTTTTTGTACAATGTTTTAAACAAAATTATATATAGAAAAAAACGGGACTTGTTCAAATCGGTTTAAAATTGCAAAAGTTTGTAAACTTTTTCGAAAAAGTTCGTAAAAATTTACTTGTAAATTAAAAACTAAAATTATTTTACTAAAAAACGTATTAACGAAAAGTTGAATTGTTAAGAACTAAATTTTCTTTATACATTGCTATAAATTTGCATAAGCTTTCATAGCAAAATAAGCAATGAAAAGTCACTTAAAATAAAAAAGTTGATAAATTTAGTTTTTCTTTTAGATATTCTTAACAAAAACAATACTTATAACTTACAAATATATCAAAAAATGTACGACATTTTAAAGCGTAATCAATTTTCTTTCTAAACCCGTTAAAAAATTAACATCACTTAAAACGATTTTTTAGAATAACTTTTGAATTTGAGAGTGTTCTGAAATTTTTTGACATAATTTGCAATGTACTCAACAAGACCTATAACCCACGCTTTGTCGTTTTCCAAGTTTTTTCTCACTGCAGCACCGTGTAATACATTTGATTACACAAAACCAAAATTATCATTTTCTCAGTAATTTTTGTAATGTCCAGTTTTTTTTTGATTTGTCCAGCTTTTTAGACCCCAATGTCCAGCTTTTTGCAAATCTGAATCTGGCAACCCTAGGAGGGTATAATGCGTTTGTGCAGATGTTTGTAACGTCCAAAAATATAAGTCTAACACCCACCTCGACTTAGAATCACTTTCTGAGTCGATTAAACGATGTCCGTCCGTCCGTCTGGTCGGCTGGCTGTCCATGTAAACCTTGTGCGCAGAGTACAGGTCGCAAGCCTATTGAAACTAGCTGAAATCGGTCCATTATTTCACCTAGCCCCCATACAAATCCCTCCCGAAATTGGACTTTATCGGTCATAAATGTTTAATTTATATATGTATCTCCACAAATTCATGTCTCCAAATTTTGTTACGATCGATCCATAATTAGTCATACCCATATATGTCCGCTTCCGAAAATCACTTTAACGTGCATAAATCGCTTAAAAATGTGGGTATACACACAAAATTCAACATAGTTAACTTTAATATAGACATAAATCACAAAACCTAATTTCATGGTGATCGGTCCATAATTGGTCATAGCCCCCATATAAGGCCCACTTCCGAAAATCACTCAGAAATATTAATTATTGAAATTTTAAAAGAAAAATAGGGTATTATATGGTCGGTCTTGACCGACCATACTTTCTTACTTGTTTTATATAAAAACTCACAAATCGAACACAAGCACTTTTTTTAATTTGTCGGGTCAGCTAGTATTCAATAAAAGGTTTGTTCGTTAATGTATCGCAATGAAATTTTTAAGTCGACAAAGCTTTTGATAGTAAGTGTAAGTCTTACACAAATATAAGATTTAGGCAAAGTAAATCCCTAAAAAAACAAATAAAAAATTCCAATTTTCTGATTTTTTGGAATTTCGCCCTAAAGTCCACATTTAGACCGGGCCTTTTAAAATAATAACATGAATGATTTGGAATACTTCAGAGTATCAAAAACTGTTGTTCACTTTGTAATCGAGCTTTGGGAATTTAAATTAAAAATTTCAGTAAAAAATTAGTTTTATTTGGAAGTGCCTAGGGAAACCCCTATTAACATATTTCGGACGTTTTATATTTTAAAGAGATCTTGAGTCACCTTTAAAAAATAGAAAAGCCTAGGAAGTTCCATAAGAAAGTTGTTTTCTATTGGTGTATGATTTAAAAATGCGGGATTTTTTAAAATGTTTCGCTTTTCTTTTGTACACTATACATTTTGGCATTTGTTATATATGACCCTTTCGTCTTTCTAGGAACATATGGATTCCAAGCCAAAATTACTGATCATCTTTTGAGGGCAAGAGTGAATCAAGTCAATTTCGGATACTCTGTTCCAAAGTGAAGCGTATCTCAGAGAGAGCGTTCTGTATCGATCCAAACAGTTAGTAGAGCAAGTTCTGGACTATAAGGCGAGGGATGCAAAACTTCCCAACCACTTCTTTCTATATAGTTTTTAACAGGTATTGCAACATGTGGCCGAGCGTTGTCATGATGGAATATTACGGTTTCATTTCTGGCCGCTTAGTTGCGGTATAGGTTCCTTGTGATGGTCTGGCCAGATTTCATCTGCAGATATACCTTAGCGCCATGGATATTTGGCTTTGGTGTCATTCAACTGGTTAACCGGGCTTTACATACGATTTCTTACGCTTCGGGTTATAGTAATGGATCCATTTTTCATCACAAGTAATAATTCGGTGCAAAAATGATTTTCTTTTATGGCGTTCAAGCATAATTTCGAACATACAAAGTCCTCTTTCAAGGTATCTTCAATTCGTATGGTACCCAGTTTCCCTGCTACTTGCAAACGTTTTGAAATTGCTGCTTGAGTAGCTCCCAATGATTTAACAAGCTCTTGTAGTAATGCAGTAATGCCTCCAATTCTCATGCAGTAATGCCTCCAATTCTTGGTCTTCAAACTTGTCTGGCTGGCCTGGACGATATTTGTCTTCCGTGTTAAAATCACCACTTCTGAACCGCACAAACATTCTCTCGCACTTTGAAACCGATGGAACACATTAACCATAAGCTATGATGAGCAATAAGTGTGCTTCAGAAGTAAAGCAAAACTTCCCGCATATGTCGCTTTGATGGCACAAAATTCGACATTTTCGAAGCAAAACTAAACTTTGTTGTTTACAGTATAATGTTCAATACTAAGTGAGAATAATAATCGGACCTATAGTTTAGAAGATACATATAGTATAACATAACTATTGCGATCGGCCCCACTCGTTAGCACCATTTAAATTTTTTTGTTTAAATTCAGTTAAGATTTTCTAACAAATTTTTCAGTAGAGCCAAAGTATAAATATACTTTGAGTAGAGCCAAAAACTGTTTATTTTTATACACTCACAGAAAAAATATGATTCCGTAACGGTTGCTCAATCAAAATAATTTAAATACATTTTAAATTTTCTATAATAACTTGTTTTCTACATCAATGTTTTGCTTCTTATTCTATAATAACATGATTAAAGCTATATGGTTGACAATATTATTGATTTTGAACGATGTTATCAAGCCTGTCACACATTTTGTTCGGAATGGTTTCATTCCGTAGTTTTTATTCCCATCGATTTCGTTTTAGTTTCTACAGATTCCGTTTAATTTATTAATTCCAAAAATATTTCATAATTCTGTATTTTAATTTGACAGCGTTTTTCATATTAAGAAAATGTGAAGGTTTTGGTACAGAAATTTATTAAAAATTTTAGAAAACCAAATAATTACAATCAAATATCAATTCCACTTTGAAAATTGAAAGTGGTTTCATTCCGAAAAAAAATTTCGTTTTACTTTTTCTGAAGAAGCAAAATACGGAATTAATTCCACTTTCGATCGGAATGGAATTCTGAGACAGGTCTGTATGTTTGCGAAAATTCTCATACAATTAAATTATGATAACTATAAAAAAAATAATTTTTATATTTATAATCGTGTAATTACCACAATATGAATATGATCGTTGAAGCTTTATATGATTAAACAAGGATTAAATTATGGTTAAATATGATAATTTTATGATATTTTATAATGCTGCAGATTACTAATAATTTGGATAAACGAACTATAAAATAGTTTGACAGCTACTATAATATATGATGCTTTTTAATTATGGTCACCAGAACCATATTTTATATTTGCATGTATGAAAGCAAAGATCCTTTGTGATTACTTAAGAATCAGTATTTGTACAGAAGTTAAAGAAATTATGAATGTACTACTTAACTATCTAACAGGTAATCAAGAATAATAGTTTTTTTTTAATCTTTTAACAAAAAATATTTCCTTTAAAAACACATTATGATTATATAAAAATATAAAGTAACAATCTAATCTAATACAAAACATACACATCAAAAAACCTCAAACATTCATATAAGAATAAAATAAATTGAAATGCTGGCAATTTCTTTAATTAAATCAAACAAAATAATAATAAAATAAGAAATCACTTCCCCTAACAAATATAAAACGCAAAGAAAAAAATAACCGAAATGGAATTTATTAAATTAATTGGAACATTTCTTTGCTTCCGCTTTAACGTCAGGGTTCAATGAACGTTTATTAACATTTTTCTAAATGTATGATGACTGTTTGAATACTGTGTCCTCGTACTTGAATAAGAAACCTTAAGAATCGCTTAAATACAATCAATTGATTGTATTTAAATGGTAAGAAAAGTTACCCAGCAGTTTTTGAAGATTGTCTCGAACTGGTGATTTTACCTATCATTTAGGGTGACAACTAGTTACATAACTAGCTATGTGACTAGTTATTTAAACACGTGCATGTCCTATGCTGGGGGTCAATTAACCCTTTTGGGTAACAATGGGACACTAAAGTGACAATTGACTTCACGCTAGGATTCTTCGGTTGTCAGTACACATAAGCATTGACTACTTGCTTACCAGCTGGGTAACTATTTGAATCCAGCAGTTAAGCAAATAGTTAGTGTATCCGTTATAGACAGAAATGATCACTGTCTGATCACTTGGCTGACTCCACTTGATATATTTTTTGGGTCATTGACATGTGGTCTTCTAGTGGAGAGAGAAATCAATTGGTTACTTTATACATCCCAGGTAATCTAGCGTGAGGTCAATTGTCACTTTAGTGTCTCTAAGTAACCTATAGTGAAGGCACTTTAAACGTTTATTTTGTTCTTCACTTTAGAAAGTAGAAGCAATATATTGGAGAGTTGTTTGTTTGCAAGTAATCGGTTATTGGACTGTCTATGACTTTTTAACTGACTATTTAAGTTCAGTTAGCACCCATACATGTTAAAATAACTAGTTATGTAGCTGATCAATTAACCAGTTAGATATCTAGTCAATCCAATGCGTTGATTACTTTGGACCAGCTATCAGAGTCTCATTGTAATCCAAAAGGTTCAATTGACACCCTGCATTGGACATGATCGTATCACGTAGCTAATTGTCACCCTAAATGATAGTTAAAATCACTAGTCCGGGACACTCTCCTAGAACTGTTGGGAAAGCAACCGAAACTTTTACTTAAGGAAATCAAAAAGACAAATTTACACATACACACGCACTTGAATTTTCAATAAAAATGATGAACGATATTTTTATTCTTTCGTTATTTCAGTAAATAAAAGGAAACCCCTAAAATAGTGTTTTTTATTGAGAAAATTTAATTATAAATTCAAACGCATATTTACACGCATTAAGTATCAATTACATGAGAAAATGTTTTTTCTCATATAAATTAGGGTGGGTTGTGTTTTAGTTTCTTTCGAATTTCTAGGAGTGGCGGTCGGATTCGTAATCTATACAGAATTACAATTTTTGAATTTTTTTTATTACTAAACTAGCTGACCCAACAGACGTTGTCCTGTCCAAATTAGAAAAAATACAAGTGTTTAAAATCGAATGGCATGTCGGTCGAAGACATTGGGAGCCGTGGTATCAAAACGTCTTCTCCTTTGTACTTTCTTTTAAGTATTGTTGCTTCGATGACGTTATTCATCGGGGTTTTTACCGAAAGACGGATGGCATTACGAAGACGTGGTTGGTTTATGTTCCGTAACATTCTGATTACCGGTCCGATTTTCAGCTGGAGATTGTGAGATGGTAATCCTGGTAATTCCAGCGAGTTTAAAAAGCCAGTTGGATAGTTGACGAAATCATATTGGGAAGTAACGGAATCCGCCAATTTTCTTTGAATCTTAAAATTCAGTTCCCCTCGACATTCGCTCAACCAATTGTAATTTTGTACAATGTTTGGAAACTTCTTTCGGATGAGTTCGAATTTTGAATCCGTGAACTCGCAGAAAGAGACGGACAATTTAATACAACCGGTCGGAATGTCAACCGGGATTTTGCCGTTGCCAATGTCCAGCAGTTGTTTGGAAAATACTCCTCCAGTCAATTTGAGTTTCTTGACGCATTTCCACAAAATGGACGACTTCAAAAATGCATTAAGTTCATCGGCTAGCGTTGACCGTGGCATCACTAACAATGTTTGCTGAAAATCACCTACCAACAGAATCATCGCACCACCAAACCGGCTTTTATTGTTTCGTAAATCTTGCAACGTTTTGTCTAATGCCTCCAACGACTTTTTAATGCGCCATTGTACACTCTTCCCAAACGATCAGTTTGCTTTGCTGCAAAACTTTGGCCATCGCACTGTTCTTGGAAATGGATTTGCATATTCAATAGCAACTTGTGTGCTGAATGAGCAGGTCGACAGTCTTTCATCAACGTAGCTGCAATTCCTTATGAAGCAAGTGCAATGTCAATCTGCGAACGTATCGTTGCTAAAATCAACGCGATCCAAAAAGTTTTTCCAGTTCCACTGGGAGCGTTCAAAAAAAATCCCTCCATTTCCATATTTCACAACTTTCATAAGAGTGTCGTACGCCTATTTCTGTTGTAGATTCAACTGTGGAACATTTGTTCGAAATGATTCCCTCAAGACATCAAAATCATATCCAAGGGTGTATTTCCAATGAGTATCATTCTCTAACAAACGCGAGCATTAACACGCTTCTCTAAACGTGTCACACAATTCACCATTTATGGTTTGCAAATCTTGGAAAGATGTTTGGCCACGAACGTTGACAAATAGCAAATGCATTTAGTCGTTCATTCTAAATACTTTTAGTTATTGCTTCAAACGAATCAGTTACAATCGGTACAGGTTCCCTGTGATGGTCTGTTCAGATTTCAGCAGCTCATAATAGATAGGACACTTTTGGTCCCACCAAATGCAGATCATTACCTTAGCACCATGAATATTTGGCGATCTCTTATACTTCGTTATCGTAATGGATCCATTTTTTTTATCGCAATTAATGATTTTTTGCAAAACTGAATATTTTTATAGCGTTCTAGCTGAAAAAGTCGTCTTTCAAGGTCTCTTGGCTTCAATTCGTATGGTACCCAATTTCCCTGATTTTGGATGAATCCTGATGGTTGCAAACGTTTTGAAATTGTTGATTGAGTAGCTCCCAATTATTTTGTAAGCTCTTGTTGAGTTTGACAACAATCTTCATGGAGTAATGCCTACAATTCATGGTCTTCAAACTTTTTTGGCTGCCCTGGGCGATCTTTGTCTTTCGTATAAAAATAGCTGAAATTTTCGAATTTTGTGCGGGAAGTTTTGCTTTAATTCTTTAATTTGAAGCTTATGGTGAATGTGTTTGATCAGTTTAAACGTGCGAGAGATGGTTTGAGCGGTTCAGTAGTGCTGATTTTTATACGAAAGATAAAGATCGCCCAGGCAAGCCAAAAAGATCGGTGGAGAACTCTCTGAGTTAGATGACATTTCTGTGTGTTATTTCTCATTCATGTAACTTATTATATTAGCAAAATGTGTCCCAAATAGTTTGGATATACATATTTCTTCAATCTTTCGAAAGAAGCAATTCCAAAAAAATTTTTTTTTTCGAAATTCTTTTTGACTTATTTTTCAACAAATTTTTTTTCTCAAAAGAAAGCTTGATATTTTTCCTGAAGACCTATTTGGTCGCTTAGTAGGATGCGAATTGGAAATATATCAAAATAAATGTTCTATAACTCAAAACATAAAATTTTTGACTTTTTTTTTGCCAAATCAAGAACTTTGTTGACTTTTTTTTCAAAATGGACCCTTTTTAATTTTTCTTGTTGCTCAAAAGAAAGCTTAGGTCTTTTATTTGAAGAGCTTATTGGTCGCTCAGTGGGATATCTATCAAAATAAATATTTTGTAAGACATACAATTTTAGACTTTATTTTCAAAATAGCACCTTTTTTGTATTTTTTTTTTTTTTGCTCAAAAGAAAGCTTTCGTCGTTTAGTGGGATGCAAGTGGGATATACATACATAAATTAGTGAAATTAATAAAGCCAAGCGGTTGGATTTCGGAAAGAAGCATATAAAAGACGATAAAAGTTTTTGGAAAAATGTAGTCTTCAGCGACGAAAGTAAGTTTAATATATTTGGATGCGATAGGAAACAAAAAGTCTGGCGCAAAAAGAATGAACTGCTCCAAACTAAAATTCTGATCCCCACAGTAAAATATGGAGGCGGTTCCGTTATGGTTTGGGGATGTATGTCGGGGGCTGGGGTTGGTAATTTATTTTCGGAGGAGTACATTTTTAAAAAAATGTTTTAAAATACTTCTGATCATCCTACTATGTCAAATTTGGTGTCAAATGATCAAGAAGAGTTGTAAAATATTTCGTATTATTTTTATTTTATCCTGTAAGGATCAAAAGATGTCAAAAATGTCCTTTCAAATTATTATTTTAGATTTCCAATAATTTTTTATAATCAGAGAATGGTCGAAAATTTATTCGGAAACAACCAGTAAGCTGGTATATTCCATGAAAAGACTATAAATGCTATGTTAGAGAGTAAAGGAGGTGCAACCAAATATTAATAAATAATTTTTTTTATGAAATAGGATTTGTATGTACCTTAATATAGAAACGCCCTAACTCGTTTTTTCCAAAATTTAGTTTTTTGCATACTTCGATAGATAATCCCGTAATACAATTAATAAAATAAAATTAAATGTCACAACATTAAATTGGTTGCAGACCTTTATAAAAGTCTGTGTTAAAAAAACAATTGCAACTACAGAACTATAAGTTTTATTAAGTTGTTTCCTTCTCCTCTAAAGTAATGAAAATGTTAGTTAGGGCCTTTCTATATTAAGGTAGCGATATACTTTTTTGTGTTTTAAAAACTGAATTTTGCTAATTTTTTATATCGATTTCAAAAGTTGGTTCACTTGACATGAAATCCCCCATATATTTGGTAAGAAGTCTATTTTTGAAAACTGAAATTACGGAATATAGGAATAAAGTTTCCATTATCTCTCCAATCGTCAAACGATTCTCACAAAATAAAGACAATTACAAAATTCTACATAATTTTCAAACTGAAAAGATGAAACAGTACTTATACGGATTTATTTTTAGGATTGACTTAAATAATAATAAAACAATGCACATTTAATGAATTGTATAATAAACGTAGCAAAATTTCACGCTGTTAATTATTAATTAAACCACTGAAGTGTAGGTTTTAATGGAATTATTTACAACTGCTACCCAGTTCTCAAATCATCATCATTAACTTTTCAACTCGCCCAAATACATAATGGGCTGTTTTTTCGTTTCGTATTTATTCTAGTGATCCCACGGTATCACAAAATAATATGAAATAAAATGTAATTTATACAAATGTATATATATCCATTGTAAATATACAAGTCTAATGTATAATAAATTTTTAGTACGAGTTGAAGTATTTCAATGAAAAAGCTAAAATTCAAATGTCGTCATTGCAACAAAATGGAAACAGATGTTCAAGTTTGTTTTAGATAAAAGTGGAATTGAAAAACAAAGATATCTACTCCTAATATTACACTGTGTAACAGTAGTTTTGTGGCATGAAAATGTTGGTATTGATATGAATCTAGGGCAGGCTCGGATCCAGAGAGGGTGAAATAGGAAAAAAATCCGAAAAGTTTTCAAATAAAAATTAAAAAAATAGATGACCTGAATCCCCGCCTGATCTAGGGACCTTATAGGGTTGATATGTTCCTCGTAACTGACTGATTCTAACTATCGACTCTATAGTAAGTAAATATATACTTGCCACACCTATGAATATCCAACAGATTATGTAAAGGATCCAAAAGTATCGATTTGAATTAGGGGTAAATTTTTCGAAGAGCCCTTTTTGAAGTAAAATAAATTAATTTTTTCTATTGCGCATCCAAAAATGTGTAGAAAATAATAAAACTTGTTGTCCAGTGTTATTGATACAAATACAAATCCATATCTAAACAACAAGTATTTCAAATTTATATGTACATTTGTATAATTTTTATACGCATTAAATGCGGCAAACAGATAAAAAGCGTTAAAGTTCTTTCATATGCCTGCCTCGCATTGTAAATGTTTATGAGCGTTTTTTTTTTATATTTTTGTATAACGATTTGTTGGTTTATCTATCGATGTCAAATATGTACGATTCTGGCAAATTTTGCAAAAATATTTCATTCAAAATTCAGTTGAGGTTTTATTGTGCAAACAAGTACCAACTATATTTTGCTAACATTTTTTCATTGTAATTACACTTTGGTGATAAATATAGAGGGGGAATATTGGTAATTTGTTCGCGCCAATTTAAGTGCTTATTTAAATTATTAATCAATTAAGTGTTTGTGGTTTCTATTAACTGGATTTTGGGGGTTTGTGATAAAATTAGAGGAAAGTATTTGTTCCACAATTAATGCCACTATTCTATATTAAAATGTGTGTATATCGCTTATTACATGTGAGAATATCAGAAAATTAAACTTTGATCTTTAGATATTTGTCTACATTTTATTTTATATTAGAATGCAATTACGAATTATACTATAACTGAGTTTACTGGGCTAAGTAACGAAGTGAAACAGAACCGAGTGTCTGGTGGGAATTGCAACCGCAACCTCCTAGATTGACAAACTAACACATTACCCACTAGCCTATAAGGGCGACTTTTCTTTTTAGTTTCTTTTTATACCCTACATCACCATAGTGGGGAGGGTTTATTGTTTTTTTTGGTTTTGTAACGTGCAAAAATATTGTCCCAACACTCACCTCAAAATATATATCTGTCCGTCCGTCCATGTAAACCTTCTAATCAAACTACAGATCGCATAAACTTTTCTATTGTCCCAAGAACGAAGCCATTAATTCTTCTGGCCCCCATACAACAGTCCTATCTGAAAATTAACTTAAGTTCTCATAAATATCTTAATTATATAGATATTCAAACCAAATTTTGCAAAAATAAGTTTATTTATTATTTAAACTGAATTCGCACTACCAAATTTGGTACCGATCGGTCCATAATTTTCCATAGCTCCATATAAGGACCACTCTCGAAAATTTCATTAACTTTTGAAAACGATGTCTACCGATCGGGCACTAAGGCACTATAGGTTAAATGACTACTTTTTCTGTGCTAAATTAATAACGACTACAAAATCATGGTATTCAAACCAAAACCTTAAAGAATATCGAAAGTAAGAATCATTCTATTAAAAAAATGGAATTTAACCCACTAACGACCAAATACATAATACATTAATTTATTTTAATTATACTAAAACTTTTAGTAATTGCTTAAATCTAAATCATTTTGTAAATTTAAATCAAAAAGGTCCTCTTCGCTTTCATTAATTTCATTATCTTGGTGGCTAAAGTGAAATTCTTCCATGGATTCACTGCAACATAACAGTTGAATTACTTCTGGTAGAAGTGCATCTTCTTTTTGCATCTCAAAAATTTTTCAGCAAATTGAAGTAAAATAGATTGCAAATAAACTTTGGCAAGAGTCTCATTTGCTTTTAAAATTTCAATAATTTATATTCCTGAGTGATTTTGGACCGATCGTCATGAAATTAGATCGTGTGATTATTTTCTTTATGAGAGTTGAATTTTCTGTTGAATTTTATGTGTATACCAACATTTTTAAGAGATTTATGCACGTTAAAGTTATTTTCGGAAGCGGATATTATATGGGAGCTATGACTAATTAAGAACCGATCATCATTAAATTGGCTGACATGAATTCCGCATATATAACATTCATTTGGAGCAAAATTTGTGTAGATACCTATATAAATTTAACTTTTATGACCGATAAAGTCCAATTACGGGAGGAAATTTGTATGGGGGCTAGGTGGTATAATGGACCGATTTCACCCAATTTAAATAGGCTTCCTTGGGCCGAAAAAATTATATGTACCATATTAAGGTGCGTGTTAGACTAATATTCTTGGACATTACAAACATCTGCACAAACGCATTATACGCTCCCCACTATGGTGGTGTAGGGTATAAAAAATTTATTGTTTTCATTATATGCTGCTCCACTTCATCTGAAAATAGGTTTACTTCAATTTTGTCAACTACATGTTTGAAAACGGCATAAAATTTTTTTTTTTTGAATTTTCGTTAAGCCAAATTTCAAACAATAACTTAAAAAAGATAGTATTATTCGAAAACGGCTAAAAATGGCTATTATATGTAAATGAAAATTGGTTTATAACATTTCAATATATTCATTTCTGATTTCATTTAATCTGCCGAACTTTGCCGACATTTTAAAAGCTTCCACGAAGTTACATTTTGAAAACAATCGCAGCACTTTTAAGGTTATGTTAAAAAAAGTGGATTTATTTCATGCAAGTTAAACAATTTTATCACATTTTTTAACAAAAAACATTACTTACTTACTTAGTTTATTGTTCTCCATTTTCACTTTCTTGTTTATAACTCGCGAAATTATTTATACATGCAATTGATAATTTGAAAGCAATACAGGCTTTTCAACAAAATTTATTAAGTAATTACGACGGAATGTCTTGACTGCGTGTCGTCAAATGGAATTTAATATTTAACCAAAAACAAAAAGCAGACTTAGTTAATTTGGAGTATTGGTTACAAAATGGCATTAAAAAAAGTGCAATATTTGCATTTGAAAAATTGGACAGTTTTGGTAGCCGTTTAACCTATAGTTCAAGGATAGTAATTCAGACACAATTTTTCAACAAGATCGGTCGAGAAAATTGTATGTTTTGAGTTACAAAACATTTATTTTGATAGATATCCAACTCACATCCGACTAAGCAACCAAATAGGTCTTCAAGGAAAATATCTAAACTTAATTTTGAAGAAAAAAAGGTCCCATTTTAAAAAAAGAAAGTAAAAATAATTTTTGATTTCGGAAAAAAAATGTAAAAAATTTTGGTTATTAAATTTTGCATTATTGAGGACTTTATGATAGATAGAGGGTTTTTCTTTTCAAAATGTTCAATGTGTATGTATGAAAATGATAAGATAGAGGATTTAGCCATAGTGAATAGGCATTGAGCGGAAACTCTTCTGTCAAAGACCTAACTCAGTTGTCAGAAATCTAAGTGGTGAGAATGTATTAGTAGAAAAAACTATGTGAAAACAAAAACAACACTCATATGTGCAGTTTTATGCGTAATTTTTTTGTTTGAGTTTTTATCTAGTTTTCGCTCTGTACGTTTTCTTTCATAGAGAAAATATACATAGAGCGGAAACTAGAAAAAAACTCAAACAAAAAATTACTCATAATGTAGTTGTACATATGAGTGTTGTTTTTGTTTTCACATAGTTTTTTCTACTAACACATTCTTACCACTTAGATTTTTGAATACTGAGTTAGGTCTTTGAAAGGAGAGTTCAACTGAGTTAGGTCTTTGACAGGAGAGTTTCCGTTCTATGTATATTTTCTCTAAGTTTTCTTTATTAACCCTTCTTATAAATATCGTATTTTGAAATATTTATGTTTCAAAGAGTAAAAGAAAACTAAAACCAACATTAGATGAATCAGTATCTATGTCATAATTCAGTCATAAATAACAGTAGCAGTTTGCAAACTAATATTATCGATTTACTTTAGTTGGTGGTTGCAAAAATTTTACAATAAATATAATTAAAATTTTATATTTTCTTACAGCACGAGCCTATCTATCAATGCCATGAATTCCTTAAACACTGATTGTCTCATTGAAATTGTGAAATTTCTTAATTTAAAAGATCAAGTTACATTAAATCAAGTAGACAGCAGTCTACAGTTGGCAGTAACAACTCTATGGCTGATCAAATACAAACATATCCATATCAATTTCTTAGAAGTACCCTTAACTAATCAAGAATTTTGGATATTTCTTAAAACTATTAAAGATGCAGTGGAAGTACTACAATTGAGATTTTTAACCAAAGATAAATATGAAATAATGAAACAGTTTTGCTTTAAGCGAGTCCATAATTTTCGATTTACACTTAGCAAACCTTACTTCCTGGAAGATAATGATTTAAAAGATTTGAGGAAAATGTTGCCAAATCTGAAAGCATTTAGTCCACATGGCAATTTATCTGGTCTCTATATGGATGAGTGGCCGTTATTAAAGGATCTCAATTTAAGTTTTTGTTTTAAACTTGAAATGCAACACTTTCACACCATAATAAATCAACTGAAATTGGAGAAATTAAAACTAAATGTATTTCCCAATAACAATCAATTTGAACAGATGAATTTGTTGGATGCCCAACTGGAGTATTTGAAATATTTAGAATTAAACACTTATGAATTTTACTACTTTTTGGCGAAGCCTCTAAAGGCTCTTAAAGAATTAATAATCACCAATCATTATAATCCAAGGCAATTGTTTGATGTTTTATTGTCTATATGGCAGGCGAAAGATATTCGCCTCGTGGAAACAGCTAATGTCGATAACATTCTAGTGAACAGTGTGGAAATGCATTTGAATGTAGAACAATTGACTATAGTCAATGATGAAAATCCTTTGCCCTCCAATATCATTAGTTCACTGCACCTATTAACTGATTTGCGTAAATTACGCTTCAAAAGTTGCCAAATAAAATCCAAAAATTTTATTAATCTCCTCAAGAATACTCCTCAATTGCAGGACATAAGTTTTGAGCATTGTCAATTTGATGTTGCTAATATTTGTGTTAAAGTTGAGGAAATAATTACAAATCGCTCGGAGAAATTAAGACTGAATATGTTTGAGAATAGACTGATGGAGAATTCGGAAAGACCTGCCTGGTCTAGAGGAATGGAAGAGGTAAGAACTATTTTGTGTTCATTTTTTATGGGAATTTTTAATTAATATGTTTTTATACTTTCAGATTTTATATGTTGTAGTGGATGTACTTGGACAACATAATTTAATAGAATTGACCCAGTTTAAGGGAACCGATTTATGTTATGAACCTTTATATGTTGTATATCGATAACACTTATTCATTCCTATATATTTACATATGTATATTAATAAAAATCAGTAAAGTATTTGCATTTTCAGATTACTTGATGAACGTATTTGGTTATTGTATTATGTTCGAATTGACAGAAAATATGGACAAAACGAATGAAACTAAAAACAAGTAAGAGAGCTATATTCGGCTGTGCCGAATCTTATATACCCTTCACGAAATTATACTTCAAAAAATGTTTTTTTGAATTGTTATATTAATTTTTTTTTTTTAAATTAAAAAATTGGAATTTTAACAATATTTTTTTGCGATTTTGACCCATTGTAGGTCCAACTTACTATGATCTTATATACGTCGTTGCAAAGGTGTTTGAAATATCTATCATTAGATATCCACATTGTCTATATTAATGACTTAGTAATCCAGATTTAGGTCAAAAATAAGTCAAAAATCGAGGATGTCCTGGTTTTTTCCTCATATCTCAACCATTTGTAGACCGATTTTGCTGATTTTAAATAGCAAACTTCTCGAAAGCATGTCTGACAGAATTATTGAAGATTTGGATTCCGAAGATACATATATGGGGTCTTCAGAAAATGTATTTCAACAGACAGACGGACATGGCTTAATCGACTCCGCTATCTATAAGGATACAGAATATATATACTTTATAGAGTCGGAAATGAAAAATGTAGAAATTACAAACTTATATACATATTAGGGTGGCCCTTAATAAACGAAAGTTGGATTTTGGCCATTCTCACCCCCCAGTTTGGTGAACATTAGTAAAAAAATTATGGTGGAAAAATTTTAGGTAAATCGGTTGGGGTGAAGACGTGCCGCAAGCCCTCTGAAGTTTTGAGGTGCATTTACAAGGAGAAAAAATGCATTTTTTTCAGTTTTTGTAAAAATTTTGCAATTTAATATAAAAGAATTGAAATGTGTACATAATTTTCGTTCTAATGAGACATAAAAAACAGAAATTGGTCAAAAAAGTTATTAAAAATTCGCCAGGCCATTAACGTGTCTCTGGCAACTAGAACAAGATATGTAGGAACAAAATTAACATATTTTGATAAATATTAAAATAAAAGCTCATTTATGCTTAAAATATATCCATATTTACTTGTATATGAGTTTTTGTCTTCGTAGGATACCGTTAAAACTCCATTTTCAAATTTTTAAAAATTTTGTTAAACAAATTTCAGAATTTGTTGATCATCTCATTGGGATTTATTGAGAATATAATAAGGAATAAAAATGTGAAAAAATTATGAAAATATCTCTTATAGTTTTTACGTACCTGCGATTTAAATTTTGAAATTTTTGATAAAAACCAATTATTTGTCCATTTTTTAGCAAATGAGCTCTATTTCCTTACCGTTATGAATTTTAAGTAAAAGCTGTTCAGAATATTATAGCTATTAGGAGAGTAATTTTTTTCATTGGTATTACTCTCTCCTTCCGTTCTATGCGTTTATTCTATGCTCTATGACTTGAACCATACAGAAACATAAAGCGGAAACTAGAAAAAAAATCAAACCAAAAAATTGCTCAAAATAATCACACATACGAGTGTTGTTTTTGTTTTCACATAGTTTTTTCTGCTAATACATTTTCACCAGTTAGGTTTCTGACAACTGAGTTAGGTCGGACAGGAGAGTTTCTCCTATATGTCTATTCTCTATGACTTGAATAGATAGATAAATACTAGGGTATTCATTCGACTAATGATCGTTCGATTAATCGAATAATTTCTTACGAATAATTATTCGAACAATTTAAAAATGGCCATTTTCGAATAACGAATAATTCGAACAATTTTATGTAGAATAATCGAATAAAACAAATAAATGTTCAAATATATTTAAATTTATTAAATTGCTTAAAATTTTTCATAATTCCAAATTTAAATAAGTAATAATGACTCACAAAAATTGTATTGTTTCTGAAATTCGACAAATAACTAAAGACAAAGGGACTATCGATCACTGTAGATGAGTGTTCCGATAGTTCCTTCTATAAATATATAAATATTACTGCAAGAAGTTACAATTCTAAAAACAAATCTTTCAAAATTTTTAACTTTGGACTTGAACCAATGAAAATAAAAGTTACGGAATAAAATAGTTGTTATTTAGCTGGCGAAATATTAGAAGAATCGCAATTAATAATCAAAATTTTAACTTAGATTAAAGTGGAGTTGAATGTGAGAAGAATGTGATTTTGAAACGGTCGTCGAAAGTGATATTGAGGATGACATTTATAATGATTACATTGAAATAGATGAAGGATATGATTTTAAAATGTATACATATAGTTGTTATTAACCGCGTACATAAGTGTTGCAAAATATTTAATAAATCGAATGATAAACACAAATATTCCAAACTAACGTTTCGTTGCAAGAAAACCATGGAGTTCGTCTTATACATGCTTTTGAACATCTTTGTCTAACATGGTAATAAACTTTTTGCGTATTTGTAAATGCGTCACTCATGCACTGCCTGACTTCAAATTAGCCACTTTCACTGACAATGATATCAAACTTTGGACAGATTTCCTTTATTGTGTAATTCCCCAAGACCACTTTATAAGCAAAGATAAGGCAACGTTGATAGAGCTTGATGTATAATACAATTTGTTATAAATAATTTAGAAATAGTGAATAATTAATTTACTAAAGAATTAGTTACTCAATTTAAAACCCGAATAAATGAACGACATAAAAATGTTCTTAATACGTATTTGAATTCAGGATCATGTCCAACTAGCTCAAATTTTTTAAAGCATAGCTCCAAAAGGGAAACTAAAGGTTTTGCTAGTTAATTGTTTTGTAGATTGTTCAGGAGTTAATCTGATCAGAATATTTCTGTCGAAAATTTAATGATGGACTTTGTTTTGGAATGTTTTTTAACATTATCAATACTTGAATTGTTAACTTTAACGTTATTTTTTAGTTACCTTTAACAAAGATATTAAAAAACCGACATCAAAACTTCATTCTTTATTTATTCGAATAATTCGATTATTTTTAAACGTGTGATCGAATTATTCGAACAAGTTAAAACCTCTTATTCGAATTATTCGTTTTACTCGAACAAGAGAAAAATCGAATAAATCGAATACATTATTAATATTAAATTTACTTTAAAATTATAAAACAAAAAGTTGGAATCATAGAGAAAATATACATAGAGCGGAAACTCTCCTGTCAAAGTCCTAACTCAGTTGTCAAAAACCTAGGTATTGAGAATGTATACAAAAAAGTTAGCAACTTATTGTCAATGACATTTTCATTGTGAATTGAGCAGAGGGTATCTAATTTATTGTATAATCTGGGTTTAACCGAGCAGAATTAACCAGAACTATCAAAACACAACATCCATTTTTGATATTTATGTAAAGTCGACTTTTTTAAACTACTATTGTCGATTTTTCGATTATTATTATCTTATTATTATCGAACCCAATAATCGATTTACTAATAATTGATCAGCATTTCTGAGATCTATAGCAAATCGCCCATATTACGGATTACAATCATATTTCGGAAGAGTATCACAACATAGAGAAACATACCAGAGCGGAAACTAGAAAAAAAAGCAAACAAAAAAACATGTAAGAGAGCTATTTCGGCTGTGCCGAATCTTGTATACCCTTCACCAAATTATACTTCAAAATAAAAATTTTAAATATTTTTAGGTAAACAAATTTTTTTTCCAAAGTTGTTTTTTTTTATTTTTTGGAAAAAAAATTTTCGAATTGTTTTTTTATATTTAAAATTTTTTTTTTTTAATTTTCAAAAATTTTCTTGGTTTTTCAATTCTTCTTTTAATATTTAGCGATTTAATATTTTTCCGATTTTAAACCATTGTAGGTCCAACTTACTATGGTCTTATATACGTCGCACAGTGTTGCTAATTTTCAAATAGCGGCCAAAAGTTTTTTTGCCGCCAATTTTTAATTTTAAATACTCATATTAAAGTTAACACCTGAGAACCTCAGAAGCCAAAAATTCAGGTCTCTATGTAAACACTTTTCCTATAAACAGTGTGATTCAATATGCACCTTTTTATTATTTGACTGAAAAGTAGGATTTTGTAATAAATTTTGAAAATTTGTTTACAAAAGGGATTTTTATGATGTAAACGGTTTTCGTTAAAATGGTTTCATAGCTTTAATTTAAATGCATACATATATATGTTTCCACCGCTTTTGAAATCGCTTCCATATTATTTTTAAAAATGGGTTAAATTTAACATAAATTTAAGGTTTGATGGAAAGAACCTTAGGGAATTCCTAATATTTCCTAAAATGGCTAAAACCATTTTAAAGTACGTGCTCTCTTCCGTATTTTTATACCCATTTCGTTTTGCTCGTTTTGAGCTTGATTAATTTGTCTGATTCCAATATGATGTTCATACTCTATACCACCATAAATACATATTTTGTCAATTCATAAGGTCTCTTATCATGTCATATTGTCATAATGTCCTAATATTTCCTAAAATAATACTGCTCCGCATGCTATGTTTATTGTGTTATCGTAACCAACCAGTAGAGACTTGCGCCGAATGCCTAAGAGTCGGTTTAGCCGAGCATCCGAGTCGTTATATATTAGGACATTATGACAATATGACTGATAAGAGACCTTGTGAATTGACCAATTGTATTGTATAAATGCTATTATACAGGTCGCAATTTTGAAGATATTTCGATAAAATTTGATACATACAACTTTTTCGGCCCAAGGACGAAGCCTACTGAAACTGGTTGAAATCGGTCCATTATTTCACCTAGCCCCCATACAAATTTCCTCCCGAAATTGGACTTTATCCGTCATAAATGTTTAATTAATATAGGTATCTACACAAAATTCGTTTTCAATAAGTCTTATGTATACGGAAGTCATTTTATGAAGATCGGTTCATAATTAGTCATAGTTCCCATATAGGTCCTCTTCCAAAAATCACTTTAATGAACATATATCTCTTAAAATTGTTGATATACACAAAATATTTAACACAAATAACTTTAATGTGGACATAAATCAGACGACCTAATTTCATGGTGATCGTTCAATAATTAGTCATAGCTCCCATATAAGGTCCTCTCCGAAAATCACTTTAATGAACATATATCTCTTAAAAATTTTGGTATACACAAAATATTCAACAGAAATAACTTTCATATAGACATAAATCACATTACCAAATTTCATGGCGATCGGTCCATAATTAGTCATAGCTCCCATAATTTTTTTAATTATTCGACAAAAGTATGGACTCAGAAAGGCTTTTATGTTATACAATACAATAAATACTAAATTTTTTTGTTTCATATGCAAATTCTTACTTAAAGTTTGGCTAATAATTCTTAAGAAAATAACAATTTTCTAGACATCACAACTACATTCCGCCACAACCTAATATACAAACTAATATACCAAAAGAAGGTAAAAAACTCACATATCAAACAAAAAAAAACGCATTAAAAAATTTCGCATGTGTCAAAAGTTATAGAGTTTTGGCCGCTATTTTTAAATTTGCCTAACTGTGCGTCGTTGCTAAGGTCTTTGAAATATATATTATTAGATATCCATATTGTCTATATTAATGACATATTTGTCTATAGTAATCTAGATATATGTAGGTCATAGGTTGTCCTGGGTTTTTCCTCATATCTCAGCCATTTGTGGACCGATTTTCTCGATTTTAAATACTAACCGAGCCGGAAGAATTCCGGAGATATTGATGTATGAATCGTATACATATGTAAGTTATTTGGGGGCTTCTGTCCGAGAAATTAAACAAATTAACACTTGTATAACAATATTTAAAAAAAATCTATTATTAAATTAATTTACCAGCTAAAATCAAGATCTACATAAATCATTATAAGTACTCTCAACATTCGCTTGCATACAATCCTGTATTTCAATTTGAAATATGGCCAACTGTATGAATTGCCATAAATGAAGACACATTCGGGGATATTCAATATTCAAAGCCACTATATAGTGGAAAATTGAATTTAAGGCCTCCAATAAGTCCACACACTTGATGACATGTCCGCAAATTTTATATTCTGCATAATTTATCTGCTGGTTGCAATGCACAAAGCGAAGTTGTAAATCAGTACATTCAGTATCGGATTTTAGTTCACTCAGAGACTATATGAATAAATGAATAAATGGAGTTATTAATATGAAAAAAATATGTAAAACATTTTGTGAAGTACTTACGGAATATTCTTTAATAAATCTTTTTTGTATGGCAAATTTGGTAGCCTTTTCGTTGCTGATTTCATTGCGTCTGGCATTATAAGGAAATATATAGGGAATAATTAATAAAGCTAAACTGGCACGATATTCTGAAAATATTAAACAAATTTGTAAATTTTATGTATTAAGACCTGGGGCATAGATAAATAGACATAGATCGGAAACTCTCCTGACAAAGACCCAACTCAGTTGTGAACTTTTTTTTAATAATTTGTTTGTTTCAGTTTTTTTTTAGTTTCCCCTCTATGTATATTTTCTCTATGACCTGGGGGCTAATTCGCATTCGTATACGAGCGAATACGAACGAACGTTTTTACTAGATATCTAAAAATCATTCGAAATTTATTTCGATTACGAATGCGAGAATAAAATTTAGTTATTTCATAACATTTCACTTACTTTCATCACTTGAGCTATCAATGTTTTCCAAAATTTTTGGCATTGCCTCCACCTTGCGCAATGTACGCCCCCTATCTACAATTCTTGTATATAACGACAACCAATTATTAATATTAACCACTGAGGGATGCAAAATTTTCACATCGATTTCCATTAATTCAATTCCTCGATTAGATTTCAATATTGAATATTTGTTCAAGTAGTCTTCTGGCAGTAGTTTCTCTTTTAACAACTCCTCCCTTCTACCTCGATGGGATTCTGACCATTTCTGTTGTATAGTATCCCAGTCAAGTATGGAATTTAAAGAAAAGTCAATAGCTTCTAAGGAATAATCCGTAACATAGACTTTGTCATTTGTTTTATCACTCTCCCCATCGGATTGATGTTTGCGTTTGTTACTAAGAGTATTGCGTCGTTCCAAAACTCCAGAACTAGCCAGGATTCGTCGTTTGTTATTATAGGCATTCCATAGTTTACCACGGGCATGATAATTGGGTTGGGCGGGTATGAAATAGGTTGACTCTACCTCCTTGGGAAAGGCACATACCAAATTTTGTGTTAGGGTAAAGAAATCCTGGCGTTTGAGACTGCAAGTGTTAAGAAAACAATTGAAATTATCTGTAATTTTTATAATTTTTTTAAGTCTTTTACTTACATCCTTTCTGGTTGAAAATTTAAACATTCGTCTACTATGGCTTTGGCAATCGTAGCACGATGTCTATTTTCCAGCATTTTACCATCATCCGACATTTTGATAATGGGCAATAGAGCCGGTATATTACGTATGTCATTGGCATCTGGCAAATAATTATAAATTACTTGCACGGACGAATTATTATTTGTGCTATTATTCCCAAAGCTCTTTAAGGGGGTATATGCACTAGATTGTGCAAACGTACTTGAACCTGAGCGGGAATTTTCAAAATCTTCTGTTTTGCTAAGTTGAACAGGAATGGCTGAAATACATTTTTGTGTAAAAATTAATAATCGAGATAATTAAATGCTTTAAATTTATTACCTTTTTCCTTCAATTCAATGCTGAACGTGGGCAATTTGTAATATTGTAGTATGACATTTTTGAAATCATCCGGCAAAATTTCACAATCATTTACCGCAACATAGAAATCACGTTTTTGGACAATATTAAATAAAGAACAGGCTAAAAGAAATAAATATATTAAAGTTTTCAAAAATTTTAAAGAACAAACATTAAAATTTATACCTGCTAAGAAAAAATCTGCATACAAATAGGGCTCAAATATTTTAATAAACTTATTACATCCATTGTGTAGGACTTGTAGCAAAATTCTGAAAGAAAATTAAAAATTAAAAACTTTATTTAAGATTAGAGTTCCTAATTTCCCGAACTTATTTCATTCCCGAGAGGAAATTAAAAAATCGTTTCATTCCCGGGAATTTTTTAATACTAAATTAAACCAAAAACAAGAAAATTTTTCCCAATAAATTGATTTATAATAACTATATGTATTTGGTTGTACAGTGTTGGTCCAGCCTTTATAAGGATTTCTAATTTAATAGTGGCATAATTCTTTAAGAGCATAAACTTTAAATTTGATTCATTCTTAATAACCGAATTTTTCTGCTGTGTCTTGAGTTGAGTGAAAAAATCGGGGTTTTCAACCGTAATACTATGCATTTTCAGGATTAAATGCATATCGTTTATGTACTCAAAATTACAAATATATTTTATAGTTTTTCTGAATAATTCTTAGACTAAAAATCCTAGAAATTTGCCTGCTACTGAAACAGACCAACAATTTTCAATTCACAATCTAATCCAACAACAAATTATGAAAGAAAAATGCAGGAGTTCATCACAAAGTATCTTATTTTAGATACATTTTTTTTATAAATATCACAGTTTTTGCTTTCAAATTGTATTTTTTTACAAATACATTCTCACCACTTAGGTTTTTGACAATTGAGTTAGGTCTTTGACAGGATAATTTCAGCTCTATGTGTATTTCTCTATGCCCTTTATCATAAGTTTCTGGTTTAATCCGTTAATAGGGCAAATAATTAATCGGTTTTTGAGATCCTTTTCCACATGTGAGTTTTCTTTTAGGATTTAAGTAAGAGCTTCTATAAAAATCTTTTAAAAAAATAATATAATTTAAATGTTTTCCATTTAAACGATTTTTATATCCCTCACCTTCGTTTGTAATTTCCAAAATATAATTTTACGATCCTAAAAATATATTCTGGATACTTATAGATTGCGGAGTGGATTAAGCCATGTCTGTCTGTCTGTTGAAAACAATTTTCTGAAGACCTCAGATATCTTCGGGATCCAAATCTTCAATAATTCTATCACACATGCTTTCGAGAAGTTTCCTATTTAAAATCAGCAAAATCGGTCCACAAATGGCTGAGATATGAGGAAAAAACCGGGACAACCTCGATTTTTGACCTATATCTTGATTACTAAGTCATTAATATAGACAATATGGATATCTAATGATAGATATTTCAAAGATTTTCACGACGTATATATGACCATAGTAAGTTGGACATAAAATGGGTCAAAATCTGAAAAAAAAATTTTTTAACCCGAATTTTTTTTTCATCAAAAATTTTTTTTTTCATAAATTCTTTTTCCAAAAAAACTAATTAAAGAAATTTAAAAAAAAAAATTTTGAAAAAACTTTTTTTAAAAAAATTAAAAAACAATTTGAAAAAAAAAATTTTTTAAAAAATTTTAAAAAATTAAAAAAAAAATTTTTGATTTTTTTTAAAAAAAAATATTTTTAAGTATAATTTGGTGAAGGGAATATAAGATTCGGCACAGCCGAATATAGATCTCTTACTTGTTTTTGAATAAATTTATTGTGTTGTTCTTAAACCAGTAAAGATGGAAAATAATGGAATATTCAGAATGAGCAAACACGAATTTATGAACTGAAACCCAAATTTGTTTACATAATCCATTGCTCTCCCCTGAGAAGAACTTGCAATCGATATACAGTCGTTGAGAATATCGGAATAAATTCACTAAGTATTATGATGGATTTCCTTTATCTTGATTACATTTTCTCAGCGACAATGCATTGAATTATTAAAAGATTCAATTGTATCATTTGAAATATTTTGACATTCCATTATAACCGCATTAGATAAAGCTTCCTTCGTGGTATAATTTTGAGTTCATAATTTGTGATCTATTTACAATTTCCTGTATATTTTGTATGGGATTGATATATGACCATTCAAAACTCATACCTCATTGGATTGTAATCACTCGCTTACTATCCTAGAATTATGTTTGGGGTTTGTTGTTCTGGAATCTCCAAACTAGGGCCACATTTTCCTCAGCGTATGGATACATAATATCGTTTAAAATGGATCTGTATCTAATTCCAGTCATAGCATCTTTTATGATATGAATTGGAATTTACGAGGTCTTCTTCCATGAATTTTTTTTATAATTTTTGAAACTGCTGATTTATTAATTGAATATTAATTAACGCTAAAATTTACTATAGTTTAATAGAAAACCTAATATCTTAGAAAATTACTTATTTACGTGGTAAGAGGTCAGTTTTTTGTAAACTGAGATTACGGAATACAGTTTTCAATGTATTGTCACTCACTCTATGTACTACTTATATCGTAAATATTACTTACTCTGTTGGCATATCAGTGACCGCTGTATCCTCTCCATAATAATCAGGAGCTATCAACAAACTTTCACTTTGTTCATTCTCCATATTCAGGCGATTTCCAGTTGCTCTATTATTTTGCTCAACATTTTTTGAAATCCTAACTTCATCTCCACTGTAATCTTCGCTCGATTCATTAACTTCTTTATTATAAACAGCTTTAGCCAATAAATATTTGTTATACAATTTGCCATGCTTTGTATTTCTATACATTTCCAATTTTTCATTTGGAAACATTGATAGAATAGCAGTTTCCAATTCATGACTAACTTGCAAATTGAATGCTAGGTTATGTTTCAAATAATAATTCACAATAATGTTAATTAAATGACTTCGTTCGGGTTTGGAGAAAGTATGATTTGTTTTATATATCTGTAAAAGTTCTGGACCATCGGGAGTGCATTTTGCAAGTATTTCTTTGAGGTTTATTAAAGAAATACAATTTTGTTCTTTATTGGTGATTTCATTGCTGTCATGGAAGTTAATAGATGGTTCAGTTTTTATTATCATTGAAAGATCTTTCTTTGGCAATGATTTCCTAATTTGATTTCTGTCATTGTATGAGCGGTATTTTAGGGGTTTGCCAATTTTAGATCGCCATTGTTCTAAATTGTGTTCAAAACGTATTTGTGTGCCCAAGGAGAATTTATAAAGTAATGGTTTTATGTGGGAAGCCTTCATTATTTCCAATATTTCCACAGTTATATTTTCCGCTAGAGAAAAAGAACAAAATGTAATTAGTTTTGTAACTTTTCACTAGATTTTTTAATTTAAATTCTGTTTTGCAATAACATTTTTCTGCATTTTGTTATAAAAATATTTTACAATGCATTTCTCATACCGCAATTTTAATAAATGCCTGTTAGTTTTAAAATAACACTTTTGCATATAAAGAAACTATTTAATAGACTGTTAAGGGTTAATAAGTATATAAATTTAATTTACCGAATGTGGCAACCTTTTTGTCTAGTATATTTACACATGTTTGCTCCAACCAAACAAGACGCAAAAACAAACACAATAAACGAATAACGAAAACACACAACAACACAAAAATAAGTAAATACAAGAAAAACTCACCAATTAAATGGCATAAAATATTTTCCAACTTCCAAGAGACCAACAATTCTTTTAAATCGTCTTCACAAGACGTCTCCTGTATATTTGACATTTTCACTGAAAATAAGAAAACTTTTGTTTTAATAATAGTAATGCAAAATGAACTCACAATTTTATTTCATTTATTTGTTTAAAAAAAAACTAAAATTTTCTTTTGAAAATACCAACCCAACCAACCACACGCGGACACAACTAAAACCTCTGTGCACAAATTGGTTTTGTACTGAATACAAAAATATGTTTGTCAGAACTATACGTTTTGGCTTTTTTTAAATGTGTATTTTGTTGGTTTGTTTATGTTTACTTATTTACTTTATCTCTGTCTCTCTTACTAGCTCTTCGGTTTATCTTAAATTGCGTTGCTGTGTTCTGTGGATTATTTTATCGGTTAAATAATGAACAGTGTGGCTATAAGTAGTAGTTTTAGAATTTTATTATTTCTAAATGAAATGATTGATTTATAAAATTAACTTAACAATTTTTGGTAATTATTTTAAAGTAAATTTTTAATTTGGCTGAAGTTCATTTATTATAATTACTCGGTAATAATTCAAAGCATACAACTGAAAATTAATTTTAGACAATTGACATTTTCTACCCAGCCAAGGGCGTCATTAGCAATCTTTATTTTCAAGGTCTATTATAAATATCATTGGGAATTTGATTATGGGACGTCTAAAGGTAGGGTCACACATGGCAAATATTTACTCAAAAAAGCGTAACCACTTTTATTAGCACAAATTTGTTTGACGTGTTTACTCTTACAAGTTTTTTGTAAGATCAAACAGCATCAAATAAAATAAAAGATTTTTTTGTTTTGAATAGGCGTAAGTAAAAGGAGTTTTTGAAATAAATAAAAGAGTTCAAATATATTTTATTTAGTGGTTACGTCTTTTTCGTCAAATATTTGCCTTCCTTAATTCATATATTTCTTTCATATGTTTTTTGTAAGTTAGACAAAATTTTACTTCTTTTTATGATATGTATGTTAGGGTGGGTCGATTTAGCAAACGATATTGTGCCATTGATTTTTCGATAGCTTATGACATCAGTACCGCAATTCTGTAACTTTTTATACTTTCCTACCGATGTCGTTAAGTAACGAAAAATATCGGTTGTTTTAACGAATTTAAAATTCACTATTTGAGGTTAACGATTTCTCTCGGTAATACATTTTAACGACGAATATAGTTAAAAATATAAATGTCAATATTTTTAAAATTAATTATTTAATAAAATGTTCTCTATTTTTTCGTGTTTGCAGATAAATTCTTAGTCGTGTGAATAAATAATCGCATTTATATATAAAAATCAAAAACCAACTCCCTTAAATATGTTAGCGAAATCTACTGAAAACAGAAGAACAAGATTTTTTTTTAAAATAAAAAGTAAACCAGTGTAATGCATATGTCTATGCCACCACAAGTGATCATTGATTCAGAATTTAGATATGTATGTGTTGTTTAAGGACAATAGACAAATTCCGATGAATTTCCTAACCGACTATTTTTAACGAAAATAATCGGTAAAATTTAATTCGGAATATCTTTTAACGATAAATATTGTTAACTAACGAATTTTGAATACTTAACGACTAAATTTTGTCGTTAAAAAGTTACAGAATTGCGGTACAGGAAACTAAAGTTCAACTACACCATATCGAAAAAATCATTTCCTTTTTCCAATTTTTGCCTTTTTAGAATTTTTTTACACAAACCGAAATTTTTTTAAAAAATTGGCCAAGTTGGATAAGTCTTGGGGGTGATACATACGTCCGCTTAAGTGAGCCAAATTTTTCTTTACACGCTTTTGCATTGTATATAGACCCGAAGAAAATTTTATCTCGCCTCTACAAAGAGTTACACGCATCCAAAGTTGGAACATGTTAAAGTGGCCGTATTTTTACGTTTTTTCCCAAAAAAGTCCTTATATTTTTTCTTGTGTAGAACAAAATTTTCTTCGGGACTATATACAATTTGTATATGATCCAAAAAGAGAACCTAATGCGAAAGCGTGTAAAGTAAAATTTGGCTAAGTTAAGCGGACCTAGTCGCACCCAGATCTATCCAAAATTAAAATTAAAAAAAAAATAGGTTTGAGTAAACAATTCAAAAAAGAAAAAACACCGATCCTCGAAAAAGCTCCATGTTTGTATAACCCTATATGTTGTTTATATTCGTACAAAGTTATTTTACTATCGCACGGTAAATAACGTCACAATAGGCAGTTTTTGAAACACATTTTCCGCCTTTTTGGAATTTTGGTATTTGAAAATAAAAACTGTCAAAAATTTAAAGCCACTGATTTAATAACATTTGGATCTACATTATTTCCAAATTTTGTTATGATATCTTTAACCGTTAAAAATTTACATTAATTCAAATTTTATATTTTTGTTCATGAAAAATCCCTATACATCCGAAAAATTCATAAAATTATTTAACTTCACTAAACTGTTAATCTTCAAGTCAGTCCTAAGGTTTTACCCAATACCCATATAAAAAGCTTATGTTTATTCATCAGGATCTCCACAAACCTTGATCCCTTTTGAAAAATGTTAACGTTTTTTTTATATATTTCATGTAAAATGTGTGTTTTGGAAAAAACGTAAAAAATACGGCCATTTTTACATGTTCCAACTTTGGATGAGTGTAACTTTTTGTTGGGACGAGATAACTGTTAGCAAGTTGTTTTTTCGAACCTACGGTGGCCCAATACACTTATGTATCTAAAAAACTAAAAAAAGATCTAGCAAAATTAAAAAAAAAACAAGTAAGAAAGTATGGTCGGTCAAGCCCGATAATACCCTACACTAAGTAAAAGAGCAAAAACAAATTTTCTTTTAAAATTTAAATAATTTATATTTTTGAGTGATTTTCGGAAGTGGGCCTTATATGGGGGCTATGACCAATTATGGACCGATCACCATGAAATTAGGTCGTGTGATTTATGTGTATACGTGTGTTTATGTGTATATTAAAGTTAACCATGTTGAATTTTGTGTGTTTACAAACATTTTTAACATTTGGTGACATGAATTTTGTGTATATAAAACTTATTTGGAGCGGAATTTGTGGAGATACATATATAAATTAAACATTTATGACCGATAAAGTCCAATTTCGGGAGGACATTTGTATGGGGGCTAGGTGAAATAATGGACCGATTTCAGCCAGTTTCAATAGGCTTGGTCCTTGAGCCGAAAAAATAATATGTATCAAATTTCATCGACATATCTTCAAAATTGCGACCTTTACTCTGCGCACAAAGTTTAATCGACTCAGAAAGTGATTCTAAGTCGATCGGTATACTTTAAGGTGGGTGTTAGACTAATATTTTTGGGCGTTACAAACATCTGCACAAACGCATAATACCCTCCCCACTATGGTGGTGTAGGGTATAATAAATAAACCTAAATAACTCTTGACCTAAAAGCGATAACCTACGTTTATGTATGTTTTTTGTAGATCTTCTCTGGGACAATTTATCGATAGGCTTTTCAAACGAATAAAAAATGTAGATGATATCTTACACACACCTTGTTTTATTTAAATTTAAAGGTGGAAGCACTTAAAATTGGATTATCATCCGTTTAGAAATTACAGATTTAATTCAATCAATTTCTTATATTTCTTATAATCAAAATAACACATTAATTATCGTTTAAATCATATATAAATCATTGATAGTACTCTCCACATTGGGCTGTTTGCAACCCTGTATTTCAATTTGAAATATGGCCAACTGTATAAATTGCCAAATGTGTTGACAAATCTTAGGATATTCCATATCCAAAGCCACGCTATAATGGAAAATCGAACTTAAGGCCTCTAATAAATCTACACACTTAAACACATGACCACAGATTTTAAACTCGGCATAATTTATCTGCTGGCTGCAATGGACAAAACGTATTTGTAATTCGGCACATTCTATGTCAGCGTTTAAATCATCCAGGCTCTATATAAAGGAAAATATAATTATCGTACTATTAAATAAATTTTGAAAAAAAAAAATACTTACAGCATATTCTTTGATAAATCTTTTTTGTGTATCATATTTGGAAGCCTTTTCATTGAATTCATTACGTCTGGCATTATAGGGGAAAATATAGGGGAGAATTACCAAAGCTAAACTGGCGCGATATTCTAGAAATTATAAAAATTGAAAACTAATTAATTATATGTTTAAAAAATAATATTTAAACAAGTTAAACCTACTTTCATCGTTTGAGCTGTCGATGTTTTCCAAAATTCTGGGTATATGCTCTACTTTCTGCAGTTTACGACCCATCTCTATGACTTTCTCATGGAGCGATAACCAATTGCTGATATTAACTACCGTGGGATGCAAAATGTTAACATCAATTTCCATTAAATCAACACCCCGATTGGATTTCAATATCGAATACTTTTGCATATAGTATTGTGGTGGCATTTTATCTTTTAACAATTCATTTCTTCTCTCTTGATGACACTGCGACCATTTCTGCTGTAAAGTGTCCCAGTCCAGTATTGAGTTTAGGCAAAAGTCTTTACTTTCCACCAATTTTTCAGTGACATAAATTTTGTCATTTGTTTTTTCACTGCCCTCATCCTCATCCGATTGTAGTTTACGTTTGACATTGCTGTGCTGTCGTCGTTGCACGATACCCGAGCTACCCAGAAAACTACGTTTGTTATTGTAGGCATTCCAGAGTTTACCACGGGCCGCATGATTGGGCTGTGAGGGTATAAAATAGGCCGAAGCTATTTCATTGGGAAAGGCTTGTACCAGATTATCGGTGAGAGTAAAGAAATCCTGACGTTTGAGTCTGTAAGGGATTAAATACATATGTTAAATATGAAAATAATAATATTTGGGGGAATTTGTTTACACTCTTTCCGGTTGAAAATTTAAACATTCATCTATTACGGCTTTAGCAATTGTGGTACGATGTTTATTTTCCAAAGGCCTACCATCATCTGACATTTTCACTATGGGCAATAGGGATGGTATATTACGAATATCATTCGCATCTGGCAAATGATTGACGATTATCTGTACGGCCGTATTATTGTGCTCGTTAGTGTTAAAGTTCTTCGCTGAACTGTAAATATTTGATTGTGTATAGAAATCGGCTGGCGAGCAGGAGTTTTCAAGGTGTTCTAATTTGGTTTCTGCAGCTGAAATTAAATTAAACATGATTTATATAAGGATTTTTAAATTAAAATAAAGTTACAGTTAATATATCGTATATTTTAAGCTCCATATAGGAGATTTGTAGAGTCTGTCCCAATATTCGGTTTCGGATAAGACAAATATCGGTATAATCCGAACTTTCATAAAGAAAAAACAAGTAAGAGAGCTATATTCGGCTGTGCCGAATCTTATATACCCTTCACCAAATTATACTTCAAAATAAAAATTTTAAATATTTTTAGGTAAACAAATTTTTTTTTTTTCAAAGTTGTTTTTTTAAAACTTTGGACAAAAAAATTTTCGAATTATTTACTTTTTAAAATTTAAAATTATTTTTTTTAAAAATTTAAATTTTTTTTTTTGTTTTTAATAATTAGCGAAAAAAACTTTTAGTGAAAAAAAAAATCGGGTTAAAAAATATTTTTTCCGATTTTGACCCATTGTAGGTCCAACTTACTATGGTCATATATACGTCGTTGCAAAGGTCTTTGAAATATCTATCATTAGATATCCTATTGTCTATATTAATGACTTAGTAATCCAGATATAGGTAAAAAATCGAGGTTGTCCTGGTTTTTTTCATTTATTTCAGCCATTTGTGAACCGATTTTCTCGATTTTAAATAGCAACCGAGCCGGAAGAATTCCGGAGATATTGATGTATGAATCGTGTATGTAAGTTATTTGGGCGCTTCGGAAAGTTGATTTCAACAGACAGACGAACATGGCTTAATCGACTCCGCTATCTATAAGGTTCCAGAATATATATATACTTTATAGTGTCGGAAAATTATATCGTGGAAATTACAAACTTATATATACCCTATACGAAGGTGAAGGGTATAAAAGCATAAATTATGGAATTTTAATGGCGAAACAAGTCTTGAAGATAATTAATCAAGATAATAAATCAAAACTTAATTTAACTGTAAAATATCTATGAAAACTTTTTTTAATTTTTTTAAAAAAAATTTTTAAATTTATTAGTGAAGAAAATTTATGACAAAAAAATGTTTTTTTTTAAAAAAAATTCGGGTTAAAAAATATTTTTCCCGATTTTGACCCATTGTGGGTCCAAATTATTATATTAAATCTATCATTAGATATCCATATTGTCTATATTAATGACTTAGTAATCCGGATATAGATAAAAACAAGTAAGAAAGTATGGTCGGTCAAGCCCGACCATATAATACCCTACACTAAGTAAAAGAGCAAAAACATTTTTCTTTTAAAATTTCAATAATTTATATTTTTGAGTGATTTTCGGAAGTGGGCCTTATATGGGGGCTATGACCAATTGTGGACCGATCACCATGAAATTAGGTCGTGTGATTTATGTCTATATAAAAGTTTACTATGTTGAATTTTGTGAGTATACCAACATTTTTAAGCGATTTATGCACGTTAAAGTGATTTTCGGAAGCGGGTCTATATGGGAGCTATGACTAATTATGGACCGATCGTAACAAAATTTGCTGACATGAATTTTGTATATATAAAACTTACATATGTGGAGCGAATTTTGTGTAGATACATGTATAAATTAAACATTTATGACCGATAGTCCAAATTCGGGAGGACATTTGTATGGGGGCTAGGTGAAATAATGGACCGATTTCAGCCAGTTTCAATAGGCTTCGTCCTTGGGCCGAAAAAATTATATGTACCAAATTTTATCGAAATATCTTCAAAATTGCGAACTGTACTCTGCGCACAAGGTTTACAGGACAGCCAGCCAGCCAGACGGACGGACATCGGTTAAGTGATTCTAAGTCGATCGGTATACTTTAAGGTGGGTGTTAGGGCGTTACACACATCTGCACAAACGCATAATTCCCTCCCCACTATGGTGGTGTAGGGTATAAATAGGCCAAAAATCGAGGTTGTCCCGGTTTTTTTATATCTCAGCCATTTGCGGGCCGATTTTATTGATTTTAAATAGAAACCGAGCCGTGCGAATTCCCGATATATTGATGTATCAATCATGTTTGTAAGGCTATGGAAAGTTGATTTCAATATACAGAAGGACATGGCTATATCGACGATGTGGGGTCGCCAATGAAAAATGTAGAAATTACAAACGAAATGACAAGCTAAAATTATTATTGGGAAGAATGCATTAGGATTATATTATAATTACCTCTTTCCTTTAATTCAATATTGAATGTAGGCAGTTTATAATACTGTAGAATGGCATCTTTGAAATTATCCGCTGAAATTTCACACTCATTAATCGCTACATAGAAATTGTGGCTGTTGGCTATATTAAAAGAGGAGCAGGCTAAAAGAAAAATATTATAAAAATCATGTTTTCTTAATTATATAAAATTAAAAATGTATTACCTGCTGAGAAAAACTCTTGAAATAAGAATGGCTCAAAGATTTTAACAAACTTTTTACAGTCATTATAAACAGTTTGTAGTAAAATTCTAAAAAGGAGGGAGAATCAAAATCTGAAATTTAATTAGTTAGACAATTATGCAAAACAACTACTTACTCTGCTGGTATTCTAGTGGACCCAGAGGAGTTCATATTTTTATTTTCATCTATATTGTCTGGTGCTATCATGGAATTCTCATTGGCTCTATTTACACTCGAAGTTTCACGTGACATTTTATTTTGCTTAACATTTCTAGATCTCAAATTTGCATCTCTTTTAACGTCACTGTCCAAGTCTTTCACATCTCTGTTATTATATACAGCCTTTGCCGCTAAATATTTTGTATAAATTTTACCCTCCTTCCTTATTCTATACAGATCCAATCTTTCGCTTGGAAACAGCGACAATATGGCATTTTCCAAATCATAACTCACGTGTAAATCGATGGCTAAATCATTTTTCAAATAATAATTGACAATTAGATCAATTAAACAACTTCTTTCGGGATTTGAGAATGGCTGATTGTCACGATATATTTCGAAAAATGCAGGACCTTCGGGTTTGCTTTGCATAAGTATTTGTCGTAAATTTATTGAAGCTGTTCTGCTGTCATTTTGAAATTTATTTATTGCTTCTTCGGATGGCTCTTTTATGATGAATTCATTTGTTTCATCATATTCGTCGTATTTCAGGGGTTTTCCAATTCGCTGTCGCCACTGTTGGAACTTGTGTTCAAAACGTATTTGTATACCCAAGGAAAAGTCACAAAGCAGTGATTTGATGTGCGGCATCTTCATTATAGCCAGTATGTCCACATCAATTTCTTCCTCTAAAATAAATTAAAGTGAGTTCCACGTCATTTATGATTAAATATGTTTTGGGGCATGTGGCCGCCGTGGATAGGGCGTACATGGCATAACCTGTACATAACAATGCGTCCCTTATAAACATTAAATGTCACTATTGCATGATCAATTGATATATCTTGGGTAATTTGCAGAGATACGTCAATTGGTTACTTTATACATCCCAGGTAATCTAGAGTGAAGTCAATTATCACTTAAGCTTCACGAAGTAATCTAGAGTGTAGTCATTTACTTTAGACCAGCTATCTGACTGTCTGCAATCAAAAAGGGTCAGTGACCCCCTGCCTATCACATGCACATTTTAAAATAACTAGTCACGTAACTACTTATGTACTAGTTGTCACCCTAAGTGATAGCTAAAATCACTAAATCGTGACAGTCACCAAAATCTGCTGGGATGTTTGTGGTAAATAAATACGTTTTTTTTTGAGGCCACACAAACAAACTGAGGCAAGTAAATATTCGAATGAATAAATAAGCGGCAAATACACAAACTTACAACAACTACATCAGACTAAAGAAAAAATACTTACCAATTAAATGCGGCAAAATATTTTCCAATTTCCATGAGGCCAACAATTGTTTTAAAACACAAATTTTGTTTTCATTCATTTTAACAACAAAAAATAATAAAACTTCTTCCGGCTAATAATATTTAGCATTTATTTGTTACAAACAATTAAATTTCACTAAAACCCTCATAGAACTAATCAGTTTTTTCGAAACAACCACACGAAAGAAAAATATGTATCTGACAAACATCTGTGTACAAATTTCTTTTGCACTGAATATATAAATATGTTTGAGAGAACTATATAATGTTGTTTTTGTGTATTAGTTTTTGTTGCTCTTAAATTGAATTGTTGAACTGAAGGTTAGTTTCTCTTTAACTGTTAATGAACAGTGTGTGTTTAGGTAAAAATGGAGGAGAAAACATTTTGCAGATGTTTTGAAAAACTGTGAACAAAAAGGTTCAAATGAATTAATTCTTAATGCCATTTTCGAAATCAAATTAAATGTCATCTCTTAACCAAATTAAATGTCATCTCGTTAATGAATTCAAGCTCAGATTACATTAACTAATTCGAAGCTAGCAAAATTTGAGAAATCAAATTAATTTGTTATACTCTTCACCATAGGGTAACATAGAGACGAGACGTAATTGTCAAAAACCTAACTCTTGCAACAACAAAATACATGCTAGTCAATGTATTTTGTTGTTGTATCAGACATCTGATTTTTTGTATCTTTGTTTGACCAATCAGAGTGTCTCGTCTCTATGTATAATTCTCACCTTCGTGAGAAGGGTATAGTACATAAGCTTGTCATTACGTTTGTAATTTCAACAATATAATTTTTCGACCCTATAAAGTATATACATATATTCTGGATCCTTATAGATAGCTGAGTCGATTAAGCCATGTCTGTCTGTTGAAATCAACTTTCCGAAGTCCCCAAATAACTTACATACACGATTCATACATCAATATCTCCGGAATTATTCCGGATATCTAATGATAGATATTTCAAAGACCTTTGCAACGACGTATATAAGCCATAGTAAGTTGGACCTACAATTTGTCAAAATCGGGAAAAATATTTTTTAACCTGAATTTTTTTTTCACCAAAAGTTTTTTTTCGCTAAATATTAAAAAAAATTAAATTAAAAAAAAAAACAATTCGAACATTTTTTTTTTCCAAAAATGAAAAAAACTATGGGAAAAAAAATAAATTTTATTTTCCTCAAAATATTTGAAATTTTTATTTTGAAGTATAATTTGGTGAAGGGTATATAAGATTCGGCACAGCCGATAACATAAGTGCTCGTTTAAATGATTATCTGGCCAGATCCATTGTTCCGAATCGCTTCAGTCGTCTATAACCCTCAAATGGCAACAACTCCCTGGCAAGGGGATAGTTTAAACTGAAGAGTTTGATCTCCTCGCTTATTATGGGTACATTGAGATCCCTATGGATATTACTATTGCGAATGTACCATGGTCATTCGCTGAATGACGAATAGCCATATTGTCCAGTACAATTGAACTGACTTTAATTTTTATACCCTTTTCACCTTCGTGAGAAGGGTGTTTATAAGTTTGTCATTCCGTTTGTAATTTCCACAATATCATTTTCCGACCCTATAAAGTATATATATTCTGGAATCTTATAGATATCGATTAAGCCATGTCCATCTGTCTGTTGAAATCAACTTTCCGAAGCCCCAAATAACTTACATACATATACATCTATACATCAATATCTCCGGAATTCTTCCGGCTTGGTTGCTATTTAAAATCGGTCTACAAATGGCTGAGATATAAGGAAAAAACCGATTCTGGATTACTAAGTCATTAATATTGACAATCAGCCCAATTATGAATAAAAAATCCGCGGTAGATTTTTCCCTTCTCCCATTTTTCCCACAATTGGGCTGAATATTAATATCTAATGATAGATATTTCAAAGACCTTTGCAACGACGTATATAAGACCATATTAAGTTGGACCTACAATTGGTCAAAATCGGCAAAAATATTTTTTAACTCGATTTTTTTTTCACCAAAAGTTTAAAACAAGAATTTTTAAAATTCAAAAAATTTAAAAAAAAAAAATTTTTTCCAAAAAATTAAAAAACTGCAAAAAAAATAATTTTTGTTTACCTAAAAATATTTAAAATTTTTATTTTGAAGTATAATTTGGTGAAGAGTATATAAGATTCGGCACAGCCGAATACGGTGGATACATGTTAAACGGCGATCAAGATGAATACCGATATATCACACGAGGCTCTGTTCTGGAATTTTGATATTTTTATCTGTATGGAAGGAAGGACAACTTTCTCGAGTAAAATTGAATTTGATTATTAAGAATTAACTTTTTCAAATCATTGATATTGACTCAATAAAAGGTGGAATGAATTCCATTAGAAATGAATTCCCACCATCAAAAAAGATGCGGGGAATATTGATTTTGTTATACCGTTTGTAACACATCGAAATATTCATCGCAGACCCACAAATACATATTCTTGGTCCTTATAAAATTTTAAGACGATATAGATGTGTCCGTCCGTCTGACTATTGAAAGGAGCTAGCTAGATGAAATTTTTCACAAATAATCATTGTTGGTAAGGTTTGTTTGTATTGAAAATGGGCAATAATTTCACATAGCCCCCATACAAATGTCCCCCGGAATACTGAGTGAACTGTCATAAATATATTCATTATGCAGAAATCCTGATAAAATTGTGCACAAATTAGTACTAAGTACTCTGAAATTATACTGTAAAGTATGGTGAAAATCGGGCAACATTTGTCCCTAGTCCCCATACAAGGTCCCCCTCAGAAAATGACTAGAACATTCATAATTGTCTTATACTAATTAATATCGTGAAGAAATTGAACACCAACGAGTTTTATATGAATTTAACCATAACCACGATATAACCCCTAAATCAGAAAAATATTTTATTATCACATATTGATGTTGGGTATGCATGATTCAGCACAGCCGAATATAACACTCTTACTTGTATAATCCTGAATTATTAGTTTAATGAATTAGTATGCATAAATTGAATTATTACTTACCTTTTGCAAATGCTTGAATTTTATATAATTAATATGATCTTCAAAATAATAGAAAAATATATGTATGTATATAAATTTAATGTTGAACAACAATGTTTAATAATAATCTTATTAAAATCTAGGACAATTTTTCTCACGATTTAAATTACAATGTCTATTACGTAATCTCGACAACAATGGTACCGACGTCGTTGACATATTGTTCCCACCAGCATCTTTATTCAAAAATGAATGTGGATATTTCATGACTGCCTGTTGGGTTATCCCTCGTAAAACTCGTATTGGTATTTGTTTTGAAATGCTACGCAGCTCATCTATAATTAAATTAGCTATAACATTTAAACCTTTTCCCAATTGCTGTTTATTCTCCAGTAAATTGGTAACTTCGTAGGGTACTTTATGCCAGGGTATACTAAAGTTTTTAAATGGTCTTTCGAAATCTTTCGATTCATGTTGTTTTTTCGAAAATATTTTTCTCACTACCGCCATCGAATCAAGCGATGAGGTTTCACTGACATTTCTGAAAGTAGAGAAATTGAAATGATTACAAAATGCAGCAGACTGAATTATTAAGTTGTAACAACTGAAATAAATTTGTAAAGATAGGAAAAAAATTTATACATTGTTACGTTTTTACCTTTTAAAAATGGTGGTTTATTTCTTTTAAATATACCGCATACTTTTGATTGCAAATAAAAGCTGTTTAGTAGTTTAAAATTGTGACATCTCTTTATTTATTGAAATTTACACAACAACTGCAACTACTGCCACTGTTTATTAGAGTGACAATCAGTTGTATGGAAAAAAATGTTTGTTAAAATTTTGAAGAGTGCCGGGTGGAATATTGTGACACTAGGCCTAAATGTTAAGTGCTGAAAATTTGAGCCAAATCGGGCAACGATTTCTGGACGCGCATCGAGGTCAAAGTTCAGATATATGCAAAATTTTACTGTTAATATGGAATAAATAGGTGAAACTCGCTAACTTTCTGCATTGTTTTCTAGAAATATGTAGATTTATTTATACTAATGAATATTACATTAAAAAAAAATTTGGAAATTAACCCTGTATCTCCTTTGGTTCAAAATGACCCAAAAACTGTATTATCGCCAAAATTAAAGAAAAATGCAAATTTTTCAGTATTTGAAAAAATTTTGCTACTAAATAAATACTTTTGCAATTGAATGCAAAAGAATCGAAATATGTACGTAATTATCGTTGTAATGAGATATAAATGACAAAATTTGATTCAAAAATTTTAAAGTTATTACAAATTCGCCAGACCATTAACGTGTTTCAGGCCACTTGAACAAAAAATTTAGAAACAAAATTAAGATATTTCGAGAAAAATTAAAATAAAAGCTCATTTTTACTTAAAATATGTCCATATTTACTTGTATATGAGTTTTGTCTTCGTAGGATACCGTTAACCTATTCGCAGGTATGTCCAAAAAAAATATTTTTTTTTAACGGCTGTTTCAAAACTCAATTTTCAAATTTTTAAAAATTTTGTTAAACAAATTTCAGATTTTTTCGATCATCACATTGGAGTTTATTGATATCAAAATAGGGAATAAAAATATGAAAAAATTATGTCAATACCTCTTACAGTTTTTCCGTACCTGCGATTTAAATTTTGCGTTTTTCAAGAAAAACTAATTTTTTGTCCATATTTAGGCGAATGAGTCCAATTTCCTTACTGTTATGAATTTTAAGTAAAACCTATTCATAATATTATAGTCCTTGTAATTTTAAATATGTTCTGAAAGTTTTACTAAAATCGGAAAACGATAACCTTTGAATCGTGTAGGTCAAAGTCAAATTTTTCAATATTTGGAATTTCTAATGAAAAGATAGCGAAATGTTATATATTTTTGGGCCGATTTTCATGAAACTTGAGGAAAATATATATTGGGGTCTAGCATTTACAACAACAGTGCAAAAATGAATTTTAACCTTTAAGAGGACTTGGGGTCAAAATGGTTGTGTTTTTCGTGATTTTAAAAGTTGAGGGTAATTTGGACCCCAAGTGCTGCTAAGGGTTAATTTCCATTGTTGTGCTGTTATTTTAAATTCTGGACTTTATGTTATATTTTCCTTAAGTTAAATTAAAATCGGCCCAAAAATATATAACATTTCGCTATCTTTTCATTAGAAATTCCAAATATTGAAAAATTTTACCTTTGACCTTCACGATTTAAGGGTTAACGTTTTTCGATTTTAACCTTTAACTTATGAGGTGGTGGTAAATTTTACACCCTCTCTTCATTTTTTTAAAGTTTTATCAAAAAGGCTTGCGAAATAAAGTGCCTGCATTTTTGTGTCAAATAACATTTTGCTTTCTTTTTTTAATTTTTTTAAATTAAAATTATTGTATCTTATTGTTAAAAAGCAAATATTAACGAAAAATGTTTTTTAAAGTAAAATTTTTTGCAAAAATTATAAGGTGTAAAATTTACACCACATCTGTAACTATGTCAAAAATTTTCACGTCATAAGTTAAAGGTTAGTAAAACTTTCAGACCATATTTAAAATTACCAGGATTATAATACTATGTATAAGCTTTACTTAAAATTTATAACAGTAAGGAAATTGGACTCATTCGCCTAAATATGGACAAAAAATTAGTTTTTCTTGAAAAACGCAAAATTTAAATCGCAGGTACGGAAAAACTGTAAGACGTATTGACATAATTTTTTCATATTTTTATTCCCTATTTTGATATCAATAAACTCCAATGTGATGATCGAAAAAATCTGAAATTTGTTTAACAAAATTTTTAAAAATTTGAAAATTGAGTTTTGAAACAGCCGTTAAAAAAAAATATTTTTTTTGGCCATACCTGCGAATAGGTTAACGGTATCCTACGAAGACAAAAACTCATATACAAGTAAATATGGACATATTTTAAGTAAAAATCAGCTTTTCTTTTAATTTTTCTCGAAATATCTTAATTTTGTTTCTAAATTTTTTGTTCAAGTGGCCTGAAACACGTTAATGGTCTGGCGAATTTGTAATAACTTTAAAATTTTTGAATCAAATTTTGTCATTTATATCTCATTACAACGATAATTACGTACATATTTCGATTCTTTTGCATTCAATTGCAAAAGTATTTATTTAGTAGCAAAATTTTTTCAAAAACTGAAAAATTTGCATTTTTCTCTAATTTTGGCGATAATACAGTTTTTGGGTCATTTTGAACCAAAGGAGATACAGGGTTAATTTCCAAAACTTTTTTTTAATGTAATATTCATTAGTATAAATAAATCTACATATTTCTAGAAAACAATGCAGAAAGTTAGCTAGTTTCACCTATTTATTCCATATGAACAGTAAAATTTTGCATATATCTGAACTTTGACCTCGATGCGCGTCCAGAAATCGTTGCCAGATTTGACTCAAATTTTCAGCACTTAACATTTAGGCCTAGTGTCACAATATTCCACCCGGCACTCTTTGAAATCTAAGAAAAAAAAATCGGCTGTCACTCTACTGTTTATACAAAGTGCCATTTGCTTTCGAGTAGCATCATCATTGTTCTCAAAGGACAAAACTAGAATAATCGAAGTCTGGAGCTTTCAACATTAATGTTAGCAGCATAAACATTTAGCGTTGCCATACTTACAAACAATGCTAGTAACATGATGTTATCAACATTGTTGATAAGTAGAAGTGTCTTCTGATGGAAATGTTTATAAACATGATGAATGTTGCACCTTAAAATTCCAATTGATAGAGTCCGACCGAACGTTCGGGTACGGGTTCGGTGTACGGTAAAAAGTCGAACTTTGGCCGAATGTCCAAAGTTCGCCTTTCGGTCAAAATTTTGCCGAACACCGAACTTTTTATTTAATTTATTTTAAATCGCCAACAAATAGAACTATGATTAATGTGAGTACAAATACGAAAAAATACAACTATGTCAAAAAAATACGTATTTAACATTTTCTTGAAAGCGGCAATAGGTGTATAAAAAAGTTTATGAAAATTGTGAATTTATTAAAAAACATTTCTATTACATGGCTAGTAAATATTTAATAATACTAAAAGCGGTGGCGAATTAACCAACATTAAAACACTTGATGATTCCATGGTGTCAAAAAATATAGACAAATCTATAATGGATTAAACGATTAAATTTTGGAAATCCAGAAGCAATTTGTAAATATAAAAAGAAGTCTGAACATTTTTTTCGGAATTATTTAATGCCTGAAACTTACAAAAAATTAAACAGAAGGTGCACGATGAAATGCAAAAGGCGGAATGGGTTACTTTTACAACAGACATTTGGCAAAACCAATCAAAAATATGCTCTTTACTTAGCTTTACTGCTCATTTTATTTTTGGCACAAAAAGATTAAAATAAATTTTAGGTGCATCAGTTTTAGAAGAGGATCATACAGGTTAGTTATCCTCTTGTCAAAGAATTTCATTCCGATTGAAGTGAAATTGAAATCATACCTGACCTTTTTTTCAAAACTTTTTATAATAATTGTTCTTTTCACAGGAAATATTGGAAGCTGTAATTGAAATATGCCATGAAAATTGGAGACTGTCCATCGTTTGGTTGTATGACACATACAATTCGTCTTATTGTACAAGAAAGCTTAACGCCTTATCAAGAAATAAAAACTAAATGCAGATCAATAGTTGGACATTTTAAAAGGTCAGAGCAAGCATACCAAAAATTAAAAAAAAATACACGAAAAATGCTCCTTGCATTGCATCAACTTGTGCAGGATGTTGATATAATTCGTCACCGATTTCCTTAGTAATTCCCATATACCAAATGCTATTATCGAAGCTTGATGAAAATGAGACGGAAATTGAATTAAGAAAATCTTTAAAAGATACATTAAAGAGGAGATTTAAATGTTTAGAGTTTTTGAGTGTTGTAACATTACTCGATCCACGTTTTAAGTCTAAATACCTTTCTACACAACAGCTGGAAAAATCCACACAGGATATAATAAATTTTTTAAATGATAATTCAATTCATTTTGAAATATCTACCGTGATGGAAAAAGTATCAGAGGCGGAATCAAAAAGGCGCCAAATAAAGCAGAAAAGAGGTTCATCTTTATGGGAAAAGCATGATTCTGCTTCATGCAGAAAGAAACTTTATTCTGATAGACGAAGTAACCTTAAAGGCATTAATGCAGAAAAGTTACTATTTTGCCATTATAAGATAAAAACAATGCATTTTGAGTACTAGAGTACAAACTACATATACTTAATCTGGGTTTTAGAGTTCTTCCTAAGTGAACTATAAAACCCGATCTTTATATTTTTCTCAAAAAAAATGAATTTGTGAATTTCTTTTCTAAATAACTAAAAAGTACAAATTTTTTCTTTATTTTTTAATACTACTACATATATTTTTCTTAAATGTTATGAATTCGTTATTTTTTGTTTTTATCAATAAATTCCAAAAATGTATTTCTGATTTAATATTTAATAACAAAAAGTTCGGGTTCGCCGAACTTTGAAACCCGAACTAAGTACGAGTTCGGCCGAACTTTAAAATTGGCCGAAGTTCGAGTTTTTTTTTTCAAATAATTTTTGAAGGGCGGAGTTTTAAAGTGGCATATTTTTGAATCTAATTGAGATATTGACTTGAAATTTTTTTTGTAAGACCAAAAATTAACTTATCTTAACCAAAAAAACTAGTTCCGAATAAATGTAGATTAAATTGCACCTAATATTTGCAATCCTATTAAAATTTTGATACATGTTTTACAATCTCAATTAATATATAATAAAATTTTTATATATTAACAAAACTCCATGAGATTTTCAACATTTTTTAAATTTATCATTCTAAATAACAAAGTGTAAAAAAACTTGTCAAAGGGAATCCCGAAATTCCTAAAAATTGAAGCAAAAAACCCAAAAATAATAAATAAAAACCCAATTTTAACAAACTCAAATACTGCTTGGCTACGCTCACATCAAATTTTATCCCGATCGGACCAGCCGTTTTGAAAAATTATGATTCTGACTTAGAGCTAGTTTCTGGGATAGAGATAATCTACATTCTTCGCTTAAACCTAAATTAAACTAAAAATTGTGTTTCTCACTTATTCTTTATATGCTATATAATCTAGGTTTAACTGAGCATCATTGGTGAGTTAAACCTAAGTATAAAATGCCAAAGCACAAACAGATGGAAAATAAAATAAACAATTCAGCACAGCAGCTCTTTGTTTTTATTTGCTTTATTAACATCAATATAATTTTTAATATACATTTTATATACTTTTATGTCGCTTTTTCTTTTAGAAAGTTAAAATTTACAAAAAAAGTTATGTAACGCGGTTGCTTTTTCTTATAAAATGTATAGTATTGCCATATTTATATGAAAAAATTTGAAGAATAAACATGTGATTTGACTGAAAAGTATGGCAATGCTAACAAAATTAATCCACTAGTGAGAAACACAATCATTGGTTAAATTCCGGCAAAATATGTTTCAGGATTAATATAACAGCGTGTTAAGCTGAGTTTAACTGACAAGTAAGAAACTAGCTCTTAGTGTGATATACAATACATATGTATGTACATTTAACAAGTAAGATTATACTTCAAAATACAAATTTTAAATACAATTTTTTTTTCAAAGTTGTTTTTTAAATTTTTTGGAAAAAGCATTTTTTTCGAATTGTTATGTTAAAATTTTTGTTTTTAATTTTTTTTTAAATTTAAATTTTAAAAAAAATTTTTAGTTTTTTAAATTTTTTTGGTGAAAAAACAATTCGGGTTAAAAAATATTTTTTGTGGGCCAATTTTGCTGATTTTAAGTAGGAAAATTCTTGAAAGCATGTCTGACAGAATTATTGAAGATTTGGATCCCGAAGATATCTTGGGTCTTCAAAAAATTGATTTCAACAGACGGACATGCCTTAATCGACTCCGCTATCTATAAGGATCCAGAATATATACTTTATAGGGTCGGAAAATTATATTGTGGAAATTACAAACGGAATGACAAACTTATATATCCTTCTCACAAAGGTAAAGGGTATAAAAACACACTGAGTCGATTAAACGATGTCCGTCCGTCTGTCCTTGTAAACCTTGTGCGCAAAGTACAGGTCACGATTTTGAAGATATTTCAATAAAATTTGGTACATATAACTTTTTCGGCCCAAAGGACCAAGCCTTGAAATCGGGTCGTTATTTCATCTAGTCCCCATACAAATGTCCTCCCGAAATTGGACTTTATCGGTCATAAATGTTTAATTTATATAAGTATCTACACAAATTTCGTTCCAAAAAAGTTTTATATATACGAAATTCATGTCACCAAATTTTGTTACGATCGGTCCATAATTAGTCATAGCTCCCATATAGACCCGCTTCCGAAAATCACTTTAACGTGCATAAATCTCTTAAACTTTTTGGTATACACATAAAATTCAACATAAATAACTTTCATATAGACATAAATCACACGACCTAATTTCATGGTGATCGGTCCAAAACTGATCATAACTCCCGAAAATCAGTCACGAATATAAATTATTGATATTTTAAAAGAAAAATGTTTTTGGAAAAACATTTTCTTATTATATGGTCCGGCTTGACCGACCATACTTTCTTACTTGTTTTTAATTAACAACAAATTTTATATAATATAAAGTACACTATAAATTGTATTTAACAGTTTGTTTATTTGTATTTAAGGGCTCATTTCATTCAAGGCTGGCTAAACCTTTCTAATATAGAAAAGTTTAAATATTATTTGAAAATTAATTATATATGTTTTAAAGCTCATTCTCTTGAAGGCTGGCTAAACCTTTCACTATTTTTAGTGCGTGAAAACCTATGATTCTTGAACATTTTCGTCATTTGTCACCTTGACTTTAGAATTGCTGCGGCTGTTTTCCTTAAAATATTTCTTTTTTTGTCTCTGAAAAGCAGCTCTTAATGTTTTATCAGGAGAATCACTGAATGTTGATATAACATCTAATTATTGGAAAAAAAAAAGTTCATAACATTAATGGTTTTTTCGAAAAGGATTCTTTTTGAAAAAATGTTGTACCTATAATAGCTGTAAGTACATTGCTATAGTCCCGTAGTCCTTTTTTCCCAAAAGTTCCGTCAACATTAAAGTCCATTATAATAGTTTTACCAAATATTTGATTCAAATTACGTTCGACGTTGCCACGCATAAGATTTTTTATTTGTTGAATCTGCAAAAAAAGTTAAATTAATTATGTAATTAGAAATTCTGTTGGCTGAAAACGAAAATACTTACATATGGCTCTGATTGCAATGCTAAAAGACCGTCAAATTCTTTAAGTTTTTCTTCGGTGTTTATAGGAAAAATAGATATAATGTTTTCTACGTTTACGTTTTGGGAAACAACGCGATCCAGCAAAACTTTGTGCTCATCCAAAATCTCCAGAACTGTGTCAAGTCTTTTTGAAACTTCCTGACAGCAAGCACACTTTGGAATAGCTGAAAAACAAACACATTTAAAAAATGGTGTAATTTGTAATATTAAATAAATGCAATATTTAGTATTTACCCATTTGGGACATAGTTTTTTGGGGAGGATTGACTTGTTCGCTCCACATTATTCTGGAAGGCAGGTTTGTAAAATGAGAATTATTAGTATTAGGGATTATTGTATTGAAGAATTTGCAATGTTCGCTTGAAATTTTTGTGGAAGACAGGAGTGTTAAATGGTTATTATTATGAAATCAGAGTGAATGGAACGTCTCTTATTGAAAATTTCTCTTTTTTGTCTAATGCCAGATTAGTTTTAAAAATACCTAGCTCATAAGAATTTATGGGTTCTTGGTAAAAACTTTCTAAAACCAAACAATTTAAATTTCATCTTCTTTTGTTTTAATTTTAAATTTTTATTGCAATAATTGATTTCACGGAACAAATATTATTGGGTTATTTCCAAGATATAAAGCAATCAATTACAAAATATCTATATTTTAAGTTTCGTCATACGCTTTCCTTTTCGAACATGTCTTTTCAAAAACTGCAGTTTTTTTTTCAAAGTCGTATGCAGAAAAATAAGGGGTCATATGTTTCTGCACAAGATTCTCGAGAAAATATTTAAGAAAATCATTAGCTTGATTTATATTTTGATCCACAGCAAGGAACTGGTGAAATTCAGTCACTTTCAAGTGATGATGGAAACTCCTTTGGAATGTATCTTTTTAATTTCACCAGATCAGAAGATATGTTTGAAATATTTTTTTTTTTGTCTTTTCTTCTAACTTATAATGAATTATTCGATTGAGCATTGTTTTCGTGACTCCCAGGTCGATAAGGTGCAGTTTGTGATGCCATACCAAATCCTTCTCGTTTTTGAACATTTGGAAATGCTGGTCGGGATACTTCCTCTAATTAAAATCCTCGTCGAAAATCAAAGAGCCAGTATCGCTACTATTCACTTCTTTCGCAACTTGAGTGCACGGTTTAGTGTTCCCCAAGTATATTCCCACAGCAAAGTTTTATTTTATCCTGTACGTTTACGATTCTGCAAAGAATTTGTCACAATTGTTGAATAGTCGAATTCCGTCAATGTTTACATCCAATACGACCTCATCGTAGTTTTCAAAATGTGTTCAATAGCTTCCAGGGCAGACGTTTTTAACTACAACCTGCATTCTTTTGCCCAACAAAGTTTCATTAGAGAGGGGTAGGTTCCCCATTTTCCTTTAATATCAATAACAGCTTCTCCAAACATTTTCTAGAAGGAGCTGTTTCGATGTAACACTTATTCAGTTTATTCCGCAACGTCAATTTCGGAACAGCAAAATCTTCCAAGTGATGCACTACTTTCCTGCACACATTGCAAACTTCTATTTTTATTAAATTTTTAAATTTATTTATATAAAATAATTTTAATCACCTTTTAATAATAATTTCACACAAAACACAAATTTATTTCACAGAGCACGTGTCGTTTTGACAATTAAAACAAGTAAGAAAGTATAGTCGTAAAACCCAACCAGAAAAATTACAAAACCCTTTTTCTTTTAAAATTTCAATAATTTAATTTCGTGAATGATTTGACCTTTTTTGATTCCCGGGAATCGGGAATTTTTTTTCTACATTCCCGGGTACCCGCCAATTCCCGAAATATATAATGATACTGTAAATTAGGAATATTATAGCCAAATTTCATATAAAATCTTAGTGTTTTAATTATTAAATATAAGAGCTTCGAATTAATTAATAAAATTTGAGTTTAATTCACTAATATCTTAATCCGTAATTAAAGAATATCAGCCTTTCATTCCATAAATCTATTTCTAATATTGAATTTTTTAGATTCATTCCAAAGCCTTTGTTTAAACTGAATTATTTTTAAAGTTAATTAATAACAGAATTTATTCAAACTTTGAATGATTAAATTTTTGTTAAATTGAATCATTTACAAAATTAATTGAAAAAATTGTCTTAAGCCTTTCATTTAATAAATTTTTGAAGCTATTTTCTTATGGATTTGAAGAAAAAATTTGATGAAATTAGAATGATTCAATAAGAAATAAATTCTATAAATAATGAATTCTCTTTTTAAATTTTTATACGAAGAACCCCAAATAAATGATAATAATAATAAGCGGTCTATTATTGCCATGATATAATCAAAAAACTGAAAAAACTTTTAACTGTTTTTTGGTGTAAAAAATAGAGTTCTAACTTATTTTCTATGTATTTTCGTCAGTTTTTAATTCCCGGGATTCCCGACTAAAAATCCCGGGAATCGGGAAATGAAAAATTTAAAAATTCCCGGAAAATTTGTACCGGGAATTCCTGGGATAAAAACCCTACATGTGATGCACACACCATTACTCAATATTCATTCATGATCTTAACGACAAAATTCTTGACAGATCAAACATGGAACTCACTAATTTATCTGAAGTTAAATCGTGTATATTTTTATTGAAAAATAATAAAGCCCCAGGGTTATATGTGATAATTATCATTATCCTTATAAATATGCCCGATGACTTTTTTTAAATTTTAAGTAAACTTATCAATTCTTGTTTATTACAAGGCGAATACAAGTAAATGAAATCAAAAGTAATCACATAACGTTCTCACTTAGGAGAGGAAGTAGTCTAATTTACACTGGCTAATACACCATCAATCGAAATAATGCCATAACTGCAAAGTTATTCTGTATAAGACAGTCTTAAAAACAATTTGAACATACGGAATCCAATACCAGTATAGGTAGCAATCCAAAATTCTTAGAACTACGACGGGAGCTCCATGGTACATAAGAAATGAGAACATCCACAGAGACATAGATCTACATTTGGTCATGGATGAATTTAGAAAAACTCGTGAAGCTTATCATAAAGAGTTGTTATTGCATTTATTTGCTATCAAAAGTATCCGTTTTATTACAGGAAATAAACCACCGTTTTTAAAAGGTAAAAAAGTAACAATATTCTAGGTGAGTTTGAATCACACTAAAGGATAATATCAAGTATCTATGAATTATTTTAGATACAAAGGAATTATTTAAACAACACATTAAATATATATCGCACACCCAGTTCAAAAGTAGCACTACTCAAAATTAATTTGTATGGTTATATGAACCCGAAAAATGAATTTTACGCTTAAACTATGCACAATACACTTGTTTATCTATACAAAAGATATCAGTGTATTCTGTTGTTGTTAAATGTGGCTAAAAAAAAAAACTAATGTCTTTCATTATGTTCCAATTAATATATGTTTATTTTCGATTTCTGAAAAATTAAAATTTTGAACTGCGTGTGCGATATTGAAAAAAAGCGATAAAATGCGGTCGTGACCTTTAGCCCTTTATGCCCTATGGATGCCAAGTTTGGTTTCATAAAAATCTGAAAATAATACACAACCTACGCCTTAATTGGAAATATATCGTTACGAAAAACGATAACCAGAGATTGAGAAAATGGGGGTTACACTTACATATAATAAAATAAGATCAAAACTATTGTAATAATACGTAGTATGTTGGACTAAAGCCTTAAATACTTATTCATAATCAAATTTTAAATTTATCTAAGATTTATAAAACTTTTTTTTATATGAAAACATTGTTTTATAAACCTTTTATAAATATACAAATTTATTATGAATATGGGGGTCATGGGGATTAAAAATTTATAAAAATAAACAGGCAAATATAAATAAATGAATATACATACTCTGGTTCAAGTTTAATATAGTCGGCCTCCATCGATATATTATTATCGCTCACAATAGTCTCATTATCTTCGTTCTCAAAATGTGATACATCAGATATTACAGGCGTTTCAGTATGGAATACCTCTTCCATTATCTGACTATCAACAGAATACTGATCAGACAATTCACTATCTTCTTTATCTAAAGCGCTATAGTCCATGTTACTAACACTCTCATTATAATTAATGACTTCTTGTTTCATAGCAGCCTTAGCACTTAAATATCTCATATAGAGTCCGCCACGTTTAGTGGTCCTATAATAGCTCAACTTTTCAGTGTGAAACATTTTCAAAATGGCTCGTTCCAAGGCATAACTGATCTGAACATTGAACTCAATATTATTTTCCAAATAGTAATTGACAATGTCTGAAATTAATAGGTTGCGTTCGGCATTTGAGAAACGTTTGCGAAATCGATAGTTTTTAATAAGACTAATGCCACGTGGTGAATGCGACAAAATAGTTCGCAAATCCACTGGGGGTGTTTGTAGAGGTTTTTTAAATGTATTTGACATGCCAGGAGTTATATGTTCCGATGGTAAATCAAATTCTGTTTTGCTGAGTGGATCTTCTGCAGCAGCACCACTACACGCAGCATTCTCAACATCACGATTATGTTCGTTATTTGTTTGCGCAGTAGAATTCACATTGTAAATGATTAAATCAGTTTGTATTTCTTTATCTTGTTGGACATTCTTAACCAAATCGGTTTTAAAGTTATGTACTGTAGATGTTACACATGATAATCTATCTTCGATTGTTGCTGTTTGAAAGGGGTTTCCGATATCTTTGCGCCATTGTTCTAAATTATATTCGAAACGTATTTGTATACCCAGGGGAAAATTATGAAGTAACAGTCTTATATGCGGCAGTTTCATCATTTGAAAAATCTCTGTATCAATTTTTTCCGCTAAAATTATAGAAAAATGGAATATGTTAATTAATATGAAACAAAAAGTAACAGTGATTTTTAGCATGTGATTTTAAAGCAAATATCTGTTTTTCGTTATCATAATATTAATAGGCAAGTCGATTTCTTTAGACCCCTTTTACGCTCACATTATACATTCAATTTGGACAAGAAATATACCATTTTAAAGGGATTTATTCACAGAAGTGCAGAATATATATTTTATTGAAATCGGTTCAGTATTTTAGGAGCTATAAGCATGTAAAGTTGTTACTAACACATATGCAAAAAACGTGTACATGTAATCTTCAAGCTAAAAAGTAAACAAAGCAATTATGTTTGTCCAATTTGTTGTTGTAAATAAAGAAGAGAAACAGTTAAAGAATATTGATTTTGCTCTGTTTAAGTGAGAGTTGTTATAGAAAACAATGAAGAAGAAGATTTTAATAATTGAAACAAATACATATTTTGAAGGTGTTTTTTGTAAGTAAATTGTTATTTTATAATATCTGCAGAACTATAATTGTGACGGTGTTTAAACTTTATACGAATCAATTTCTTATCACTGCATGAAGTCTAACCAAAAATGGGACGGATCGGAACAGGTGGCGAGTCACCTCCCATACAAAGTAAATAGTTATTTTTAAATATTTTGTGAACTATAATTCAAAAATGTTTCAAACTTTGTCTAAATGGCTCTTTTATCAATAGTATTACTGAAAATTTCCGGGATTGAAATAGTGGGCGTCTGGAGAACTATTACAATTATAAAAGTGTTTAAACTTTTTACGAATTAATTTCTTATTACTGTGCGGAGATAGCTGAATATAGGGGAAATTAGATTAGGGGCGGAGCACCTCCCATACAAAGTAAATATTAATTTGGAATGTCAGGGGAACCGAAATGGGAGGGTTGGAAAAGGAGGTGAGTCACCTCCCATACGAAGTAAGAATTACAAGATTCTTCAAACTTTGTCCACATAGCAGAGATTGTCTGAAAATTGTCGGGATTGCATTAGTAGTGTGACACCTCAATTGAATTGAATTTTTTTTTGAAAATTGTTGGCGAGTTGGAGGAGGGGTTATGAGAAAAGTGAGGGGGGGAGTTAATGGCAACTTTTTTAAAATGGTATTTGTGGAAAGTGCAATGAGAATATGGATTGAAATTTTTTTTGAAAATGTTTGGTGAGTTGCTGGGGGAGGGGTTATGAGAAAAGAGTTATTGGCAATTTTTTTAAAATGCTTATTTTAGTAACAGAGATCTCTCCACAAAGTTTTATGATGCTAGATCCCTTGGAAATACTTTTGCCGCAATTTTGGCTATTGGACACATAGTGCATTGTATATAGTTAGGTTGTATCAGAAATCCATTTATATTTTTTAAATTTTACTAGGATAGGGGTAGCGAAGTGCACCGGGATATGCTAGTATTCATTAACAGAGGAAAAACTGTTTTGGCTCCACAACAATACAAGTACGTATATTTCTATGATAAATACAAATTGATTAGGTTTTGTACTAAAATATAGTAAATTCGATCGTTTTTAAGTATTAAAATTTAACAAAAATATATTTATTTTCAAAATCCTCAAGGAAAAAATAATATTTTTTAATAATTTCAATTTATTGCAATTTACTAACCATAAATGTAGGCACTGTTTAGGGTTAATAACTACAGCAACAATGTGGCAACTTATCAAACAGGCAAATATGTGTGTTTGTATATGAGTGTAAAATGTGTATATTTACTAAATAATAGTGTAAATTATATGTAAGTATGTATACATGACACTAACAACAAAATGCGAATATACAAAATAAAATACACAAAATTTATATAAACTTACCTAGTAAATGCGATAAAATACATTCCAATTTCCACTTTGATAATAAATTCTTTAATTCCGTAGCAATTCCATTTTGTGTTGTCATGTTGCTTGCTATTGCAATGCATGCAACACACGTCTGGTGTACAAAATTTTGTGTAAAACAAAACTACAAATAAATATAGAACAAAACGTATAATAAGGAAGTATTCACACACTTTTTTTGTTAACAGCCATACACACTGTATGTTTGTTTATACATTAATAATAATTAATACATTTAATAATACTCACTATTGTTTATATTACTTTTTACATAAATTCTGTAATGTTCAAACGTAATGTGTCTTTTGAAATACAAAGTACGAATGTGAAGTTGTAGTTATCCGGCAATAATTTTACGTTGTTTAATGTTATTGTCTCTCTTATCAGCTGGTATTCTCTTAAATTGCGTAAATTGTTTTTGTTTTTCTTTGTGTAGAGTTGCCGGAGCTCTTAGTCGATTTTGCTGATGGTAGTAGTAGTTTTTTGTTTGTCAGCGAAGACTGAAGAAAATTGTTCACAGGACTTTCAACAGAACCAACTCCGAATACCGGAATCTTTCTGCTCAGTTAGGCCTACTCAAAATTTTTATTAAGGAGTAGGTGAAGATAAGCCAGGCGAATATATTTAATAGGTTAGGTCATAGAGAACATAGAGCAGAAACTCGAAAAAAACTCAAACAAAAAAATTACTCAAAAAAGTTACACATACGAGTGTTGTTTTTGTTTTCACATAGTTTTTTTTACTAATACATTCTCACCACTTAGGTTTTTGACAACTGAGTTAGGTCTTTGACAGGAGAGTTTCCGCTCTATGTGTTTTCTCTATGGGTTAGGTTTCCAAGCAGCCGCGAAGTGAAGAAAAAAGAAGAGCAGCTCACGCAGTGATGCCAAGTGTTGGGAATTTTCCCTTTTTGTAGGGATCTTTTCCCAAAATTTCGCATGTAGGGAAAGATACTTTTGCCGAATTGTAAGGATTTTTTTGCAATGTCAATTTAAAACTACAGTAGCCCAATAAAGTCTACATACAGGAATTCAAATTAAATTTCTTTCGTTGAAAGCTGTATTTGTAAGTTAAAAGTAGTGAAATATATTTGTTAAAAAAATAAATTCACACTAAAAAAAATTAAAACAACATCACTTAAGCTACATTTCCTATCACTTCCAAAATTTCACCGTCATTAAATTTTTTGATTCTGAGTCAAATAAAGAACATTTTTTTTTGTTTTTTTTGGCTTTAATGTTCAAAATCTTATGAAACTTAATAGTCCCGCCCACCCAAAAGTAGGCGTGACCGAGAATAAATTTTTCGTTATTTTACACTGCAGCCACACGATCAAGTTTTTCTTGATTGTCTTTTACATATACTGTTTGTCAAAATTTATAAAAATTGAAAGCGGTGACGTAGGCAGCACGCAACTTGAAAACAATTTTAGTACAAATTGGACATAAAAATGTAATCAGCTGTTTTCTTGAATGAAAAATTGAACACCAACTTGAATGTGAAATTGAATGCAAGTTCGTTTCAATTCTTAAAAGTGTGAGTGTATTAGTAAAAAAGTGTGAGTGTATTAAAACTTGAAAGGCAAAACTTGATCGTGTAACCCCCAAGTAATACATTCTCACCACTTAGGTTTTTGACAACTGAGTTAGGTCTTTGACAGAAGATATTATAATCTTTATATATCAGAGCTTCAAATTTATGAATTAATTAAATTTGAGCTTAATTCACTAAAATCTTAATTCGTAATTAAAAAAATGTCAGCATTTAATTTCGAAAATGGAATTAAGAATTAATTCTTTCGAGTCTTTATTTAATGTCTTATTATTGAAACTGTTGCTTACTATATTTTCTTATTTGCATACCTACATAAGTATTTATATATTAATTTCCGCAATTTCCTTTAAAACACTATAATCGTGAATAAGAAAATTCACAAAATTAAAAAGACAAATTTAGTACTGTAAAGTAGATAACCACAAAAAGAAATATTTTATTAAAATACAAATATCATCACACTAATCTAAACCATTTACAAGATATCCTAATGATAAAGAAATTGTTTTTAAATTCATTCCAAATTTTCGTCGTATTCAACAAAATTTTCCTCTTTTACTATAACTTCTGGTTCAGCAATTATGGGCCATCCCTCATAGTTGTTTACATCCTGTTCTACACCATTCTCATCTATCGACTGCACATTGTCATCATTGGTATGTGATTGACGAGTACGACGACTTATGTTTTCTATTTCAGAATTCACTTTATTGTTGCGTTCACGTTTGTAACGTTTCATATTGGAAAATTTCACATAAATTTTGCCACGTTTTTCCGTGCGATAGTATTCCATTGTTTCCGTTGGAAACATTTTCATTATTTCGGATTCCAGATTGTGACTCATATTCAGCGACAAATGAATATCATTTTCATCGAAAAAATCTACAATAGTCTGTATTAGTTGGGTACGATGGACGTTTGTTAAATGTTTCTTTTTCTTGTAGAAATTTACAATAGAGAGGCCACGTGTGCCAGACGATTGTAAAATTTGTGCTAAATTAACGGGGCTTCTATCAAGTATCTGTTTTGAAGGAAATTTTGGCTTTGTTTCCTTTACAGAGCTTGATATAAGATCGACTAATATGTTTAAATTGTCCATTTCTTCTTCGTCATCAGTTTTATTCGATTGTAGGTTGGGTGTTTCACATCTTATTGCTGGTGCAGGTGAATTGTCTATCATTTCCGATTCCGAATTATCCGATTTTGCAGATTGTGGTGATAATTGTGGCTGAGATTCATTAAAATATGAAAGATCTTCTGTCACATTGTGATTGTGTCGTTTTCTTTTAGCATCATTATGAAAATCATCAGTATTAGTAGTAGTATTTGTTATTGAGTTTTCCATGTTGTGACATTCCATGAAACTATTATTATTATCTTGGTTTGTTTTATAACGGCAACAACAGATATCAGGTTTTAAGGGTAATCCAATTGTATTGCGCCAATTATTAAAGTGATATTCAAATCGAATTCTAACACCCGTTTTGTAATTGTTTAATAAATTATGTATGTGTCTAAATTCCAGTATTTTAAGTTCATTGATGGAAATATCTTCTTCTGTAAAGATTAATAAAAAAATATAATATTGAATCTTGAAATTAAAAAGGAATGCTAATTAAATACTTTAAACAAAGGAACAACGAATTGAAAGAATCAATTCGTAATTGCTTTTTCAAACTCAAATTAAATATTTCATCTTAACAATTCTATTAAACCTTCAACACGAATTAATTCGTTGTCTCCTTAGTACTGCAAACGTATTGTCTTCAATCCTTTAAGAATTCATTCTTCATAGAATTAATTCCTGGATGAATCACTCAAGTTCCATTTAATTCAAATCTAGTTCAAAAAGGCTTTGGATTCAATTAATTTTGTAAATGATTACAAACAAAACTTAATACAGAAAAAAAATGTGAATTCAATTTGTATTAGATTTGAAGTGACAAAAATTTAATCACACAAAGGTTGAATGAATTCTGTTATGAATTAATTCAACGATGACTGAATTCAATTTGAATAAAATCCTTTGAATGAAACTAAAGAATTCGATTTTGGGAATGAATTTATGGAATGAATGGCTGAAATTTTTTAATTCCGAATTAATTCAAAGCTCAGCAAAGGAAGGAACATAAAATAAATAGTAAAACTAATGCAGAGTTTGTTTTAAGTACAGCTTTGACATTCTTTTAAGTTATAATCCTGTAAACATTTGTATAATACATATATTGATATCACAGATAAGCTCACAGTTAATTTTTTTATGATCTTATAAATAATTTATTTTGTAGGAGTTCAGACCCTTAAAGATGTAACATTAATTCGACTTTATCTTGAGTAGTTGACATAGTATTATAATATTTTTTATATTATTATAAAATATATGAAAACCAGGGGCTTTTCCATAGTAGCATGATGCCAAATCGTGCCAGAAATATGTAGGCTCTCTGTGCTGTTTTAAGAAAGGTAAAATCCGTTTTTCTAGACTCTCAGTAATATATATTTCTGTGTTTATCGTGCCTGATGTCACAAATGATTGGCTTCTTTTGCCACAACTGCAAATGACTTGCCACACAAGAAACTTCTTGGGGAATTTTGTTTGTTTTTTTCTCCGGTATTGTTCTTGAACATTACCTCGTCCATCAGTCACATACAAATCTTGATCCGGAAGTTGTGAAAACTCTGCCAGTACATGTACCGCATTTGCGATCTGTACCGCATTATGTACCGCATTGCGATCTGGAACTTTCTGAACTTTATACGACTTCAACCCAGCTTTAGCTTTGGCTCTTTGCACGAGCTATACGATCAGCTTTTCTCATTGAATGTTGTTCTTCCTGATCCAAGTTTTCTTTCAATATTCAAGTCTTCCTTGTACTGTATAATGGCTTTGGAAACACTGTGACGATGAACCTTCATATCTTTAATACTTACAAATTTGTGGTTCAAATCTACGATGTTTTTCTTTATGAATTAGACAGTTAATATCTAATGAGTTTTTGCAGTTGGGGTATCACAATGTATTTTAATAGTAGGGTTAAAGTTTTGGCTGTAACTTTATTGGAATAAATGCATAGATTTATATGCGAAAAATGTTTAGATAATGGCCATTATTAGTGGATATTTAAAGTGGTAGAACTCGGGAACTATGACATATACATATTAGGCATAGAAAGATGTACCTCTGGTATATATTTCTATGATATTGGGAGTGCTGTCCATAAAATAGAGCTTAGCCTGAATTTATACCACAGATGTGGGCTTGTTTGCTGATTTTTTTTTTTTTTAATTTTCGTGTTAATCTACGATTGAATTTAACACCTCGATATAATGTACAAGGTGGCAAATATTTGAATGGTATGATAATGTCAATCATACTATTTCTATATACCCATTTTACCTTTAAACGCATCGTAGAGTATGAGAACCTGCCAAGAAGTTAATAATTTCTTCATTGCTGCCAAATCCTGATAGCTTTTACCACTCATATTTCTGTATGTAGGAGCTGCTTTTAAAAAAATAACAAGAATTAATTAATATCAAATCTCAGAACAAAATTTAATATTTGTTTACCTTTTACTTTTATATTATTCACAATAAATCCACAGCAACTGGAAAATTATTATTAAATTGTATAAATCCAAATGCAGAAGCAATGAATAAAGAACAGCAACTAAACATCAAATAATTTTACGAAATCACAATTTGCGTTCATTTTATTTATTCGTCGTTCTGTACATTTCGTTCATACAGACGCAAAAAAAAAAAAACATTCATACATCTGTATACATCTGTTTCATTCTATCATGTGTACATACATTCATAGATGTATACATCGTACATTATATGCATGTATACCATACATTACAGCTCTTCTTTTTTCGTTTTATTTCTCTGTTTCATATGAATGCGTCAGCAAAGAGATTTGTGAATTCATTATTTTTATGAAAATTCATAGTTATGACTTTTTTTTAACATTCTAATAGATTTTTCAACGAATCTTGTGGCAAAGAAAGGAAGTACATACATATTTGATACAACAAAATACACAGAATACTGGGTTTTTGCATTATTTTTCTTTAATTATTATTTCTAATAGGCATTTAATTGCAACTAGTTTTCAATATTTGTGTTGTTTTCCCTACTTTCTTCTCTTTATTATTCGTAAACATTTGTTTTATGTTATCATGTCGAGTGAGTGAGTGTTGCCACACCCAAGCGATTTGAATTATAAAAAATTAAAATAGAAGTGGCAAGGCTATTTAACCTTCAAATGTGAATCCATCCCAAAATGCACAAAAAAATTGCGAATTTGTCATCAGCAATTCACTATCTTGGGATCTCCACGGGCAATAAACATGGAAATAATAATGTACTCAACTGAAAAATTTTATTGTCAATACTATGTTTTTTTTAAATAGATTTTTTAATAAGCAAAAGCAAACCAGAACAAAAGTAATAATGTTAAAAAATATAATTTTATTCAGTTAGTTGAGCTTGAGGTCACTTTTTTATAAATATTTATATTTTTATTTATTTTCGATATTTGTCTACTCTTTCACTGCGTTTACATGATGATTTTTACAACGTCGTTTTTTCGACTCTTTTTATTTGTTGGCGATCGGTGTAGAGAAGCTTGGGGGGTTAACAAATAGACTCAATTTGTGTTTTTCGTGTCTTTTTTCAGATTTCTGTTTATACTAATTTCATTTCTTCTTGTTCCTTTTTATTCTTTTCCTGATTTTGCAGTTTAATAAAGAAGATTAACCGATTAACGGCCATTTTCACAATGTACGATTATTTCATTTTAACCGGAAAATTAACTAACTGTCGGTTTGTTTAACGGGGACCATTTAACCAACGGTTACCGATTTGCGTTTCACCATCATTTGATTACTTAACCAAAGCATTCAGTAGAAAGTATGGCAATAATGCATACATTTGTTTACGAAAAATAGTGTAATGAAAGATTGAAATATAAAAAATTGTCTAAAAGACGGCATAAAAAATAATAGTTTGTGTTTTCTTAGTGGTATAATAAAAAAAACGTATAAAACTCAAAAATATGAAGGTACATAACTATAAAATTTACAGAACAAACTGAACAACAATTACTGAAAACCAACAAGCAAAAGTGCACATTTGTTGTTTGGTTTGTAAGTGCAATATCCGGGTGGTATATGGATCACCTCGTGCAAAATTTACTTTTCTTCGCTTTACACTTTTAAAAATTATAAATATTACAAAAATATAAATGTTTTTCCATGTTCTTTTATTATATTTCTTACAATTAAGATGCTAACCGGCGAAATTTATTCGGTTATATTTAACAGCAACTTTGTTGTTAAATAGTGTCAATTAAGAATTAATCGTACATTGTGAAATTCAAATTAGCCTAACTTGCGGTTAAAGTTCACGTTAACTTTTAATCGTACATTGTGAAAATGGCCGTAAACAATAATAATCAACCCTGGCTGAAAAAAAAGACATGCAACCAAAATTCATCGTATAAACGCAACATGATTTTGGAAGTAACTTCAAAAGACAATTAGGAAAAAACGGCGTTGTAAAAATCATGGTCTAAACTCAGCCTTTGTGTGATTCCCTAGCTTCTCAGTGCCGATTTACAAAATGATTTTTACTACTTCGTTTTTTCTTAATTCTCTTTTTAAGTTGCTTTTACTCCAACCCTTTTATCAATAAACTAAAAAAAAACAAAAGAGAATTAATTAATCACGCATATTAAACTTCCTTTACACAATCACAATTTAGTGTGTATTTTCAAGCTTTAAAATAGCAAGAAAGCAATGTGTAATGTTTATATCAGATAAAGTTTTCAAAAAACTATTTTAGGTATTTGTGTTAATGTCCCAAAAGTCGCACGTAAAGTCTCATCGTCTAATGCAGGCATTAATGTGAAGTGATACCAAGTCGGGTAAATATCTGTTAACAGGTATTATCTATAATTCGATTGATTCGATTTATAAAGACTTACAATTGAAGCCTAAATAGAACTCTATAAAGACCTACGCTTGAAGCCAAAATTGAAATCTATAAAGACCTATGATTGAAGCCAAAATTGAACTCTATACATACCTACGATTGAAGCCAAAATTGAACTCTATAAAGAGCTACGGTTGAATATAAAATCGAAATCTATAAAGACCTACGATTAAAGCCAAAATTAAACTCTATAAAGACCTACGATTGAAGCCAAAATTGAACTCTATAAAGACATACGAAGCTAAAACTTAACTTTATAAAGACCTGTGATTGAAGCAAAAATTAAACTCTATAAAGACCTGTGATTGAAGCAAAAATTAAACTCTATAAAGACCTATGATTGAAGCCAAAATTAAACTCTATAAAGACCTATGATTGCAGCCAAAATTGAACTATATAAACACCTACGATTGAAGCCAAAATAGAACTCTATAAAGACCTACGATTGAAGCCACAATTAAACTCTATAAAGACCTATGATTGAATCCAAAATTAAACTCTATAAAGACCTATGATTGCAGCCAAAATTGAACTATATAAACACCTACGATTGAAGTCAAAATAGAACTCTATAAAGACCTATGATTTAAGCCAAAATTGAACTCTATAAAGACCTACGATTGATGCCAAAATAGAACTCTATAAAGACTTACGATTGAAGCTAAAACTTAACTCTATAAAGACCTGCGATTGAAGCCAAAATTAAACTCTATAAAGACTTATGATTGCAGCCAAAATTGAACTATATAAACACCTACGATTGAAGCCAAAATAGAACTCTATAACGACCTATGATTTAAGCCAAAATTGAACTCTATAAAGACCTACGATTGAAGATAAACTTTAACTCTATAAAGAACTCTATAATGACCAACGATTGAAGCCAAAATTGAACTCTCTAAAGACCTACGATTGAAGCCAAAATTGAATTACATAAAAACCTTCGAAGATTATCGAAGGGTTGTAACAGTTAGAAATGGCTGATTTATTTCAAAAATATTTTGATTCTGTTCCACTATGCACTGTACAATATCAAACCAATGTGCAACTGAATGAAATATCAACCAGTAATAGATCGATTAATTCCAAATACGTATTTGGTTTCTCTCACACGGTGCACTGGTTCTGATTATACTAAATGTAATTCTGTGGAACCAATATGAAATTCTAGTACGAGTTCTAATTTCTTTCCTGGATCAAGTTAAACATGTTTAACATGAGTACAAAAGTGTATGTATGTATAAAAACCAAACTAAACCAAGTCAAGTAATTTTTTAATTGATTTGTATTTGCAAAACAAAAAAAAACTGATTACAATATCATGAATTTGTGAGTGTGTATTTGTTTAATTATAGCTATATATTGACTTCAATGTAAGTTGATTATCTGTAGAATTGAAAAAAAAATTCAACTCATCTATACATAAACACAGTTTTGCAAATAAACACTTCGGTACAAACATTTATGAATGTTTGTATCTAATGGATACATTATTATTTTTTCTCATTATTAATATTGACTGATGTTGCGTTGCTTTTGTTGCTATTACTATTGTTGTTGTTGTTTGTTTTTGTTGCTTTAGTTTTTAGTTTGTAGCTTTGCAGTAAAGTCGTCATGTTTTTTTCTGTCTTTCTTTCGTTTTCTTTCTAACAGCAACAAATACAAACGAATGTATACGAATGTGTGTTTTAATGTCGCTGCTTTGTTTTTATTATTTTTGTTGTTGTTGTTGTTTTTGCAAGTTTAAGGAGAACTTTGTATATATTAAAATGTATGTTTAAGTGTGTGACTATTTGTACACTCTCAACAAAAACGCCATGACAACAACGTCAGCAATCAGTAGAAGTGTACAGCAGCGAAAAGAAAAAAACAACGAAAAAAAGCTTTAACATGAGTCTATTCTACAATAAATAGGTCGCAAAGTTTTTGTTCGTGTTGAACCAACAACTAATACTTTATATAGAAAAAAATCTTTATTTACTAACCCATCTATATTGTATATAACGATTTATATAACAGAGAGAGTAGAATTCTGCTAATGAGAGAGTTAAAGGAGGGGAATGTTTGTTTTTCTCTAAATAAAAGAGACCATAATTGAAATTTTTGTTATATCCCAAAAAGCTTTAATTTAAATTACACATTTTATTAGATTTTCTCTAATGTAGGTATAAAGTTATTACATAAAATATTAAAAATTTAAGCAAAAGGAAATCTTTGATTGAAAATTATTAATAAAAGCAGCACATTTATTTTCCTAAAAAAAAACTGAGATAAACAGAGAACATCCAAAAATTACTTATAGAGAGTTGTTCATGCATTTTTGGCTTAGAAATTTATACAGAAATATTTGTTTAGTAAAGCTTTTAATATGTAAGCATAAATGTATCTACATAAAAATATGTAACTTTAAAAAAATTATTATAAAATTTGTTAATTTTAAATTGTATATTTCATATTTCATTATCTCTTTTATTGTTGCATAGATTTTGTTATTAAAAAATTGTTCATATTTAATACAGCTTTTATTTTATTATTTGTATATAGATAAATGCTGTAATATACAGTAATTGACAGCAAATTGTTTACATATCTTTTATAAAGCTTTGTTAACTGTTATTTAGCTTTACTCTCTATTAAATATTAATAATTTCCCCTTTCTATTAATAAATATATTAATACAGTATACGTACAAAATAGCAAAATAGTTTGATCTCTCACACACCCTACTTTAACAATTATTCTTAGCTACTTTGTAGTTTTTCATCCAGCTAAATATAAATTTCCCCTTTTTAATAATAACAAAGCTTTTAAATCGCTCTCTCTCATTACAAAATTATCAATAAATGCTGTTCTCTTTTTTACACACCCCTTTTTATTAGGTAAATTCTCCTTTTGTTATGTGCTCATAATAAACAACTCATTACAAAAACAAATTTGTGTTTTCTCCCTCTCTTTTTATTCTTTGTTTTGTGAGTACCCCTTTTTTAACATGAATTTGTTACTTTGTTGTTTTTTTTTTTCTAATTAAATGTTTACTAGCATGCAAGAGTATTTTTCTACGAATTTCTTGTCTTATGTTTTGTGTATCGGAGATGTGTAATTGGTTTTAAAATAATGTCATTACAAAATTGTACTTTTAGGTCCTAAAAATACTGATTTATCAAAGAACTTTTTATGGAAATAATTCGCAAAGCTTCAAATCAAACACTGTAATAATGCCCAGTTTTTGACTTGTTATTTAAATACGTATTTAGTTAATTTTAACTTAAAATTAAGTTGTATTTAAATACAGTTTGAGATTTTCAGTGCTACATAATTTGTCTTATTTAAATAAGATAAAAGTATGGTAGCACTACTAAATATCAAAAATTTATCGATAGTTTTACTTAAAACAGCTGTTCAACCAAAACAAAAATTGATACATTTTGCCCAATAAGAAATAAAAGTTTATTAAACAATAAAATTATTGGTAGGAAAATGCACAAAAGAAGCTCCAATTGCCCCGCATCGGAATTGCAGTTTTTGCAAGACGCTTTTTTTAGCAAGACGCTGTTGTTTGTTTTTTTTTTTACTACAATAGAGTGAAAAAAAACCAAACAACAAAAGTCAGCTGTCAAAAACATATGGTAGTTTATGAAACTTAAATAGAATTTAAATGACCAACGTCGGCCATTTAAGTATCATTTAAAAAAGCACTGAGAAACTCATTTTCGCATTTAAATAGAACTTAAATATAATTCATATTTAAATACGAAGTCAAAAACTGGCTCTAAGAAGTGATTAAGATGGAATTAAGTTTGAAACCATAAAAATTACAATTTTGAAAGCCACTAGGTAGGTACATATAAATTAAAATAATTGCACTTTTTCAATGAAAATCCGATTCAAATGATGAAACTCTTGGAATTTAGGAGTGCAATATTTATGAAGGACAGAGTTTTAAAGTGGCATTTTTTGAACTTAATTGAGATAGGTAGGTATTTACTTCAATTTATTTTTGTAAGAAATAAATGTGGATCAAATTGTTCCTAATATTTGCAATCCTATTAAAATTTTTATACAAATTTTAGTTTTAGAAACTCAATAAATAGGTATGTAATATGTAATAAAATCTTTATTTATTAACAAAACTCAATGAAATTTTCAACGTTTTTTAAATTCATCATTCTAAATGTCAAAGTCAACTTGTCATTCTAAAAACTTGTCAAAATATCAAAGAGAATCTCGTAATTCCTAAAAATTGGAGCGAAAATCCCAAAAATGGTATTTTTTACAATTTTGCCCATAGGGTCAACATTTCCTTCGGGGCTGGGAAAATACTTTCGGGATAAATATGGAACACATCAGGGTTTCCAAAGCTGCTTTCCGTTTTCTTATCCCAGCTTTGGAATTTTAGAACATGAGGCCCAAAGTTGAAATTTTTATAAAAAATAGGTAAAATTTTGAAAGGCGTAGGGGCGACAAAATAGGACATGTTTTCATGTCAATAATGCCGACCCTCAAGCATTTGTAGGGCCCATTTTAAACTTAAATACTCTTTGGCTACGCCCACGTCAAATTTTATCCCGTTTAGAAACGCCAGATTTATTTCCAAACAAATTTTGATTCTGCCCTTCTGTCCCCTGGAGCTGTCCATAATTTTCATAAAAAATCATCTTCAGCCATTTTCTGGATGAATGGGTACATCAGCAAAAAGAATTGTTGAATTCGAGATGATACCAATCCACATGAGATCCAAAAGCGTCCAATGCATCTCGAAGAAGTCACTGTTTGTTGTGGATTTTGGTCTGTATAGTTAACGATACGTTATAATAAAATGCTATTGGTTATATTTATTGTAATAAACATTTTATTGCAAAAACTGAATATAAAATCAAAATTTCAGTTTCCAAACTTCTGTAGTGCGATTCACTAACTTTTAACGAACCGACAATCGTAATGTTTATCGACATAAATAATCGCTTGCAGTAACGATAGTGTGATTCAGTAATTTATTTTTAACGATTGTTTAAGATATGACATCTCTGTCTACAAAATATCAAAATAAGCGAAAAGTAGAAAACCATTATTTGACACAAAATAAAATAATTAACCAGTGGTGTAGTGAGTACAACGTTGACTAGCAATCGGAAGGTTATTGGTTCGACACTTGGCTGCGACTTACTTTTTTTTATTTATTTTTTTTAGTAAATACATAATTTTATGAATAATTCTACTAACAAAACAACTTATTTCCTTCCAAAATGTAAAGGATTACTTTTGGGACATTGCGAACAAAAATAAGTACTTCTTCCAGGTGAATAATTAGTAGTATAGTCTTCAAATTCCCCTATTTATCAGCTTATTTTTTTATATTTTATTGTAAATATTAATAAGTTAAGTAAACAAAATTGTGTTTCCATTATTTTTACGATAGTTCCAGCTACAAAAGATGAAGATGACGAAGAAAAAATTGCAAATACACTTTATCGATTAAATAAACACAACTTAAATTATTCTCGCTAACATAACGGAAAAAAAACTGCTTTAAGTAACAGCTGACTTCAACCGACAGCGAATGTCGTTAAAAATGTTACTGAATAGCAAATTCGATAAATTTTCGTTATATTTATTTTAACGATACGATTATCGTTATAAAAGTTAGTGAATCGCATTACTGAGCCGATGATATTATCCGATTTGATTTCAATGTTTGCAGTTTGCAAGTGCCACACTAAAAAGTACCTACAACTTTTCCATCCCTGCTGTGTATGTATCCATTGCTGTTCATGTGTTATTATTTCTCTTTTCTTGTTTAAAGGGAAAGTAGGTCAATTGCACGTGTCATTGTTTTATATTCTAAGTTTTTTCTTTGTTTTCATTATTATTTGTTGTGTGTGTTTTGCCTTTTTCTATTATTATTATTACTATTTTATTTTTATCTAATTTGAAAATTCCATGTTTTTTTTAACTGCTGATGTTTGGGCTACCACCAACCCATTGTGTAATGAGAAAAAAATTGTGGTTTATTTTGTTTGTCGAGTTGTGTTTTCATTAGAAAAGTTCTGTGAAAATTTAATAATTTTCCGGGAATTGCAGGTGTCTTTCTATTTACATACATACATATGTATGTATTTGTTGTAGAACAAAAATATATACACCGACTTCAGCGAAATATTTACAATTATATCTAGTCAGTTTTACTTGATTGTTATGTAAAATGTAAACATCTTTTATTTAAACACAATGAAAACTTTGAAAAGTTTTACCTTAAAATCGACCTGCAAATTTGTGTATGTATGTAAGTACCTAAAAGCGTGTAAATTTATTACAACTTGTTCCTATAATTTATTAAAATAATTATAAATTAATTTACGAAAAAACAATTAAGAAATAATAGTCGGTCAAGCCCGACCATATACTAATCTATGCCTAGTATATGAGAAAATTGTAGACCGATAATGATTTGCATGATTTCTGTTCATATAGAACTTATTTGAGTTATATTCGATCTCGAATCGAGATTCTCGATATTAATACTTTGTGTATGTTAAAGTGATTTCCGGAAGTGGGACTTACTTTGACTAATTATGGATCGATTTTTATGTATATGGGGATTATTTATATTGAATTTCAACGTGATAACGAGATTTATAAGATACTTCTGTGAAATTTAATGGTATTATGTATTTACAAAGCAACTGAATACGGGATTTACAATAGATGGCGTATCTTTTGAACGCGGTTTTTGTTTTTAATAACTTAAAAGTCATTTTGATGGGTACATATCTGTCATTATACCCTTCACCTTCGTGAGAAGGGTATATATAAGTTTGTCATTCCGTTTGTAATTTCCACAATATAATTTTCCCTATAAAGTATATATATTCTGGATCCTTATATATAGCGCAGTCGATTAAGCCATGTCCCTCTGTCTGTTGAAATCAATTTTCTGAAGATCCCATATAGGTATCTTCAGGATCCAAATCTACAATAATTCTTTCAGACATGCTTTCGAGAAGTTTCCTATTTAAAATCGAAATCGGTACACAAATGGCTGAGATATGGACAACCAGAACAACCTCGATTTTTACCTATTTTTGACCTATGTATATCTGGATTACTAAGTCATTAATATAGACAATATGGATATCTAATGATAGATATTTCAAAGACCTTTGCAACGACGTATATAAGACCATAGTAAGTTGGACCAACAATGGGTCAAAATCGGAAAAAATATATTTTAAGCCGAATTTTTTTTTTCACCAAAAAAAAAAAAAATTTTAAATTTAAAATTTAAAAAAAAAATTTTTAATTTAAAAAAAAATTAAAATTTTAAAAAAAAAAATTTTCCAAAAAATTAAAAAAACAACTTTGGAAAAAAAAATTAATTTTGTTTACCTAAAAATATTTAAAATTTGTATTTTGAAGTATAATTTGGTGAAGGGTATATAAGATTCGGCACAGCCGAATATAGCTCTCTTACATGTTTATTCTCACATTATAGTTTAAACCATAGAGAATAGACATAGAGCGGAAACTTTCAAAGACCTAACTCAGTTGTCAGTAACCTAAGTGATGAGAATGTACTAGTAGAAAAAGCTATATGAAAACAAAAACAACACCCGTATGTGTGATTATTTTGAGTAATTGTTTTGTTTGAGTTTTTTTCTAGTTTCCGCTCTATGTTTCTCTAAGGTTTAAACAGCAGAATGTCAAATTTTGTGCCAACAAAGCGTCATTTGCGGGAAGTTTTGCTTTGCTTCTTTAATTTGAAAAACAGTGCACCTGATGCACACCGATTGCTCACCAAAACGTGCGTGAGATGGTTTGTTCGGTTCAAAAGTGGAGATTTTGGCACGGACAAAGATCGCCCAATCAAACAAATTTAAAACAAAGAATTGGAGGCAGTACTCCATGAAAATGTTTGTAAATCTCAACAAGAGCAAGTTCTTTTGTGATCATAATCTAAAGCTCTTGCTAGCAGCAGGATCCAAAAGCAGGGAAAATTGGGTACCATACGAATTGAAGCCGAAAGACCTTGATAGACGATTTTTTATGTCTGAAATGATGCTTGAATGCCATAAAAGAAAATAATTTTTGCACCGAATCATTACTTTCGATGAAAAATGGATTCAACCAGCCGAATCGAAACCAAAGACAAATATCCATCAGAGGCAACCTGGACCGTTTGAAGCGAACATTGGTCGAAAAATGTTTCAAATTACATCCAATATGAGAAAATTATCATATATTTTTTGAGGTTGTCTCACATTTTGGTCCAGAACTCTGGTTCTACTAGCCCGATTTTACTGATCCTCAATATCAACCTACTTAGAAATTAAATTGTAAGTAAAAATTTTGGTGTAAATTTCATTAATTTCTGTTGTGTATTTTTGACGTGCGAGTGTGTTAAACAGACAGATTTCACAAAATTAAACACGGAATGATAAACTTATATATTCACCACTTTTTGTGGTGGAGGGAATAAAAAGCAGTTAAACAACTTTACGAAGTTCGTTAAGTTGATAATTCTCGGTCAAATGAACAAGTTCTTTTGTAAACATAATCTAAAATAGATTGTAATTTAATTATGCTTAGCATATTTTAAATCTATCTTCTTTTTTGAGCAAAATATATGTTAACACCTAGCAATTTCTATATACAATTTTTTAAATGACTTGCATGTTTTTTAAAATTGTTGATTATTCATTTTGTAAACTCAAAAGCATATACTAAGTATATACACATGTATATATTTATATACAACTATAAAAACTAGGACACTTTTTGCTACTTCTAAATGAAACTATATATGTATGTACATTAGAGTGGCCTCAATAAAATAAAAATAATGACAATTTTAATTCATTCTAAGATACCGATTTTCAAAATGTTTGTCCTGCAGTCAGCTGGATCCCTGGTTAAATTGTTATTCTTTTAAGGTCTGTGTTTTTTTTCATGTATTTAGCTAAAAAAATATTTATTTAAAGATATTCTAAATCATCTACTTCTGTCAGAAATTAGAAACCTATTTTAGATTAAGATCACCAAACATTTTCTTCATTTCACCGCAAAGGATCAATTACTTCTTAATTATATTGATTATCTATTCCTACGTTACAGTATCGTTCGTAGTATTTCGAATGAAATATAAATAAATCTGTAATATCCAATCTAAAGTCTAATTTTAATACATAATTATCTGTAGGACTTTAAGATACATATATATTTTTTTCAGATTTCATAAATGTCGACCCAAAATATTCTATTACTAAATTCTTATCCATTTTGTAAAATTTTCAGGGTATATTTAAAATTTAATCTTGTGTACAACCTCAGGAAATAAAGACTGCTTTGGAAAATAAAGAGTTTAAAATAAACAAGTAAGAGAGCTATATTCGGCTGTGCCGAATCTTATATACCCTTCACCAAATTATACTTCAAAATACAAATTTTAAATATTTTTAGGTAAACAAAATTTTTTTTTTAATTTTTTAGGAAATTTTTTTTTCGAATTGTTGTTTTTAAATTTTTAAACTTAAAAATTATTTTTTTTAAATTTAAAAAAAAAATTTTTGTTTTTCAATTTTTTTTGGTGGAAAAAAAAATGTTGACCCATTGTAGGTCCAACTTACGATGGTCTTATATACGTCATTGCAAAGATCTTTGAAATATCTATCAATAGATATCCATATTGTCTATATTAATGACTTAGTAATCCACATATAGGTAAAAAATTGAGGTTGTCCTGGTTTTTTCCTCATATCTCAGCCATTTGTGAACCGATTTTGATGATTTTAAATAGGAAACTTCTCGAAAGCATGTCTGACAGAATTATTGAAGATTTGGATCCCGAAGATATCTTGGGTCTTCAGAAAATTGATTTCAACAAACAGACGGACTCCTCTATCTATAAGGATCCAGAATATATATGTATACTTTATAGGGTCTTAAAATTATATTGTTGAAATTACAAACGGAATGACAAACTTATATATACCCTTCTCTCGAAGGTGAAGGGTATAAAAAATTAGAAATCGCGAGAAAATTCTCCAACAACTATTTAGAGTTGAATTAAGCCAATTTACAATTTAAAATATTTATCGCCGCACAAGAGATCGTGTGTTTAAATTGTCAAGAATATGGTCATACTAGGGCAAATTGTAAACTACGATCGTTTGCATTCTACACGGTTCTACCCAATGTAATCAATCCAAAAGCATGGTTCTAGAATTCACACAAAAACGAACTCTAATATTTTTTAAGAAACTTATTTGACGCCCAGAAGTTAATTTCAAATAAATGGATATGTAATATATGATACCAAAGATCCCAGGTGTAGAGCGTGCGAAGGATCGGCAATTATAATAAAAGTTCGAATCAAAGACTACTTAATGTGTGATCTTTGCGAAGTTTATCTTCAAGATACTACGATCTGTTTTGAAGATTTTCATCGAAACTTAGTGGTTTAATCGATATAATCACCAACTAGATTTTCAATTACAGAAAGTTAATATTAAAACACTAGGCACCCGTTTCGTGGCTGCTAAAGGTCGTGTTTTGTTTGATACAATTCCTGAAAATGAGTTTGAATGCGATTTCGAACCGTCTGACCCACGAAAAATACGGATGTTATTGATTTTAGTGTGATGAAAAATATCCCGAGAGAAATGATTCAAGTTAAATCCTCGCTGGAACTATCTTTAGATCACTTACCCACTAGTTTTATTTTATTGAGCCCCGAAAAATTGCATCCCCGACTGGTAATGTAGCGACCCAATACCCCTCACAAATCAGATATAATATAATTTATTCTGCAGATGTCGAATGGCTCTTAAATGAAAAAAGAAGAGTTCGAAGAGAGTGGCAACTGCACAAATACCCCCAACTCAAATCGAAGCTTAAATATTGCATAAAAATGCTATCGATGAAATTATGTATGGAATATAAAATCGAACAAATGTCCGCCGAGGCTTCGTTGGATTTCGCGGATCTAACATATTCATGGAGAATGTTCCATGTGGCACATAGCGCTGTTCTGTTGAAACCACATGTCATTGGTGTCCATATCATCCAATTTAAGCCAAAAGAAAAAGTTTGAAGAATTGGAGACATTACACCTAGGGTTTTTAATTTCCCGACCTTTTTTGATTTGAATCGGGAAATTTTTTTCTACATTCCCGGGTACCCGGCTATTCCCGAAATATATAATGATGCTGTAAATTAGGAATATTATAGCCAACTTTCATATAAAACCCTAATGTTATAATTATTAAATATGAGAGCTTCGAATTAATTAATAAAATTTGAGTTTAATTCACTAATATCTTAATCCGTAATTAAAGAATGTCAGCCTTTCATTCCATAAATCCATTCCTAATATTTAATTTTTTTGGTTCATTCCAAGCCTTTGTTTAAACTGAATTAATTTTAAAGTTAATTAATAACAGAATTTATTAAAATTTTGAATGATTAAATTTTTGTTAAATCAAAATTAATTGAAAAAATTGTCTTAAAACTTTTTGTTATGGATTTGAAGAAGAAATTTAAAGAAATTAGAATGATTCAATAAGAAATAAAATCTATAAATAATGAATTCACTTTTTAAATTTTCATACGAAAAACCCCAAACAAATAATAATAGCGGTCTATTATTGTCGAGATATAAGCAAAAAACTTTTCACTGATTTTTGGTGAAAAAAATAAAGTTCTAACTTGTTTTTTATGTATTTTCGTAAATTTTTATATGCCAGGATTCCCGACTAAAAATCCCGGGAATCGGGTAGTGAAAAATTGGCAAAATTCCCGGGAAATTTGTACCGGGATAAAAACCCTAATTACACCATGAAGATTGTTGTCAACAAGAGCTTGCAAAATTATTGCGAGTAGCAGAATTCATTCAAAAGCAGGAAAATTGGGTAACACACGAATTAATGTCGTGAGACCTTGAAAGACGATTGTTTGAAACGAGTATTGACCGAAAATGCCCAGAATATGTGGCCAGTCATGAAACCATAATATTCCATCATGACATCGCTCGGCCACATGTTGCAATACCTGCTAAAAACTATTTAGAAAGAAGTGGTTGGGAATTTTTGCCTCATCGGATTTATGGTCCAGAACGCTACCTCGATATGCTTCACTTCAGAACAGAGTATCCCATATTGGCTTGATTCGTTTATGGCCTCAAAAGGTGAGCAGTTCTTTTGCCACGGAATCTATATGTTTCCAGAAAGATGGGAAAAGTTCATGACTACAATGGCCAAACTATTTGGGAAGACTGAAGGAATTACTTCCAAATTTCAGAGCTATTACAACACCAGTTAACGTTATCCTAGCATTCTACGGAGGGGGACTGTCAAAATTAGCAATTTCATATTTTTGGGCACTCTAATATACGTTATGTATGTATCTATGTAGAATATTTGTAGGTATGTAAATGTGGGTATCTTACGGATAGTGTCATTGTGTAATTGTATCTGTGTGTGTATGTGATTATTATACAAAAGGAAACTATACAGGATATTTATCTGTATACCAATTACTCTGCATATGAATGTGGTGATATCAACAAAAAATACAAAAAATATAAAATGTAGAAAATATAAAAAAAAAATTGTTAAAAAACCTTGCCACACACACAGAGTCTTACCAACAACTTGGAACTAGAGCTACGAACAGCGCATGATGATGAAGATGGGTGGAAAGGACATATGAAAAAGAGGCGCATGTACGGGCATATAGCATGAGTGGAACAAGCTGTAAAAAATAAATGCTAGAAAAAGTAGGTCAATCGATAAAAGTTGCGACTGTATACAGTACTCATGCGATACAGTATGTAAAAAAGTAAACTGAAGTAAAAAAAAATCCACCCTCTTAAGGAAATTGGAGCAGCTTTTTTGTGTGCTGTATATGATGAACCTACATACATTCAAACATACATAAGTTGGGGCGGTAAAGTACACATGCGAACTAAAGATCTAAAGCTTACACGGAATGTGGAGAATCTGGCCAAGTAACTAAATCGTAAGGCAAAACAAAAGCCCTTTAGGAGTAACTAAGTTTTATTAAATATGATGTCAGTTTGTTTGGAGTACCAAGAGAACAGGGATGACGTTGTTTGTTTGTTTGTTTTCGCTCTATATTGCCACTAGGGTGGAGTTGCTTCTATAGCTTTTGTTGCTCTTTGTTTAGTTTCCTTAAAGCTCGTTGAAAATGTAAACTTTTTAGACTTAACTGCTAAATATTTACAAAAGTCTTTCAAATGTTTTTCACTTTGTAAGACTGCGAGTATCTTTTGGATTTTATTTTGTTTGGGCCAGGTACCTATACAATATAGAATTTCAAATATGTATATTAAAACACACTTACAAAAGTATAAATGTAGGTTTGCGCATGTAACACTTAAATATTATATCTATGTATATGTACAATATAATATAATGTAATTTTACACAAATACTTAGTATACAGTTTTATATTTATGTATATACACAATGTATATAATGTATTTATAATGTAATCATCATCATCATCATCATATAACATTGTATATACTAGCACGGAATATTTGAGTATCTCTGTATCAGTTCTACATTTGTTTGCCCTCCATATCCAGGGTGGAATTTGCTGCTTTTTTTTTAAATACTGCCAGTGTGTTTTAGTATTTGTATATATTGTACAGTTATGAATACTAGCATATCCCGGTGCACTTCGCTACCCCTATCCTAGTAAAATTTAAAAAATATAAATGGATTTCTGATACAACCTAACTATATACAATGCACTATGTGTCCAATAGCCAAAATTGCGGCAAAAGTATTTCCAAGGGATCTAGCATCATAAAACTTTGTGGAGAGATCTCTGTTACTAAAATAAGCATTTTAAAAAAATTGCCAATAACTCTTTTCTCATAACCCCTCCCCCAGCAACTCACCAAACATTTTCAAAAAAAATTTCAATCCATATTCTCATTGCACTTTCCACAAATACCATTTTAAAAAAGTTGCCATTAACTCCCCCCCTCACTTTTCTCATAACCCCTCCTCCAACTCGCCAACAATTTTCAAAAAAAAATTCAATTCAATTGAGGTGTCACACTACTAATGCAATCCCGACAATTTTCAGACAATCTCTGCTATGTGGACAAAGTTTGAAGAATCTTGTAATTCTTACTTCGTATGGGAGGTGACTCACCTCCTTTTCCAACCCTCCCATTTCGGTTCCCCTGACATTCCAAATTAATATTTACTTTGTATGGGAGGTGCTCCGCCCCTAATCTAATTTCCCCTATATTCAGCTATCTCCGCACAGTAATAAGAAATTAATTCGTAAAAAGTTTAAACACTTTTATAATTGTAATAGTTCTCCAGACGCCCACTATTTCAATCCCGGAAATTTTCAGTAATACTATTGATAAAAGAGCCATTTAGACAAAGTTTGAAACATTTTTGAATTATAGTTCACAAAATATTTAAAAATAACTATTTACTTTGTATGGGAGGTGACTCGCCACCTGTTCCGATCCGTCCCATTTTTGGTTAGACTTCATGCAGTGATAAGAAATTGATTCGTATAAAGTTTAAACACCGTCACAATTATAGTTCTGCAGATATTATAAAATAACAATTTACTTACAAAAAACACCTTCAAAATATGTATTTGTTTCAATTATTAAAATCTTCTTCTTCATTGTTTTCTATAACAACTCTCACTTAAACAGAGCAAAATCAATATTCTTTAACTGTTTCTCTTCTTTATTTACAACAACAAATTGGACAAACATAATTGCTTTGTTTACTTTTTAGCTTGAAGATTACATGTACACGTTTTTTGCATATGTGTTAGTAACAACTTTACATGCTTATAGCTCCTAAAATACTGAACCGATTTCAATAAAATATATATTCTGCACTTCTGTGAATAAATCCCTTTAAAATGGTATATTTCTTGTCCAAATTGAATGTATAATGTGAGCGTAAAAGGGGTCTAAAGAAATCGACTTGCCTATTAATATTATGATGATATGGGGGGGCTTATATTACATTAATCGATCAAAGGCCATTTTATGTCCAATATGACTTTCTGCTCAAAAAAAGGAAATGGATTTTGCTTGAAAATAACTACTTATGTACGACGTACATATTTTCATTGTAGCAACTGCTGCCTAAGAACTTAAGAAGGTCGGAAGAATTTTGTTAAAATTTTAGGAATTACTTATTACTTCATGTTAATCACGATTTAGATTCATTCAAAAGAAGGACGTTTCAATATTTTTCATGTCACTTTAAAGTGACCCTTTCCGTTTTAGCTGTAGATGTTCATTACTTTTGGGAAACTTCACTGATGAAAAAGTAAACTTTAATTATTTTATGTTGTGATACAATAGGAACACACAGAGTTTTTTGTGCAATCTTCTTAGGGAGAGATATTGCCCGTTGCAATAAGCTTTCAATGTAGAGCGTAAGATTCATCCGTTAGTTCTTCTTTTTCAATATGGAACTATGTTTAATAAAGGGTCTTCCAATAGGAACAACCTGAACTTTGACTGTTGTTCCACACCTTGATGTTGTGCCTCGAGGGGAAATATAGAGCGAAACCGTGGCTCCGGGGTGCACGGACCTCATGACTGGTAATAATTGAATTTATTAATTTCGTAGCTGTCTAGAGTCTTATCGAGTGTCGTGGGGATCCTATGGCGCTAGGACTTCGGTCCTGTAGGATCATTGGTGAGGTCACTTCGGTGAGCACATGGTGGCTGTGGTTGAAACCCAAATCTTCTCAGGGAGAGATATTGCCCGTTTCAGTAAGCCTTGTATGTAGAGCAGAAGATTCATCCGTTAGTTCTTCTTTTTCTATATGGAACTATATTTAATAAAGGGATATAGGGACAACCGAAATTTGACTGTTGATAGCGGCCCCTCCCCTTGGGGCACGGATATGCATCTTGGTGACGCTCCACACCTTGATGTTGTGCTTCAAGGGGAAATATGGGCCGAACTACGTTTAATAAACGGTTTTCCAATAGAGAAAACCGAACTTTGACTGTTGGTAGCGGCCCCTTCCCTTGGGGCACGCATATGCATCTTGGTGACGTTTTACACCTTGATGTTGTGCCTCGAGGGTAAATAGTAGCTCCGAGGTGCACGGACCTCATTCCTGGTAAGAATTTAATTTATTAAATTCGTAGCTGACTAGAGTCTTATCTAGTGGCATGGGGATGCTATGGCCCCAGGACTTCGGTCCTGTAGAATCATTGGTTAGGTCACTTCGGTGAGCACATGGTGGCTGTGGTTAAAACCCAAAGCGGGAAGAAGATCGTTGTTTAAAGTGCTGATGCTTGGGCTAGTGACAAACTAACTAGGTGTTGTTGCTGAATTCAACAAAGCAATAGCAATTAGCGTTTTTATTCAGGAAACGTATTGGGACAGTAGAATTCATGATGTACTTTAACGGTTGGGAGCTTTTGAAGTCAGAGACCATACATTGGACTGGATTACCATGCCGGATATTGCTGCTTTGATAATTGTGGGCTTGTTAGTAATACCTGTTAGCTATGGGTGGCAGGTATTAGGTATTGCCCAAGATCTCAAGCAAGGGGTTTGTACTTTGATATGTGCAGTCAATGTACAAGAATTTGCCAATTGAATATTCCTTGCAAGTCACTCAATGGCGGTGATAGACGTATTGTTTTCATCCGGTGTTAAGACCACCGTTCGGTTTAGGCCTATGCGACAGGTATACACGTTTAATTTTAGTCACATCTGTTGCTAGCGGCCATAGTTTTGAAGCTACATCTATCGAATTGGCAGTCATTTATTCAATTTGTTTTGCCAAATCACCCTGGACTGATATAGCGTTCAACAATATGTGCAAATGAAAAAATTGTTTAATCAAAATGGGTGTTCTGTTGGAGTAACTTTCTGCGAGCTTCGTCCATTTTAGGGAGAGGCCTATTTGTGGGTAAATGGGTACGTCAACAAACAAAATTGTGGACTTGGGTACGATACAAATCCACATGAGATCCAACAACTTCTAATGCATCCCGAAAAAGTCACTGTTTGGGGTGGATTTGGGGTTGGCGCCGTCATCGGTCCATATTTCTTTGAGAATGACCTTGGCCAGGCCATCAGCATAAAAGGCAAGCGCTACAGGCCGATGATTACCAACTTCTTTTGGCCTAAATTGAATGATATCGAAAGCAACAATATATGGTTTAAACAGGACGGCGCTACGTACCACACACCTTGGACATTCTACAAAAGCAATTTGAGGTCATGGTCATATCACGTGGAGGTAATGTGAACTGACCACAGAGATCGTGCGAATAGACTTTTTCTTGCGTTGTTTTATTAAGTCGCAGGTCTATGCGAATAAGACACAAACTACAGCGACTCTCAAAGCTCCAGAGTCAGGAAAAATTAGACATTTCGGATGCGCGCCACTCAACGAGATGCAGCTTACATTTACACGATGCATATTCCATATATAATTACATTGATAGGCCTTTCAAACTGTTTAGCTGAAAGCCGCTTAAAGAGGGATAAGGCTGGAGAAATTGGAAGAGATATTCAAACTCTCTGAGCCGAAACAAAAATCTTTTAGAGCTTGTTACTCGGAACAATTGGACAAATGAATATGAAATAAGTAAGAAAGTATAGTCGGTCAAGTCCGACCATATGATACCCTACACCAATCTAATTATGGACCAATCGCCATAATATTACATAGCATAACTGGCATAACTTCTGTATATATGAAACCTATTTGTGTTGAATTTTATTTGATTACCAATACTTTTAAGAAATCTATACTCATTAAAATGATTTTCGGAAGTCGGCATTATATGAGAGCTATGACTAATTATGGAGCGATCGTTATAAAATTTAGTGAAATGACTTCTGTATATATATAAATTATTTGTATTGAATTTTATGAGAATAACAAAATTTTTAAGAAATTTATGCTACACAGAGAAAACAGATTCGTGATAGCAACCGAATTTGTTGCCAATCGAATGATTCTATCTTAGTGACCGAATTTTACAGTTGTTTCTATAGAATTTTAAAAGGGGTAATAAAAGTTTGGTTGCTTTAATCGAAATTCTTCTTTGTCAATTGTCTTTCTATTGATAGAACCGAAAAAGTCTATGTGTACAACCGAATCATTCGATTGGCAACAAATTCGGTTGCTATCACGAATCTGTATTCTCTGTGTAGTTAAAGTGATTTTCGGAAGTAGGCCTATATGGCAGCTATGACTAATTGTGGACCGATCATCACAAAATTTGCTAATTTTTTCCAAAGTAGTTTTTTCATTTTTTGAAAAAAAAAAAAAAAAAAAAAAAAATGTTTGAATTGTTATTTAAAAATTTGTTTAAATTTAAAAAAAAAATTTTTGTTTTTTATTTTTTTTTTGGTGAAAAAAAAAAATTTGCTTTAAAAAATATTTTTTTTTCGATTTTGACCCATTGTAGGTCCAACTTACTTTGGTCTTATATAAGTCGTTGCAAAAGTGTTTGAAATATCTATCATTAGATATCCATATTGTCCATTTGTGGACCGATTTTGTTGATTTTAAATAGGAAACTTCTCGAAAGCATGTCTGACAGAATTATTGAAGATTTGGATCCCGAAGATATCTGATGTCTTCAGAAAATTGATTTCAACAGACGGACGGACATGGCTTAATCGACTCCGCTATCTATAAGGATCCAGAATATATATACTTTATAGGGTCGGAAAATTATATTGTGGAAATTACAAACGGAATGACAAACTTATATATACCCTTCTCACGAATGTGAAGGGTATAAAAATAATATTTATTTCAGCATGTTACTATGTTTAGAGAGCTTGTTGACATAAATAAAAATACAGATTTTTACTCTTAATAAGCATGTCCTTTAGTTTCGATTTAATACACAACAAAAAATTGCATACTTTTAGGTATTCGGTTAAAATACGCACACATTACATATTCGCTCAGCACGAGCAGCTCACATGCTCATGCCTGTGTATTTCTTATGGGAGTATTTGGCTCATAGACCCCCAAATCTAAATCGTAAAAACTCAATATAAAACAAGTAAGAAAGTATTGTCGGTCAAGCCCGACCATATAATACCATACACCAAGTAAATGAGCAAAAAAAATTTTCTTTTAAAATATCAATAATTTATATTCGTGGGGGATTTTCGGAAGCGGGCCTTATATGGGAGCTATGACTAATTATGGACCGATCACCATTAAATTAAGTCGTGATTTAGTTAGTGATTTATGTCTATATGAAAGTTATTTATGTTGAATTTTGTGTATATACCAAAGTTTATAAGAGATTTATGCACGTTAAAGTGATTTTCGGAAGCGGTGACATGAATTTTGTATTTATAAAACTTATTTGGAGCAAAATTTGTGTAGATACATATATAAATTAAACATTTATGACGGATAAAGTCCAATTTCGAGAGGACATTTGTATGAGGGCTAGGTGAAATAATGGACCGATTTCAGCCAGTTTCAATAGGCTTGGTCCTTAAGCCGAAAAAATTATATGTAACAAATTTGATCGAAATATCTTCATAATTGCGACCAGCCAGCAAACCATACGGACGGACATCGTTTAATCGACTTTAACCTACTTTAAGGTGAGTGTTAGACCAATATTTTTGGGGGTTACAAACATCTGCACAAACTCATTATACCCTCCCCACTATGATGGTGTAGGGTATATGTTTTGCTGATGTCAGCCACGGTGTTGCCACTACAAGCATGTACTTTAGTAATAAAATAGAAAGAGATGCCATATATAGGAACAAGTAGTTTAGTTAAAACCAGAGCTGTAAATGAATCATTCTTTTTTGATTTTAATTCATTATGAATTAGCTAAATTTTGAATTAATTCATTGAATTGAAAAAATGAATTGAATGAAATTTGAATCAATTCGAACGAATTAGGCAGAAATGAATTTCAATTCATTTCCAATTCAAATGAATTTGTAAAAATGAGTGGCAATTCATTTACAATTCATTTGAATTGAATTGATTTTGAATTAATTCAAATGAATTAGAAAAAAGAATAGCAATTCAAAAGAATGATTCAAAAATGAGTTGCAATCAATCAAATTCAAGAGCAGATTCTCCTACCAAAATGAAAATATCCAGTACAACAATTGAAAAGCCTTGTCCTGTATACGCACCTGATCAATGAAAACATGGTGTTTGGAGTTTATTTCTTCAAGAAGAACTGATTTTTATTTTGAAATACGCTGAACGACAAAAAATATTTAATATTCAAGAAGCAATTAATAATTTTTGAAATTTTGTGACCCACGACCACCCAACAACAAACTTTTTGCTAATATTTATATTATATTTATTTCAAAAAAATAAAACTATCTTCCAAAAATAATCAAAAATCAGGAAAAATAACAATGTATGTAGTTCAAAACACAATTGAGTTTCATAAATAAGGCTAATTCGATTTAATTAGAATGCATCATTCACCTTAAACAACAATAGCTTTTCAAAATTATCATCTGAAAGAAATCCACGTGACGATGGTAACGGCGCATTATATTTAAAGGAAGACTTTTTAACCGTCGATTAATTATACTGCATACTTAATGACATTGAAGAATCTGCTAAATATGCTGCGAATTTCGCGTCGGAGTTGGAAATGAATTGCTAATTTTTTTTTTAATTCGTTTGAATTAATTCAAAATCAATTCAATTCAAATGAATTGAATTAATTCAAAATCAATTCAATTCATATGAATTGAATTAATTCAAAATCAATTCAATTCATTTGAATTCTAAACGAATTGCAATTCATTTTTACAAAATTCATTTGAATTAATTCAAAATCAATTCAATTCATTTGAATTGGAAACGAATTGCAATTCATTTTTACCAAATTCATTTGAATTGACTCAAATTTCATTCAATTCATTTTTTTGTGTGAATGATTCGCGAATTAATTCAAAAATGAGTGATTCATTTACAGCTCTGGTTAAAACATAATCAAAGACATGAACCAAAATTGTTTTTTTATATGGCAACCAGCTAATAGTTTAATTTCCTTTCTGCTGAAAAGACAGTTAGTTAATAAATTAACCGATAGACAATCATTGCTAAAATATGTTATCGATAAGCATAAACTCATATGTATATTTCAAATTGTCATTTCTTACAAAGATTTGAAGGAAATTACTGAACCAGTGGTTTAGTGTAATTCAGTTTGGAATTCTAATTAGGGAGAGTGGAAATACAGTTAAAAATTTAATTTTAGCTTGTAGGTTGCTTTCAGATTTGAATGTTTTTACAATTTGCAATCGATTTAAGTGAATGTTTCCATTCATTCTTCCTTTTTAAATTTTTTTATTAGCTAAGAAAAGTTCTATTTTTGAACACCTTTAATTTATTTATTGTACATAAATTTTGTCTTTGTGAAAATCTACTTTGTCATTGAGCTTAATTTTGTTGTCATAAACTGAACACATTAATTAATAAAATTAAAACGTTTCTCAAGCACACTCTGAATACATTAATAATATTTGTATTGTGTGCTTTTTTTTTGGAAAATAATTTAAACAAACTTTCTAGTATTTAAAGTGTAACAATACAATAATTCTAGACTTTCGTCATTAAATTTGCACAAAATTAAATAAGTCTGGTGGTATACTGATCATTTTAGTTTAATTATGTAAATAATTGCTTTTAATTTGATGGAACACATTAGGGCTGTTGGGTTGGTGCTGATGTTTGTAACGTGCAAAAATATTGTTCCAATACCCATCTTAAAGTATACCAATCTGCTTTTTTTAATTGCTTTAAAGAACTTTTCTATTGTTCCAAGGATGAAGCCCACTGAAGATGGATAGGGTCATTCTTAAGAGAATTCTTAAAACCATACAACTGCAGTATCTGAATATAGTTAAGTTCTCATAAATATATTTTTTTTCTTCATGGACCAGCAAATTATTGTTTTGGTAAATAGGTTATAGGAGGGAGGAAAGAGGGAGTAGTATTTGTGGACATTCGATTTCAAGTTCCCTAATTTCATCAGATCACATTCCGATAGAACAGTAAAACGCAGCCAATATTGCGTCGGTGCTCCAGTGAATAAATATAATTGGATACCCTACTGTCACCAATAATCACCTTTGCCCTCTCCTGTACGCGGTCGAAAAGATCCAAAATTGACTTTGAATATACATGAGAGTTGTAATTCATTTTCGGTCGGATATAGGTGGTGTAAATAGTGAGGAGATCAGTGGGAGTGAAATAATTCCCACACCGTTTAAGAAATCCAAAATACTTGAATGCTTCTTTCGACACTTGAAAAATGTGTTTAGACCAGCGTATATCACAGTGTATGAGCCCAGAATATCAAGAGCATCTGATTCCACAATATTTACACCACACATAATTACAGATGAAGCGACTGAGTCTTGCTAGCGTTGAAGGCGACCCTATTCGCACGACTCCATTCAGATACTGTCAGAAAGTCTGCCTCATTGCCTCAATCTCCGACAGGCTTGGCCTGTAACTGAATGAATATGAATGGCAAATGTGGCTGTCATTTGCAAAAGAATAGATAGGATTGGAAGTTTGACGTAGAAGGTGGTTTAGAAAAATAAAGAAAGAACGGAGCCTTTATATGGAACCATCTATAACAACTCGTATAGTGCGATCTCGGTTTAGTTAATCCCGACGTTGAGATCCGATAAAACATTTTTTACAGCACGAAGCTTGAAATGAGTGTTTGCTCATTTTCCGGCAAGTGAGAATTACTTGCGAATAATTCAGCTAAAAGGTTAGCTTTATCGATCAGTCAATGTAGGGTCATCCTTAAAAGATTCGGAATTGAGGAACTAGCATAATCCTTTACTTTTTTAACGAATGGTCAAAAGCTTTTACTACCCCGGGGAGCAGTAAGCAGGCGTTGCTCGTATTGAGCTTTTTGACACATGAAGGTTTCTCTTTTTTGTGATTGCAAGATATTTATCTAGGTCTAATCGAATATTTCTTTGATGAAATGAAAGTCTGCATTCCCAACATGTTTGTGAACAAGCGAAAAGGAGGCGGAAATGGTACAGTGATCCGAATTACCGAGATGTGAAAAGAAAATCTATGTTATGTTGGTGTCCTTTAAGACATGAAGTGTGTGTTGGTTGATTTACTACCCAGCAAAAACTTCGCTTACAAATGCTACAATGTCTTTTTAATAATGTCTTTTTTAATAACTTACTTTTTAAGTAGTAAAGTCTAAAAAACAAAATAAACAAACAAAACAAAAAACTGTTACTTTTTTTCAATTTTCCCATTTTTTTTATTACATGTTTATTTTTAGAAAAACAGAAAAGAATATTGCATTACTGTGTGAAAACCATTATTTGATGCACAATCAAATAACTAAGCAGTGGTGTAGTGAGCACAACGGCAGACTACCAAACAGAAGGTTGCAGGTTCGAATCGGGTCTGCGACTTATTTTTTTTTTTTTTATTTTTTTGTGTAAATAAAAACTCTATAAATAACTCTACTAACAAAACAACTTATTTCTGGCCAAAATATAAAGGATTACTTTTGGGACATCGCGAACAAAAATAATGACTTCTTACAGTAGAAAAATAAGTAGTTGAATCGTCAAATTCCCCTTATTTTTCGGCTTATTTGTAAGAAAAGTTTTTGCTGGGTAATTGCGCAAGTTGGTTGTGCGCGGCGAATAGCTCAACATATTGGCCTTCTGCAGTCGTGTGGCCAAAGTGCCGAAATCAAAAGGAGTTGTGAATATTGAAATCACCAGCAACTACAATTTCACTGCTCGGACAATTCTCAATAATCTTCAATATGAAATTGGAAAGGGCATCGAAGCTTGATAGTGTAATATCGCTTCCCATATTTGGACTTCTATAAAGTGCAAATATAATTTGTCATAGCTCCCATATAAGACTCACGAGCATAAATCTTATTCAAAATTTGGTATCCAAATAAAATTCCACAATTCATATACAAAAAAACCATGTAAGGCCAACTTCTGAAAATCATTTTAACGAGCAAAAAAATCTTAAAAATTTTGTAATTAGTTTCATATGTCATGAATTTCAACAAATAACATATAAAACGCACAAGTTTTTGACCTTGGGTCTTCCGATTTTTACCATACATATTTGACAAACACTGAAGTTCTTTGGACATTTCATATTTTATTATACCCTTCGCCTTCGTGAGAAGGGTATAAATAAGTTTGTCATTCCGTTTTTAATTTCCACAATATCATTTTCCGACCCTTTAAAGTATATATACATATATTAGGGTATTCATTCGACTAATGATCGTTCGATTAATCGAATAATTTCTTACGAATAATTATTCGAACAATTTAAAAATTGCCATTTTCGAATAACGAATAATTCGAACAATTTGATGTAGAATAATCGAATAAAAGAAGTTACAATTCTAAAAACAAATCTTTCAAAGTTTTTAACTTAGGACTTGAACCAATGAAAATAAAAGGTACGGAATAAAATAATTGTTATTTAGCTGGCGAAATATTAGAAGAATCGCAATTAATAATCAAAATATTAACTTAGATTAAAGTGGAGTTGAATGTGATGGAGAATGTGATTTTGAAACGGTCGTCGAAAGTGATATTGTGGATGACATTTATAATGATTAGATTGAAATAGATGAAGGCTATGATCTTAAAATATATGTATATAAGTGATGTTATTAACCGCGTACGTAAGTGTTGCAAAATATTTAATAAATCGAATGATAATCACAAATATTGCAAACTAATGTTTTGTTGCAAGAAAAGCATGGAGTTCGTCTTTTACATGATTTTGAACATCGTTGAACATCTATGTCTAACATGATAATAAACTTTTTGCGTATTTGTAAATGCGTTAATCATGCACTGCCTGGCTTCAAATTAGCCACGTTCACTGACAATGATATCAAACTTTGGACAGATTCCCTTTATTATGTAATTCCCCAAGACCACCTTATTAAGTAAAGATTCGGCAACGTTGATTGAGCTTGATGTATAATACAATTTGTTATAAATAATTTAGAAATAGTGAATAATAAATTTACTAAAGAATTAGGCCCTAATTTTGTAAATCACGTCACAAAGTGATATTTATATGGAAAGCAAAAACAAAATTTAAAAAATTTGTTTGTGTTTTCTATACAAATTCTGAACAGAACGAACGCACCAAAATTCAAGCGTTGATTGCCTTTCATAATTTGAAAATTTTGTACATAAAACAAAAACAAATTTTAAAAATTTTTAAAATTTTGTTTTTGCTTTCCATATAAATATCACTTTGGTGACGTGATTTACAAATTTAGGGCCTTAGTTACTCAATTTAAAACCCGAATTAATGAACGACATAAAAAAGTTTTTAATACGTTTATATTGTATTTGAATTCAGGAACATGTCAAACTAGCTCAAATTTTTTAAAGCATAGCTCCAAAACGGAAAATAATGGGTTTGCTAGTCAATTGTTTTGTAGATGGTTCGGGAGTTAATCTGATCAGAATATTTCTGTTGAAATTTTAATGATGGACTTTGTTTTCGAATGTTTTTTAACATTATCAATACTTGAATTGTTAACTTTAACGTTATTTTTTGTTTTTCTTTAACAATAAAATATTAAAAAACCGACTTCAAAACTTCATTCTTTACTTTTTTAAAAAAATTTAAATTATTCGAATAATTCGATTAATTTTAAACGTGTGATCGAATTATTCGAACAAGTTAATATCTCTTATTCGAATAATTCGAATACCCTAATATATATATATTCTGTATTCTTATAGATAAAGCCATAATTCTGTCAGACATGCTTTCGAGAAGTTTCCTATTTAAAATCATCAAAATCGGTCCACAAATGGCTGAGATATGAGGAAAAAACCAGGAAATTTTTCGATTGTTGACCTATATATGGATTACTAAGACATTAATATAGACAATATGGATGTCTAATTATAGATATTTCAAAGACCTTTGCAACGACGTATATAAGACCATAGTAAGTTCGACCTGCAATGGGTCAAAATCTTAAAAATATTTTTTAACACGAATTTTTTTACCAAAAAATTAAAAAACCAAAAAAAATTTCAAAAATTTAAAAAAATGTTTCCAAAAAATTAAAAAAAACACCTTTGGAAAAAAAAAATGTGTTTACCTAAAAATATTTAAAATTTGTATTTTGAAGTATAGTTTGGTGAAGGGTATATAAGATTCGGCACAGCCGAATATATGTAGCTCTCTTACTTGTTATTCTTTTAAATTTGAAAAAAAACTCGAGATTTTTATTCACGATTTTAATTTTGTTTTTTAAAAATCGCGAGATTTTCGGAATTAAAGGAAATACAAATAGAAATGTCCAAATAACTTTAAAGAGTATAGAGGCCCAAGGTCAATTTGTTGGAGATGTCTTATGGAATTCATGATATACAAAAGACATGTCATTAAGTGGTGGCGATCTTTGACCCACTGTTGCATAGTCTTTTACCCCCCAAAACAATATTCCGAAAGTCTAACTCCTCTTCTATTGATGAGCCAAGTTTAAAAGAAAAGTAAGAGTTAAACAAAGCAGCTGTTTAAATATGCAGTTCTTATTAATATGACTAGATAGTGTATAAATATTTGTAGCATATTATAAACATACTCATCCACTACATTTATTTATTAGATTAAACAAGTTTTCTATTCATTATAATTTACACATTATAAAAACAAACATAATAATTATTTAGCGATTGATTATGCAAATTTGTTTTATTAAATTCGCTTTTTGGCATAAATAAATACCTATGTACATATTTACGTACATACATACATCTAAAACTAACTTAAATTATATTTAATTAATTAATTAATGACTTTGCAATATTTCATAAACGTATTGCAAATGAACTCAAACCCACATGCGGTAAGGGTGGACAAAATATGGGTCTATTATTCTCATCTACATAATCTTGATAAGCTATAAAATACACCCGATCCATGCCCAAACGTTCACAAACAATGGCCGAATAGAAACTAGTGCAATCGGCTGCCAACACCTCATAACCCAAACTTTTGCCCAAAGCCATTATCTCCAGTTTTAAACGTTTACCCAAATTACAGCCTCTAGCTGTGGGTTTTACACAGGTGATGAAGGAGTAGAAAATTTTAGTCACTTGATAGCGCTGGAATATGTCGGCCTTACGATTAGCAATGGCCAGTAATTTCAAAATTTGTCCATATTTTGTATTGCCCTCCTTTTCGGCCGTCTTGAAGTATTTCTCTATGCAGGTGGCATCTTTAGGTGCCGCTATATTAACGGCCAACAATTCTTCTTTGCTGTCTGCCACTTCCCGTGTTGCCATAATACTCGAGCCCGCTTTAATACATTCCAAAATGTCATCTATATCTGTTTGGGAGGCCACTATCTTGGGTTCGATTGAACATAGGGGTTCATCGCGATAGAAATGTTCCACAACAAATTTAACCACTTCTACACTGTCTTCTGGTTGTATCACTCGTATCTTAATGTTGTCTCTAGACATTTTTGTTTAAGAAGATTTAATTTATTTCACGTGAGAATTTTTATTTATTTTTAAGATTTTTGTTTTCTTTTTTTTGGTTTTGTTCTTAAGTGTTTAGAATAGAGTTTAAAAATAAACTAGTTTCAATTTTGGCAAACTGGGTGCTATTTATACATAAATGCATATTGTCTGTTTCCTCCACCGGCTTTTGTTAAAAACGAAATTTGCAAACTGAGCAGCAGTTTTTAAGTAAATAAATAATAAATATTGGCAGTTTTTTTTAATGATTTATAATAAATGAGTGTTAGCTATTTGACAATATTATTGTTTTTTTTTGTTTTGCTTTTAATTTAAACATTTTTATTTATACCATCTTTCTAATAGCCTAAAGGGAATGTTGCTCTTAAAACATGACTTGAGAGGAAAATTACTTTAGCTGTTGTTAGTTATAATAACAATAAGTACTCGGTTATTAAATATTCCATAAACTAACAGCTCTAGAACAGTAAAGGTTAACTAAATAATTACAGACAATTAAATTAAAAAGCTTTTTTAAATAGCTATTTCAAATTGTATTATAAAAACGTTTTAAATTATGATAATTATCATTGCATTATTGACCCATATCAAGGAAACAAAACCGATCAGGTTCTTTAGCACAATATTCTTTCTTCTACAATTTTGTATAAATTTTTGGAAACAGGAAATTTGACTGGTTTTTTCTGAATACTTAAGCTAAAGAAAAAACTATCATTATGAATAATGAAAGATTTTAAATAGTAACAATATAATTTAAAGTGGAAAAATACATATTTATTTGAAGTTGAGACTATTGATAATCTAATAAAGGAATCAGCATAATATAAACGTGCTGATCTTAATAAAAAACAAGTAAGAGTGCTATATTCGGCTGTGCCGAATCTTATATACCCTTCACCAAATTATACTTCAAAATTTTAAATATTTTTAGGTAAACAAAATTTAATTTTTTTTCCAGTTGTTTTTGGAATTTTTTGAAAAAAATAATTTTTCGATTGTTATTTTAAATTTAATTATTTTTTTTTTTTAAATTTAATTATTTTTTTTTTTTAAATTTAAAATTTTTTTTTTTTAAATTTTAAAAAATTTTTTTTTTTTAAATTTAAAAAATTTATTTTTTTTAAATTTTAAATTTTTTTTTTTTTTGTTTTTTCAATTTTTTTTTTTTTTTTTTAAAAATTCGGGTTCAAAATTTTTTTCCCGATTTTGACCCATTGTAGGTCCAACTTACTATGGTCTTATATACGTCGTTGCAAATGTCTTTGAAATATCTATCATTAGATATCCATATTGTCTATATTAATGTCTTAGTAATCCAGATATAGGTAAAAAATAGGTCAAAAATAGAGGTTGTCTTGGTTTTTTCCTCATATCTCAGCCATTTGTGGACCGATTTTGCTGATTTTAAATAGCAAAATTCTCGAAAGCATGTCTGACCGAATTATTGAAGATTTGGATCCCGAAGATATCTGGGGTCTTCAGAAAACTGATTTCAACAGACAGACAGACAGACAGACAGACAGACAGACAGACAGACAGACAGACAGACAGACAGACAGACAGACAGACAGACAGACAGACAGACAGACAGACAGACAGACAGACAGACAGACAGACAGACAGACAGACAGACAGACAGACAGACAGACAGACAGACAGACAGACAGACAGACAGACAGACAGACAGACAGACAGACAGACAGACAGACAGACAGACAGACAGACAGACAGACAGACAGACAGACAGACAGACAGACAGACAGACAGACAGACAGACAGACAGACAGACAGACAGACAGACAGACAGACAGACAGACAGACAGACAGACAGACAGACAGACAGACAGACAGACAGACAGACAGACAGACAGACAGACAGACAGACAGACAGACAGACAGACAGACAGACAGACAGACAGACAGACAGACAGACAGACAGACAGACAGACAGACAGACAGACAGACAGACAGACAGACAGACAGACAGACAGACAGACAGACAGACAGACAGACAGACAGACAGACAGACAGACAGACAGACAGACAGACAGACAGACAGACAGACAGACAGACAGACAGACAGACAGACAGACAGACAGACAGACAGACAGACAGACAGACAGACAGACAGACAGACAGACAGACAGACAGACAGACAGACAGACAGACAGACAGACAGACAGACAGACAGACAGACAGACAGACAGACAGACAGACAGACAGACAGACAGACAGACAGACAGACAGACAGACAGACAGACAGACAGACAGACAGACAGACAGACAGACAGACAGACAGACAGACAGACAGACAGACAGACAGACAGACAGACAGACAGACAGACAGACAGACAGACAGACAGACAGACAGACAGACAGACAGACAGACAGACAGACAGACAGACAGACAGACAGACAGACAGACAGACAGACAGACAGACAGACAGACAGACAGACAGACAGACAGACAGACAGACAGACAGACAGACAGACAGACAGACAGACAGACAGACAGACAGACAGACAGACAGACAGACAGACAGACAGACAGACAGACAGACAGACAGACAGACAGACAGACAGACAGACAGACAGACAGACAGACAGACAGACAGACAGACAGACAGACAGACAGACAGACAGACAGACAGACAGACAGACAGACAGACAGACAGACAGACAGACAGACAGACAGACAGACAGACAGACAGACAGACAGACAGACAGACAGACAGACAGACAGACAGACAGACAGACAGACAGACAGACAGACAGACAGACAGACAGACAGACAGACAGACAGACAGACAGACGGACATGGCTTAATCGACTCCGCTATCTATAAGGATCCAGAATATATATACTTTATAGGGTCGGAAATGAAAAATGTAGAAATTACAAACGGAATGACAAACTTATATATACCCTTCTCACGAAGCTGAAGGGTATAAAAATAATAATAGTAATAAATTCTTATTATATATAGCGAGTTGTTTAGTTTTCCCTAATTTATTTGACACGTAAAAAACATAAGGTAGACATGTTATATATCAATGGATAGAGGATTTTGTCTACTTTTCAAAAATGTATATAACTTTTGACAAATAAAAACAAGTAAGAAAGTATGGTCGGTCAAGCCCGACCATATAATACCCTACACTAAGTAATAGAGCAAAAAAAATTTTCTTTTAAACTTTCAATAATTTATATTTTTGAGTGATTTTCGGAAGTGGGCCTTATATGGAGGCTATGACCAATTATGGACCGATCACCATGAAATTAGGTCGAGTGATTTATGTCTATATTAAAGTTAACTATGTTGAATTTTGTGTGTTTACCAACATTTTTAAGCGATTTATGCACGTTAAAGTGATTTTCGGAAGCGGGTCTATATGGGAGCTATGACTAATTATGGACCGATCGTAACAAAATTTGGTGACATGAATTTTGTGTATATAAAACTTATTTGGAGCGGAATTTGTGGAGATACATATATAAATTAAACATTTATGACCGATAAAGTCCAATTTCGGGAGGACATTTGTATGGGGGCTAGGTGAAATAGTGGACCGATTTCAGCCCGTTTCAATAGGCTTGGTCCTTGAGCCGAAAAAATAATATGTACCAAATTTGATCGAAATATCTTCAAAATTGCGACCTGTACTCTGCGCACAAGGTTTACATGGACAGCCAGCCAGCCAGCCAACCAGACGGACGGACGGACGGACGGACGGACGGACATCGCTTAATCGACTCAGAAAGTGATTCTAAGTCGATCGGTATACTTTAAGGTGGGTGTTAGATTAATATTTTTGGGCGTTACAAACATCTGCACAAACGCATAATACCCTCCCCACTATGGTGGTGTAGGGTATAAATACATGGAATACTTTTTTGAAAAATATGACAAAAAATGCTTTTTATTGAATTTTGCATAGATACAAATTTTTCAAATTGAAATAAAATTTTTATTTATGAATATTTTTTAATGAAATTTTACACTTGAAAAATCTTGAAAAATCCCAAAAATGGGATTTTTTCGTTTTTTGGCTATAATATCCATAATAGGGGTGGGGTTATCGGAACCCTTTACAAGATAATTAAGAACTTATTGGGCCATCTAAAATAGGTTACTATATTTTGATATCGAGTATGCGATTTGAGAATTTTTGCCCTAAAGTCGAATATTACATAAAAAATAGGCATTTTTTTAATGAACCTGTCCCGTCGGTATCAAAAATTATAAATGGTTTTTTCATTTAAAATATTTGGCGTAAAGTTAGCTTTTCAAAAAGTACAAGTACATTATACATCCTCTTAGAAAATTTTTAGATAACTTAAAAAGAATAAAAGTACTTTTTTCCCAAAAAAATTGCGAAAAATCTCCTTTTTTAATTTTTTATATTCAAATGCATGTAACTTTGGACTCAGTCATGATTTTTAAACACTTCTTTCTTTATTTGATATATAGATCTATTGTTAATCCTATAAAAGAAAAATGGATAAAATCGGAGAATATTTGGAACCGCGGTCACCAAAAAACTGGTGTAGGGTGGGTAAAAATGTTGAAAATTAAATTTTCAAATGCGAATATTTCCTAAGCTATAAGAGATAATTGATAGCTACAACGAAGTTTTATGTAGTGCTCGAGGAGATTCTGTATGTGTAATTTTTTTTAAATCGTAACACAAACGAAGAAATAAGATCATTTTAAAAATTGAACATACCCGAGGTGTCCTAATTTGGGAACCCCTGGTCCCGCTCCTGGTGGGGTCATGAGGTCCAAGTTTAAAACTAATACTCGACTACACTTTGCGCATTCATTCGAATCGGCGTAAGGGTTTAGAAGTTACAGATTTATTTCCCTCTTTTTTTATTCTCATACCACTGTGTGCTGGTAATTTGAGAGTTATGATCAAGGCAAGGATTTTCATGCACTAAAAAATTAAAAATATGCGCTTATAATATGCACTATAAAGAGAGAAAATATGCACTAAAAATTACAAAAATATGCAATAAAAACTATTTTTGTATTTGAAATATATTTATTAATACAAGAAAAATATACATTTGAGGTCACAGTTTCAATATATACATTAGAGTGACAATCAGTTGTATGGAAAAAATTTTTTGTTAAAATTTTGAAGAGTGCCGGGTGGAATATTGTGACACTATGCCTAAAAGTTAAGTGCTGAAAATTTGAGCCAAATCGGTCAACGATTTCTGGACGCGCATCGAGGTCAAAGTTCAGATATATGCAAAATTATATTATTTATATGGAATAAATAGGTGAAACTCGTTAAATTTCTGCATTGTTTTCTAGAAATGTATAGATTTATTTATATTAATGAATATTACATTAAAAAATTTTTTTTGGAAGTTAACCCTGCATCTCCTTTGGGTCAAAATGACCCAAAAACTGTATTATCGCCAAAATTGAGGAAAAATGCAAATTTTTCAGATATTTTAAAAATTTTGCTACTAAATAAATACTTTTGCAATTGAATGCAAAATAATCGAAATGTGTACGTAATTATCGTTGTAATGAGATATAAATGACAAAATTTGGTTAAAAAATGTTAAAGTTATTACAAATTCGCCAGACCATTAACGTGTTTCAGGCCACTTGAACAAAAAATTTAGGAAAAAAAATTAACATATTTCGAGAAAAATTAAAATAAAAGCTAATTTTTATTTAAAATATGTCCGTATTTACTTCTGTATGAGTTTTTGTCTTCGTAGGATACCGTTAACCTATTCGCAGGTATGGCCAAAAAAAATTATTTTTTTTAACGGCTGTTTCAAATCTCCATTTTCAAATTTTTAAAAATTTTGTTAAGCAAATTTCAGAATTTTTTGATCATCACATTGAGATTTATTGAGATCAAAATAGGGAATAAAAATATGAAAAAATTATGTCAATACCTCTTCCAGTTTTTCCGTACCTGCGATTTAAATTTTGCGATTTTCAAGAAAAACTATTTTTTTGTCCATATTTAGGCGAATGAGCCCAATTTCCTTAATGTTATAAATTTTAATTAAAACCTATTCATAATATTATAGTCCCTGTAATTTTAAATATGGTCTGAAAGTTTTACTAAAATCGGAAAACGATAACCTTAAATCGTGAAGGTCAAAGGTCAAATTTTTCAATATTTGGAATTTCTAAAGAAAAGATAGCGAAATGTTATATATTTTTGGGCCGATTTTAATGAGACTTGAGGAAAGTATAACTTAAAGTTCAGAATTTAAAATAACGGCACAAAAATGGAATTTAACTCTTAGCAGCACTTGGGGTCCAAATTACCCTCAACATTTAAAATCACGAAAAACACAGCCATTTTGACCCCAAGTGCTCTTAAAGGACTAAATCCATTTTTGCACTGTTGTTGTAAATGTTAGACCCCAATGTATATTTTGCTCAAGTTTCATTAAAATCGGCCCAAAAATATATAACATTTCGCTATCTTTTCTTTAGAAATTCCAAATATTGAAAAATTTTACCTTTGACCTTCACGATTTAAAGGTTAACGTTTTCCGATTTTAGTAAAACTTTCAGACCATATTTAAAATTACAAGGACTATAATATTATGAATAGGTTTTACTTAAAATTTATAACATTAAGGAAATTGGGCTCATTCGCCTAAATACGGACAAAAAATTTGTTTTTCTTGAAAATCGCAAAATTTAAATCGCAGGTACGGAAAAACTGTAAGAGGTATTGACATAATTTTTTCATATTTTTATTCCCTATTTTGATCTCAATAAATCCCAATGTGATGATCAAAAAATTCTGAAATTTCTTTAACAAAATTTTTAAAAATTTGAAAATGGAGATTCGAAACGGCCGTTAAAAAAAATATTTTTTTTTGGCCATACCTGCGAATAGGTTAACGATATCCTACGAAGACAAAAACTCGTACACAAGTAAATACGGATATATTTTAAATAAAAATTAGCTTTTATTTTAAATTTTCTCGAAATATGTTAATTTTTTTTCTAAATTTTATGTTCAAGTGGCCTGAAACACGTTAATGGTCTGGCGAATTTGTAATAACTTTAATATTTTTTAACCAAATTTTGTCATTTATATCTCATTACAACGATAATTACGTACACATTTCGATTCTTTTGCATTCAATTGCAAAAGTATTTATTTAGTAGCAAAATTTTTAAAATATCTGAAAAATTTGCATTTTTCCCGAATTTTGGCGATAATACAGTTTTTGGGTCATTTTGACCCAAAGGAGATGCAGGGTTAACTTCCAAAAAAAAATGTTTAATGTAATATTCATTAATATAAATAAATCTATACATTTCTAGAAAACAATGCAGAAATTTAACGAGTTTCACCTATTTATTCCATATAAATAGTATAATTTTGCATATATCTGAACTTTGACCTCGATGCGCGTCCAGAAATCGTTGCCCGATTTGGCTCAAATTTTCAGCACTTAACATTTAGGCCTAGTGTCACAATATTCCACCCGGCACTCTTTGAAATCTAAGAAAAAAAAATCGGCTGTCACTCTAATATACATATGTACATTAGGGTGACAGCCGATTTTTTTTAGATTTCAAAGAGTGCCGGGTGGAATATTGTGACTCTAGTCCTCAAAGTTAAGTGCTGAAAATTTGAGCCAAATCGGACAACGATTTCGGGACGCGCATCGAAGTCAACGTTCAGATATATGCAAAATTTTACTTTTTATGTGAAATTAATAATGAAAATAATGGACCGATTTCAGCCAGTTTCAATAGGATTGGTCCTTGGGCCGATAAATGTTTAATCGACTCAGAAAGTGATTCTAAGTCGATCGGTATACTTTAAAGTGGGTGTTAGACCAATATTTTTGGGCGTTACAAACATCGGCACAAACGCATTATACCCTCCCCACTATGGTGGTGTAGGGTATACAAATTGTTGGAGATTAACCCCGTATCTCGTTTGGGTCAAAATGACCCAAAAACTGTATTATCGCTAAAATTTTTCAGTTTTTGTAAAATTTTTGCTACTAACTAAATACTTTTGCAATTGAATTCAAAAGAATCGAAATGTGTACGTAATTGTACTGGATACTTGTCTTTAAATTTAGCAACACGAGATAGAGCCTTTAAAACACTTTTTTCCATTCGAAATTAATAAATCTATATCTTCAAATTGATATCTAATTTCTTCGGCTACTCGATGTAAACCATGTGCTAAACATGTTATATGAATAAGTTTTGAATAAAATACCTTTAGACTATTTGCTGCTATAAAAATATATCTAAAAGAAAATTAAACATGCAATAAAATGGAAAAATATGCTAAATATATGCATTTAAATGAAAAATATGCATTTATAAGAAAATATGCAAAAATATGCAACAACAAATCGATGCCATTTTGTTGCAAATTCTTCTATTCGGAAAGATAAATTGTCAAAAGTGATTTTGAGTTACTGACTACAAACATGCATTTGCATAGAAATCCTTGCCCTGGTTATGATAAATCGATTACTGCTCATCTATTCGTGAATGTGTTTTAAACTCACAACAAAATAAAGGGTGATTCATTTAGAGTTTTGTTTTCACAGATCATGCTGGTGTCATACTTTTATATTATTATACCCTTCACCTTCGTGAGAAGGAAAAAAAAAATTTGTTTACTTAAAAATATTTATAATTTGTATTTTGAAGTATAATTTGGTGAATGCAATCTACAAATTACCTGTACGATAACCAGAATGATATGGCCCGATTAAACATATCTTCTTGGCCCGACACGCTCATATTTAAGTAATGTAGTTGCGGTATAGATGCCAAACGGGGAATCCCGTTCCAGAAAATCCCGGGATTTTCCTTATGACAAAAGCTATCGAAAAATGTTTGTCCTTACAAATCGGCCCACCCTAATCTAAAAATTATTTGGTAAATAAAAAATTTACTTTCAATTTTAAAGATTATCCGAAAATCCCTTTATCAAAATCCCGAACCCCGGAATTTTCAAAAATCAGTCCCGATTGGCATTTCTATGTGGCGGTGATAACCGGATTCTGCACATTTGGCAACCATGCGAAGAGACTTGGCCTGCCCTATAACGACTTATGTAGAATTTGTCAAAATGAAGAGGAGGATGAGACAATTTTTCATCTTCTTTGTCATTGTCCGGTATTACGAGATCTATGCATCAGGTTTCTGGGAAATCGCTCCTTAAATAGTCTTTCCGAGCTTTTGGACATAAAGATAGAGTGCATCAATGAAAGACCTTTGCAACGACGTATATAAGACCATAGTAAGTTGGACCTACAATGGGTCAAAATCGGAAAAAATATTTTTTAACCCGATTTTTTTTTTACCAAAATTTTCTTTTCGCTAAATATTTAAAAAAAAATTTAAAAAACAAAATAAAATTTTTTAAATTTAAAAAAAATTTTAAAAAACAATTCGAAAAAAATTGTTCCAAAAAATGAAAAAACAACTTTCGAAAAAAAGATAATAATTTTGTTTACCTAAAAATATTTGAAATTTTTATTTTGAAGTATAATCTACTTTCAGGTAATAACACAAAGGGAACTATTGTCTGGAACCAAGTGTGCTGCTCTCTTTGCTGTCTTCCATGCGGCTGCCTTTAAACCTAACCTAAGTCTGTGGGTTATCTCACTCCCGACATGCAACAAAATCTGTCCATGTGAAAAACATGGAATCTCTAGATTTATGCATTAAACACATTCAAGACAACAAGCTACACGACTACACGAACACAAATTCAGCTGGTTACAGTTGTAGTCGTGTGGCAGCTACTGAATTATTTTAAAGACGACAGCTACAAAGTAAACAGCTGATTAATAATTCAGTGGTGCCACTTTAATAAAAAATAACCGTACAAAATTCCAAAGTAATTAAGACTGAAACAATTATTTTGAGTAAAAATGTATATATGGTTATAATTAATTATGTACCTGTTATTAATTTATTTCAATATGGTTATCAGAAACTTCTCTTAATTAAGTAAAAAAAATATATTTTTTTAAGCACTAATTTGATTTGCATTTTTTTTATTATATTAGCAACACTATTTCTGTTTTGTAGTTGACAAAAATAGAAATTAGCCTAATTCGGCTACATCGGCATGAGTAGTCGTGTGGCCGTGTAGCTGTGCTGTCGTTAAAATAATCGTCTCCATATAAACGTGTGCATTTTATTTTTGACAGATTGAAGTTGGTAGCCTGCTGTCTTGAATGTGTTTAATGCATTAGTCCACAAACTTGCAAAGACCGAAGTTATCACCGGAATACATCCGAAAATTAAGCTTCTCTTTGCATTCGTAATATTACGACGATCGTTTTATTGATATAAAAAATATACATACATATTTTGATCCGAAAATGGAACTAGTTCGGATGATAAAAAGTTCAAACAACATAAACATGATCCATTTCTCAAAAAGATTAAAAAATGGGAAATTATAAACTAGAAAAGATTAAACTGGCAACACTCCAAGTACTTGATTTGCTGTAAATCATGTCGAAACAATTCAATGCAGCACTTACTGAATTGTGTCTTCGCTTATTTGCATACTGAGACAACTGAATGTATTGTGTCTACGCTTATTACCCTATTGTGATTTATTAATGTTTTCGTATATAAAATTCTATTTTCAAGATTTCAATTCATAAGGTAGTAATTATTTAGCAGTTACAAAGCAAAATTTGTGTTGATGTTGAACACAGTGGTTTGCTTAAAACAACTAATTTTATTTATCATAGTGTAAAACATTTTTTACATGAATAAAACATTTCAAATTATAGGGGTATTCACAGTCTTGTGAAAATGATTTTGCATCATTAAAAATGCAAAATTGTATAGGTTTTTGTGTGTATTTTGTTATTGGATTACTGTAAAATTTTTGCATTTGCAATGATGCTAGATCATTTCCACAAGATTGTGAATACCGCTTATGTATGTATTTACTTTGTTGATATTCATGTTAATTCTCAATGCAACACTGTATTGTGTCTTCGCTTAATTGTTTATTGTGACTTAACAGATTATATTATTGTGATTTAATCGATTATAAAATGGCATTAGTTAATTCATATTCAACAGGGTTTAAACACTAGCACCGCTGATTTGTTGTATAACAGAAACAATATTTTACAAAACAAAATATTGTAGTTTTCAGCAATGACCTTATTTATAGGTCCTCAAATTAATTTCGAAAATTCAAATAACAAAACACTTAGAAAATAGTGGAATACAATTTCCTGGAAACATCTTATTAGATTACGAGTGGAAACATAGTATTAATAGGTAATTAATATTAATTTTCTTATCTCAATCTTGACCACTTCACAATTTCTTTCACGCCCTCTTTCTTATATGAAAATTCGCGTTGACGTAATCCCTTAGTTGCGATCCGATCGTTTTTTTTTCCACAGTTAAACAATTTTATCAATGAAATTCTATTGGTTTCTAGGTTAAAAATCGCTTGTCATGCAGACTTAAATATTTTCTTTATTCAATATTAAGTTAGTTAGCAGTAGTAGTATTTAAAAATGTCAAGTCATTTGTTGTTGAAAATATTTAAACAATTGGTTTCCTTGTTATACTTGACGCTATTATAGTTTATAAAATGTTTGTCAGACTGTATTTTCACTTGTTGAAATGAAATATTCTTGAAATATGTTTTTTATAAGATTATTGTCGTAATCTGTTTGGTTGTTTCTAATTCCATATAATTTTGTTTGGTACTTTTTTTCTTTTCGAGAATGATTTGGCATTATTCTATTAAGTGCTTAGACTTTTTTGATATATTATATGCTGATTAATCAGGGAATATCTGTCTGAATTTAAAGGCTTTTCAATGAAGTTTCAATAACGTAGATATCTAAAGGATAGAATTCAAAGTCAGTACAAATATATATTACATACTATAAGGCTGTCCATGTCAGAAAGAAACTCCGCTTCCTAGTAAAAATTTTAAGATCTGGCTTCGAAGCGTGATCGTAGATCGAAGCGGGATCGTATTATAAATACGTATTTCGAATTTGAGCTTCCTAGGATAGGTCCTGTATGTCTTCATATAGGAAGAGGATTATAGAGGATTATATAGATAAGTAGAGTCGTTTCATTAAGATCCTTAAGGTAATACGATTTAGAGTTGGTTACCTATGTATATATACTGGTATGTATTAGTAAATGTTTGCATAATATTTTAAAAATTATGACACACATCATATGGGAATGCCTTCAATGCTTCAAAAACTTCCAAAGTGCTTAAAGTTTTTCATTGAAAAGATTTGGTAAATTTAGATTACGTATTATTCCAATTAAATCATAAGTTTTCTAAGTACCACAGATTTTATCAATCACTACCGTAGACACAAACCCAAGTTATCAGGAAAATTACGAAATAAGAAACTATATAACAAACAGTTTGAAGTGGCCCATCAAGTACCGTATTTCATTAAAGGCATTATAGATGAATGATAACGGAGTTTGAAACTTGCGATAACATTTGCAATCTAAATTAAGAGCAGGATATTGAAAGAATTACATCACCTAAATATGATAATAATCCAACTGCAAGGATAAAAAGAAAGAAGAAACTTCATTTACAAAAGTATCTTTATTTCCAATATTTATTGATTTTACGTCAACTTTGTGGCTTTGGGATACAAATTTTTCGATGTACTTCGAAAAGCCTTTTAACTTTGAGTGTGATATGTCAAATCAGACTTTGTAGCAGATTCTCCTCTGTGTCTTCTAGGGACGCAAGAACAAGAAGTTACAGTGGAACATCTCCTTAGTCTTTGTTCTGCTTTATCAGGGACTAGGACTGCGATATTTGGCTGTTCATTTCTGCATGACCTAATGGATGAATAAGTGGATATTAGGATGATGGATTCGTTCTTTTATTCATCGAATTGGTTTAGTACCAAAACACACACAGATATGTCAAAATCCGATTTTGCAGCAGGTCCTTGTCTGTGTCTTCTATGGACGCAAGACCAAGAATTTGTCTATCAGGAACTAGTGACGGTGGAATTTCTCCTTAGTCTTTGCCCTGCTCTATCAGGAACTAGGACTGCGATATTTGGCTGTTCATTTTGCACGAACTAACGGATGAATAAGTGGATACTAGGATGATGAATTCGTTCTTTTATTCATAGAATTGGTTTAGTACCAAAACACACACAGATATGTCAAAAACTGATTTTCTATGGACGCAAGACCAAGAAGTTACGGTGGAATAGCTCCTTAGTATTTGTCCTGTTCTATCTAGGACTGCGATATTTGGCTGTTCATTTCCGTACGACCTAACCGAACTATCGAGGGTGGATACTTTTGTGTTCCGATACACACACAGTCATGCAAAGGTCCTGATTGCGAGATCGGAATATGAGCCGTTTAGGGTATCACAAAGGGAGCAATTTATAGACCCAATTGAGCTGGTATCACTGACTAACTTCCTGCATTCTCACGACAGCCAGTTCTACGCACTGGAATGGCCCGAGTTCACTCGGCCATGGGCTGTCAACTCAGCAATCACTGCTGCTACAACAACAACTAACTTCCTATAGGAAGAGGGTGACATCCATGTATGATATTCATGCAGTATTATGAGGCCCCCGAACTGATGTCGTCTCTAGGAATGTCGTTCAAAGATGATCCTCCGATCCAATGGATGATCGGATGTGTATGATCTCCACACACCATTACACATTAAGGTCTCTCTGACTTGTCTCGGAGGAGACTACGACTGATTGATGTTGTAGCTAGCTTGACTCCCCATGACATCCCAGGAGAAACTGTTTAGTCAAGTTACAGAAGGTAATAACATTAGAGCTGTGTTAGTTACCAATGACTGATCAATCGTCAACAATTTTTCATTATCCATGCCAAAAGAACTGCCAGTTGGAGCTATTTGTGAGTAATTTGGTGGCATGAGTTGGGGAAGTGAAGATGCTCCTTAGATGGAACTATAAACGACTAAAGACAATCTGATCTCTCTCAATCACAATTCATAATTAATTGTCTAATAGTAACTGGTGAATGCAGTACAACGAGATCAATAATTGGTCTCTCGATCAGTAAATAACTGCTTATATTTTGATCCTTTCGTTCTTTGAAAACAAGTCACAGTAGGTCGATAGTAAATGAAGTTTTTAATCATCCCCATGAGCATTAAAGAGCGGACAAAGCTCTCACAAATAATACGTCTTCTTATCATATATTTTAAACTACACTCATTTCATCATTTCATTCATCACTAAACTTTCTTTCTATAATTTGACTTGTATAAATAAAAAATACCTTCTTTTATTCTATAAAAGAATCCAACTTTTTATATTAAATTAAAATAAATTACTAAAATTACACTAAATACAAATTACAATAGTTTGTTACAGACGTTTAGCAAACGATGTCAAACCCACATGAGGTGGAGGTGGACTGAAAATTGGTTTATTATTCTCATCCACATAATCTTTGTAAGCGACAAAATTCACACGATCCCAGTCCAAGCGTTCACACACACGAGCCGAATAGTAACTAGTGCAATCTGCTGTCATCAATTTATAGCCCATGCGACGTCCCAAATCCATAAGTTCCAGCTTAATGCGTACACCCAGATTTTTGCCACGAATTGTGGGCTTGACACAAGTCATAAACGAGTAGAGCAGCTTATCGACACCATAACGATTGAAGACATCAGCTTCACGGCTGGCCACACCCAACAATTTCAAAATTTGTCCATACTTGGTGTTACCTTCCTTTTCGGCGGATTCAAAGTACTTGTCTATGGAAGAGGGATCCTTGGCAACAGCAGTATTAACAGCAACTAACTCCTCTTCGCCATTCTCCTTGACTTGTACACCCAAAATGCTAGTGCCGCCCAGTAAGCAGGCCAATATATCAGCACGATCGGATGCACTGGGTATAACTTTGGGTTCCAGGCAACTTAAGGGCTCGTCACGATAGAAATGCTCAATGATGAAATCGACAACTTGTTCGTATTCTTGGGGTTGAACTACCCGAAATTTAATATCATCATTCCACATTTTGATTTGTAGTTTTCTGATGTGCCGTTCAAATGAAACTAATTTATTTGAATAGTTTCCATCGAATTATTAAGCATTCTATTTTTTTTTATATTGTTTAATGAAATTTATCAGTTCAAGATTTGTTTTATTGTTTTTTTCCATGGTGTGATAAGAACACTTAGTATAGACTGCTTTCTTCGGATAGTCTGAAAGATATATTGGGTATTTGAGTGTGTATTTGAAAATAGCAACCAAAATAATTAAAAATTTCCATCTAAAAATAAGGTACTGATGTAAGCGGTAGCAATGACACTAGGACCATCCCCTTATATTGTATTGATATAAAATTATAAGTATTTTCGATTATTTAATCACGTTTTATTATTATCAATGAGTGTTATATTTAATTTGGCATGTTTGTTTGTATGTCACACATAACCATTTTGATTTTAACTTTTATTTATTTGTATAGCCTTCACCATTAAAAAGGTTATATGTATATAAAGCATATATACTCAGGATCTCTATATGTAGGGAATTAGATTTAACAATATCCGTATATTGGTTGAATTAGGTTTGAATTTTGTAGACAAGCGGTATTTTATATCAAGGTGAACGTGACATAAGGTTCGAAACAGCAGAATATACCTTTCCGATCATGTTTTTACCATACAACAAAAGTCGAAACTATTTTTAACACCTGATACAGCCCATAAATGTTTGTAACCAACTCTTCAAATAGTCGTACGGCATTTCCAGATTTTCATCTCGTGATCGTTGTTCGTCTTAAAGGACTTTAAATTTTTAAAGCTGTAGTAAGACCATATCGCCTTGTCAAATGTAAGAGGATAGAACATTTATATTTTTTATTTATTTATCACTAGCTGACCCGACAGACGTTGTCCTGTCCAATAAAAAAAAAAAATGCATGTGTTCGATTTGTGAATTTGTGAAAAGCGGTTTGAAATGGGTAAAAATAGTTAAAAAGAAAAAAAACACGTATTGTTGAATGATAATTTTTATTCATATAGGTTTAGAGTAACTTCGGGTAATGTGGACTACCGTTTTGTTTTTTCTAAATTTTGGCCACAATATATATGGATATTAAAAGAGTTGTGAAGCAATAAATTAGCTAATGTATTCTCTAATGGTTTTTGCAGTTGAATATTTTTTCCGTTAAAGGATAAAAAATTTATGTGAAAATATTGTAAGGAACCCAAAAATCAGCATTAAAAAAATTGGAGGGTAATGTGGACTAGTATTTAATACATAAAATTCATGAACCAGCTAATCATGAATGATTAAAAAATGTAATTTCAATATATTTTTATTAATACAAACTAAAAAGTCGCGTTCGTGGCTTAGATAGATTGCTTACAAAGTACATAGTTATTGTCGGGTAATATGGACCAGTAGTACATAATCAAGTAATTTAAGTGGTCCACATTACACGAACTTGGGTTACAGTGGTAAAAAGTTATTTTTACCTAATAATCTAAATGTGCTTAAATTCTTACCAAATATATGCAAAACTACGTGTCCACTTTAACTATATAAAACAACCAAACATTAAATTCTACCAAGTAACTGTACCAAATTTTGTTTCTTACTTGAGCCGAAAAAAATGTTGAGCTGTCGCATTAATTTCAATACAAGAATAAAAAGTCAACATATCAATAACTCATGAAAGCAAATGTGTAATTGTTGTTTCAAACAAATTGTAAAATGTACGACAAATCAGTTTTATCATACCTTCAATAGTTTCTGAAAAAAGACACTGGTCCACATTAGACGCATAGTCCACAATACCCGAAGTTACTCTAGGTTATTTTTGATATACAATGAATCTTATGGTCATATAATAAAATATACATAGAAGCGTTACTGAGAGACAAAGAACCTAAGTCTTGCAACAACCGAATACATGTAAATAAACGTACATATTTTGAGTTTTTATATAAGTAATCGAATTTTGATCTGAAATATGAGTGATCACAGATCGAGCTCCATTTCTTGATTAAAAGCTTATTGGCCAAGTTAATAGCGAATTTAGGTATTTTGAGTTTTTATATAAAAAATCGATTTTTGGCCAGAAATATGAGTGATCACAGATCGAGCTCCATTTCTTGATTAAAATATTATTGGTCAAGTTAATAGCGAATTTAGGTATTTTGAGTTTTTATATAAAAAATCGATTTTTGGCCAGAAATATGAGTGATCACAGATCGAGCTCCTTTTCTTGATTAAACGCTTATTGACCAAGTTATTAGCGAATTTAGATATTGTGAGCTTTTATATAAAAAAACGATTTTTAGTCAGAAATATGAGTGATCACAGATCGAGCTCCTTTTCTTGATTAAACGCTTATTGGCCAAGTTATTAGCGAATTTAGATATTTTGAGTTTTTATATAAAAAAATCGATTTTTGGCCAGAAATATGAGTGATCACAGATCGAGCTCCATTTCTTGATTAAAATATTATTGGTCAAGTTAATAGCGAATTTAGGTATTTTGAGTTTTTATATAAAAAATCGATTTTTGGCCAGAAATATGAGTGATCACAGATCGAGCTCCTTTTCTTGATTAAACGCTTATTGGCCAAGCTATTAGCGAATTTAGATATTGTGAGCTTTTATATAAAAAACGATTTTTAGTCAGAAATATGAGTGATCACAGATCGAGCTCCTTTTCTTGATTAAACGCTTATTGGCCAAGTTATTAGCGAATTTAGATATTTTGAGTTTTTATATAAAAAAATCGATTTTTGGCCAGAAATATGAGTGATTACAGATCGAGCTCCATTTCTTGATTAAAATATTATTGGTCAAGTTAATAGCGAATTTAGGTATTTTGAGTTTTTATATAAAAAATCGATTTTTGGCCAGAAATATGAGTGATCACAGATCGAGCTCCTTTTCTTGATTAAACGCTTATTGGCCAAGCTATTAGCGAATTTAGATATTTTGAGTTTTTATATAAAAATTTCAATTTTTGGCCAGAAATATGAGTGATCACAGATCGAGCTCCATTTCTTGATTAAAAGCCTGTAAACGTCAAAATGAAAATTCATATTTTCTAGTATATTTGACAAGTAAAAATTCAGTTAAATACAGATTAGAAAGATATTAGTATCTACTTTTATATCAGGTTTTATTTCAGACGAATGAGTAATTTTATTTGCTATGTAATTTTATTTCAATGGATATTTTCTCGTGATCTTGTTTTCGAATTTTAATTAATAATTTTAGTTTTATATTTTAATAAAATCCGTGTAAAACGTGTAAAACACAGGTTTATATTGTAAAATTTTATATTTTTCTCGTGAAATTCGACAATCTCTAACATGAACAATTTTACTTCCGATTTTAGATAAATCGAAAAAAGTGGGCGTGGTCAATTTTTCATTCAGTAAAAACTTAAATTACATAACTACGAACACTTAAAAAAAATAGCCAAATGGGTGTAGCCGTTTTCCGATTTTATATAAATCGAAAAAAGTGGGCGTGGTCAATTTTTCATTCCGTAAAAAATTAAGTTGGACTATGACCAACATTTAAAAAAAAAATTTGTCTAAATCGGTCCGTCCGTTCGCAACTGATGCAATTACCAACGAACGACATTTGATTTTTATTTATATAGATAGAAGATAATAAAAAATTGTCAAAAATTTATGACTTAATAATGCGGGATTTCCAATAGATGTCATATCTTTTGAATGCGGTTTTTGTTTTTAATAACTTATATGTCATTTTGAAGGGTACACATCTATCGTTTATTCTTGCTTAGTTATTGAACATTATAGTGTAAACAGCAAAGTTTTTTATACCCTACACCACCATAGTGGGGAGGGTATTATGCGTTTGTGCAGATGTTTGTAACGCCCAAAAATATTAGTCTAACACCCACCTTAAAGTATACCGATCGACTTAGAATCATTTTCTGAGTCGATTAAGCGATGTCCGCCCGTCCGTCCGTCCGTCCGTCTGGTCGGCTGGCTGGCTGTCCATGTAAACCTTGTGCGCAGAGTACAGGTCGTAATTTTGAAGATATTTCGATCAAATTTGGTACATATTATTTTTTCGGCTCAAGGACCAAGCCTATTGAAACTGGCTGAAATCGGTCGACTATTTCACCTAGCCCCCATACAAATGTCCTCCCGAAATTGGACTTTATCGGTGATAAATGTTTAATTTATATATGTATCTCCACAAATTCCGCTCCAAATAAGTTTTATATACACAAAATTCATGTCACCAAATTTTGTTACGATCGGTCCATAATTAGTCATAGCTCCCATATAGACCTGCTTCCGAAAATCACTTTAACGTACATAAATCGCTTAAAAATGTTGGTAAACACACAAAATTCAACATAGTTAACTTTAATATAGACATAAATCACACGACCTAATTTCATGATGATCGGTTCATAATTGGTCATAGCCCCCATATAACCCCACTTCCGAAAATCACTCAAAAATATAAATTATTGAAATTTTAAAAGAAAAATTTGTTTTGCTCTTTTACTTAGTGTAGGGTATTATATGGTCGGGCTTGACCGACCATACTTTCTTACTTGTTTTTAATTCGAAAATGTCGAATTTTGTGTCAACAAAGTGTCATATGCGGGAAGTTTTGAAAAAAGTTCCGCTGAAGCACACTAAAGCTTAAGGTGAATTTGTTCCATCGGTTTCAATATGGGACAGCTTGAAAAATCATTGGGAGCTTCTAAAGCAGTAATTTCAAAACGTTTGCGAGTTCATCCAAATGCAGGGGAATTGGGTACCATAAGAATTGAAGCCGAGTGATATTGAAAGACGATTTTGCATGTCCGAAAGGATGATTGAACGCTATAAAAAAAACTTTTTGCACCCAATCATTACTTGCGATAAAAAATGGATCCATTACAATAACCCGAAGCGTATGTGAAGCCCGGCCAACTAGCCGAATCGACAGCAAAGCCAAATATCCATGGCTTTTAGGTAGTTATCTGTATTTGGTGGGAGGAAAAGGGTCCTATCTATTAGAGCTGCTGAAATCTGACCAGACCATCACTTATTGCAGGATTTAATTTTTTATGACAATTTTTTTCACTATTTTTTTCTAAAAGATTAAAGCAAATAATTGTAACGAAATAGCAAAATCCTCCTCCTTAACTTGATACCCATAGCGACATAGTTGGGTAAGTAGCATATTATAATTAATAAATAACTAAAAAAAATATATTATATTTGAAATTTTAAAGGATCAGGACATAGACAACAACTAGATAGGTAACTGAGAGCCAAAAACCTAAGTCTGTTGTCAAAAACCTAATTCATGAGAATGTATTGCATGTATTTTGTTATTGTATCACCCGTATGTGTGAAAAGAGAGTAATTTTTCAATATATATTACTCTCTCCTTCCGTTCTATGTGTTTATTCTATGGATCAGGATACCAAAAACTGAGTTTGAACTTCTACCTCATATATCCTGTGCTTTCATATGTTTCTGGTGCGGTTCATGTGTTAAAAATGCAGTTGTATAAATATATATTTTATTTTGAAGATCGATATAGTTTATCCCTATAGTCACATAAATAATTTTAGCGTTGAAGATCTCATTGTGATAGTAACAGATCTAATAAAATTAAAAGTTCCTCCACTATCTAATTAATACCTGTAAAATCGCAAGCACTATTTTTTTCTCTGATGCCAAAATGAATTGATTTATCCCTTGAATTTGATTCTACCATATTATCGAGATATATAGGAAATAAGGCAACGAATTTGATCTCATCTCGGTTTTATTTCTACTGGGGCTAGTTTCTAAACACAATTCCGATTTAAAAATAGAAATTTTGTTTCCTCAGAATGAGTTTGCACTAAACATCATGACAAATAAAAACGATTCAGATTATTTGGTACAAAATTGCGTCATTCGAACAGATAAGGTTATTTAAGAGCAACATATTAAAAATGTCAATTCATGGATTCCCCTAATCTATTTTATAGATCTTTCTTCAGACAAATCTATGATTTTTTTTCTTACAAAAATATTACAATTAATTATAATTATTTAATTATATAACATGCCCCAATGTGAGTTTACTGTTCTTAGAACTATCACTAATGGTTTTTTTAAATATTTTTTAGATTTAAAAAATATGATTCGTATAAAAATTGAAGGCTGGTATGATGATAGTTCTGCATATATACGAAAATAACTATTTACTTTGTATGGGTGATGCCACGCCCATTTATCCAATCATGATCATTTTCAGTCAAGATGCGCACAATGGTGCTGTTTATCGGATATTCCATAATAACTATTTACTTTGTATGGGAGGTGAAACTCCCACATTTAAAAAATTTCAAGAGGATTGGTCCAGTCGTTTACTCTCCTATAATGCATAAACAAGCAAATAAATAAACAAACAGACTTACGTTCATTTATATATATTTAATATGTAATAAATATTTTAACATACGCTAATAGTACAGAGAGAGTTCTATGACGTCTTATGGTGTCATTTTAATTTCTCTTAAGCAAAGACTTTATTTTTAAAAATTGAAATATTCAACTAAACCTAAATCAATTTTGCTCGCAATGAAAATGTTATTAACAGTTTAAAAAAATGTTGCACTAAAAATTTGTATCCCAAATTGTTTATCAATATTTTTTTTCGGTACTGCCGAATATTGCTTTATTTTTTCCTGCCTTTTTTTTGAATCTGCCTTAAAAATGATATAGAATTAGTTTTTTAGAGCATAATTTTTAAATTTTAAGAGCATATTTTTCGGTTTATACAGCATATTTTATGCTCATAAAACACTTTTTAGAGCATATATATTTCAGGTTTCCCTCATGATCAAATATAATAAAAAACAAAACATTTAAATGTTTCTTATAATGATTTTTGATTCAAGTAATAAGTGTGTATGTATATAAATATTTTTGACAGTCATGGTCTTTATAGGGTTACGTTTTAAAAATATAACTAAAGTGAACTTTTATACACTGATTACGAGAAATGCCATGATAAGAAATGCTATTTAAAATAATTATACGTGATCTTTATTGCTCTAAGGAGTGAGATCGAAAAATTCTTAACATACATATATGTTTATAAAAAAGAAACCACTAAACTTACAGCTTTAATTTTTTTTTTATTTGATTGAAATTATTATTACAATTTACAAAAAAAATTATTTTTATAGTTTTAATCACTAGTGATGAAATTTTGAACCTTTTTCGGAAACCCTTCCATTAACGTTTTTATAGTGCTTTCTGTCACTTTGCTCGAACATGTAGTCCATCTCCGTTTAAAATCTACCACACTTTTGGACACCTTTTTTGTACTCTTCAATTCTCTTTTAACAAGAGCCCAATATCTCTCCACTGGCCTTAGCTCCGGGCAGTTTGGAGGATTTGCCTCTCTTGGTACAAATACCACATTATTGTTCTTGTACCACTCAAGGGCTTGTTTGCCATAGTGACAGGATGCCAAGTCAGGCCAAAAATAAGTGGACACATTATGAAGTCTTATGAATGGAAGCAGCCTTTTTTGTAAACATTCCTTGATGTAAATTTCGGTATTTATAGAGCCCGTTGTAACAAATGAGTGGCTTCTTTTGCCGCAACTGCATATTGCTTGCCATACCAAGAACTTTCTGGGAAATTTTGTCTGCTTTTGGGTCCTAAACTTTTCTTCAACATTCCCTCGAGCATCAGCAACATAAAATTTTTGACCTGGAAGTTGCGAAAAATCTGCCAGAACATACGTTTCGTCATCCATTATGCAGCAAGAATATTTTTTTATAAAACTTGACTTCAATTTCCGTGCTCTGTTTTTGGCCTCTAAATTTTTAGTAGCGTTCCTGTCAGGAACTTTTTGAGCCTTGTATGTTTTTAAACCTGCATTAGCTTTAACTTTTCGTACCAAATAGTCCGAGCACTGAGCTAACCGGGCTGCTTTCCTACCGGATGTGTTGGGAGCTCTTTTGAAAATGCGTTCTATTTTTTTGGCTTTAGAAACATCATGTGGACCATTCCTTCTACCTGAACCAGGTTTTCTATCAACTGACAAGTTCTCCCGGTACTGTTTAATAACATTGGAAACAGTTTGACGGCAGACCTTTGTATGCTTGGCCAACTTTTTGTAAGACCAAGTTGGGTTTTGTTGAAAATATTTAATAATTTCAGTACGCACTTTTTTCTGGTCACTCATTTTAATCAGATTAACAAAAAAATTAATATAATTGACATTACACATAATAACTGACATGTTTTTCAAAGGTAACTTGATCAAAAAAAAATTCAAATAATACTTGGGTTAAAAAATGTAATGAAAAACGTGTGTTAAGAATTTTTCGATCTCACTCCTTATATAAAAATGTTTAACTTCAACTGCAGTCGTATTTTTAAATTATAATAAAAGAATTTAAAATTTCAGCAAATGGAGACAAATGAAATAATTTAATAAAATGTTTGAATAAAAAAATACAATTTTATTTAGTAGGAGTATATTTAAAACAATTTTTATATAAAATTTAATTACAATTTTTTTACTAGCTTACTTATAAAACAACTTAATAACTAATAACAATACAATTTACAAACGAACCGCCAAGGTGGTCATACCCTCATGTGGTGCAGGAGGATTGAAAATTTGCTGACCATTCTCATCCTTATAATCGGCATAAGGAATAAAGCTGACAACATCCCAACCCATACGTTTGCATAATCTGGCCGAATAGAAGCTGGTGCAATCAACAGTGACCAATTTGTAACCTAATTTTTTACCCAAAGCCATGAGTTCTTCTTTAAGGCGGGTGCCCAGATTCTTGCCACGACATGTGGGTATAACACAGGACATAAAGGAATAGAAAAGCTTGTCAACACCATAACGATTGAAGACATCAGCCTGGCGACTGGCAATGCCCAAGAACTTCAAGATTTGACCATACTTTGTGTTGCCCTCCTTTTCGGCGTTTTCAAAATACTTGTCAATGGAAGAGGGATCCTTGGGTACACCGATATTGACACCCACCAACTCTTCTGTGCCGTCTTCCTTAACCTGCATGGCCAAAATACTGGTGCCGCCCTTAAGGCACTCCATTATGTCTTTGCGATCGGTATCACCGGGCACAACTTTGGGTTCGGTGCTGCACAAGGGTTCATCGCGATAGAAGCGTTCGATAATAAATTGCACCACTTCTTCGTATTCGTGGGGTTGAACTACGCGAATTACAATATCATCGGCCGACATTTTGGTTTAAGTGCGTTCTGTTTGAAAGCGTTTAATAAACTAATTTCAATTTTTAATTTGAATTAATTTCTTAAGTTCTCTTGTTTTTTTAGTTTTTATCAGCTTTAGATTTTTTGTGCACAATGTTTTTTGTTTTTTTTTTCCAGCGATAAGAATCGTTCGTAACTTTGTTTGATTTCGGACACTAAACTAATACGATTTGAAGAGATATTATGTATTATATTTTATTATTAAAATAATTTATAATATATAAAACGAATATCTTCAACAATTTATAGTTTAGATAGTGTGTAGAACCAATAAGTAGTTGTCTAAGTGTTGGGAGAATTGTCAAGTGAGTGAAAGAGTGAGAGAGTCGTATTTTCCTTTGTTTGTTTTAAATTAGATTAAGAGCCAATTTTATTTCCTATATGATTAGAAGAGGGAGAAAGAATGCAGCAATAAATAATAGAAGGGGGTGGAGGGGTTTTGATACTTCAGAATTGTTTTGAAACAACAAAGTAAACGACACATGACTTTTCAACAAATTTGCGAGTTATTTGATAAATTTAAAAAAATAATTTTGTTTAAACATTTTTAATAAATTTATTTAATGGATTTTATTTTATTCAGTTGTTTTAAGTTAAACATAAAATTATTTGACAACTCTGAATAGTACCGACAAATATTTGATTTACTATCGATAACAGAGAACTGCAAACACTTAGTGTGGACAAAAACCGAAATAACAAACTAGGGATGGGTTTCAATAAGTGTAATAATTGTACCAACCATAGAATAAAATATATGTACATAGAAGCGTTACTAAGAGACAAAAACCTAAAGGTAGGCTTACACATGACAAATATTTGACGAAAAGGACGTAACCACTAAATAAAATACATTTGAATTATTTTATTTATCTCATGACCTATTTTACTTAGGATGATTCAAAACAAAAAAAATAGTTTTATTTTATTTGATGCTGTTTGATCTTACAAGAGTAAACACGTCAAACAAATTTGTACTAAAAAAAGTGGTTACGCTTTTTTGAGCAAATATTTGCCATGTGTGACCCTATCTTAAGTCTTGCAAACAACAAAATGCATGTAAATGTAAATATTTTGCTATCAATTATCTCTTATAGCTTAGGAGATATTCGCATTAAAAAAATAAATTTTAAAGATTTTGTGCCACTTCAGTTTTTTGATAATAGCGGGTTCAAATATTTCCCGATTTTCTCCATTTTATTTTTTTTGGACTGACAACAATTGTGTATGTTAAACATTTGAAGTAAAACAAGTAAGTGAGCTATATTCGGCTGTGCCGAATCTTACATATACATATATATACAAACAAAGTTTCTTTTTTTAATTTTTTGTAAAAATTTTTTTTTCGAATTACAGTTCGATTTGTGCAACTACCTATTATTGCAACTGACCGATTAGCGCAACAGCCTATTTTTTAACATTACAACTTTTTTCAAAAAAACAGACGGATAAGTGCAACTTTATTTTTTTTTTTTCAGATGTAATATTATTTAGAAGTTATTCTATTCTCTTCTATATTTATCCTGATTGTTATTTTAATCAGAAGCGTAATTCAAAACTATTTGCCAAATCATAGGCACCTAAAAAAATATTACGACGACACTGCTCTCATAAATAATTTTGGCTGTTTATTTACAGTTATTTTTTTGTTTTATTTTGTTTCTGTTTCTTTGATTTTATTTAAGTTATATTTCAGTAAAGTGAAGATCATTTTATAAGTTAAATATGGGAGTAGTGAAAGAAATTTTAAAATTTAAACAAAAATTAGAAATTTTGAACAAATTAAATCATGGTGAAACTGTGAAGAAAATTTTTATTGATTACAAAGTTAATAAATCTACATATTCTTTTATTTTTTTTGAGTATTATATTTATTAACACCATTTAGTTTTACTTTGTTTTGTGTAATAAATGAATTAATTAATTACTTTTTGTTAATTAAATTGCATGTTTTTGTTAAAAAAAAAGAATAAAAAATAATAGCGTATATAGTGGTTGCTTATTGCAACATTTCGAATATCGCAACAACCCCGATTTCCTTTCGGTTGCGCAAATCGACCCCGTACTGTATTTTAAATTTTAAAAATTTTTATTTTTTAAATTTAAAAAAGAATTTTAGTTTTTAAAATTTTTTTTTGGTGAAAAAAAATTCGGTTTAAAAAATATTTTTTCCGATTTTGACCCATTGTAGGTCCAACTTACTATGGTCTTATATACCTCGTTGCAAAGGTCTTTAAAATATCTATCATTTGATATCCATATTGTCTATATTAAATCGAGGTTGTCCTGGTTTTTTCTTCATATCTCAGCCATTTGTGGACCGATTTTGCTGATTTTAATAGGAAACTTCTCGAAAGCATGTCTGGCAGAATTATTGAAGATTTGGATCCCGAAAATATCTGGGGTCTTCAGAAAATTGATTTCAACAAACAGACAGACGGAAATGGCATAATCGACTTCGCTATCTATAAGGATCCAGAATATATATACTTTATAGGGTCGGAAAATTATATTGTGGAAATTACAAACGGAATGACAAACTTATATATACCCTTCTCACGAAGGTGAAGGGTAAAAAGCGATTTTTCGCTAGTTTTTTGGAAAAAGTACTTTAGGGAAAAATTTCTCAAATCTCATAGTCGATATCAAAATACAGTAACCCATTTTAGATGGCCAAATGTGTTTTTAATAACTATGTAAAGGGTTCCGATAATCCCGCTCCTGGTATGCAATGCATATGAATGAATTTATGAATGGGCAGTAAACGTGAATGTTTTCAATCCGCATATTATAGCTAAAAAACGAAAAAATCCCATTTTTGGGGATTTTTCAAAACTTTTTTGGGTATTGCGTATTTCTTGATACTAAATTTCAAAATTTGTTTTTATTTTTGCATTTTCAATAGAAAAATCTATATAACTGTAAAAATTTATTAGAAAATATTCATAAATAAAAGTTTAATTTTGTAGTGTCGACGAGGAGATTCTATAAATGTAATTTTTTTGAAATCGGAACATAGATGAAGAAATTGGATTGTTTTAAAAATTTAACATACCCGAAGTGTCCTATTTTGGGGACCCTTGGCCGCACCTCTGGTGGGCCCTTACGGTCAAATTTAAACTCGCTAGCACTTCTTCTTTGCTCATGTCAAATTTCATTTTAATTTCCCTCTTTTTTTATACCCTTAACCTTCGTAAGAAAGGTATATACATATGTATAAGTTTGTCATTCCGTTTGTAATTTCCACAATATATTTTTCCGACCTTATATATATATATATATTCTGGATCCTTATATATAGCGGAGTCGATTAAGCCATGTCCGTCTGTCTGTCTGTCTGTCTGTTGAAATCAATTTTCTGAAGACCCCAGATATCTTCGGTATCCAAATCTTCAATAATTCTGTCAGACATGCTTTCGAGAAGTTTTTATTTAAAATCAGCAAAATCTATCCATAAATGGCTGAGATATGAGGAAAAACCCAGGACAACCTCGATTTTTGACCTATTTTTTACCTATATTTGGATTACTAAGTCATTAATATAGACAATATGGATATCTAATAATAGATATTTCAAAGACCTTTGCAAAGACGTATATAAGACCATAGTAAGTTGAACCTACAATGGGTCAAAATCGGAAAACAAAAATTAAAAAAACAAAAAAAAAATTTTAAATTTTAAAAAAAAAATTTTAAATTTAAAAAAAAATTTTAAATAACAATTAGAATTTTTTTTTTCCAAAAAATGAAAAAAACAACTTTGGAAAAAAAATAAATTTTGTTTACCTAAAAATATTTAAAATTTTTATTTTGAAGTATAATTTGGTGAAGGGTATATAAGATTCGGCACGGCCGAATATAGCACTCTTACTTGTTTAATATACCAATGTGCAGCGTTCCAAAATCACCAACTTCAAATGCGTGTAAAAAATTCTAGCACTAATCTATAAAAGATTTAAAGGTTTTGTTATAGAAAACGTCAAGTTTCATTTGCTTTTGGTTTCATCCCAATCCGATTTTGGTTGTTGCATTGTCATAGTTGGGAAAAAATCAAGCCCATTTTGCTAATTCTTAGAAAATATCTCCTGACTACATCTGATTAATTGATGGTACATGTTGGTCCATAGATTACACTGTGTATAATTTTTGAAATCATGGAAATATAACCATATACGGACACCACTACGTGTTAAAAGACCAAAAAACCCTGTCTACCAGTTTTGCTCAAAGTCATTCTTGCAAACCGTTTGGAATTTTGATTTACTCTCTGAGGGAAAGTTGTAGCTCTTGTCATAAAGAACAAAAATTGTGAACATATAAAATTAAAAAAACTTCATCTTCAAGATCGAAATGACAAAAACGTTAAAAAATCGATTTTCCCTGTTTAGGTCCATAGGTAGCAAACCGTTCAAAATTCTAGGAAACAATCAACTACAAAAATGTACCTAAGGATTCGGTAGGGATTTATTTGATAAAATCCTCAAAATGAAATTAAATTTTTCACTTTTGCGGCTACATTAGGTAGTGCTAAAAGGTGTTAAGAATCATTCTTAGGAAGTTTTTTATTGAGATATTAGGAATATTTTTGTAGTTGATTGTTTCCTTGAATTTTATGTGCTGTTTTTCTATAGCGAACGAGTGCTTTGAGTGGACGTTTTACATGTATTTTGTTTTTGTTACAATAACAAAACACATGTTAAATTTCCACTCAAAGTACTCGTTCGCTATAGAAAAACAGCACATTAAACGGTTTGCTACCTATGAAAAAAAGGGGGAAAATCGATTTTTTTAAAGTTCGTTTGCCACTTTGATCTAAAAGATGAAGTTTTTTTGATTTTAATTGTTAAAAAGGTATAAAATCGAATTTTTTAAAGTTTTTTGCGAGTTTGATCTTGAAGATGAAGTGTTTTTGATTTTATATGTTCTCAGAGAGTAAATCAAAATTCCGAACGGTCTGCTAGATATGAGCCTGAGAAAATTATCACTTTTTTGCAAAAATGACATGAACATGAACTGGGACACACGGATCTTTTTTTTTGGTCTTTTATCACTAGTGGTGTCCGCATATGGTTATATTTTTTCCTGTTGCACTGTGTTATCTCAGGGATTCGAAAAACCTACGGACATTGCTATATTGACTCCGGTATCTATAAGATCCACTTTAGATTCCTTTTCAATTTTTATGGACAAAAAGATTTTGGTATTTCAAAAACTGTTTAATGTGTTTCAATTTCTTTTCACCAATTTCACATTAGTACATGTCTTGTTACTATTGTGCTGATAATTGAAACAAAAGAAACTATTTTTGACCTAAAATTATAATCAGTTATTTGATAATTAAGTGATTTTTTTTTGTGTGATTTTTTGCTTGATGTTAACTACAAAAACTTGTGTTAATTGTATGTGGAGACACCCACTCTCATGGCACTTCCATGTATGGTATCACTAACGGCAGCAACTTAACAGATATTTTATAAACACAGATGATATTTAATAAATTTATTAAAAAAAAACATGTTTCTAACAATAAAATACTTAATAATTATAAAATGACAATTTCAGCTTAGAAATTATTTGACACCATTTACAATACATTAAAAATAGATTTCTGTTTGTTTGAAAGTGAGATTTTTTGAGGTTTTTACAATGTTTTTATCTCAAATCTTATAAAATTAATAACATTTAATAGTTTATAGCTTAAAAAATTAATGAATTATTTAAATACTTTAAGTAGAAATATATCAATTTATTATAAGGTGGTCCAATTAAAAGCAAAAATTAACTGAAATTTAACCACCCTTGTATTGTTAATATGTACTAACTAACTAATTTACAAATGATAATAAATTGTTTTGCATAAATTATCTAAAAATTGTTCTTGACTTGATATATATTGATATATATTCACCGCCTGCGATGTCTACGCTGTGATCCAGGATTGTAGGCCCCTAAAAATGCATTACATTTGGAGCAATAATGATTTCCAGTGCGACAGCTGTTCATGCAGTAGGGAACAATACAGGCACAACAGCACCATCTTTAAATATTTATAATTGAAAGTTGATTAAGAAAGATTTCGATTTGCAAAAATTCAGATATTTACCCCACTAAACACAAGATAAGAGCACTCAAGTGTGTTTTGGTATTTGGTGTGTAGCTCATTCGTGTAGTTCTACTTGCACCACAATTAGGACACGTCACGGTTGAGGGATCTGGTCCAAGTTGTGATGTCAAATTCGCAGAGGGTTGAACTGGAAAAAAAAAATAAAATTGATTTTTAGATTTGTATGGTCGACCTTTATGCTGAAAAGGTCAAATTAAGAACAATATTGTGTTACACGAGATAACATTATACTGATGTCAATCAGTTTGAAAAATATGTCAATATGTGTTCATCTTTAGATTTGTTTTGTTTCCCTCAACATTTATAAACACTTTCAGTTTCATTTTTATTTATTTAAGGTTTTTATTGCCTTTACAAAACCTAATAAACCTGAATTTTGTAATAGACATTTAACGGACAAAAGTCGCGCTTCAGTAAGTCGCTGGTAAGAGAAATACTTACAATATAAAAAAATTATAACATAAAGCAGACATGGCTACAAAATAATAATTGAGCATACTACATATTTGTACAAACAATTTAAAATGTTAATATATATTTTGTTATTAACAATAAGTAGTGTTTTTAAAATTAGTAAATAAATGCTGCCAGATTATGTTAGATTTGTTTCAAAACTGGGGAAATTTAAAACGAATGCTGACTCATTATTTGTTGATGTGAAATTTAACAGGTTTTTAACTTTGTTTAGTTTTTACACCCTACACCACCATAGTGGGGAGGGTATTATGCGTTTGTGCAGATGTTTGTAACGCCCAAAAATATTAGTCTTACACCCACCTTAAAGTATACCGATCGACTTAGAATCACTTTCTGAGTCGATTAAACGATGTCCGTCCGTCCGTCTGGCTGGTTGGCTGGCTGTCCATATACACCTTGTGCGCAGAGTACAGGTCGCAATTTTGAAGATATTTCTATCAAATTTGGTACATATTATTTTTTCGGCCTAAGGACCAAGCCTATTGAAACCTATTATTTCACCAAGCCTATTATTTCACCTAGCCCCCATACAAATGTCCCTCCGAAATTGGACTTTATCGGTCATAAATGTTTAATTAATAAATGTATCTCCACAAATTGCGCTCCAAATGAGATTTACATATACAAAATTCATGTCACCAAATTTTGTTACGATGGGTCCATAATTAGTCATAGCTGCCATATAGACCCGCTTCCGAAAATCACTTTAACGTGCATAAATTGCTTAAAAATGTTGGTATACTCTCAAAACTCAACATAGTAAACTTTCATATAGACATAAATCACAAAACCTAATTTCATGGTGATCGGTCCATAATTGGTCATAGCCCCCATATAAGGCCCAATTCCGAAAATCACTCAAAAATATAAATTATTGAAATTTTAAAAGAAAAATGTTTTTGCTATTTTACTTAGTGTAGGGTATTATACGATCTGGCTTGACCGACCATACTTTCTTACTTGTTTTAAATACATTTTTTTTGTGTTTAAGAATTTATTATTGACATATTTATCACCAACTTTTATCGAGCAACATGAAATATATGAAAAAACGTAACAATTTTTCAAGGGGGGCAAGGTTTGTGTAACTTCTGAAAAGAAATTAAAGGCTTTTTATATAAGTATTTGATATTGATGCAAACCTTAGGACTTAAAGATTGAAATAGACTCAAATATAGACTCAAATGTTCTTAAATAAATGGCATTAGAATTTTTAACATTTTTTATTTTCAAATATCGAAATTCCTAAAACGGGGAAAATGTGTTCCAAAAACTGAGTTTTTTTTTAGAAAAGTGCCTACATTATTTACGGTGTGATAGTATAAAAACTTTCTTAGTATTTAAGAAACCTATAGGGTTATACAAATATGGAGGTTTTTCGAGGATTACTCCATTGCCTTTTTAGAATTTTTACTCAAACCGAAAATTTTTCTTTAAAATTGACCAAGTTTTGATAGGTCTGGGGGGTGTTAAGTCCGCTTAAGTGAAACAAATTTTTCTTTACACGCTTTTGCATTAAGTTCTCTTTCTGGATCATATACAAATTGTATATAGTCCCGAAGAAAATGTTTGTCTAAAAAATATATAGGCTTTTTTGGGAAAAATACGGTCCTTTTTACATGTTCTAAATTTGGATGCGTGTAACTTTTTATAGAGACGAGATAGCTGTTTTTATACCCTTCACCTTCGTGAGAAGGGTATATATAAGTTTGTCATTCCGTTTGTAATCTCCACAATATAATTTTCCGACCCTATAAAGTATATATATTCTGGATCCTTATAGATAGTGGAGTCGATTAAGCCATGCCCATGTCTGTCTGTCTGTTGAAATCAATTTTCTTAAGACCACAGATATCTTCGTTATCCAAATCTTTAATAATTCTGTCGGACATGCTTTCGAGAAGTTTCCTATTTAAAATCAGCAAAATCGGACCACAAATGGCTGAGATATGAGGAAAAAACCAGGACAACCTCGATTTTTTACCTATTTTTACCTATATCTGGATTACTAAGTCATTAATATAGACAATGTGGATATCTAATGATAGATATTTCAAAGACCTTTGCAACGACGTATATAAGAACATAGAAAGTTGGACCAACAATGGGTCAAAATCGGAAAAAATATTTTTTAACCCAAAATTTTTTTTTTTACAAAAAAAAATTAAAAAACCAAAAATTTTTTTTAAAATTTAAAAAAAAAATTAAATTTAAAAAAAAAATTTTTAATTTAAAAAAAAAAAATTTCCAATAAATTAAAAAAACAACTTTACAAAGAAAAAAAAATTTAGTTTACCTAAAAATATTTAAAATTTGTATTTTGAAGTATAATTTGGTGAAGGGTATATAAGATTCGGCACAGCCGAATATAGCTCTCTTACTTGTTTTTATTTTATTTATAATAAATAGATCGAGCAAAATTAAAAAAATAAATCAATAAACCTAAATATCTCTTCAACTAATGGAGATAACCACATGTAAGCGTATTTTTGTAGATCTTCTCAAGGACTATTTATATTTTAAATTTCAGCTTATTTGGATCATAAATGGATTTTTGACGATTTTTAACAAAATTTGAAACCCGAGGTGACCAACTTTGAGGGGCCATGCACTGGCCCCCATTAGCGGTAGGAAGCTTAACAAATGTAAATCAGGTCGAAAACACCTCAGCTCAAACCATGTGAAATTTCGTAACAATATCTCAAATAGTTCCCGAGACACCGAATTATTTCCAAAAAAACGTTTCTAAAGCACTATGCACTGTAAGTCCGACTTACTTTGGCCTTATATACGCCATTGTAAAGGTTTTTGAAAGATCTATTATTGGATATCAATATTGTGTATATTAATTACTTAGTTTAGATAAAAAAATAGGTAACAAATCGAAGTAGCTCTGGATTTTTCCTTACATCTCAGTCATTTGTGGGCCGTTTGTCTTGATTTTAAATAACAACAGAGCCGTGCGATTTCCCGATATATTGATGTATGAATCATGTATGTAAGTTATTTGGGCGCTACGGAAAGTAGATTCCAACATACAGACGAACAGATGATTCATAATATATACACTAGGGTATTCATTCGACTAATGATCGTTCGATTAATCGAATAATTTCTTACGAATAATTATTCGAGCAATTTAAAAATGGCCATTTTCGAATAACGAATAATTAAATTTTACATCATTTCAAATTTAAATAAGTAATAATGACTCACAAAAATTGTATTGTTTCTGAAATTCGACAAATAACTAAAGACAAAGGGACTTTCGATCACTGTAGATGAATGTTCCGATAGCACCTTCTATAAATATATAAATATTACTGCAAGAAGTTACAATTCTAAAAACAAATCTTTCAACATTTTTAACCTAGGACTTGAACCAATGAAAATAAAAGGTACGGAATAAAATATTTGTTATTTAGCAGGCGAAATATTCGAAGAATCGCAATTAATAATCAAAATATTAACTTACATTAAAGTGGAGTTGAATATGATAGAGAGTGTGATTTTGAAACGGTCGTCGAAAGTCATATTGAGGATGACATTTACAATGAATTTATTGAAATAGATGAAGGCCATGATCTTAAAATATATGTATATAAGTGATGTTATTAACCGCGTATGTAGTTGTTGCAAAATATTTATTAAATCGAATGATAAACACAAATATTGCAAAAGAACGTTTTGTTGCAAGAAAAGCATGGAGTTCGTCTTATATGTACATGATTTTGAACATCGTTGAACATCTTTGCCTAACACGGTAATAAACTTTTTGCGTATTTGTAAATACGCAATCATACTGCCTGACTTCAAATTAGTTACGTTCACTGACAATGATATCAAACTTTGGACAGATTCCCTTTATAGTGTAATTCCCCAAGACCACTTTATTAAGCAAAAATTCGGCAACGTTGATAGAGCTTGGTGTATAATACAATTTGTTATAAATAATTTAGAAATAGTGAATAATTAATTTACTAAAGAATTAGTAACTCAATTTAAAACCCGAATTAATAAACGACATAAAAAAGTTCTTAATATTGTAGTTATTTGAATTCAGGATCATGTCCAACTAGCTCAATTTTTTTTAAGCATAGCTCCAAAACGGAAACTAAAGGGTTTGTTAGTCAATTGTTTTGTATATTGTTCGGGAGTTAATCTGATCAGAATATTTCTGTTGAAAATTTAATAATGGACTTTGTTTTCGAATGTTTTTTAACATTATCAATACTTGAATTGTTAACTTTAACGTTTTTTTTTGTTTATCTTTAACAATAAAATATTAAAAAACCGACATAAAAACTTCATTCTTTACTTTTTTAAAAAAATTAAATTATTCGAATAATTCGATTAATTTTAAACGTGTGATCGAATTATTCGAACAAGTTAAAATCTCTTCTTCGAATTATTCGTTTTATTCGAACAAGAGAAAAATCGAATAATTCGAATACCCTAATATATACTTTGTGGGGTCGAAAATGAAAAATGTAGAAATTACAAACGGAATGACAAACATATATAAAGGGTATAAAAAGGGAGAAGGCTATAAAAACAGTAAATTCATTAATTTTATAACGAAATTTGAAAACCAATTAACCGAGAGATAAAAACCGTGTAAACCGGTTAACCGAAAAAAATATTTCAAATTAACCGTTTCACAAAAAACCGAAATTTTGCAGAAAAATCAAATTTTCGGTTAACCGATTTATAAAAACTAATTGAGAAGTTATTGTTAGTTTAAAAAGCATGATCTCTTGAAGTTGGACATATTTAACCTTCAGAAGACGATGTTGGTAACACTTTAAAAAACTCGAACTTTAATAGATAGCGGAGTCGATATAGCCATGTCCGTCTGTATGTTGAAACTTTCCGTAGCCCCCAAATAACTTATAAACATGATTGATGCATGAATATATCGGGAATTCTCCCGGCGGGACAACCTCGATTTTTTGCCTATTTTTGATCTATAGCTATGTTCAATAACTAAAAGTTGTTACTAGTTAGTAACAATTGTTACTGGAAAAGCGTTCATTAACTCAAAAACTTGCAAGTAGAGAAAAAATCAAGAGCGTTTAAATTTTAGAGAGTGTTCTCTCGTTGCAAACTATTACAAGTTCTATTTTGAACTCGTAATAGTTAGCAGCTTATATTTTATATGTTTTGTGTTATTGTTTATTTATTTAAAATTTTATTTTTGTGGTGAAAAAATGTCAAAACAAAAGAATTTTCAATAAAATTAAAGAAAATGGCAGTATTTATACATTTTAAAGGAATAAAATAAGAAAATTGTGTGTATAAAACAATTGTTACTGGAAAAACGTTCATTTACTTTTTACTATTTTTGAGAAATTAAGAGAGTAATTTTGTAAATTTTGATTTTATTCTCTCGTTGCAAGTATTTACTGGGAAAGTAAATGAACAGACCTTATATCTGGATTATTAAGTCATTAATATAGACAATATGGATATCTAATGGTACATATTTCAAAATCCATTGCAACAATGTATATAAGGAAAAATATTTTTTAACCCGATTTTTTTTTTCACCAAAAAAATTTTTTTCCCATAAAATTATTACCATAAAGTAACATTTATTTTTTTTTTAAATTTAAAAAAAATAATTTGGAAAAAAATTAAAAAAACAAATTTCAAATAATTTTTCTTTTTAAATTTTTTTAAACAAAATTTTAATTTTGTTTACCTAAAAATATTTAAAATTTGTATTTTAAAGTATAATTTGGTGAAGCCGAATATAGCTCTCTTACTTGTTGTTTTAATCACGTTAGATTTTAAAAATATGTCAAATATTAGCTTTCCTAAAACGTTTTTCGGTCAAAATTGTCGCCGAAAATAAGTATGTACATGAACAAAATTTTAAAACTTAAAAAAAAAATAAATAAAAATTAAAAAAAATAAAAAAAATAGCAAAAGATCTGAAGGTTCATCGTCTAATTGCTTTCAAAAGCCATTAAACAGTATAAGGAAGAAAAAAGGTCTAACAGATATTGGTAAGGCAAAAGAAGTCGAATAGCTCTTTCCAAGAGTACCCAACACTTCAATCAGAAAAGCAGCTCGTTAAGTTAAATGCTCTGATTCTTTTGTGCTCAGAGCCAAAGCTAATGCTGGGTTGAAGTCGTATAATGTTCATTACAAAATAAAAGTTTAAAGTGACTACACTCTAGATTACTTAGGGACACTAAAGTGACAATTGAATTCCCGCTAGGTTCAATGGGATGTCAGTATACTTAAGCAAATAGAAAATAAACTGTATGAGAATTATGTCAACACAATTTATATAAAACAAGGTTGTATGAATTACTCATCAAAAAATTTAGTACACAATTAACGTTTAAAGCAGCGAAATGCAATGAGCTCTCAAATGAGCTCTCTTGTTTTTATTTTCACATGTACGCAAGCACACACATTGTATAAAAACAGTCAGTCTCGCATGAGCATTGATATAAGCAGGTTGTGTTACGCTTTTATGCTTGTTTATTTCATTATTTCAGCTATTTGTTTTTGTTTTTGCCAGAGAATAATTCTCAACTCATACAACTACAATATCTAAAAACTGTAGTGGTGTGAGTTTGCATTTCGCTGGTTTAAAGTGACTACACTCTAGATTACTTAGAGACACTTAAGTGACCATTGTCTTCACTCTAGATTACATGAGATGTATAAAGTAACCAATTGACTTCTCTCTGCACTACAAAGAGCACATACGCTAATCCTGTATATAAGGGATACATTGATTACTTGCTTAACTGCTTGGAGATTATGCTTACAAGAGATTTTATGTTTTGACATTAAACCAAACTGTCTAACAATATTTTCATTGAAGATGCTTTTAATTCCAACTTTCTATAAAAAATGGGTGTAGCATATACGCCCACTATATAAAATGTTACTCTTTAAAATTTGAATTTTTGTCCCGCTTTATGTTTCGGCTTTAAACCTTCAATCTGGCCGCACAAGTTGTAATATTTCATTGTTTGCTTTTTTTACAGTGAACATTAAATTTAAAAAAATAACATTAAACTGTTGCATAATGCTCTGTTGTAACAACAATAACTAAATAACAAACCGTCGGCAATAAGTGGAAAGTGTGTTTGTTGTCTGTTGGTCTTACTCACTAGTAATTGGCACTCCATCAGTTTGCTGTTGCTGCGTCAGAGGTGGCTGAGGTTGCTGCTGTTGATTCGTTGGCAATGGAAAATTTGCTTGTTCGACTATAACCGGTAACTGATGATGATTTATATGGGGACTGTAGTGGGAACTGGTAGGATAATTTATATCGGTTGCATTGGGCGTCCAACCTATAGGTGCTGACGGTGAGCCATCTCTAGTGGCCACATCATAGGTGGGTGGCGGTTCTACGGGTAAACCCATGGCAGCAGCTGCTGAGCTGCGCTGATCGTTAGGCATTGAGTTGGGATCGGGGTAAAGCATGGCATGTTTTTGATCCATATTTGTAGAAGGGATTGAACAAATAGCACTATTTATTGTGTATACTATATTTAAACTTAATTAGCGTTCTTGTATTTATTATTAATGTATTTTGTTTACGTTTTAATAGTTTTTTTTTTGTTTTTATTTTGTTTTGCAGTATTAAATGAAACGATCTAATCACAGACACTGTATATTAACAACTAAAGACACAAAGTTCGAGTTTTTGTTTTCAATGCTGGCTTGTTTTTTGTTGTATTTTGTCTTGCGTTTGGCATTTGCTTTTATTTAGTGTCTTTTTGCTGTATTTGTTGGATATTCAGTGATTTCACGAGTATTTTTTTATTTTTTATTTTTGTTATTATTGTTGTCTGAATATAGTGACGTATAGATCAAGTTTGAGCATTTCATACGCTTAAAAAGCAAATAACTCTGGTTTTATTTATTGTTTTGTTTTCATACGATTTGCGTGGTTTTCAGTTATCTGTCTGTATCTGTAGCTGTGTTTGTTTTGAATTTTGTGTATTTGTGTTAAAAAGTATCTGCATTGTAGCGTGATTTAATGTTGCCAGATGAGAAATAAATCAGTAATTTCTTATGGGCTCCAAATACCTTCCATAGATTGCCTTTAAAACTACAGTCATTGCACACATTTTTGCTATATTAAATTTCGATTACTTTAGTTTAGCAATCTGACTAAATTGTTTATGATTGCTGATTTACAGTTGCTGACAATACAATGGAAACTTTTCCTAATATTCAATTAAAGACAAAGCGTCATATGCGGGAAGTTTTGCGTTACTTCTATAATTTGAAAAAGAGTGCCGCCGATTGCTCACCGAAGCTTATTGTGAACGTGTTCTATCGGTTTCAAAGTGCGAGAAATGGTTTGTTCGGTTCAGAAGTGGTGTTTTTGTCACGGAAGACAAAGATCGTCCACCAGCCAAAAAAGTTTGAAGACAAATAATGCCTCCAATTCTTGGCCTTCAAACTTTTTTTCCATGAAGATTGTTGTCAAACTCAACAAGAGTTTCGCAAAATCATTGGAAGCTACTCAAGCAGTAATTTAAAAACGCAGGATTCATCCAACAGCAGAGAAATTGGTTACCATAAGAATTGAAGCCGAGAGATCTTGAAAGACGATTTTGCATGTCCGAATTAATGTTTGAACGCTATTAAATAACATAATTTTTGCACCGAATCATTACTTGCGATGAAAAATGGATCCATTACGATAACCCGAAGCCTAAGAGATCGTAGTTGAATCCCAGCCAACCAGCCGAATCGACATCAAAGCCAAATATCCATGGCGCTAAGGTAATTCTCTGTATTTAGTGAAAGAAAATCTGGTCAAAATTTAACGCTTAGTTAGACCAATGTAGAGAGAACTATGGGCAGGCATGGGCTAGGACGACTAACGGAAAATGGAAAAATGTTTCTGCACAACTGTATGACTAATAATCTTGTCATTGGTGCAGTTCTTTAATAGATGTGGTTGTTGTCTGTTCGAATAAAAATAACCGCCATCAAGACGAACAACGCTGTATCACAGAGAAGATTCAATGTGGCAAAGTTGAAAAACGCAGAAATCGCAAACCTATTCACTAACGAATTAATAGAATACGCCTCAAGTAGCAGTGAAACACTAACATGGCCGGATGTCAGGGAAGTTTTCACTAAGACAGCAGACAAAAATCTGGGGTTCAAAACTACTACTAGAAAATAATGGATTAGCGGTGTTACATGAATAAAGTCAGACAACAGGAACTATCCAACCGCCTTAATTCTGAGGTAACACGCAGTGCTCGGAGAGGTAAACGCAAATGGGTTAACAACATAGCAAATGAACTTCAAGCAGCGGCTGAAACCTATAGTGTAAGGGTACAGGTCCCTTACACTATAGGTTTCAGCCGCTTTATGTCTCTAAACATGCTGATAAACAAAAAAATCATCGACAGGAAAGGCTTTAAAAAACGATGTGGGAGAACTGAAAACATCAAAATCTCAACAAGTTACACTATAGGGAAGCTTTTTTATGCTATCAACATCTCCTGGTTTGGATAATATATCTCCAGAACTGTTTACATCCGACCGAATAACCAGTGCACGACTGCTGGAACCCATTATTAAAGCAATTTGGGCTCATGAATCTTTGCCTGCCAATCTGTCTGATGGAGTCATCATAAATCTTCCAAAAAAGGTGATTTGACCTGTACGAGAATGCCACTTGTCGTGTGTTACATTAAAAACAGCTGAGCAACAAGATCGTAGTGAAAACTAGAGTTAGACAAGGCTGTGTTTTATCAACTCATCTTTTTAACTGCGTCCTCGATGTTATAATGCAGAAGTCTACAAGCCATCAGAAGATAGGTATTATGTAAAGCTTACAAGGACGTTTGGAGTACTCGGATTATGCCGATGACATACAGAGAGCCTCAAAAGTGTGTAAACACCAAAAATTATTTGATTTTTTTTAAGGTAATGAAAATCCTAAAATCTAATCAAATGATTTTAATTTAAATGTTTCGGTTTGTTGGATATTGGGTTGAATAATAGATTCGGTTCTGAAAAAAGATTTCAGTCGGACTATAATGATTTTCATGGCCTTAAAAAACCAAAAATATCTCTGGTGTTTACTCATTTTTGAGGCTGTGTGTATGTCTACTTAGTCACTCATTCTCAGAGATGCAGTCAAAAATTTCCACTATCAGTGAGAGTGGTTGGGCTGAAAATAAATATACCCAAAACAAAATCGCTCCGGATCAATTGTAACACAGATCGACGTTTCTTCGTATTCGACCAAGATATTGAAGATGTAAAGTTCTTCTGCTACCTGGGATATATCCAGTCGCATTAATAAGTCACGAAGTGGAAATCATCTAATATTTCTAAACGAACCAACATCAAATTATTTAACTCCAACATAAAATCTACTCTGTTGAATGGATGTGACACCTACAACATGGCATCACAAATTACGGATTTTCTGGCCTGTAACAATATTCAACAATCAACTTTGGGCAAACCAGCAGCATATTAGAATGGAAATGGAGTTGGATAAGTCACATCCTCCAGACGATGACATTGCCAAGAAATGTATAGACTGGAACCTTCAGGGAAACAGACGAGTTGGTGGACCAGCTCATACCAGGAAGCGACAACTAACAACAGAGCTTTCGAGTTTGCGGGTGAAGTGGAACGAAGTCAAGCATCGAGCAAACGATCATTGTCATTCTCTTACAACCACATCTAATAAAGCATCCTCAGTGGTTTAATTTTGAGTAAGTATTTTGCGATCTACCTTTTTCCATAGGATTTCTATGGAAATAAGATCTGGCGCAGGCCAATTCAAAATACACATCTTATTGGTTTCTAACTCAGCTACTAACATAGAGGTTCGTTATTCGAAAAACGACCTTACTATATACCCTTCACCTTAGGGATGAACTTTGACAATTTGCATTTTTTTCTGATTAGAATTTGTAATTTGAATACATCAGATTTGATTGCTTTAAAAAAATATTTCTAGTGATAAGAAAACAGAATCTTTGTAATAAAAAAATCTGCTTCGTCACAGCATTATTTGACTTTTTTTGTTGACAAATGTATAAAACATTCCCAGCAAATAATGTTTGCTGCAAAACACATGGAATTGCAATAACTAAGGTAATACCTAACATAATTATTAATTAAATAAACAAATTATTTAAAACATTTAAATTCATGTTCATTCTCATATTTATTCAAATGTAACAAATAAAAATTATTGAAATATTGTAGTTATTTGTTTTCGATCAATATCAATGATTCTACATAAATACTATTTTCCCCATATAACCCAATTCTCATCTTATAATAACCCTCCATCATGACACTGGGTAAATTATCCGTTGCTATATCACATTTATTCAATTCAATCTTACGTTTTGTTAGCGGCGGTTCAAACTCATCCACAAAGTATGGCGCATTAACGCTACAGTTCTGTATGGAGTACATGAAAATATCTTTATAGAAAGTGTTCATGGCATTTGATAAAGTAATATTGTCAATTGACATGGGTAATTTGAAAAAGGGTCCAGCTCTAAATTTACTCTTCTCGACATTAACACCAACACTATAGTCATCGTATATATCCGATTTAAAATGTAGGAAACCGCTAAAACCGGGTTTTCTCAACTCACGGAACTTCATATAATTTGGAGCTAAATGAGAGTGATTAATTGGAAATAAGTGCTTTAGGATTCAGAGAAATGAAAGATCCTATTTAGTGAATGGACACATTTTTGCTATATTAAACTACCGTTACTTCAGTCTAGCATTCTGACTAAATTGTTTAAGATTGCTGATTTACATGGAAACTTTTCCTAATATTCAATTAATAACCCTTAACGAGGTTGGCGTAGGCGTTCTTTGTTCATTATTATGTCAATCGATTTGTATTGTATTGTTTCGCCAGGCAGTTTCAATTGTATTTGCATATTGAGCTTGTTAACTTCATAATTTGTTGGTGCCTAACATGTTCCCACAGCCAATCCGAATTTTTGTAGTTGGTTGTAAGACTTAGGAATACTTTGTCGACAACGGCTTCAATATAAATTTGCATTTGGGGATCAATAGGAATTTATCCATTTCCGATATCCAACAATTGTTTTAAGAATGTTTCGGCAGAAGGGTATTGCAGCAAATGCACACGCATGTTCGTTGATAGGGTTCGGCTTTTGTAGCTTCATTTCCAGTGAAATAAATTTGAAGGAACTACATTTGGCCTTGAACTTTAAAGGTGGGCATGAAGCTGACGTCATTTGAAAGCATGAGTTGTACTTTTGGATATTTTTAAGTGTTTGGAAATAGGATTGGCGTCCAAAATGTAACGTAGAAGCAGCTCAGGCGGCTCTATAACTGGTGGCAGAACAACTTTACCGTTCGAACAGCACAATCCAGGAGATTCCTTAGGGAACTTGAAAATGTAAGCAATGTTTGTGCTTTGTAATGTAAGCAATGTTTGTTCTTTGCGCCAATCAGTACGTCCTTGTGATTCCTTTAGACATCATACTTATTGTAATGAAATGCTGCAAACTTTAGATTGATTCGTTCTCTTGCTATTGAGGTCTTTCGATATGCTGTTGAGGTGTTTCTGCAGCACTCGATGAAGATGCACTGTGACGCATTTTCTGCAGCCGTTTTCTTCCCGTTTTTGCGACTCAATAAAAATAAAATCGTTCATTTGCGACCCCACAAAGTATACATATATATTCTGGATCGTTATAGATAGCGAAGTCGATATAGCCATATCCGCCTGTCCGTTGTATGTTGAAATCAACTTTCCGGCTCGGCTGCCATTTAAAATCGACAAAAATAACTGAGATATAATGGGGACAACCTCGATTTTTGGCCTAATTTTGATCTATATCTGGATTACTAAGTCATTAATATAGACAATATATCCATATTGTCTATATTAATGACCATATTGTCTATCTAATGATAGATATTTCAAAGACCTTTGCAACGACGTATATAAGACCTTAGTAAGTTGAACCTACAATTGGTCAAAATCGGAAAAAATTTACAAAAAATTAAAAAAAACTTTGGAAAAAAAATAAATTTGGTTTACCTAAAAATATTTAAAAGTTTTATTTTCAAGTATAATTTGGTGAAGGGTATATAAGATTCGGCACAGCCGAATATAGCTTTCTTACTTTTTTTGCAATCTATTCCATTCCATAGGCGTAAAAATGTAATCAAACTGCAGGTCTCATTGAAGATAATTCGATTAAATTTGGTACATGCTTGTATAAAGGACGAAACCTATTGAATTTGGGTATAAACGGTCCATTATTTCTCCTAGCCATCATATGTTCTTCTGAAATAGGATAGGTATCCACACAGATTTCGGCAGACGTAAGTTTTATATAAAAATAAATCAATTTTGTGTGGATATTTAGTAATAGCTCCCATATACTGTCCACTTCTTAAAACAACATTAGCAAGCATAAGTGTCTTCAAAATGTTGGTATCCAAATGAAATTCAATAGAAATAAGTTTCTTATATACATAAGTAAAGCTACCTAATATAATAACGATTGGTCCGAAATTAGTAATAGACCTATATAAGGCCTACTTCCGAAAATCACTTTAACGACCACAAAAATCATTCTACTTACTGCATCACAGCGACAATCAATCGTCTCCTTGTTAAATATTTTGCAATGCTCTTATAATCGCATCTATTAAAGCTTCCTTCGTGGTATAACAGTGATGAGATTTGAACATATATATTTAGTGCCAAAATGGGTTCAAAAGTGCCAAAACTACTTTTCACAAAATAAACCGAATTTGTATCCCTTTTTAACACAATTTTTTATACTATTTGTTTAAAATTAATGGTAATTTAATATAAACATACTTCGTTATTTGCTATTAGGCTCATTGAATTCGTATTTGCAAATAGCATAATGTGATTATGATGGCCTCAGGCAGGGTTGTGACTAGAAGATTGGAGATTAAATTAAGTTTAATCTGCGGATGTTTTGGTTAGTCGATTATTTTATTAAGGAATTCCTCAAGATTAAAATTTTAATTCTGATCAAAATTTATCTGGTCGGATTGATAAATTTTAGGAGCCGTTCATTCAATTAGTTTAAGTTAAATTTAGCAAATTTTACTATGAATAAATTACGAAACGTGCGGTGAAAAAAGTCCCCAAGAGAAATCCAAATTCGACAACACCACCACAGACATCGTCTTCGGACAATGAAAGAGATTGTCCCATAATCATAGGCAAACATAAAGTATATTTTAAAGAATTAAACTCGACTTTATTTAAGAGTGGACTTTTGGTCTATCATAGACAAGTTATACTTCTGACATTATATTCGACTCTAAATAAAAAACTAGTTGAATTTGTTTTTAACTCGGTTAACAAGAGCATCAGCTGTTCTTCGCCAAGTAAAAAAGTTCGGCAAAAAGTAAAAAATGTTTAAGTTAAAAAATATTGGGAAAGATTTGATGACTCGATTTGAATAAGAAATTCTATTTTGTATTGCAAAAAGTACTGGTATCGGTCAAAGCATCGTTATTTTTGAAATAAGAAAATAAAACTTGAACATTTTTAATATCTATTTTCGAAATTAATTCCAAAAAACTATTTTTATTTTGATTTATTTTGAATAGTATAGAAAGTGCCAAAGTAGTATCCCAGCAAAAAATGTTTGCTGAAAAACACATAGAATTAACTAAGCTAATACCTAAAGAAATTATTTAAATTCATATTTCGTCCCCTCAATAAAACAATAGTGTATAAGCATATACACCAAATTCTACTTCCACAAAGTGGGCCAAAGTCCAATTGAAATATTACTTTTGTTTTAGATGTCTACTAACACAAAAATTTTAAACTCAATTATTTCGAAATGGTAAAAAAATTATACACTATTGTTTTATTAAGGGGACGATTTATTCTCATATTTATTCAAATTTAACAAACGAAAATTATTTAAATAGTTTTATTTATTCTCGATCAATATCAATGATTCTACATAAGCACTATGTTCCCCATAAAACCCAATTCGCATCTTATAATAACCCTCCATCATGACACTGGGCAAATTATCCGTTGCTATATCACATTTATTCGATACAATCTTACGTTTTGTCAGCGGCTGTTCAAACTCATTCTCAAAGTATGGCGCATTAACGTTACAATTCTGTACAGTGGGCATCAAAATATCTTTATAGTAAGTATTCATGGCATTTGATAAAGTAATATTATCAATTGACATGGGTAATTTAAAAAAGGGTCCAGCTCTAAATTTACTCTTCTCCAAATGCGCTCCAACACTATAATCATCGTACATATCCGATTTGAAATGTAGGAAACCGCTAAAACCATATTTGCCACGACTGATACGTTCCACATTGAAGTTTAAATCGATCCAATCAGTATTTGATGATTTACTGGACATTTCTAGAATATCATAGGTCCATTTTTGCTAGAAAAAAATTATAAATTGTAATGAATATAAATATAGGTATATATGTAGTTAGTTCTAAACCCACGTTTGGTCCTGCATATATTGAATAAAACAATTGGATGAGCAGCACCCAGAATTTTAATATCTCAATCAACTGCATTTCACTAGACTGGTTCAATATTAATTGTTTTATGTATTTATATATGCATAAATATTTTTTATTAATCGATGTTCGGAATACATAGTTAACAGATTGTGAATATAATCGGTGATTTAACAGTAAACAGGGCGAGTGTTAACGAGGCTTCGTTTAAAAAATAAGATATAGATAACAGATAACAACGAACCAAAAAGTGCTTCACAAGTTATTATAATTCATGTTCTCTGTATCCCGACAACTAAGTACTCTAAAGTGATTTTTATCTATTTGTAAAATTGTAAAACATAAAAACTATATGCATGCAATGGACATTTACACAGGCATCGACATTTTTCTAGATTGCAGTCTTGGAATTAGATATTAGGTAATGCAGGTTTATCAGCAGGTCTTGCTTATGATACTGGATTTGAAAATAGCTATCTATTGTAAGCAGAGGTGTTGTGCAATTCGTGCTTATCGATCTAGTTTTGTTAATACATGAGCGTGACTTGAAGGTTCGCACGCCATTCACCGTTTGAATAAGTCGACTGGAACGGATACAAATAATGTATCAGAACTAAGCACTGAATTGACGCTGTCAGATTAACCTATAAGCCGGAAATTAAACACACATGATTCAGACTGATTGGGAATCTAAAAAGGGGACTTACAGGTACTTTTTTCCAACTAATAGTACTTTTTAGAATGAGTTAGAATTCACAAAAGGTACCTTTAGGGTTTTTAATTTCCCGACCTTTTTAGATTCCCGGGAATCGGGAAATTTTTTTTCTACATTCCCGGGTACCCGGCTATTCCCGAAATATATAATGATACTGTAAATTAGGAATATTATAGCGAAATTTCATATAAAAACTTAGTATTATAATAATTAAATATCAGAACTTCAAATTAATTAATACAATTTGAGTTTAATTCACTAAAATCTTAATCCGCAATTAAATGATGTCAGCCTTTCATTATATTAATTTAATTAACTTTAAAGTTAATTAATAACAGAATTTATTCAAACTTTGAATGATAAAATTTTTGTTAAATCAAATCATTTACAAAATTAATTGAAAAAAATTGTCTTAAGCCTTTTTGTACTAGATTTGAATTGAAGAAAAATGTAATCATTTAATAAATTTTTGAAGCTATTTTGTTATGGATTTGAAAAAGAAATTTAAAGAAATTAGAATGAATCAATAAGAAATAAATTCTATAAATAATGAATTCACTTTTTAAATTTTCATACGAAAAACCCCAAATAAATAATAATAAGCGGTCTATTATTGCCGAGATATAAGCAAAAAACTGTAAAAAACTTTTCACTGTTTTTTGGTGAACAAAATAGAGTTCTAACTTGTTTTCTATGTATTTTCGTCAATTTGTACCGGGAATTCCCGGGATAAAAACCCTAGATACCTTCCACTTAATGTATTTTTGGTTTTTCTATAATAATGGACCCAGAAAAATTAAATTAGGCTTCCATGATGTTGACTGGGAATACAAAGTGTGGATTTTTATGGTAGTTTTTTATACCCTTCACCTCCGACCCTATAAAGTATATATATTCTGGATTCTTATAAATAGAGGAGTCGATTAAGCCATGTCCGTTTATCTGTCCGTCTGTCTGTTGAAATCAACTTTCCGAAGCCCCTAAATAACCTACATAAACGATTCATATATCAATATCTCCGGAATTCTTCCGGCACGGTTGCTATTTAAAATCGGTCCACAAATGGCTGAGATATAAGGAAAAAACTAGGACAACCTCGATTTTTGACCTATATCTGGATTACTAAGTCATTAATATAGACAATATGGATATCTAATGATAGATATTTCAAAGACGTTTGCAACGACGTATATAAGACCATAGTAAGTTGGACCTAGTATGGGTCAAAATCGGAAAAAATATTTTTTAACCCGAATTTTTTTCCGCTAAATATTAAAAAAAAAATATCATTTTTTTTTCGCTAAATATTAAACAAATTGAAACAAAAAAATTACAATTCGAAAAAACAAAATTTTCCATCAAATTTAAAAAACGACTATGGACAAAATAAATTTTGTTTACCTAAAAATATTTAAAATTTTTATTTTGAAGTATAAATTGGTGAAAGGTATATAAGATTCGGTACAACCAAATATAGCTCTCTTACTTGTTTTTATTCAAAAAATACGTTTCGAATGAGCTAGAATCCACATTACAATGAATCAATAAACATGAAACTAGACACATGTTATTCTGAATGGGGTGGCGAAGCGAACCGGTTCTGCTAGTACTTCATATTTTTATCGAATATTTGAAAATAAATATTAAGACTGCTATAAACATTGTGCAGTATATTTTTAACAATTAGTAAATGAAGTTTAATTGTCAGGAAATACTCGTATGATCAATATTTTCAAATGAGTTTGTGTCCTTGCAATTATCTGAAGCAATTATTGCAATACAATTTAAAAAATATAAAGAAATCTAAAGATAATGTTATATCGATTTGTTTTTAGAGAATTTGGATAAATCATCAGAATCTATAATTCCTGTTATTCACTGTTTTTTTCCATACAAGTACAATTTTTTTTCCGATTTTGTAGGTCCAACTTACTATGGTCTTATATACGTCGTTGCACAGGTCTTTGAAATATCTATCATTAGATATCCATAGGTCAAAAATCGTGGTTGTCCTGGTTTTTTCCTTATATCTCAGCCATTTGTGGACCGATTTTCTCGATTTTAAATAGCAACCGAGTCGGAAGAATTTCGGAGATATTGATGTATCATTCGTGTATGTAAGTTATTTGGGGACTTCAGAAAGTTGATTTCAACATACAGATGGACAGGCGGACATGGCTATATCGACTCCGCTATCTATAACGATTCAGAATATATATACTTTGTGGGGTTGCAAATGAAAAATGTAGAAATTACAAACGGAATGACAAACTCATATATACCCTTGCCACTGATGGTGAAGGGTATAAAAAGAGGGAAATAAATCTGTAACTTCTAAACCCTTACTCCGATTTGAATGAAATTTCACATGCGTAAAGAGGAAGTGTAGTTTCAAAATTTGTTTTTATTTTTCCATTTTCAATAAAAAAATCTATATAAGTGTAAAATTTCATTAAAAAATATTCATAAATCAATATTTTATTTCAATTTGAAAAATTTTTATCTATGCAAAAACTCAATAAAAAGCATTTTTTGTCATATTTTTCAAAAAAGTATTCCATGAATTTTTTAATTGTCAAAAGTTATATACATTTTTGAAAAGTAGACAAAATTCTCTATCCATTGATATATAACATGTCTACCTTGTGTTTTTTACGTGTCAAATAAATTAGGGAAAACTTAACAACTCGCAGATAATTTACCTAACATAGAAATTCATAAAAAAGCATGTTGCCTACATAACACCATATTTATGAATGTAAATAACAGTGCTAGGTAAATTCTCAGCGAGTTGTTAAGTTTTCCCTAATTTATTTGACACGTAAAAAACACAAGGTAGACATGTTATATATCAATGGATAGAGAATTTTATCTACTTTTCAAAAATGTATATAACTTTTGACAATTAAAAAATTCATGGAATACTTTTTTGAAAAATATGACAAAAAATGCTTTTTATTGAGTTTTTGCATAGATACAAATTTTTTCAAATTGAAATAAAATTTTGATTTATGAATATTTTTTAATGAAATTTTACACATATATAGACTTTTTTATTAAAAATGGAAAAATAAAAACAAATTTTGAAATTTATATTCAGGAATCCCGCAATTCCCAAAAAAGTATTGAAAAATTCCAAAAATGGTATTTTTTCGCGGGGTTATCGGAACCCTTTACAAAATGATTAATAACATATTGGGCCATCTAAAATAGGTTACTATATTTTGATATCGAGTATGCGATTTGAGAATTTTTGCCCTAAAGTTGAATTTTACATAAAAATAGGCCTTTTTTGAATGGACATGATCCCGTTGGTATCAAAAATTATAAATGTTTTTTTTTCATTTAAAGCATTTGACGTAAAGTTAGCTTTTCAAAACTTACAAATTCATTATACATCCTCTTAAAATTTTTTTAGATAACTTAAGAAGAATAAAACTACTTTTTTCCCAAAAAAATTGCGAAAAATCGCATTTTTTTTTAAATTTTTTTAAAATTCAAATGCACATAACTTTGGACTCAGTCATGAGTTTTAAACACTTCTTTCTTTATTTGATATATAGATCTATTGTTAATCCTAAAAATGGATAAAATCGGGGAATATTTGGAACCGCGGTCACCAAAAAACTGGAGTAGGGTGGGTAAAAATATTGAAAATTAAATTTTCAAATGCGAATATCTCCTAAGCTATAAGAGATAATTGATAGTATTATGTAGTGCTCGACGAGGAGATTCTATATGTGTAATTTTTTTCTAAGAAATAGGATCATTTTAAAAATTGAACATACCCGAGGTGGCCTACTTTGGGAACCCCTGGTCCCGCTCCTGGTGGGCTCATAACAAAACTGTTTATGAAGTTATTAACGCTGGAAGGTATTTCAGTTTTTTATATTAAAAATTGATTTTTGATATCCAATGATTGGGATTGGATTTAGTCTCGGGTTTCAAATAACACCCTGTTAGTTAATATTTAAATTTTTATCAAAATTGACTTGATAATTTCGAATAAAATGAATGTGTTTTCCCGTTTTTACCCCTTTTTGGTACTTTTTTATGGCCATAGAAATGATAAATTTCAGTATGTAGTGTGAGGTCTTAATAAAATATTGATATGGCTATGTTAATTTATAAAGAAACATTATTTTATGAAAAAAGTACCAAAAATAAATAGAAATTTTACCCCTTAATTTTTAGAATTTCTAAAAAGTACCAATTTAATGAGTAAAGAATACGATTTGAAATTTATTTCTAAGTTTATCGATTTAAAAGTTACATGGGGTAGCAAACCATCGTATTTCCAAAAATGTCTTCTTATTGGATCTGCATTGGGAAAAATGTGGGGTTTGGGCTGAGCGATGTTAAATCAGTCAGTCACGGTTGAATTCACATGGAAGCATGAGCTACAATTTTCCGTTCTAGCAATCATAAATAACTTTTAGTTTCTGAGCTTCGAAACATTTAAATTATGTTTTCAAATTAACAGACAGCTAGTAAATGATAAATATTAGATAAAATTAAAACATATGTTAGCCGTAGTTGTTTAATAAAATAATAAAAAAACAGTACAAGTAAATACATAAATATAATTGGTTTATATAATAATTATTAAAATAAATAAAACTTAACTATATTTAAATAAAATATATTTAAGTAATTAACCATATTATAATAAACATTATATACAATTAGCAGCTCTATTAAGCCGGGAGAATGCTAAAAATTATCACTATACTTTGTATTATTTTAAATGCAGTCATCATGATTTCGGCGGGACCACTAGTAAGTAAAAAAATACAGAAAGGAAATACACTCATTTATCTTTCTTTACAGCAACGCTGGACATTTGAATTGATCGAACTGACAAGTGGCACCAGTGATCCCGATATTGTCGATTTGAAATTAGAAATTGTACGTTTAGGTCGCGGAAAATACGGTTTCAGTGGTTTTATGGACATCAAAGTTGATTTGTATGATGATCTTAAAATCGGAGGCTCTATTGAGAGAAGCAAATATCGAAATGGTCCTTATAGCAAGTTTCCAATGGGCGTTGAGAATGAACCACTCGCTAGTGCTGTCAATAAATTTTATACACTTATTTTACAGCCGGAGGCGGAAAAATGCTGTGAAAATGCTCCAATTTTTAAGAGTAAATTTGTGGCGCCCTTAGAAAAACGTAATGTAACAATCAATAATTGCGCTCTGTCCACCGATAATTTGCCAAATGTTATAATGGAGGGCTATTATAGACTTCGTTTGACATCCTCTGGACCAGTTGATGTGTTTGTGGAGGCTTTATCATTGGTGGAAAATAAGATATTTTAGTGAGTTGTCGGAATCCAATAAAATATGTATATTAGGGTTACAGTGATCAGAAGATTTATTTGGGCAAATAAAATGCATTAATTTCGGATTTTTAATTAAATATTTAAATAGAACTTGATTGCGAAAGTGTAGATGGATCAAATTCGAATAAATAGTTTGAACCTTTTCAAAAACTTATTTTTTCTGAAGCAAATTTAGCGCTGATTCACATTAGTGTTTCATAAAATTTCACCAAAAAACATGATATTTTGAATATTAATGGGGGGAGGGGGAATTGTTCAAAGGGGAAAACGATAAATTGGCATTGGTAGAACATTCGAATTGCCATTATAAATTGCACTTTAAGGTGGAACTTGTTTTGCATTTTCGATGCTCACAAGATATATAATTATTGTCCGTTATTTGAAAACCAAATGCTTGAACCAAATCGGTCAAGGTTTAGAGGTTGGATATTTTATTTGAGGTTTCGAGTTTTGAGTAGCAATATTAAAAATAGTTTTTGTATTCTATTTAGACTTTAAACACTAAGATGGCGGCAAAATATTTAGGAACATATTGGGTCAGACGAAAGTGGTTTAAGTTATTTGAAAGCAGCTATGCTATTAGAGAAAAGTTGGCATAAATTACATTACAGAGCTGTAAATGAATCATTCTTTTTTGATTTTAATTCATTACGAATTAGCTAAATTTTGAATTAATTCTTTTCACAACAAAAAAGAATTGAATGAAATTTGAATCAATTCAAACGAATTAGGCAGAAATGAATTTCAATTCATATCCAATTAAAATATATTTGTAAAAATGAGTTGCAATTCGTTTTCAATTCAAATGAATTGAATTTGAATTCATTCAAATGAATTAGAACAATGAATTGTTATTCAAATGAATGAAATCAAAAATGAGTTGATCTAGGGGGAATGAAAAATGGAAATTTCTCCCAACAAAATGAAAATATTCAGAATTTCGAGTAAACGAACAAAGCTTTGACAGCAAAAAAATGTTATGTTGATATCCAAAGTTGCTAGAATCATAGAGAACATAGAGCGGAAACTAGAAAAAACCCAAACAAAAAAATTGCTCAAAATAATCACACGTACGAGTGTTGTTTTTGTTTTCACATAGTTTTTTTCTACTAATACATTCTCACCAATTAGGTTTCTGACAACTGAGTTAGGTCTTTGACAGGAGAGTTTCCGCTCTATGCCTATTCTCTATGGCTAGAATCTTTAAAATTCGATTGAAATTTTTTTTTTAAAAATAGATATTTTCCACAATATACAAATATTAGGTTATTTAAACAATAAATGATGGTTAATCATCTAACCCGCAAGAGTGCCTCAAGGCATATATTACAAAACACCAATTATCACAAAAAGTAATTATAATTTTTTTTAAATTTAACTGCGGCTTTAGTTACAGATTTGTTAACAATTCCCTCGAAGGTCAAAATGCATTCTGACTTTTAGTTTTTGTTCTGTCAGCTGTTTTGTGAGTGATGTCATAATTTTAACGCGTGAAATTTTGTGTCATGTTTTTTTTTAAATCAAAGTTTTACTAACTTTTAGTCGCCCGATGTATTCGAAATTTTTTTTATTAGTTCTTTTTGATTAGTTTTTCAATAAAATCGTATCATAATTATTGTTTTTACACCTAAACCGGCAACAGTGCCCTGAGGCACTCTTCACCTTTTTGCACCTGGTTCCTTAACTTAATTTGCAAAGTAGTTTCTGATGGATGTTCTGAGTTTATTGGGTCATAATTACCCTAAAAAAAATTATTCGACAACATTTGTTTAGCTTCTTAAAGATTGCGGGTTTGAGGGTTAAACACACCTTTAATAATATTTTCACACTATTTGATAAAAAATTAAGTTTCTTTTTTCTAATTCATTACAATTAATTCAAAATCAATTTAATTCAATTCAAATGAAATGCAATTCACTTTGACAAATTGATTTGAATTAGAATCGAATTCTACAAATTCATTTGAATTGGAAACGAATTTGAATTGACTCAACTTTCATTCAATTAATTTTTTTGTGTGAATGATTCGCGAATTAATTCAAAAATGAATGATTCATTTACAGCTCCGACACATTATTTATTTTGTTTCCCTTTTCTGTATAACAAAACATTAATGTAAGTAAAAACTACTTTTTAACATTTTTTTTTTAAATTTAAATGCACCTTAGTTTTGACTTAAGCTACGTACACACGGTTGTCAGATTTTACAATGTTGTCAGATCTGGCAATGTGCTCGCAATGTACTGACAATGAAATATTATTAGCAAAAGAGAAATTGTCAGTTTAGACGATTGTAAAAAAAACCTTACAATTTCATTGTCAGACAATTGTCAAACAATAAATTTATATGCCAACAAAAATTGTCAGTTCAAACGGTTGTCAGATTGTTGTATGGCAAAAATAACCAGATCTCTTGTTAGACATTGTTAGAAGAAAATTCAAATCTTTTGACAGAAAATTTTAATTGTCATCTGAAAAAGTCGGAAATTTAAAGTATTATGGAACAGAAAAAAGCTTTTGCAACTATTTTAATTACATTTTTATTAGAACGTAGCGAGGATGAAGACAAAATAGCAAAAAATCGTCGCAAAGTTTGGGTACTTCGCCGAAGTTACGAACTGACGAGCCGGAGTTGTATCATAATTTATTGCTAATGGTCTCCGAACAATTTGATAAATTTTGGCGATTTTTTTTTTAAATGTGTGATTTTAAGGGTCCTCCCACTGATCCCCATTCCGAACACCTTAGCCGACTAAATAATACAGCACAACATAGAAGTGTGAACTTGATCATACTATTTTAACAAACAATCATTGTTTTAGCGTCAAAAATAGTAGAAACGAAAATTGTTAAGGTACAACGTGATCTTTATGTGCTATTTAGAGGGACTAGACACGTTCATAATGCATTGATATGTTCACAAGAGTTATTCAGATTTACTAAATATTGGTAGTGAAAAATTAGGAGTCCCTGGAAGTTATTCTAAAAAAAAGTAAAAAACAAATTGTTCTTACTATATTTTTTTCAAAAAAAGTGCACGAAAAAGCTATTGTTTGGGGAAAAAATGTTAACAAAATTTGTTTGTCGGACCCTTAGCTATATTATTGCCATATAAAGTTAAACGGTATCACCAAGTCTGAATTAGCTTTTGGCCAAAAATTGATGACACCATTTTTTGAGAGCCCACTGATTTTCAGAATCTATGGGGGCCCATAAAAATAAAAATTGGTCACCAAAATGGGCAAACTGAGTATAGGGTTTTACTACCCTTTGGTAGGTCATACTGTCATGATCAGGGCAACCAAAAATATGCTCTAAAAAAAGTGTTTTATGCGCATAAAATATGTTAAAATATAAAAAATATGCACTTAAAAATAGTTGATTTTGCTTTGATTTCAAAGTTTTATTAAATGAATAATAGGTTAATGAAATACTGAGCTCATAAATTCAAATTGGTTATTAAAGGATCATCTGACAATGATCTTATAATGATCTGGCAATGACAACGTAAGGTGTTTACACGATTGTATGACAATATTATTGTCGTACAATGTACTGACAATACTTTTTCTGACAACGTTGTAAGACAAAAATTGTAAGTTTACACGGTTGTTAGACATTTTCTGAAAATTTTTCTGATAATATTGTAAAATCTGACAATCGTGTGTACGTAGCTTTAGTAACGATTTTGATATAATTATTTTTTTGTAATACTAATAGATTTGTTGGTAATTCAAAAATATATATTGGATCAAATTTTAATTTTCAAATGTGAATATCTCGTTAACTATGAGAGATAAAATATAGTTCAAGCTAGATTCTACACATATAAAAATGAAATCGGATGGAGAACAAAAATTTGGCATCATTTTTAATTTTTCATATATCCGAGATACACCACTTTGGGGGCTTGAGGTTCCGCCCCCCACTTTGTGTTTAAAGTACAAATTCAAAACAAATACACAGCTACACCTGCTCTATAGTCGCAGGAAATTTTAGTGGTAAAAATAGTTTTTAAAAGAGGTTGAATTTAAAACATTATGTAATCGGTTCCATTGTGTAAGTGTCTCAAATTCAGATAACTGTTAAAAACAGATATTTAAAAAATGTTAATTTTTATAACCAAATTACTAAACACAAATTAATGTACATGATTGACAAAAGATAGTGATTGAAAAATGTGTTAACCGTATTTGTCTAATTAAAAATAAATATATTTAATAGTAAACAAGATTAAATATGACTAAATAATTGGTTTATTTATTAACAATTAAACTATATTGTATAAAACTAACCACACAAATTTACTACAATTTAAATAAATATAAATAAATATCCAACACTTAAAAGCACTCAGTTATTAAGATGATGTCGAAAATTATTATTATATTCTGGATATTGTTTAACACCATCAGCATGTTTTCGACGGGACCATTAGTAATAAAACTACATATAAGGAAACTTTTTATCAGATACCAACAATAATAATTAATTTATCTTTACTTTCCTTTTAGCAACGCTGGACATTTGAATTGGTTGAGATGAGTAGTGGCTCCAGCAATCCCGATATTTTAGACTTAAAATATGAAATTGTACGTTTAGGTCGTGGTAAATATGGCTTCAGTGGTTTCATGGATTTCAAAGTCGATTTTTATGATGATGTCAAAGTTGGTGGCACCATTGAAAGAAGCCGATATCGTGATGGCCCCTACAGCATGTTTCCAATGGGCATTCAAAATGAATCATTGTCCAGCGTAATGAATAAATACTACAAACATATTTTACAGCCGGTGGCGGAAAAGTGCTGTGAAAATGCTCCAATTATTACGAATACATTTAAGGAGCCCTTAACAAAACGTAATATAACAATTAATAATTGCGCTCTGTCCACCGATAATTTGCCAAATGTAATAATGGAGGGTTATTATAGACTTCGTGTGACATTAACTGGACCAGCTGATATATATGTGGAGACTATATCATTGGTGGAACCTAAGATATTTTAATAATCCAACACCTTAAAAATAAATATTATTTATTTTGTTTTGTTAATGAAACGCTTGAATAAAGTTTTATTTCCACATTATATATCCAGGAATTGTCTAATTTGCGAATTTGAATATCAAAGTAAGTCACTTATTTTTAATTCTAGTAATGTGGATCAGATTTGCTCCAATATTTATAATTAGCTTAATAATTTACTATTTTTTGCACTTATTGTTATAAAAATGAACAATATACTGAGAATAGTTGCATAAAATCAAGAAATGTTGTGTTGGCAAGGTCAATGAGGGATTTAGTTTTTCAGTATTATTAAAAGAATATTTAATCAAGTAAATGGAGAATTTTGTGAAAATGTCAAAAGCAAAATCGTCTTTCAATCCAATTTCCTTGCTGCTTGCCAGAGCTGTAAATGAATCATTCATTTTTGAATTAATTCGTGAATCATTCACACAAAAATATGAATTGAATGAAATTTGAATTAATTCAAATGAATTTGGTAAAAATGAATTGCAATTCGTTTCCAATTCATTTGAATTGAATTGATTTTGAATTAATTCAAATGAATTAGAAAAAAGAATTAGCAATTCATTTCCAATTCATTTGAATTGAATTGATTTTGAATTAATTCAAATGAATTAGAAAAAAGAATTAGCAATTCATTTCCAATTCATTTGAATTGAATTGATTTTGATTTAATTCAAATGAATTAGAAAAAAGAATTAGCAATTCATTTCCAATTCATTTGAATTGAATTGATTTTGATTTAATACAAATGAATTAGAAAAAAGAATTAGCCATTCATTTCCAACTCATTTGAATTGATTTTGTAAGTAAATCTACAGTAAGCATCACTGTCGTTTTGTTATTCAACTAATTTTTTATGTAAAAGACGTTTTGTATATCACCTAATATAGTCCAAAGACAAAAAATTCTTAGATTTAAACTTTAGCAATAATTATTTGTTTAAATATTTGTATATTGTGGAAAATTTCTTTTTTGAAAATTTTTCAATCGAATTTTAAAGATTCTAATGTCTTTGAGTCGTCAAAGATGGCTTTGATTATAGTTTATTGTTTGTGATTGAGAGTCAATATATTGTTTAAAGTTTCTTGTGATTGATCAAAAAATTAATATTGTTTTGTTTAACTATTAAAAATGTCATCAGCAAGTGATTTCTCAAATGATGATGAGTCGATGGATCCAACATATTCTATTCAACAAATAACCAGAAAACGATTGTTTGATGATACAAATGAAGACGGACCATCTTCCTTTAAAATCTCGCGCGTTGCTCTTGCAGATATGACGGATAGCAGCACATTATTAGAATCAACATCGTCAGAATCTACTAAATGCTCGCCTAGGAGTTTGCTTTTTGGACATTTTTTTTCAATTAAAACAAAGGTTTGAAATTTGCTTCTAAAATTATAAATTATTAAGTTTGACATTATTTCTACAGCGTAAGGAGACTATAAGTAAACTTAATAAAGGACAAGTCATGGCAAAGTGCAACAATTGCGATAAGATATTATCAGGCTCATTGAATGTGACATCAAATTTTATTCGCCATCTACGCACGCAACATAAAAAAATATATGATGAGTACGAGTTGATGATGAAAGTTGAAAAAAAAGCTCCAAAAACACAATCAGTATTTGACTTACTTGTCCTTAAGTTTATTGCTAAAAATATGCTACCTGTGTCACTTGTGGAGTCAAATTCATTTAAAGAATTGATGCATTTTGCAAATCCGACGTTAAAAGTTATGTGTAGGCCAACCGCAATGAAGCTAATGGACTCAACTTTTGACACCTTTAAGGCTAAAATCAAGGACATAATAAAAAGTGGAAGTTTTTTTTGTACCACAGCAGATATTTGGTCTACAAAGCACCGCAGCTTTTTTGGGTACACATGTCATTGGCTGAATGAAAAATTTGAAAGAAAGTCAATTTCGCTAACTTGCAAACGATTTGGAGGTACCCATTCTTTTGAATCGATTGGTCAAATTATAAACGACATTCATACCGAATACGGTCTTAATGTTAGCAACTTGGTAGCAACAACAACGGACAACGGATCGAATTTCGTTAAGGCCTTCAAAGAATTCGGCGTTCTCGGCGAAGAAACCAACGAAGACGAGGACAATATTCTGGATGAAGAATTAACAGATTCATCAAATCGTGCTTTGAAACTGGTTTTACCAAATCATATTCGATGCGCAACCCACACACTAAATTTAGTCGCGACAACTGATTTCAATATAATTATTAAATCACAGAACTTTATTTATGAAAAGCATAAGCAAGTAAGTCAAATCTTTATTTTGCCAAAATACTTTAACGGTTTTTCAGGTTTATTCTCAATTTTAAAATTGCTTTTGTGTTAGGTTTTGAGAAAGTGCAGCTTGCTGTGGGCGAAAGTTAACAGGCCTAAGTCATCGGAACAGATAGTGCGATCTTTGGGGACTCAGTTAAAATACCCTGTAGCAACAAGATGGAACTCTTTATACGATAGTATAAAAGACTTACTGTCCCATAAGTTCGAGCTCTACGATCTATGCCAAAAGTTAAATATTGAAATTTTTCTAGACAGTGATTTTGAATATTTAGAAGAGTACTTACAGCTTCTGCAACCAATAGCAGAGGCTATAGACTTTCTCCAAAAAGACGACGGCATGTTATTTGGTTATCTGTTGCCATCCTTAGCCACAATTCAAATAAAATTTGCCAAAATACAATTGAAAGATGGAAGTGGTTATCTGAAAAATATGGCTACAAAATTAATGGAGGCGACGAAAAAAAGATTTAACAATTTCTATAACTTAGATGCAACCGTCAAAACAGCAATTGTGGCATCTCTTCTTTGTCCACCAATTAAGTGTCTGTGGTTAAAAGCTTTGAACCCAAATTTTGATATTGGCACTGAAGCAGACATTATTCAAATGGCAAAGGATGCTGTTCAACAAATGTCTGATAAGGACATCACAACGTCAACCAATTCAGAGAGTAACATGTTAAATTACTTCGATTTTTCTATTTGTGGTAATTATCTAATCGCTTTGCAGAATAATTTTAAAAAACATTAACCATAATATTTTAACATTTATTACAGAAACTCCAGAAAATACAGTGTTACTCAATATTCCCGCGGAAGCGGAATTCGCAGCATATTTAGCAGATTCTTCAAAATCATTAAGTATGCTGCATAATTATCCGACGGTTAAAAAGGCTTTCTTTAAATTTAATACGCCGTTACCATCGTCAGCTGCTGTTGAAAGATTATTTTCGTACGCCTCTATTCTAAACATCCCTAAACGTGGATCTCTTTCAGATGATAATTTTGAAAAGTTATTGTTGTTGAAGGTGAATGATGCATTCTAATTAAATATAATTAGCCTTATTTTGTAACTAAAATAATAGCATAATTAGTTGATGCAATTAATTCCTTATATATGTAGCTCATTTAATATACATATGTACATACATATGTATGTATGTATCTGTTTAGCATATTTATGAAACACAATTGTTTTTTTGTTGAAGATAGTTTTATTTTTTTGAAATAAATATAACATAAATATTAGCAAAAAGTTTGTCGTTGGGTGGTCGTGGGTCACAAAATTTCAAAATTTATTAATTGCTTCTTGAATTTGATTGATTGCAACTCATTTTTGATTCATTCATTTGAATTGCTAATTCTTTTTTCTAATTCATTTGAATTAATTCAAAATCAATTCAAATGAATTGTAAATGATTTGCAATTCACTTTTAAAAATTCATTTGAATTAATTCAAAATCAATTCAATTCAAATGAATTGTAAATGAATTGCAACTCATTTTTACAAATTCATTTGAATTAATTCAAAATCAATTCAATTCAAATGAATTGGAAATGAATTGCAACTCATTTTTACAAATTCATTTGAATTGGAAATGAATTGAAATTCATTTCTGCCTAATTCGTTTGAATTGATTCAAATTTCATTCAATTCATTTTTTCAATTCAATGAATTAATTCAAAATTTAGCTAATTCATAATGAATTAAAATCAAAAATGAATGATTCATTTACAGCTCTGCTGCTTGCAAATGTTTAAAGAAACTTGTCAAAAGGTCAAAGGGCATCCCGCAATTTCTAAAAATTGCAGCGAAAATCCCAAAAATAGGCTACATATCAATGTTACCAAAGCTGTTCTCCGTTTCCTTATCCCAGCTTTGTGATTTTAAAACATGGGGCCCAAAGTTGAAATTTTTATAAACAAGTAAAAGAGCTATATTCGGCTGTGCCGAATCTTATATATTCTTCACCAAATTATACATAAAAATATTTTTTAAATATTTTTATTTAAACAAAATTAAAATTTTTTTTTAATTGTTTTACATTTTTTCTTAAATTGTTTAAAATTTTTTTTCCAAATTATTTTTAAAAAGAGTTTTTTTTCCAATTTTTTTAATTTTTTTGGAAAAATAATTTATGACAAAAAAAATTTTTTTTATGAAAAAAAAAAAATTCGGGTTAAAAAATATTTTTCCCGATTTTGACCCATTGTAGGTCCAACTTACTATATCTAGCCTTATATATATATCATTGCAATGGACTTTGAAATATCTATCATTGGATATCCATATTGTCTATATTAATGACTTAGTAATCTAGATATAGATAAAAACAAGTAAGAAAGTATGGTCGGTCAAGCCCGACCATATAATACCCTACAGTAAGTAAAAGAGCAAAAACATTTTTCTTTTAAAATTTCAATAATTTATATTTTTAAGTGATTTTCGTAACAACATTTGGTGACATGAATTTTGTATATATAAAACTTATTTGGAGCGGAATTTGTGGAGATACATATATAAATTAAAATTTATGACCAATAAAGTCCAATTTTGGAAGGACATTTGTATGGGGGCTAGGTGAAATAATGGACCGATTTCAGCCAGTTTCAATAGGTGTGAATATGTACTAGGGTATTCAATTAATCGGGTTCCTGGTTTAATCGGTTAATCGAGCAAATAATTAATCGGGGTTTAGATTTAATCGGTTAATAATCGGTTAATTTTAAATTATTCGATTAACCGAATAATTTGTATTTTAATTTTATATTGAAAGGAAAAACACGAATTTTTTTGTACTTTTATAAGCATTTTGTTAATAAAAAAACAAAAACATAAAAACCAAACAAAATATAACAATTCAATAAAACAATAAATAGGAAATATTCTGAAAAAAACTTTTTAAAAAAGAATATAACTCAAATGTTTTCCTTTGAAACGATTTTTTTTACTTTTTAATAAAACTTGACTTGACAAAACTCTCTCACTGATTGTATAAATCGAAAGTAAGGCATAATAAAGAATCCTCCATCATTCCATTGGAGTTCTTTTTGGATTTTTTTAGATTTTGAATACTTTATTAGTTACGTCAAGTTCTGATAAAAGACTCGTTTCAGTAATGTCTTCAGTTTCGTCTAATACCATGTTGCCCTCGGACTCATTAGGACAAAGTTCATCATAGAAACATTCTAGAAAAAAGGTCATTTCCAAATTCCTTAGTTTCAGTTTTCGTACAATACTTTAAAAAAACTATTGCTAGAAGGAAATGTTCGAGTTCAGAAATAAAATTTGTGTATTTTAAACTATATTTCTATATAAAGTGAAAAAAAAAGAAATTTCGGTTAATCGGTTAATCGACACAAATTAGTCGGTTTATTTGTTATTTGAGAATCGTCAATTTTAAATTATTCGAACAGTTAACCGACCAAAATTAATCGGTTAACCGATTAACGTTTAATCTCATTGAATACCCTAATATGTATCAACTTTTATCGAAATATCTTCAAAATTTCGACATGTACTCTGCGCACAAGGTTAACATGGACAGCCAGCCGACCAGCCAGCCAGACGGAAAGTGATTCTAAGCCGATCGATATACTTTAAGGTGGGTGTTAGACTAATATTTTTGGGCGTTACAAACATCTGCACAAACGCATTATACCCGACATATTGATGTATGAATCATGTATTTAAGTTATTTGGCGGCTACGGAAAGGCATTTCTATAACAAAATGTAGCTTACAGAAAAACATAAAATTGTAATATGTTCTTAATTTTTTTTTTTAATAAAAAATAGTTAAGACACTTTTTCTCCTAAAAAACAAAAAAATCGTATATTTTTGGATCCATAATTGATATTGCTCAGAAATATTTTGAATATTAATGGTAATTTAGATTAGAAATTCGAGTCCATTCGGTGCACAAGTACGCCCTATATTTTTAAAAAAGAGGACCAAAATTTCAAATATCTTTAACTCGGAAATTATAAGCGATAAGAGCACACGCTTTCGCTTTCGAAAATATAAAAATCTTTTAAATCAGATGGGAAACAAACAAATGGCACAAATGTATAAAAATTTTACCTGTCGAAAGTACACTGTTCGCTGTGATATAGTTTAAATATAGTTGTAATTTTTTGGCTCCCAATTAGGATTTTTCTTTCAATTCATTTTGAAAATGATTAAAAGCTAAATAAAACTGAATGAAGAAAAAACATTTTAACTCAATTTGTAGTAGATTGGAATCAACAAAAAATTAATCATTCAAAGTTTGAATAAATTCTGTTATTACTTAACTTCAAAATTAATTTAATTTAAATGAAGCTTTTGAAGGAAGCTAAAGAATTAGATATTGGGAATGGATTGTTGAATGAATTTTTTTAATTACGTATTAATATTTTAATGAATTAAGCTCAAATTGAATTGATTAATACGAAGCTCTATATATAATGATTATAACACTAAGTTTTTATATGAAATTTTGATATAATATTCATAGTTTACAGTATTATTATATATTTCGGGAATAGACGGGAACCCGGGAATGTAGAGAAAAATGTTACCGATTCCCGGGAATCAAAAAAGGTCGGGAAATTAAAAACCCTACTCCCAAGGTTCACTAGTATTTACCAATGTTGCCTACCGTTACCCCTAAAATATCCTTTCAACTTAACTACCGTTATCGCTTAGCTAGCGTTAACGAAATAACTACAATTATCGTTATCGCTAAAATACCGTTACCGATATTCTATAAATAGTTTGAAATTATGAAAATACAGCTTAAACAAGTAAGAGAGCTATATTCGGCTGTGCCGAATTTTTTATACCCTTTACCAAATTATAATTAAAAATTTTTTTTTTTAATATTTTTAAGTAAATAAACATTTTTTTTACAAAGTGGTTTTTATTAATTTTTTGTAAAAAAAAAAATTTAGAATTTTTTATTTTTTTTTTAAATTTAGAAATTCTTTTGTATTTTAAAATTTAAGTTGGGCCAGTTTAGGTCCAACTTACTATAGTCTATGGTATTATGGTTGCAAAGGTCTTTGAAATATCTATCAGTAGATATCCACATTGTCTATATTAATGCCACATTGTCATCTCAATCGAGATTGTCCTGGTTTTTTCCTTATATCTCAGCCATTTGAGGACCAATTTTCTCGATTTTAAATAGCAACCGAGCCGGAAGAATTCCGTAGATATTGATGTATGAATCGTGTATATAAGTTATTTGGTGGCTTCGAAAAGTTGATTTCAACAGACAGACAGACGGACATGGCTTAATTGACTACGCTAACTATTTCTTTCCTTTCACGAAGGTGAAGGGTATATAAATGGTCCCATTGTGTACCAAATGAAATAAGTGTCTCCAATTCAGTATTAATAACGGGATTGTAAATTAAAAATATATTGACAACTGGAATTTAAAAAAATTTAAATTTTTATAATTAAATTACTAAACACAGATTACTAGACATGATAAATAATATATAACAATTGAAACATCGGTTATTCGTATTTGTCTAATTAAAAATTAACATAATTAATACTAATCATGACTAAATTTGATTAAATAATTTTTTTATTTATTAACAATTAAAATATCTTGTATAAAACTAACTAAAACAATTTACAACGAGTACATAAAAATATTCCTCACTTTTAAACACTCAGTTACTCAGCAGTGATTACGATGATGTCGAAAATTATTACTTTATTCTGGATATTGTTTAACATAATCAGCATGTTTTCAACGGGACCATTAGTAATACAAATATAAGGAAACTCTTTACCACATACCAGATAAATCCATTTATCTTTACTTTCCTTTTAGCAACGCTGGACATTTGAATTGGTTGAGATGAGTAGTGGCACCAGCGATCCCGATCTTTTAGATCTAAAATATGAAATTGTTCGTATAGATCGTGGTAAATATGGCTTCAGTGGTTTCATGGATTTCAAAGTCGATTTTTATGATGATGTCAAAGTTGGTGGCACCATTGAAAGAAGCCGATATCGTGATGGCCCATACAGCATGTTTCCCATGGGCATTCAAAATGAATCATTGTCCAGCATAATGAATAAATACTACAAACCTATTTTACAACCAGTAATGGAGAAGTGCTGTGAAAATGCTCCAATTGTTAAGAATAAATTTAAGGAGCCCTTAACAAAACGCTATGTAACAATTAATAATTGCGCTTTGACCACGGATAATTTGCCAAATGTAATAATGGAGGGTTATTATAGACTTCGTGTGACATTCACTGGACCAGTTGATATATATGTGGAGGCTATATCGTTAGTGGAAACTAAGATATTTTAGTTAAGTGCGAACAATGGATTTTTAAATGTAATATAATTGAAAATAAAATTATTTATAAATTTAAAAAAAAAAACTTTCTTAATATCAAATACACTGTGTGTATCACAGTGTGTCGAGGGTTAGTTGCAATTTGCTACTGATGATGCAAAACTTAAAATATAAAATTGATTTTTATAAAGGTTTCCAGCTAAAACTTTAGTTACTTAGTAAGCCAGCAATTAATATTGCAGCCAAGGCATAACTACTTATTATTTGACTGAAACACTACTTACCTTTGTTCGAGATTTTTAAAAAAATCATGGGTCAAGCTTACAAATGTATTTACATTCAGAACAAGAATAACTAAGTAGCTAAAAACATAAAAAATATTGCCTTGTGTGGGAATCGAACAGTCACATTATTTGCTTGTGTTTGATAGTCAAGCTGCTAACTCACTGCTCCACGTACGAGTTATTTTATTGTTAGTTAATAATGGTTTCAACATCAACATATAAATGAATATGATATGAACAAAAAAATGAAGGGCTTTGACTGGTGGCCAACCACTAACCTGCCGTTTTCCTGTCAAACACACCAACCTGTATCATTACCAACCTGTATAAAAATAAGTACCTATTGTAGTAAACAAAATAATGTGCTGGGTAACCACCACTCATTACAAAATAATGCATGTGGTAACTAGTTGCCATTACAAAAATTCACAAAATTTTTGCTGGGTTGGTTTAAATTGTCCCACAAGTAATATGATCTGCCAACATTTTGTGTATAAGAATACGAATGGGATAATCAAAGTAAACATTACTGTCCCATCTCTCTCTTAAAATTTTTAAATATTAAACAAATCAGTCAGATATCTGTATAATCGGCTGTGCCGAATCTTAAATGCCCTCCACCAAAGTATTATTTTATGATAAAGATTGAAAAAAAAAATTAGTTGAAAAATATATAAACATTTTTATGAAAAAAAAGATTTTTCGTTAAAATTTTTTTTGTTAAAAATTTTCGTGAATTTTTTTTTTTTTAAATTCGGGTTAGAAAATATTTTGACCCATTGTCGGACCGAATTTCTATGGTGTTTGAAGTGTCTATCATTAGATATACATACGTATTGTCTATATTATATAGAACAAAATTGTTTGCCGATTCGTGGGCCAATTTAACGCCCAAAAATATTAGTCTAACACCTACCTTAAAGTATACCGAAAATCACTTTCTGAGTCGATTAAACGATGTCCGTCTGGCTGTCCATGTAAACCTTGTGCGCAAAGTACAGGTCGCAATTTTGAAGATATTTCAATCAAATTTGGTACATAATTTTTTCGGCCCAAGGACGAAGTCTATTGAAACTGGCTGAAATGTCCTCCCGAAATTGGACTTTATCGGTCATAAATGTTTTATTTATATATGTATCTACACGAATTTCGCTTCCAATAATTTTTTATATATATGAAATTCATATCACCAAATTTTGTTACGATCGGTCCATAATTAGTCATAGCTCCCATATAAATCTCTTAAAAATGTTGGCATACACCAAAAATTCAACATAAATAACTTTAATATAGACATAAATCACACGACCAAATTTCATGGTGATCGGTTAATAATTGGTCATAGCTCCCATATAAGGCCCACTTCCGAACACCACTCACGAATATAAATTATTGATATTTTAAAAGATCGGGCTTGACCGACCATACTTACTTGTTTATAATTAATTTAATACTTTCCAACAACTTTCAGTTCGTGTATAACTATATTTTCTATAGAAAATGTTGTGTATAACTGTATTTTCTATACAGCTGTGTTTTGTATACCACATGTTGTGTATAACAGTATTATCTATCGAACATATTGCGTATAACTGTATTTTATATACCAAATGTTGTGTATAACTATATTTTCTATCGAAAATGTCGTATATAACAATATTTTCTTAGAAATGTTGTGTAACAGTATTTTCTATATAAAATATTGCGCATAGCAGTAATTGCTATATCAACTGTTATGTATAACAGTATTATCTATAGAATATATTGCGTATAACATTATTTTCTATACCAAATGTTGTGTATAACTGTATTTTTCTATAGAAAATGTTGTGTGTAACTTTGTTTTCTATAGAAATTTTAGTGTATAACTGTATTTTTCTATAGAAAATGTAACGTATAACAGTATTTTCTATAGAACCATTATCTATAACCGAATTTTGAAAGAGAACAATGTTTTAAATGGACAATGTTGTGAAAACTCTATTTTCGAATGATGGTAAATAGAAATTTAATGCGGGACGAAATTTCACCCGCCCGTATTCTACTAATCGACTAAAAAGGTTTTAATGGTAAAAAAGGGCCCAATTCGTTTAAGAATGCCCAAATAAGCAAATCTGTCCATTGTTGATTCCATTAATTCAAAATTACCTCCTCCGACTGTCATACACCGCCACATCATTACGCCTCCAACACTATGCTATACTGTTGGACGCAAATTTTCTTTAGCTAAGGCAGTAAAGCATAGTGGCGGAGGAGTAATGATGTGGGGGTGTATGACAGTCAGAGGAGTAGGTAATTTTGAATTCATGGGTCGATTATGGATGGCAACCGAACTTCAGTGGCGTTGCCAAAGGGCAACTACAAATTTATGGTTGTCAATTTGGCAATGATAGCTGCCATTTGCCATTTGCCATATCTAATATCATTTAGGCAACTGAGATCGCAACTGAAGTTCGATTGCCATCCATAATCGACTCATTATAGATTCAACAATGGACAGATTTGCCTATTTGGATATTCTTAAACGAAATTTAAAGCAAAGTTCCGAAAAAACTAGGATTGACCGCTGATTAGTACTTCCAAAATGACAACGATCCGATGTATACGGCTGAGATTTTTAGACTTTGGCTTCTGTGTAATGTACCGAAGATGCTGCATATTTTATTGAGCCCCTATGGACACTACTGGAGCGAAAAATTCGACAGCGGACAATTACTAGCAAATCAATGCTAGAATATGTTACCAAGGAAGAGTGGAAGAATATTTCGTCAGCGGAGACTCAGGAAGGTTCTGAAATGTCGCTGTTATCCAACACAATACTAATGCATTAAACACATTCAAGACAGCAGGCTACCAACTTCAATCTGTCAAAAATAAAATGCACACGTTTATATGAAGTCGATTATTTTAACGACAGCACAGCTACACGGCCACACGACTACCCATGCCGATGTAGTCGAATTAGGCTAATTTCTATTTTTGTCAACTACAAAACAGAAATAGTGTTGCTAATATAATAAAAAAATGTAAATCAAATTAGTGCTTAAAAAAATATATTTTTTTACTTAATTAAGAGAAGTTTCTGATAACCATGTTGACAGGTACAAAATTAATTATAACCATATAAAATAATTGTTTCAATCTTAATTACTTTGGAATTTTGTACGGTTATTTTTTATTAAAGTGGCATCACTGAATTATAAATCAGCTGGTTACTTTGTAGCTGTCGTCTTTAAAATAATTCAGTACCTGCTACACGACTACAACTGTAACCAGCAGAATTTGTGTTCATGTAGTCGTGTAGCCTAGGGTGGCCCTTAATAAACGAAAGTTGGATTTTGGCCGTTCTCACCCTCCAGTTTGGTGAACATTAGTAAAAAAATCATCCTGAAAAAATTTTAGGTAAATCGGTTGGGGTTAAGACGTGCCGCAAGCCCTCTAAAGTTTTGAGATGCATTTACAAGGGGAAAAGAATCGAAATGTGTACGTAATTGTGGTTCTAATGAGACATAAAAAACAGAAATCGGTCAAAAAATGTTAAAGTTATTAAAAATTCGCCAGGCCATTAATGTGTCTCAGGCCACTAGAACAAGAAAGGTAGGAACAAAATTAACATATTTTGATAAATATTAAAATAAAAGCTCATTTTTACTTAAAATATGTCCATATATACTTGTATATGAGTTTTTGTCTTCGTACGATACCGTTAACCTATTCTTAGGTATGAACAAAAAAATTGTTTTTTTTAACGGCAGTTTCAAAACTCCATTTTCAATTTTTTAAAGATTTTGTTAAACAAATTTCAGAATTTTTTGATCATCTCATTGGGCTTTATTAAGACTATAATAGGGAATAAAAATGTGAAAAAATTATGAAAATATCTCTTATAGTTTTTCCGTACCTGCGATTTAAATTTTGAAATTTTCGAGAAAAACCAATTATTTGGCAATTTTTAGGCCAATGTGCTCTATTTCCTTACTCTTATGAATTTTAAGTAAAACTTATATTATAGTCCAGATAATTCTAAGTATACTCTGAAACTTTTACTAAAATCGGAAAACGTTAACCCTTAAATCGTGAAGGTCAAAGGTAAAATTTTTCAATATTTGGAATTTCTCTTGGAAAGATTTCGAAATGTTCGAAATGTTGTATATTTTTGGGCCGATTTTGATGAAATTTAACAAAAATATAACACAAAGACTAGTATTTACAAAAACAGCAGAAAAATTAAAATTAACCCTATATAGCACTTGGGGTTAAAATGACCCCAAACTTTTAAAATCATATTTTGTAAATATGAAGATTTTTTTTGTTGTTTTTGTAAAAACTATGATTAAATTTAGAAAAAATAATTTGTTATATTGAAGAGCTTGAAGCAAACTATTTAATTTAATAAAAAAATATGTCTTAACACAAAGTTTTAATGTTTGTTACAAAGTAATCATATAAAACACTTCATGAGCGTAGACTTTTGACGTAACGTGAACGTAAATTTCTCTGTAAAATATGTAAAAAATGCTGAATTCAAATAAATTTTTTACTTTTTTCTCTATGTCATTTATTTTCATTTTCAAAATCTGGTCGCCTTATCTTAAAGGAACGACCTTAGCTTTCTTGAGCAAAAAACAAAATTTAGATTTTGCAAAAAAAGTCAAATATTTTATGAAAACGTCAACAAAGTTTTTGATTTTGTGAAAAAGGTAAAATATTTTATACCTTGTGTTACAAAACACTTTTTTTTCTAAATATCCCACTCACATCCATAATAAGTTACTTGGATGAGAAAAAACACCTGCTTGGCCAAAATGTCAAGATATCCATTTCTAAAGTTGGTTTATTTGACATGAAATCCCCCATATATATTTTTTATATGGACTACAAACACAGTGTGAAATTTTTTTAGAAGCTTGTTAAATTTTGGAATTCGACTAAGTAAGGCTTGGAAACAATATACTGAAAATGGTGTATTTCACTTAAATTCCGTTAATCCGTAATTCGCGTATCTTTTCAGGTACCGAATCAGGTGATCAATATTATTATGTGTACAAGTTTGTATTTCATGTTTTATACAGAAAGTATCTATAATTTACAATTTATACATTTTTGAGAATTTTTTTTTTAAATCGTTCACACTGTATAAAACATTTTTTTTAAATTTTATATATAAAAACGTTTTTATATATTTTTATTATTAAAACTAATTCACTCTAAGTTTAAATGTATTGATTTTCATTTTAATTCTAACGTATATAAGTTCCCAAATATTTATCACACATGCCACAATAATGGTTCGTATTCATGCAACTTCCAATACAGTAGGGCAAACAGATGCAACAATACAATCTACAAAGAGAAAATCACATAATAAATACAGAAATACGATCTATAAAGAGAATAAAATATTAATAAAGAGACAAGATATGTATAATGACTAATTGAAACAATAAATACACTGCGGAAAATAACAACGTCAAACTTTTGACAAAAACTTACTGAAACAAGCACAGCAACACAGCGATCAAGTGGGTGCGTGAGGTGGGCTTGTGACGCAAACGGGTTCGGCTATAATTGTGACAGTAGGGACACTGAACGTCTATGGGGTGGGGTCCATAGGGTGATACAGGCTCTTTAATAAAACGTTAAATTAATCATTTACTGGATTTGAAAACAAAAATTTATGTATAAATTCTTACGAGTTACCACTACCACATTTGGCCCGGCTGTGACAGCAGGTGTACTGGCTCCAATGGCTTGCTCATATGTAGGTGGATGAGGTGGTTGTGGTGGCTGTGGTACTGATTTTGGCTCTATCAGTGGTTGCTGCTGTGCGGCTACTACACTTTCCTCTAAAGGGGCCGCTGGATAAACACGTTTGTTGGGATCTTCACTCATTTTTGTTTCTTTTATTTATTTCATTAATTTATAAAAAAAAATAATCAAATACTTATTGTTTTTCGATTATTTCTCTTTAACAGGTGTAAAAGTACTGAATTGATTTTAAAATTAATTTCAGTTGTTCTTTTTCTTTATTTGTATTGAACAATTGTTATCAGTAGAGACAGCAAATCCATATTTAAAGCTGTTTATCGATTGTCAGAACAAAAATACAAAAAAATAAAAGATACTAAAACTATAAACAATTGTGTCATACTTGACGAATAGAATTTCATATACACATTTGTATGCATTTATAAGGTAGATATTCGGCCAGCTTTTATTATGATGGGACATTAGAAAGATAAATAGATTATATATATTATTATATTTAAGGGGCTTTCCCTTATAGTTCACCATTATATTGAAGACTGAGCCGTTCCAAACCCTGACACCCCTGACAATTACACATGGCTCTTTTTGTTGACACAGCGACAATTTAAGGTTTTAAGAAATTCAAAAGTTATATATTTTCGATCACTACAATACAAATAGAATTAATTAAAATTTCATTATTACAAACGTTTTCCAATCGATCTGTTTTCTGTGTGTATGAATATGATGCTGAATAACTTATTTTTCAATGAATACTACATACCGTCTACATTACATATAAGTAGTCGAATAATGAGTTAATTATAAACTGTTTTATAACTGTATATTTAAAAGTTGCTGTGATCAGAGAGTTAGTAATGTAGTTCTTACTAGATTTTCTATAAAAAATTCAGTTATACAAATGATTTTCTATAGAAACAATAACAATAAAACAAGATTTTCTACATAAAATACTGTTATACACAAGATTTTCTATCAAAAATATTTTTATACACATGATTTTCTAAATAAAATACTGTTATACACAAGATTTTCTAAAGAATATACTGTTATACACACGATTTTGTAAAGATAATGCAAGATTTTGTAAAGAAAATACTGTTATACACAAGATTTTCTAAAGAAAATACTGTTATATACACGTTTTTCTAAAGAAAATACTGTTATAAACAAGATTTTCTATAGAAAATACAAGATTTTCTAAAGAAAAAACTGTTATACACAAGATTTTCTATCAAAAATATTTTTATACACATGATTTTCTAAATAAAATACTGTTATACACAAGATTTTCTAAAGAAAATACTGTTATACACAAGATTTTATATTATACACACGATTTTCTAAAGAAAATACTGTTATACACACGTTTCTCTAAAGAAAATACTGTTATACACAATATTTTCTAAAGAAAGTACTGTTATACACAAGATTTTCTATAGAAAATACTGTTATACACAAGATTTTCTAAAGAAAATACTGTTATACACAAGATTTTCTAAAGAAAATACTGTTATACAAATATGAAGGGCGTATAAGATTCTGCACACACGTTGTTGGATTTAAAGAACCTAGATTTCTAGCTTAAATGTTTTTTATAAATGACCCATGTTGTCGAATTTAAAGAACCAAATCTATACAATAACTAAAATATTCTATATATAGGGTGTTTGACTTACACATGCGGGATTTACAATAGATGGCGTATCTTTTGAACGCGGTTTTTGTTTTTAATAACTTATATGACATTTTGAAGGGTACATGTCTGTCATTTATTCTCACTTAATTATTGAACACTATAGTGTAAACAACAAAGTTTTTTGCTTACAAAATTCAAATTTTGTACCAACGAATCGTCATATGCGGGAAGTTTTGCTTTACTTCTTTAAATTGAAAAAAAATGCCGCTGAAGCACACCGATTTCTCGCCAAAGCTTATGGTGAATGTGTTCCATCGGTTTCAGTTTTGCGAGAGATGGTTTGTTCGGTTCAGAAATGGTGATTTTGACACGTAAGACAAAGATCACCTAAGTCAGCCAAAAAAAGTTTTAAGACCAAGAATTGCTGGCATTACTCCATGAAGATTGTTGTAAACCTCATTGGATGCTACTCAAGCAGCAATTTCAAAATGTTTGTGCGTATCAGGCTTCATCCAAAAGCAGGGAAATTGGGTACCATACAAATTGAAGTCCAGAGACCTTAAAATACGATTCTACATGTCCGGAATTATGTTTATACGCTATAAAAGAAAATCAGTTTTGCACCGAAAAATTTCTTGTGATGAAAAATGGATTCATTACGATTTCTCGAAGTAATAGATCGTATGTTTTGCCCGTCCAGCCGAAACGACACCAAAGCCAAATATCCATGGTGCTGAGGTAGTTCGCGGTATTTGGTGGGAGCAACAGGGACCTATCTATTATGAGCTGCTGAAATCTGACCAGACCATCACAGGAAACCAGTACCGAACGCTACTGATTGGTTTGAAGCGAGCATTGGCTTAAAAACACCCAGAATATGCGGACAGACATTTAATATTCCATAATGACAACGCTAGGCCACATGCGGCAATACTAGTTAAAAAGTATTTAGAATGAACTGATTGAGAGATTTGCCCCACCCGCTATACAGTCCAGACTACTGTTTCGATCGCTTCACCTTAGAATAGAGTATCCGATATTGGCTTAAAACGCTCTTGGCCTCAAAAGATAAGCAGTTCTTTTGGCTCAGAATCTATATGTTACCAGAAAGATGGGAAAAGGTCATAGCTACCAATGGCCAATACTTTGAGTAAATTTATATTGTATATTCAAAATAAAACCTAAAAATATGAAAAAAACCCATTTAAATACGCATGATATTGGTTTTAAGGAACCAAAGTTTGTAAGTTCCAATCTCTATAAAAAAACACAGAACATTTTCTAGAAATACCGGTTTCTATACCATTCACCTTCGTTTGTCATTCCGTTTGTAATTTCCACAATATAATTTTCCGACCCTATAAAGTATATATATTCTGGATCCTTATAGATATCGGTGTCGATTAAGCCATGTCCATCTGTTTGTTGAAATCAATTTTCTGAAGACCCCAGATATCTTCGGGAACCAAATCTTCAATAATTCTGTCAGACATGCTTTCGAGAAGTTTGCTATTTAAAATCAGCAAAATCGGTATACAAATGGCTGAGATATGAGGAAAAAACCAGGTCAATCTCGATTTTTGACCTATATCTGTATTACTAAGTCATTAATATATACAATATGGATATCTAATGATAGACCTTTGCAACGATGTATATAAGACCATAGTAAGTTGGACCTAAAATGGGTTAAAATCGGAAAAAATATTTTTTAACCCGAATTTTTTTTTTCACCAAAAGTTTTTTTTTCCAAAAAATAAAAAAAAAACTGCAAAAAAATATAAATTTTGTTTACCTAAAAATATTAAAAATTTTTATTTTGAATTATAATTTGGTGAAGGGTATATAAGATTCGGCACAGCCGAATATAGCTTTTTTACTTGTTCGTTCATAAACTTTGTTCACGTAAAGAAATTCGCTATGTGAAATTTTTAGATGGAATTTTGTAAACAATAAACAGCTGTTACGAACAAAATCAACTATTGTGAATGAAAAGTTCATGCCAATATCACGATAGTGAAATGGATATTTAATGGGAACATAAATGTCACATGTTTTGTCGATAGGGGTGATTAAGTTGAAGTGTATGTAAGATTATGTACAGATGAATTTAGCATCCGGACTTGTTTGTTAATAGTTTTTGTCTGGATCGAGGGCAGAAGAGGGTCATGACTGGTATATAGCAATGATAACTGCTCTGTTGAATATGATTTGCTTAGTTATTTTCTTTTTACAAATAAAAATGTTTCTATTGTTTTATTAGAAGTAAAATATTTGTAAGTATTTCCTATAAGTATTTGCTAAAAAACAGAAACTTAAAATCTAAAAAAACACATTTTATGAATAACTAAATTTATTAAGACATTCTCTATTTTCAGTCGAAAAACTGCCATTATTTATTCCATACATTTCATTAAACATTAATTACAACAAACTAAATTTCAATGTAAATTTCAGAGTTTATTTTATAAATTAAAAGGCATAATTTACAAGCTATTTACAAAAATACAATCTTTGGACTTGATTGAGAAAAGGGATTAACTGCAATATAATACAAACTAAATAAACATTCAAAATGCTTTTACATAAAAATAAGAAAAATTGTAGTATCATGTAAAATTCAGATTAAGACAAAGAAATGAGAATTAACTACTGATTCCAAAAACCTGGTTAAATTTCTTTTAAAGTTTTAATACAAACATTTTTTGGAAAAATTATGGGTTTTTTGAGGACAACTAAAGTTTTAGGAACAAATTGCAGTTAAGTTCTTTTCTATATTTAATACTAAAATACATATATACATAGATATATTTATATATACATAGAATTCATTAATTTATCGTTTTAAATTTGTATGTATTCTATAATGTGTTGCCATAAGTTCCCAAAAATTTACCACAATTGCCACAATAATGATGGGTGTTCATACAACTGCCAGCGCAATAGGGCAAACAGACACAGCACCATAGACTGCAAAAATTAGATACAAAAAAAAATTATATAGATAAATATAAGAGATAGATAAAAAATTTCAGTTGTATTTTCACTACCAAATCTTATCAGTAATTTTATCTAAAATACACAAATTTCCGGAGGATAAGATAGCGATATTTATACATATGTACATAAATGTAGCAGACATGGGGCACACATAAATATGTATGTATGGACATATTTATTTTCTTTGTCAACACAATTTTTGCGTATAAATTTGTATAAAAATATTTATTTTATTTAACATTAACATGCATTTTATTCATGTGTTAACCCTGCTAGAGAAATTGAAATGTATTAAATGATTTTTGTTGTTCTTGATTAGTGCTTATTTGCTTATCGATTAATCCCCGATAAGAATTGTAGTGAATGTATTGTAATTTATTTATTTAACTTACCCAACTAAACACAATAAAGCAGCCATTAAATGTGTCCTCGAACTTGGCTCGTATTCAATTCGTGTTAGTTTTTGTATATTACAGGCTGGACATGTTAAATAAACGGGTTCTGGTCCGAGTGCCAACATGGGCTGTTCTGTAAATTTCAAAATTTTGTTTATGAATATTTGTTATTAATTAATTGTTTAAAGTAAATTGTAATTATATTTATATCGTTAGCCATTTTTCGCTGATAAATCTTGAAGTCGACTAGAAATTCTACATGAATCTGGAATCAACTTTATCTAACCTTAGATGGTAACTAAGTAAACTATTGTTTTGCGATTTGCCCTAATGTAAAGGGTCTTCCAATATGGACTTTCGAAATTTGACAGTTGATAGCGGCCTTATTATTGAAGATACATCGGTCGAATTGATTGTCATTTATTTAGTATGTTTTTCCAAATCACCATGGATGGAATAGTGTTCAACAACACTTGCTAATTACAAAATTGTTTTATCAAAATGGATGCTCGTTTTTCATTAAAAAAAACTGTTCTTTCTGAATGAATAGGTACGTCAACAAACAAAATTGACGAATTTGAGACGATACCAATCTACATGAGATCTAAGAGCGTCAAATGCATCCCGAAAAAGTCACTGTTTGGTGTGGATTATGAGCTGGCGGCGTTATCGGTCCATATTTCTTTGAGAACGACTTTGGCCAGAAAAATCATCATCAGCGCTATAGGTCGAGGATTACCAACTTATTCTGGCCTTAATTGATTGATATGGACACCAAGGACATGTATTTTCAAGAGGACGGCGCTACGTATCACATAGATCATGCCACAATGGACATTCTACTCCAGCGATTGAAGGGCATGTGATGTGAACTGGCCACCAAGATCGTGAGCTATGACCCCGTTAGAATAATCGATGAAACTTAAAAAATTAATCGATCAATCGAATAATTAAATTCGTATAATTGACAACCCTATTGACTACAACCTTTTTATTTTTGGACTAAATTTCAGCCACTTACATCAATTACATGCAATTTGTTTTCTGATACTTTTAGAACTTCCATGCGTTTTTGGCCAAACCCTTTATTTGAACATTTTTATCCATCGATCTATCGATCGATCGTTTATGTTATTTTCAATACAAATATCAAATCTACAAACATTTTATGAATAAATAAAGAAGTTATGGATTTTTGGCCGGAATTGACCACCTTGAATGGAGCCATTTAGGCATTTCCATTTCCACTTGCGATTTAATTCACTGTGTGGAGATATGGCTGAATAACTGTCGAATGAGTTAAAAAGTAAACATGTTACGTTTGCGATAAGTAGGGAAAATTGGCCACCTGTCACACTTGACAATGTTGATATACCTCAGGCCGTTTATGTAACATACCTTGGTATTTACTAGGGTATTCAATCGATTAACCGTTAATCGGTTAACCGATTAATTTTGGACGGTTAACTGTTCGAATAATTTGAAATTGCCGATTTTCAAATAACAAATAAACCGATTAATTTGTGTCGATTAACCGATTAACCGAAATTCCTTTTTTTTGCACTTTAAACAATTTGTTTGTATTTATTTTTCCGTTTCAATTCAAATACAAATTTCAAATTAAAATTACATATTTTTGAACATCCAATAAACATGATTAATGAGTATGTATAACAATTGACATATTTAATTTACATGTATTTAAAACTTTGTTAGTATGTATTTACATGTATAGACGAAACTTTTTTTTTGAAATGAGTCTTTTATCATAACTAAACGAAACTATTAAATTAATCAAAATCTAAAACAATCCAAAAAGGAATATTCTCTATCATGCTTTTGATTTCTCCAACATATACAATCAGCGAGAGAGTTTTTTTCCAAGAAAAATTTTATTAAATCTAAAGAAAAAAATGGTTTAAATTATATTCTTTTTATAAAAGATTATTTCAGAAGATCTCACTAAAACCCTAAAAAACTCACACATCGCTCATTTGCTGCAACAACGTCAACGTGAATAGTTTATGACATTTTACTATTTCTTAAATAAATTTTCAACAAATCATGCGATTTCAGAAATATAAATAGTAGATGTTAATATCTTTCTAATCTGTATTTAACCCAAATTTTTACTTATCAAATATACGAGAAAACATGAATTTTTATTTTGATGTTTACAACAAAAAACACTCTCAAACAAAAAATAATTGACTTTTTTGAAAACTGATGAAACTATACGAAAGATTATAGAACAGCGCATATTTTGTATTACTCAGTTCATAAAACACGGATTGCAGCAAATATGTTGACGTTGTTGCAGCAAATATGTTTACAAAAATGATCTCAAATAACTTATTTGCTGTTTTTTATGTTTTTGTACACAAAATTCGTTGTTCTATTTTCAATTTAAAATGAAAATAGAAATTATTCGGTTAATCGAATAATTTTAAATTAACCGATTATTAACCGAATAAATCTAAACCTCGATTAATTATTTGCTCGATTAACCGATTAAACCAGAAACCCGATTAATTGAATACCCTAGTATTTACTTAATAATTTATATTCGTGAATGATTTTCGAAAGTTATTTATTTTGAATTTTGTATGTATACCAACAGTTTTAAGAGATTTATGCACGTTAAAGTGATTTTCGAAAGTGGGTCTATATGGGCTCTATGACTAATTATGGACCGATCATAATAAAATTTGGTAACATGAATTCCGTACATATTAAACTTATTAGGAGCAAAACTTGTGTAGATACCTAATAAATTAAACATTTATGAACGATAAAGTCCAATTTCGATAGGACATTTGTATGGGGGCTAGGTGAAATAATGGACAAATATCTGCCAGTTTCAATAGGCTTCGTCCTTGTTTGATCGAAATATCTTCAAAATTGCGACCTGTACTTTGCGCACAAGGTTGACATGGACAGCCAGCCAGACGGACGGACATCGTTTAATCGACTCAGAAAGTTCTAACTCAATCGGTATACTTTAAGGTGGGAGTTAGACTAATATTTTTGGGCTTTATAAAAATCTGCACAAACGTATTATACCCTCCCAACTTATGGTGGTGTAGGGTATACAAATCTATAGTCCGATTTGGTTGATTGTATAACCATCTAAAACCATCTTTAAATTATATTACTACATAGCAATATTTAAATATTAAAGTGCATTCATAATGTAAAATACAGTTTTGACCAATTTCTACCCTTTTGATTTTTACTATTTTTCAATATATTAAAATGTGTAATGTTTGAAAACAGGGCATGATCTAAAGGTTCTGAAGCCCCCCAAAACAACTTAAGAATATGAATGATACATTAATATATCGGTTATTCATAACTGGTTGCTATCGAAAATCTAGAAGATCTGTCTATAAATGAGTGAGTTAGTATAGACAAATATTGTTCAATAAATGGCCGAGATTTAAGCGATTTTTGACAAAATAAAAATTGGGTTTTCATAAGATTCCAAGACGATCGAGCTATGTCCGTCCGTCTGTCTGTTAAAAACATGGTAGTGCCCAAACGAAAGGAGCTATCTGGCTGAAATTTTACACTAATACTCTCTGTTGATAAAGATTGTCAACGGGTCCATGCTTTCACCTCGCCCCCGTACATGTCTCCCCGGACTACAGTTTCAACAGTCATAAATATGATGATTATGATTTTGCACAAATTAGTTCTAAGTATTCTGAAATTAGCGAAATGGCGAAAATCGGGCAACATTTGTTTTTCTAGTCCCCATACAAGATGCCCCTCAGAAATTGACTTGAACACTCATAATTGCCTTAGAATAATTTTCTAATATCATGATGAAATTGGGCATAAACAAGTTTTATATGAACCCAAATCATTCTACAAACTTTTGTGAGGATTGGTCCATCATTGACTCTATATACCCCCGATATAACCCCTATATCAGAAAAATATTGTATTGTCAATAAATAACACGGTGCTACGATGGAAAAAAAACTTGGAAAACGACTTGGTGAGTACATTACAAATTGTGTCAAAAAATTTCAAAACACCCTCAAATTCAGAAGTTATTCTGAAAAAACCGTTTTCAGTGATGTTCGTCAACTTATCGATCTGTAACTCAGTCAGTTTTTGTCTGACTTTAAATTAGTTAACGGGTTTGGAAAGAAAACTGATTACGCTTAATAATTACGTGCATTTTTTTATACATTTGTATGTTATAACTTATAAGTATCTTTTTTCTTAAGAATATCTAAAAGAAAAACTAAATTTATCAACTTTATTGATTTTAGTCGCTTTTCATTGCTTATTTTGATATGAAAGTTTATAAAACTTTATACCAACATATATAGGAAATTTAGTTCTTAATAAAACTAAATTATTCAAATCGGATTAAAATTGTAAAAATTGTTCAACTTTTAATTAACACCATTTTTAGTATTTTCTCCCCCAGCGCATATGAATAAAAAAAAAACAAAAAACTGTAGAAAAAAATATTTGTAAAATTTTGAATTTACAAGGTAAATTTTTTCGAAATTTTTTCAAAAAAATTTAATAACTTTTGCAAATATAAACCGATTTGAACAAGTGATATCTCATTTTTTCCCATATAAAGTTGTCTTTAAAACACTGTGCAAAAAAGAATAGGTTTTTATAGAAAAGAATTAAAATAACTATTGTTGAATTTGAAAAATTATTAAAAAAATAAAAATAAAGCGAAACTTTTTATAAAAACTTACGCAATTTTCGATATACGTTTTATGCATTCATTTTATGAAAGCTTAATTCTTTGTCTATCCATAATTGTTTAAAAGTGTGTGAGTTAGAGGTACTAAAGTACTACGACCTCCCCTAAAACAGTTTTTTCAAAATAACTCAAAATTTTGAGGGTGTTTCAAATTCTTTGAAAACGGTTTTAGTATGTCCTCACCTAGACCTACAACCCCCATTAGGTCGCTTTTCAAGTTCTGACAAAAAGTGTCATTTTGTAGCAGAGTGTAATCTTTCTATACTGTATAAGTGATTTATAGTTTTAAGAAATTATTCCGTCTATCAAATTCTGTACACATCGGACCATGACTGATTCAAGTTCCCATATAATTCTAAAACTATAGCTGAATACAACACTCTTACTTGTTTTACTATGAAATACTCTGGTACTGAAACCTCATCTAGCCTAGCCACAACTTGAAACAATTTTTATAGTTTTGTGCAATATTTACATTGAAAAACCAAAAGGAAAGTGTTTTCCGTGATGACTAATAGTCTAGTAGTTAGTTGAATGATGATATGACAGTTCAAAGATTATCTTTTAATAATGTGTACGCTTTAAAAAAACCCATGCTTTCTTTTTAATTAATTCAGTGTAATTTTTCTATTCATAGTTTAAATATGACGTATGTATATATATTAGCTAATACATGTCAATTCATACGTGTTTACAGTCCATAAATGTTCTAGTTTAATTAAATCTTCTATGAGTCATTCAAAACAAACAATAATTTTGCATTAAATACATATGATAATGAGACACATAGGCTTGTTCCGAAAAGTGTCATTGGTTGGGTGATGAAGAAAAATTTGAACTGGTGAAAATTCTGTGAAGTCAACAGATTTTTATTAGAATTTGTTTATAAAGTGGGGTGGCCCTTATTTTATATTCGATGCTTCCAAGTTCAAGATGGGGGGTATATTGAACCAAAAAGTATATATATTCAGTGAGCTTATAAAATTCTAAGACGATGTAGCAATTTTTTTATACCCTACAACACCATAGTGGGGAGGGTATAATGCGTTTGTGCAGATGTTTGTAACGTCCAAAAATATTGGTCTAACACCCACCTTAAAGTATATCGATCGATTTAGAATCACTTTCTGAGTCGATTAAAAGATGTCCGTCCGTCCGTCTGGTCGGCTGGCTGGCTGGCTGTACATGTAAACCTTGTGCGCAGAGTACAGGTAGCAATTTTGAAGATATTTCGATGAAATTTGGTACATATTATTTTTTCAGCTCAAGGACCAAGCCTATTGAAACTGGCTGAAATCGTTCCATTATTTCACCTAGCCCCCATACAAATGTCCTCCCGCAATTAGACTTTATCGGTCATAAATGTTTAATTTATATATGTATCTACACAAATTGCGCTTCAAATAAGATTTATATATACAAAATTCATGTCACCAAATTTTGTTACGATCGGTCCATAATTAGTCATAGCTCCCATATAGACCCGCTTCCGAAAATCACTTTAACGTGCATAAATCGCTTAAAAATGTTGGTATACACACAAAATTCAACATAGTTAACTTTCATGTTGACATAAATCACACGACCTAATTTCATGGTGATCGGTTCATAATTGGTCATAGCCCCCATATAAGCCCCACTTCCGAAAATCACTCAAAAATATAAATTATTGAAATTTTAAAAGAAAAATGTTTTTGCTCTTTTACTTAGTGTAGGGTATTATATGGTCGGGCTTGACCGATCATACTTTCTTACTTGTTTTATATTGAAGGCGAGGTAGGACCTATGCGGAAGTACATAGGGGGAAGGACAATGTAAATGGGCAAAATCGGTTAAGTAGAACCAAAGTTATGACTATAGGGCCTAGAGGAACGATCATTGGGGTGAAAATTTCCCAAAAATATTGTTTGTTGATCAGAAGTGTTTGGGCAAATGGGATCAACCAAACAATTTTAAGAACAAAATGTCCATCCGATGTTTCAAATAGACCTAGTAGACCTAGAAACCCAATATTTGAAACAAACATTTCTTGCCAATAGCAATAAATGTATTAAAAAATAGTTTGAATCGTTAAGAAGTTTTGGATCAAAATATATGAAAATCTTTGTTCAGACCACTAATTATATTTTGATGCCAATGAATGAATCTTACAAGCTAAATGTTACCACTGATATTTTCAAGTTATAGAAAATATAAAACCAAAGAAAATTTTTATTAGATTGGTGGAGGGTATATTAGATTCGGTACAGCCGAATATAACACCCATAATTGTTTTTGTCTGACAATATATTTCGAAAACCGGTTTTTGCTCTAATTTCCGAATATTTTTGAAATTTTTAAAAAATCTTTTTGCAATTATTTAGAATATTCTAGAATATTATAACTTACGCTGTATTATAACAACTGGCTGTTGGACAAACGCCGTCTGATGTGGCATATTTCGTGATGTTTGTGCTCCATATGTGGTATAGGTTGTTGTGGTATGTGTTGTTGGCATATTATAGGCAGTATTTGGTGCCCCCATACCGGGTCCATTCCATGACGCAGTCGTAGTGTAGTTACCAGTTGCTTTAGCAGCTGGTGCTGGATTGCCCATGGCCTGATCGTATGATGGTGGCGGTGGGGGATTGTCGTTCGTTAAGGAGGGATCGAAAACGGTTACACCACTAGAGGTACTAGTACCGGCTCCCAAGGGTACATTGTAGTTGTTAGTGGGATTAGCAGAGTTTTGTTTTTCCATTTGTTTTTTTTTATTGAATTTTTAATTAATTATTTATCTTTCTCTTTAGTTTGTTTCTGTTTTAACTTTATTAACTTGTAACTTATTTTAAATTATTGTGTTTTTTTTTTTGCGTTCGTATTTTTTTTTTAATACTTCTATAATATTATATTTCTGTTATTCGTTCTGATTTTCTCTCGGTTGTGAGTTTCGTTGTCGACTGTTTAAGGTCTGTGTTTGAAAATTTGCTTATACTCCACATCAGATAAATAATGAGTAACACAAATAAACAACCGCAATCAAATGTTTTATTATTATTGTAAATAAATGGGGAACTATGAATGTATATTTTCGTACCTACAGATACAGATATTAAAAACACAAATACATCAGTATTATTAAATAAACTTAATAACAAAATAATAATAATTTTTATAAAAAAGCTTTTTTTTTTTGGTTGTTATTGATGTTGTTAGTTAGCAAACGAACAATTTAGTGAAAATTTGTAGGTAAAAACTTTTTCTCAGTTTTGTGTTTTCGTAATTGTTAATGGAAATAATTTAGTTTGGGGGATTCCTATTAGCAGAGTTTCATAAATTTGTGAGAATTAGGGTAATGTAATAATATAAAGTATTTCTGGTAAAAAATATTGGCCATTTCGAAACAAAACCACCTGAAAATGCCAAAGATATAACGAAAAACAAGTAAGAAAGTGTGGTCGGTCATGCCCGACCATATAATACCCTACACTAAGTAAAAGAGCAAAAACATTTTCCTTATAAAATCTCGATAATTTATATATTTGAGTGATTTTCGGAAGTAGGCCTTATATGGGAGCTATGACCAATTATGGACCGATCACCATAAAATTAGGTCGTGTGATTTGTGTCTATATGAAAGTTTACTATGTTGAATTTTGTGAGTATACCAACATTTTTAAGCGATTTATGCACGTTAAAGTGATTTTCGGAAGTGGGTCTATATGGGAGCTATGACTAATTATCGACCGATCGTAACAAAATTTGGTGACATGAATTCTGTATATATAAAACTTATTTGGAGCGGAATTTGTGTAGATACATATATAAATTAAACATTTATGACCGATAAAGTCAAATTTCGGAAGGATATTTGTATGGGGGCTAGGTGAAATAATTGACCGATTTCAGCCAGTTTCAATAGGCTTGGTCCTTGGGCCGAAAAAATAATATGTACCAAATTTGATCAAAATATCTTCAAAATTGCAAACTGAACTCTGCGCACAAGGTTTACATGGACAGCCAGCCGACCAGACGGACGGACGGACTTCGTTTAATCAACTCAGAAATTGATTCTAAGTCGATCGGTATACTTTAAGGTTGGTGTTAGACTAATATTTTTGGGCGTTACAAACATCTGCACAAACGCATAATACCCTCCCCACTATGGTGGTGCAGGGTATAAAAATAGAGGGAAATAAATATCTAACTTCTAAACGGTAAGTCCGATTTGAATGAAATTTCACATGCACAAAGAGGAAGTGTTGTCGAAGTGCTGTTTAAGTTTTGAACTTGGACCTCATGGGCCCAATAGGGGCGCGACCAAGGGTCCTCAGTAGGACACCTCGAGTATGTTACATTTTTAAAACGATCCTATTTCTTCGTTTGTGTTCCGATTTCAAAAAAATTACACATATAGAATCTCCTCATCGAGCACTACAAATTATCTCTTATAGCTTAGGAGCTATTCTCATTTGAAAATTAAATTTTCAAAATTTTTACCCACCCTACTCCAGCTTTTTGATAACAGCGGATCCAAATATTTCCCGATTTTCTCCAATTTTCCTTTATTGGAGTAAAAACACATGTATGTGTCAAATCGAAAAACAATTATTTAAAACTAATGACTAAGTCCAAAGTTAAATGCATTCATTCGAATTTAAAAAATTTTAAGAAGGCGATGCACAGAGGGTTGGAATGTACCAAAAGTGGCGATTAATTCAAAAGCTGAACTTTATCTGTTTCAGTCATGTTTGGTATTGGGTTAAAGTGCATTAAATAATAAATCACAAACTGCTAAAATTTCAGTTGTGAGTAACTTACTTTATTGGCAGTGAGCGGTCAAAGTCAAATAATTTTTACAAATTTTGCATGCTGTGGTTAAAATTGAAAATTGTGATATTTCGAGAGTAGAAATATTAAAATGGAACCATCAACATCAGGTATTTGAGAACATAAATAAATAATTTTTGTTTAGATAAATGTTTTGAAAATATTTTTTAAGATTTTTTTTAAAGTTTTCCATTATTGGGGTTTTTTCGATATATAGATTGAGTTTAAAAAAAATCAATGCGAGGTCGGGTAAATTCTATTAAATGCTCTTAAAATATGAACTTTCAGCTTCTATATACAGAAAAAAAATCGTACGGGTTTATTGAGGTTTTTTACTTATTTAAGTTATAGTGAAAGAACTCCTCTTGCTAAAAAACATATTCTGATACAAAATAGGTTAAAACATTTTTTTCTTACATTTTTTTTAAAGTTGTGTTTTTATGTATTTATCAGCCATATTTTTTTCACAAATAAATTTTTTTTTTTTATTAAAAAAATTATTTCAATATTTATCCTAAAGTAAATATAAGTTTATTTTGAAAACCGGAAAAATTATTTATTACAATATAATTAATTTATATTTTTCCTATGCATATCCTGCTTTTTATCTGCATATTTGTGTGCATATTTTCCAGTTTTTTTTTTTTACTTTTTTCGCTTGCTTATTTTACATTAGTATGTCGCCTTTATTTGTCTCATAATTAGCCAGATGACCTATATTTTATATTTTCATTAAACTACTTTTTAAATATTCAAATACACTTTATTTGGTATCTTTAAATCTTTTAATTATAATGTAAGTACGTCCATATCCATGTTTTACATGTGTTTATTTTTGCTCCTTTCCTATTACTGTCACATTTTGCAGTATAACTTCCAATAAAAAACCACAATAAATGAATAAATATAAAAAAAATGATTGAAATGAAAGAAATCGCATGTCATCATCACATTATAATTTCAAATACATTTTAGTTTAATTAAAAGCGTACGCTTGTGACAAAGTTGTGTAAAATAATTTTTAAAAACGGACGGAGTGTAAAAAAAAGTAAAAGTAGTTCAAACATGCCCACCAAACAAGAATTAATGGACATGATGGATAATCGCTTGCCGGGTGAAGCACTGCCTTTAAGAAATACCGCGCCAGTGCAGCCACCAGCATATCCCGATTTAGAGAGAGTTTCCTATGCATCGCAACATCATATGGAATATCAGCAGCAGCAGCAGCAGCCACAAATTTATACAATACGTCAACCAACAACAACCATAAGTGATTAACGCATTATTTATTATTAACACGATCGATATTTAGGAGATTCATGTGCGGTTATTCGATTCACAACTAGTTATTGAAAAACTCTATTGGGAGAATTTTTGAAAATCTCTTTAAAGATTTTCACTCTTCATAAATGAGTACAGTTACAGGGGAATTTTAGTCCTGTTTCACGATGTCGAAAGAAAAATGATTCGAACAAATTTGTATGAAAACTATTCGAAATAATTTAAATACAAGTAAGAAAGTATGGTCGGTCCGGCCCGACCATATAATACCCTACACTAAGTAAAAGAGCAAAAACATTTTTCTTTTAAAATTTCAATAATTTATATTTTTGAGTGATTTTCGGAAGTGGGCCTTATATGGGGGCTATGGCCAATTATGGACCGATCACCATGAAATTAGGTCGTGTGATTTATGTCTATATTAAAGTTAAATATGTTGAATTTTGTGTGTATACCAACATTTTTAAGCGATTTATGCACGTTAAAGTGATTTTCTGAAGCGGGTATATATGAGAGCTATGACTAATTATGGACCGATCGTAACAAAATTTGGTGGCATGAATTTTGTGTATATAAAAATTATTTGGAGCGCAAGTTGTGGAGATAAAAATATAAATTAAACATTTATTACCGATAAAGTCCAATTTCGGGAGGACATTTGTATGGGGGCTAGGTGAAATAATGGACCGATTTCCGCCAGTTTCAATAGGCTTGGTCCTTGAGACGAAAAAATAATATGTACCAAATTTCATCGAAATATCTTCAAAATTGCGACCTGTACTCTGCGCACAAGGTTTACATGGACAGCCAGCCGACCAGACGGACGGACGGACATCGCTTAATCGACTCAGAAAGTGATTCTAAGTCGATCGGTATACTTTAAGGTGGGTGTTTGACTAATATTGTTGGGCGTTACAAACATCTGCACAAACGCATTATACCCTCCCCATTATGGTGGTGTAGGGTATAAATACTGAGTATTTTTCATGCAAATATTTTCGACTCATTTTTTTGTCGAAATCGTGGAACAGGCAGTTTGTGTCTTTTAATTCAAAATTTGTTTCTATTTAAACGTTATATTTAATTTTTGATTTTTCAAAATCTTTGAAACATATTTGGACATATCGTGGGGGTGCTTGGATAAATCTTGGAATTAGTATCAAAAATGTCTAATCGTTAATGAAAGTTTATGCCGAATTTCATAAATTCTCTTATTTAAGCTAGATAGTAACATGAACTGGCTAGGACTGCTAGATTGTTTTAAAATATGATAATATAGCCGAATATATTGCACGGGCTACCATCAATATCTCGACGTGTTACGAAATTATAAAGACCTCATATTTATAGATGTGAAAGTAATAAGTTTGCAATAATTTTAAAGGGGATATAATGCATTATTTTACAAACCTTTTATTTTCTTTTTCAGACATTCAACCACCTCAATTCGGAACACGTTCTCAATTGGCTAATTGTCCCATGTGTAGTGCGACCCAGATGACTCGATGTGAATATAAAAGTAGTATGATGACTCATATTATTGCCACTATTTTGGGTATCACTACGTAAGTTTTACATAAATTTTAGAAATTCAAGTAATTACAATTTATTTTCCTTCAGATGCTGCTGTTGTTTGCCATACTGTTTTGACAGTTGCAAGAGTGCTCGCCACTACTGTCAGAATTGTGGCAGTTATTTGGGAGGTCATACAAAATAAGAAAAACAAATAGCATTAGTGGATTTATAACTTTAATTTATTTATAGCAGGGGTTAACACAAGCTTTTGCTTCACGATCCCCTTGACCCATTTCATTGAAAGCACAGCCCATTTTCTTTTCATAAATGTACTTATTAAAAATCACAAAAAAAAAACAATATTTAAAGAAACATTTTTATATATGGTGGATTTCATGTCAAGTGAACCAACTTTTGGAATCGATGTCTTCCGATTGGGATAAACCAAGGTTAGTTCCATTCGATAGTAATTCAGACACAATTTTTCAACCAGATCGCTGGAGAATTCTCTGATTTAGAGGGTGTTAAAATTTGACATTTTGGCAGTTGTTTTTATACCCTACGCCACCATAGTGGGGAGGGTATTATGCGTTTGTGCAGATGTTTGTAACGCCCAAAAATATTAGTCTAACACCCATCTTAAAGTATACCGATCGACTTAGAATCACTTTCTGAGTCGATTAAACGATGTCCGTCCGTCCGTCCGTCCGTCCGTCCGTCCGCCCGTCCGCCCGTCCGCCCGTCTGGTTGACAGCCAGCCAGTCCATGTAAACATTGTGCGCAGAGTACAGGTCGCAATTTTGAAGATATTTCGATCAAATTTGGTACATATTACTTTTTCGGCCCAATGACCAAGCCTATTGAAACTGGCTGAAATCGGTCCATTATTTCATCTAGCCCCCATACAAATGTCTGTGTCTGTGTATCTCCACAAATTGAGCTCCAAATAAGTTTTATATATACAAAATTCATATCACCAAATTTTGTTACGATCGGTCCATAATTAGTCATAGCTCCCATATAGACCCGCTTCCGAAAATCACTTTAACGTTTATAAATCGCTTAAAAATGTTGTTATACACACAAAATTCAACATAGTTAACTTTAATATAGACATAAATCACACGACCTAATTTGATGGTGATCGGTCCATAATTGGTTATAGCTCCCATATAAGGCCCACTTTCGAAAATCACTCACGAATATAAATTATTGATATTTTAAAAGAAAAATGTTTTTACTCATTTACTTGGTGTAGGGTATTATATGGTCGGGCTTGACCGATCTATTAAAGGCACCAAGTTCGGGGCTATGAAATCCCTTTGCAAAATATTGAAGAACACAGAAAAAAATGACGACAAATCAATTGTCATATTAATTACCATTTTCGTCAATACAATTATTTTTTTAATTGAAAATGCACCAACATCCGATTTTGTAGATTCAAAAAATATTTTTGTTACTTAAAATTGTTAACACTCAACAATATGTTTTAACAACGAGTTTGTCAAATTAAACAAAAAATTTGTTAATAGTCAACAGTAAAATTTTAACAATAGAGTTTGTAACATTGAATAATTATATTGTTACTAGTTAATTATAGATTTTTCTTATATTAATTAAAAATGCATTTGATGGTTTTAATTGTTATTTTTATTATTATAAACAAATTTACAATTTATTATAATAATAACATACATACATATGTATATAAATTTAAAATATAAAGTTAAAGCTTGTTATGTCCATTATCTCACCTTTTGAACTGCTACAAAGTACAGGTCATTATCACCTTCCACGAACGGTTATACAGATTGTTCCTCTAGTATTGTTCTTAAATGCGTTCCTTCTACATTCGACGCATTTTATGTTGAACAGAGTCCAATAAAAAAAAAAAAAATTTGTATATAAAATCGATGTCCATTTTTTTCCTATTGCAGTATTATATTTACATATTCAACTTACCAATTGTAATACACAAATTTCTTTATAATCCGCAAAAGAAAACATACATACATATTTTTTATGAAACAACAAAATGTTTATATTTTTCTTCAATTTTTATTTTCTTGACACATTTATTTTTGTTACTTTCAATATAATATTCCTATTGAATTTTAACAACTGAAATTGTTAATAAATATCTAAAAGAAATTGCTGATATGAGTATTAAAAAAACATATTCAATTAAAAAATTATTGAAAATTAAAATCATATTTCAAACAAATTTTTTCAATTACTTAATAACTGTTACCATTTTTTTCTGTGAACATATTGTGACATACAAAACAGGTCATAATTTTTGGAAAGCAGCTATGCGATTAGAGTACATGTTGTCTAACTTTTAATTTTACATATAAAATAGGTCTACTTTGGAAGGCTCTGGACCACGCACTAATACGAATTTTGATATTATTTTGCTTTTATAATATTTCCCGAGATGTTATCTTTCAGAAAAATATAAATAATTTTCTTATTTTCTGTACTATTTAAAATTAATGTAAGTACTTTTTTCGAAAAAAATGGCAAAAAAACGATTTTTTTATTTTTTTTTAAGTTTGAATACACATAACTTTTGAATCAGTAAAGGTTTTTAAACAGTTTTTCCTTGCAATTATTAAGAAAAATTGTTGTTAATTCAAAAAAAGATATTTCAAGAAAATCAGGAAAGAATTGGATCCGTTATTAGCAAAAGGTTGGTAGAAAACATAAAATTTTAATTTTCAAATGCGAATAACTCGTAAACTATAAGAGATAATATATGCCTATATGCCGGTTTATTAATTTAGAAATTACAGATTTATTTCCACTTTTTTCTCAGTTCTCCCACTGTGCGATGTCTGTTAAAATAATTTTGGTTTGAAAAGTGCCAGTGTAAAGAGGGTGTGAAAATCAAATTAATTTTAAATGAAAAATACAAATTGAAATTTAGAAAATAACAAGTAAGAGTGCTTTACCGAATCATTAATATTAAAAACTATTTTTGGTGAAAAAACCAAAAATGTTGGTGAACAAATATTTAATAAAAAAAATTTTGCGAGAACAAAATTTTTTTTAAAAAAAAAAAAATTGGTGAAAAAAATTGAAGAATGAGGCCTAGAAATTAAAAATTTGTATGTTATTTTTTAAATATTTGATACGAATATGAATTTAATTGTATTCAAACCTGTAAGGGTCTTCCAATAGCGACTTCCGAATATTGCCAGTTAATATCGGCCATATTGTTGAAGCTACATCTGTCGAATTGGTTGTCATTTATTCAATTTGTAACCCATCTATTCTTCATTCGACTCTCAGCATTACGCTTCCACGAGAGCTTAGAGTCCAAAATTGAATTCAGGAATTTTATATCTCCCGGTGAAAAAACCAGTTCGGTTTTGGTTTTGGACCGTTTTCTCTGGATCATGATAGCAGAACGCTGACAGCTGATTCCATGAGTTCACTTATTGTGGGAAGAAACTTCCCAAGAAAAAAAAGCACAACATCGTCAGCATATGCGACTACTTTGATGCCTATCCTACTGAGTCTGAAATGGATTTTATTTCCGACAAGATTCCACAGGTGTTGAGAGATGAGGCGCTACGAACAAAGTCTCCAATGAACACAAATGAATTAAGGCCCCAAAATTTTATATAGACAAAACCAACAACTAAATTTAGGGACTTATTTCATTTTTGGGGGATTTATTTCATTTTTAAAATTGGGGATTTAATTCATAATGAAATTACTGTTAGGTGTATCAAAAACTGGCTTCACTCACCTATTTATTCTAAACAAGGTTTACATTGACGGCTTTCGGCCCCCAATTTTGGGGTTTTAATTCATTTGCGGTTTGGGACTTCGTTCATTGGGGACTTTGTTCGTAGCGCCGAGAGATGACATCACATTGTTGTGTTACCCTTGTCACAACTTTCCTTGTCCTACCAATACCCATATTAGAGTTAATGACCCTGCTCCTTAGCATATTTCCTGTCCAATTTCTTATCCGCTGATCAACAATTTCTATATCCGAGAAAGATGTCATAACATACTCCTTCTTGTCAAGTGTCCCCTCTATAGTTCCGACAACGTCATGCAAGTCTGTCTCCACCGACCTTCCTTTAAGGTATACATGTTGTGCCCTACAGAAGTTATCAGGGGAGAGGATGTTCTTGACATGGATATCGACCCATTGCGGTGGTAAAATATTATTAAAATAATTTTCTGTATCGTGGTGGGAGCTCATAGTACAATATTCGAATGTCTATGTCAAATTATAGAAAAACATATTTTATGAAAAAGTACCAAAAATAAACACAATTTTTATCCCTTAAGGGTTCGAATTTCCAATAAGTACCAAACTTATATTTTTTATTTTTTAATAAATAAATAATACGATTTAAATTTTGTTTCTATGTTTATTGGTTTAAAAGATACATAGGGTGCCAAGAAAGTACCAAAATACAGTTTTTACCCGTTTTCTCCCCTAAAAGGTTCGAATTTCCAGCTTATTTTTTAAATGGAGTAACATGCAATTTCTGTTTTTGTATCTCTATTAGTTTTGAAGATATAAGATTACCAGATTTACCCGTTTTTACCCTTTTTACCCCCTAAACGTTGGAATTTCCAAAAATCCCTTCTTAGTGGATCGTTTTGGGGAGGGAGGAACCCACAGTTAAAATTTCATGATTCTAGCTTCAGTCGTTTGGGCTGTGCGATGATGAATCAGTCAGTCATTCAGTCAGTCAGTCAGTCAGTCAGTAACGTTACTCTTTTATATATATAGATAGAAGATAAAACAAAACCTTTACATCTGACTAGTACTGGAACAGATCAAAATATAGAGATGGACAGACATTCCACATAGTAACATTTACATTCATAAGGTTAATTGTTTCCAAAATCAATTTTATTTGTAATGTTTTACTCCATTAAGTTTTCATTTTATCAATAAATAAAGATAAATTAAATAAAAAATCTATTTCATTGTCATTAGTAGTACTAGCATAGAAAAAATAGTTAATTTAACTAAACAGATATTTTAATACATAGATAACACAGTGCAACAGTGAAAAAAACACACGATCATGACTATATAGGTTCGACTCTACTACCAAAGGGTAGTTAAACCCTATACTCAGTTTGTCCATTTTGGTGACTGATTTTTTTTTATGGGCCCCCAAAGTTTCTGAAAATCAGTGGGGCCTCTAAAAAAGGTGTCATAAGTTTTTTGTTAACAGCTAATTCAGACTTTGTGATACGGCTTAACTTTATATGGCAATAATATAGCTAAGAGTCCGCCAAATAAATTTTCTTAAAATTTGTTTCCAAAAAATAGCTTTTTCGTGCACTTTTGTTGAAAAAATATAGTAAGAAACATTTTTTTTTTTTACTTTTTTTTAGAATAACTTCCAGGGTGTCCTAATTTTTCACTAACAATATTTGGCAAAGTTGTAACTACGGTAAAGTTGAACAACTCTTGAGAACATATCAATGCATTCTGAACGTGTCTAGTCACTCTAAATAGCACATAAAGATCACTTTGTACCTTAACAATTTTCGTTTTTACTATTTTTTGACGCTAAAACAAAGATTTTTTGTTAAAATAGTATGATCAAGTCCACACTTCTATGTTGTGCTGTATTATTTACAATGTCACACATTTAAAAAAAAATCGCCAAAAAGCGATTTATGATCCGAATGAGCTGAAATTTAAAAAATAGATAGTCCTTGAGAAGGTCTACAAAAATATGCTTGTATATGTAGGTTATCTCTTTTAGTTAAAGAGATATTTAGGTTTAATTTTTTTTTAAATTTTGATCGATCTTTATTTTGTATTTTATATATGATGGGCCTACGGAAGGTCGAAATTAGTTTTTTCTATATGACGTATATTTGCGATAAAATTCTAAAGAAAATAAAACAAATCTGATAACAATTATTTCGTCCCTGTAAAAAGTTACACGCATCCAAAGTTGAAGCATCTTTTTATATACATATTTCAACTTTGTATGCGTGTGTTTTTTTAAGTCTTTTCCCAAAAAAGTGCCCATATTTTTACTTTTATAAAAAGACTAATTTTCTTCGTGGCTATATACACTTTTCTATGATCTGGAAAGATAACTTAATGCAAAAACGTATAAAGTAATATTTGACTAACTTAAGCGGACATTGTAGCCCCCAGCCCTATCCAAACTTGGCCAATTTTGAAACAAAATTTTAGGGTTGAGTAAAAAATTATAAAAACGCAAAGCACCGATCCTCAAAAACTCGTCATATTTGTATAGCCCTATATATTGTTTATACACATACAAAACGTTTTTACTATCATACTGTAAATAACGTCAAAGTGGGCTGTTTTCTAAAAAAAACTAAGTTTTTGGAACACATTTTCCCCGTTTTAGGAATTTCGATGTTTGAAAACAAAGAATGGCAACATTAGTGATGCTATTGACTTAAGAACATTTAGATCTATATTATTTCCAAATTGTATTGTGATGTCTGTAACTGTTCAAATTTTACATTAATTCAAAGTTTTTATTTTTCTTGATGGAAAATCACCATTTTATAATATTGTTATGGTAAAATACGTCCGAAAAAACACAAAAAAACACTCCAAGTCACCGATATCAAAAACTTATATAAAACGCTTATATTTACTCTTCAGAAGCTCCACAAACCTTGCCCACTTTCAAAAATTTTAAAGTTTTTTCATATCTTGCATCAAGCCGGTCTTGCATGATCAAGATTGGATAAAGTGATGCGCCGGGATCATACCGATAATGATATGTCCATTCTTCGTTATTCCAGCACAATAGAGAAGTATACACTCGAACATACATTTTTAACAAAAAATTATTGTTTTAGAATCAAAAAATATTAAAAAACTAAAAATTTTAAGGTATAAAGTGATTTTTGACAGCTATTTAGAATGCCTAGGTATGTTCGGATTGCATTGATATGTTCACAAGAGTTATTCAAATTTACCGTAGCTACAACTTTGTAAGATATTGTTATTGAAAAATTAGGTGTCCCTGGAAGTTATTCTAAAAAAGTAAAAAAAAAAATGTCTTCATATATTTTTTCAACAAAAGTGCACGAAAAAGCTATTTTTTGGAAACAAGTTTTAACAAAATTTATTTGGCGGACTCTTAGCTATATTATTGCCATATAAAGTTAAGCCGTATCACAAAGTATGAATTAGCTGTTAACCAAAAACTGATGACACCTTTTTTAGAGGCCCCACTGATTTTGGGGGCCCATAAAAAAAAATCGGTCACCAAAATGGGCAAACTGAGTATAGGGTTTTAATACCCCTTGGTAGTAGAGTCGAACCTATACCGTCATGATCTTGTGTTTTTCCAAAAGTCTCCATTTGTTGCATAGTGTAATTTACCAAAAATAAAAGTATAAATTAGCTTTGCTATCATTTGTAATTTTGAAAAGTTTATAAGAAAGTTTAACAAATATTTTTAGTGATTTTTCGAACAAGGAAATCAACAAATATTTTAGGCATATTTACTAAATAACTTTGTAAATGTCATTCCCTTGCTCTTAGTTAAATTTATACTATATTTTTAGGCAATATTACCTATAGAATTTTTTGTGTGTAGTCATGGCGTGGATTAAGATATAATCATGAAAAAGATGTAACTTCTAAATAAAATATAGTAGATTTTGTTTATTTACTTCAAAAAATTATTTTATTTAAGACAATTCACAATAGAAATTAAATTTAATTTAAAGTTGTTTGTTATTATAAAACGTTATAATTAATCTATTTCGATTTAAATTATTTTTTTTTTAGTTAAAATATTTATTCAGTGTGATGAAATTAAAACATTAGCTATAAATACTAATACATTTGTATGTACTAATTTTAGATAAGGCTTAATTATATAGAAATTTAATAAAATAAAATTATAATTATAATAATAGCACTTGAAATTATTACTTTTAACGTTCATAAGCTCCCAAATATGTGTTACAGGTGGGACAATAGTGTTCCACATTGCGAGCACAACCGGTACAATACAAGCAACCAGCACAAGGACAGCAACTGAAACCATAGAAAAGGACTCGTAATGAAAACAAAAGTACTTTTACTTACACCCCCATTTAATTCAAGAAATTAGTTCCAGAAATTACCCGAAAACACATAAAAGCAAGGCCAAAAGATGAGTTTTATTTGAGGCCTTAAATTCGGCATTTGTGGTCACAATCGTTTGACAGACTGGACAGTGTGCCTGTTGAGATTCCGGTCCCAGTGGTGTTGACATGTCGCTGTTTTATAAAATACTAATAACAAAATTCTATAAAACAAATCAATTTCACAACAACTCAAATGTTGTCAGGTGTGTTTGTCTAATAAGCATTCATTTTCATATTCAACTAATTGTTCAATGTCATGCTCATTAAACCGGCGCTTGGTTTTAGGGGAATTTTGTAGGAATTTACTTGGTTCTAAAGACAATTAATACAAAATTTCTATAAAATCGGGATATTTTAACTGTTTGGCTTCAATTAGCTTTAGCTATTGGGTGAAGGACTTAATTTACAATAGATGGCGTATTTACGCGAGTTTTTTATTTAATAACTTATACTTATGTCATTTTGAAGGGTACATGGATAGTATATCTGTCATTTCTTCTCACTTGGTTATTGAACAACAAATTTTTATTGCTTCGAAAATGTCGAATTTTGTGCCAACAAAGCGTCATCTGCAGGAAGTTTTGCTTCACTTCTTTAATTTGAAAACAAGTTTCGCTGAATGACACCGATTGCTCACCAAAGCTTATGGTGAATGTGTTCCATCGGTTTCAAGGTGCGAGATATGATTCGTTCTGTTCAGAAGGGGTGATTTAGACATGGAAGACAAAGATCGTCCTAGCCAGCCATAAAAAAGTTTGAAGACCATGAATTGGAGGCATTACTCCGTGAAAATTGTTGTGAAACTCAAATCATTGTAAGCTTCTCAAGCAGTAATTTCAAAAAGTTTGTGAGCAGCAGGATTCATCCAAAAGCAGGAAAATTTGTTACCATACGAATTGAAGCCGGAAGCGTAAGAGATCGTACGGGAAGCCCGGCCAACCAACCAACCGAATCGACACCAAAACGAAATATCCATGTCGCTGAGGTAATTTTCTGTATTTGGTGGGAGCAAAAGGGTCCTATCTGAAATGGGAAATGGGGTACCATACGAATTGAAGCCGGAAGCGTAAGAGATCGTACGGGAAGCCCGGCAACTGGATTCATCCAAAAGCAGGAAAATTTGTTACCATACGAATTGAAGCCGGAAGCGTAAGAGATCGTACGGGAAGCCCGTCCAACCAACCAACCGAATCGACACCAAAACGAAATACCCATGTCGCTGAGGTAATTTTCTGTATTTGGTGGGATATGATTCCTTCGGTTCAGAAGGGGTGATTTAGAAATGGAAGACAAAGATCGTACTAGCCAGCCATAAAAAAGTTTGAAGACCTTGAATTGGAGGCATTACTCCGTGAACATTTTTGTGAAACTCAAATCATTGTAAGCTTATCAAGCAGAAATTTCAAAAAGTTTGTGAGCAGCAGGATTCATCCAAAAGCAGGAAAATTTGTTACCATACGAATTGAAGCCGGAAGCGTAAGAGATCGTACGGGAAGCCCGGCCAACCAACCAACCGAATCGACACCAAAACGAAATATCCATGTCGCTGAGGTAATTTTCTGTATTTGGTGGGAGCAAAAGGGTCCTATCTGAAATGGGAAATGGGGTACCATACGAATTGAAGCCGGAAGCGTAAGAGATCGTACGGGAAGCCCGGCAACTGGATTCATCCAAAAGCAGGAAAATTTGTTACCATACGAATTGAAGCCGGAAGCGTAAGAGATCGTACGGGAAGCCCGTCCAACCAACCAACCGAATCGACACCAAAACGAAATACCCATGTCGCTGAGGTAATTTTCTGTATTTGGTGGGATATGATTCCTTCGGTTCAGATGGGGTGATTTAGAAATGGAAGACAAAGATCGTACTAGCCAGCCATAAAAAAGTTTGAAGACCTTGAATTGGAGGCATTACTCCGTGAACATTTTTGTGAAACTCAAATCATTGTAAGCTTATCAAGCAGAAATTTCAAAAAGTTTGTGAGCAGCAGGATTCATCCAAAAGCAGGAAAATTTGTTACCATACGAATTGAAGCCGGAAGCGTAAGAGATCGTACGGGAAGCCCGGCCAACCAACCAACCGAATCGACACCAAAACGAAATATCCATGTCGCTGAGGTAATTTTCTGTATTTGGTGGGAGCAAAAGGGTCCTATCTGAAATCTAGCTTAAATCTGACCCGAAAACGCCCAGAATATGCGGCCAGACATGAAACTGTAATGTTCCATCATGACAACACTCGGACTCATGTTGAAATACCTATTTAGAAGTATTTAGAATGATGAAGTGGTTGGGAAGTTTTGCCTTACGCGCGTTATAGTCCAGCCCTTGCCCAGTCCGACTACTATTTGTGTCGATGGAAGCAGATCGCTCTCTGTGGGATACGCTTGGTCTCAAAAGATGGGCAGTTCTTTTTGATCTGAATCTATATGTTGTCAGAAAGATGGGAAAAGGTCATAGCTAACAATGGCCAATACTTTGAATAAATCCCGCGATTTTAAGTCATTCCAACAACTTTTTATACCCTTCACCTTCGTGAGAAGGGTATATATAAGTTTGTCATTCCGTTTGTAATTTCCACAATATAATTTTCCGACCCTATAAATTATATATATTCTGGATCCTTATAGATAGCGGAGTCGATTAAGCCATGACCGTCAGTCTGTCTGTTGAAATCAACTTTCCGAAGCCCCCAAACACGATTCATACATTAATATCTCCGGAATTATTCCGTCTCGGTTGCTATTTATAATCGAGAAAATCGGCCCAGAAATGGCTAAGATATAAGGAAAAAACCAGGACAACAACGATTTTTTACCTATATCTGGATTACTAGTCATTAATACAGACAATATGGATATCTAATGATAGATATTTCAAAGATTTTTGCAACGACGTATATAAGAACATATTAAGTTGGACCTACAATGGGTCAAAATCGGAAAAAATATCTTTTAACCCGAATTTTTTTTTCACCAAAATTTTTTTTCGCTAAATATTAAAAAAAAAATTTAAAAAACTAAAAAAAATGTTTTAAAAAAAAATTAAAAATTTTTTTTCCAAAAAATTAAATAAACAATTTTGGAAAAAAAATAAATTTAAATTTGTTTACCTAAAAATATTTAAAATTTGTATTTTGAAGTATAATTTGGTGAAGGGTATAGTTTTTAACAGGTATTGCAAGATGTGGCCGATTGTTGTCATGATGCAATATTACAGTTCTTGACCTCCAAAGATGATCTGTTCTTTTGCCACGGTATCCATATATTGCCAGAAAGATTGGAAAAGGTCATAGCTAACAATAGACAAGAATAAATTTATATTGTACAAATGTTTCAAAATAAGTGATTTCAGGGGCAGTTCTAATGCTAATAGAATGTTTTTCATTTGTTGTTCCAGAAAAAGGCTTAAGTGAGTTTAAGCGCAGGTCTAATGATTTTAGGGTAGAAGCAGAATTTTTCAATGACAATGTTGTCATATGTAGACGAATAATGTTGATTTTTTTTTTCAATGTTTAAGTAGTTATTTACGGTGTTATCTTTAAACCGAAATCAAAAGTAAACTAATTGTATGGTTTTACAGGTTATTTGACCATGTCCTTAGAGGATTATTAATACAGTTCTGAACTTACTGTTGAATCTAGTATTAATGCTAGATTCAACATACTCGATACTCTGTTAGAGTATCGAAAGCGAAATCGATTATAAATTTCTATTGAAGTTTATGCATATTTTAATTATTGTAATAAATTTGTTTTAGCGTTTTAAATTTAAGTTATTTCCCATTTACTAATTGCACATATTTACACCGTGTTACAAAATTCCACTTTTTAGTACACACCATAAGCTATTGTGGGTTGCATTCCTTATATAGGAATTAATATAACAGAGCACCCGAGCAAACACGGCAGCCATCTAGCTTTCTCATACCCAAGTGATCATTCAAAATTGAAACCACTGAGCCATGTGCGATGCCTAAAACTTCTACAATCTCTCGCACTTTCAATCTGCAATCGGGTGTAGAGACTTCAACTGGGCGTCCTGAACGTTCGGCATCTCCCGTGATTCTACGGCCTCATCAAAATTCAGTAAACCAATTTTTTACCATTGAAATTGATGTTGCAGAGTTCCCATAGTATTTATCAAGTTTTGCTTTGAGTGATGGTTTTTTTCCGCAAAAAACGAATTTCAGCAGACGAATTTCACTCTTTTCCATTTTCTTCTCAAGTCACGCAACTAAACGACGCATCTTGTTCAAATTCTGACAGGAGTCAACTGACAGATGCCTGTTGATAGAAGCAGTTATTGACCCATTCTCGTCCAATATCTATACAAAATATCAATTTTACGAGCATTTTTTATATGATTTGTTTGTAATGTCTTATGGAATTCATGATATGTAAAATAGTGACGTTACCGACTCACTGACTCATTCATAATCGCACAGCCCTCCCCTCAAATAGATCCACATTTTGAATTTTTGGAAATTTGAATTTTTAGGTTATAGTGCCAAACAGTTTGGAATTTTTTTAAAACATACATTTTCTTAAGGAAATTAAAACAGTTTTGTTTGAGGCATATCTGTGTCGCAAAAGCTAACTCCAAAATTAAGTATATTGAAATTGTACTTGAAATGTTTTCAAGGGGGGAATCGGCAAATTCATACTTTTTCTTCCAATGATAGTTTTGAATATTTTAAATTATTGAACATACAAACATTAATTTTATCAGGAATGCTTCTAAGTGAAGTAGGAATCATGGTAAAGCGGTCTTAAAAGCCGAAGATGAGGATGGAAATGCAGTAACGGTTAATGGATCACGCTATAGCGAGATGTTAACAACTCAATTTTAGCCAATTATTGATGTCGTGGATATCACTGACATGTTTCAACATGAAGGTGCCACATGTCACACAGCCAATGAACCGATCAATTTATTGCAAACCAAATTTCCCGATCGCATAATTTCACAAAAATCAGCTGTTTGTGTGATTTTACACCACTGGATTATTTTTTGTGGGGCTATGTTAAGAATAGAGTCGAGCAGCAGTATTCACCCAAAAGCAAGGAATTTGGATATCATACGAATTGAAGGCGAGAGACCTTGAAAGACGATTTTGCATGTCCGAAATGTTGTATGGAACGCTATAAAAGAAAATTGGTTTTGCACCGCATCATTACTTGTGATGAAAAATGGATCCATTACATTTACACGAAGCATAAGAGGCCCGGCCAACCAGATGAATCAAGACCAATGTCAAATATACATGGCGATATTGTCTGTATTTGATGGGATTATGATCTGCTAAAATCTGACCAGACGATCACAGGGAACCTATAACGAACGTAACTGATTCGTTTGAAGCGAGCATTTTCCGAAAAACATCCCAGAATATGTGGCCTGACATGAAACCGTAATATTCCATCATGACAACGCTCGACCACATGTTTCAATACCTGTTAAAAAGTATTTTGAATGATGAATTGGTTGGGAAGTTTTACCTCATCCGCTTTATTGTTCAGACCGTGCCCCCTCCAACTCCTATACAGAAAAAAACAGATTCGTGGTAGCAACCGAATTTGTAGCCAATCGAGTGATTCTGTCTTACTGAATGAAGTTTACAGTTGTAGGTACAAAGTTTTAGAAGATGTAACAAAATATTGGTTGTTTCAACCGAAATTCTTCTTTATCAACGATTTCTCTGGGATACTTTTTACTTTGGAACAGAGTATCCGATATTGGCTTGATTCGTTCTTGACCTCAAAAGATGAGCAGTTCTTTTGACTCGGAATCAATATGTTGCCAGAAAGATGGGAAAAGTTCATAGCCAATACTTTGAATAAATTAATATTGTACAACATAAAAACTGAAAATTTCATAAGATCCCTCATGTTTAAACCATACATCCCATAAGTATTTACAAATTCTGAGGAATTCCCGATAGTGAACATTTTTTTTTATTATTCCCGAAAATTGAAAAAGTCTGAGAAATTACGAACCCTACACTATTCATAAAATGATCTGATTTATATGGCAAAAGATAAGATCAACTCCGAACAGAGATTTAGTTGGAGATAAAGGGAATGAAATTTAATTCGAAAATCTATGTCCATGCAAATGAATCCAATGTCCATAAATAGCATTCTCCTGTTCTGTTTTTTGTTTGAAAATATTTAAGTTTTTCAAATATTTTTCAAGTATAAAACATAATTATATTCGCATTCAAGTCAAATTCCAACAAAGTGCTTGAATTATTGGGGCTTTATTGAATATGGGGTACTAATGGGACTTACTTAATAAGAGGGCGAATAATAGTTCTAGATTCTTATAATATAGGAATACTAACAAACTCAAACTCCTGCAATCGATTCCGTAATCCTCCGACTTATAGCCCAGCATATTACAATTTAGTCTATCAGGGCACTCTATTCTATACTCACTACTATGGAGCAATAAATGCTACCAAAAAAATAATGTTATTTTGTTTCCATTTTAAAAGTAAATTTGTAATAAAATACTTTAATACTTCCTGCTAAATTTGTAAGTCATTTCCCTATTAAAATGATATTATTATATCCTCTTACTAGTAACAAAAACTAAGTACTTATTCAACTTTCTTATATGATATTAATTTTAATTAATTTTCAGTGTAAAAAATTCATGTCTTTACAAGCACTTAAAGTTAAAATGAACTAAATTATCAAAATTATAATGTTGTAATATTGAGGCTAAAAGTTGAGCAAATATTATTTAATTTAACTAAAATATTTCTATATAAAAACAATATTTCCCAGCTGCAACAGTTAAAAAACGTTAAAATGTTTAAACTAAAAGATTCTTTAAATATTGATTTTAAGCATTTTGCTTTCTTAGTACTTGGTGTAATAATTTTCTTTAAAATTTTTCAAAAATATTACAAATATCAAGATATAACTTCCAAAATTCCCACGGTCTATGGTCTGCCACTAGTGGGCACGGTTTTCCAAGTGCTACCCATGACAAGTAAGTAGAATTGATTTTAAAAGAGTTTGGTAGTTTGTAAATTTATTCCCTTAAAGAATTTTTATACAAACTTGGTGCTTATTTTGGCAAATTAAAATCCTTAACATTTCTCACCTGGCTGGGCATGGAGCCTCTGATTGTAACCATTGATCCGGAATTAATAAAAACTATTTTAAATTCCGAAGAATTTCTAAATAAAGCTGATGTTTTGTATAAATCCATGGATAATGCTTTGCCAAATGGTTTAATAACCAGTAAAGGTATTTATTTTTCTTCAAAAAAATATTTGGAGGATTCAAACGGTCTGCTATTAGGTCGTATTGTCATAATATCGTAAATATTTTTTTAGTTTAAACAAATTCTTGTTGTGCTGCAAACAAAAAAAGTGTTATTTTATGACAAACCAATAAACATAGTTCTAAAAGTCGTATTAGTTTATAACTTTTTTGTTTGAAACCCAACAAAAATTTATTTAAACTAAACAAGTAAGGAATACCCTACACTAAGTAAAAGGCAAAAACATTTTTCTTTTAAAATTTCAATAATTTATATGTTTGAGTGATTTTCGGAAGTCCGCCATATATGGGGGCGGACTTATGGACCGATCACCATGAAATTAGGTCGTGTCATTTATGTCTATATTAAAGTTAAGTATGTTGAATTTTGTGTGTGTACCAACACACGACCTGTACTCTGCGCACAAGGTTTACATGGACAGCCAGCCAACCTACCAGACGGACGGACGGACGGACATCGTTTAATCGACTCAGAAAGTGATTCTAAGTCGATCGGTGTACTTTAAGGTGGGTGTTACACTAATATTTTTGGGCGTTACAAACATCTGCACAAACGCATTATACCCTCCCCACTATGGTGGTGTAGGATATAAAAATATTGTATGACATTATGACAATACGACCTAGTAGGAGACCGTTTGAATCCCCCAATTGTTTAATTAGTTTTATTTATTTTTAAATAGTTTTCAAATGGAAACATAATCGCAAATTAATGAATCCCTCTTTTACGCCTCAAATTCTTCAACGTTTTATACCGATGTTTCAACGAGGCACTGAGAAAATTGCTCAACATTTTGAGTCTCTACAAGATGGGAGAGAGCATTCTATTTTCGATTTCTTACAAAAGCGTATAATGGAGATTGCATTGGGTAAGTTGTAATTAGTTTTGATTTGGTATTCGAAAGACCTCTAAGTAGGGTCAGGGGTTTTAAAATAATTTATATATTTGATAAAGATTTAAATTAATGTTTTTATATCATGTTTTAGAAACAATAATGGGAGTGGAGCTGAATACAAAACATAGTGATGAACTTGTGGCGAAAATGCATACGTAAATTTAAATAACTTGAATTATACCATTTCAATTATTTCCTATTTGTTATCATTTCAGATTGATGGAAAATATATCTTTGGAAACAGCATTGTCACCCATGAAATTAGGTTTTATAGTACGGACTTCTTCTTATTACAAAATTTTGGAGTATTTGCAGACATTTTTAAAAAGTGTAAGTGATTAACAAATGAGATACCTACCCTTCACTAAAGTATAACACTGTGAGAATTTACTAAGTCATGGAAATATAACGTGATAAAAGACCAAAAAAAAGAAAGTTTTGCCCAAAGTCATGTACTTTTTTTAGGGGCATCGGTATCATTTCTGTCATTTTTGCAAAAATGTGACCATTTTCTCAGGCTCATAACTTGCAAACAGTTAGGAATTTTGATTTACTCTCTGAGGCAAAGTTGTAGCCCTTATCATAAAGAACAAAAATTGTGAACATATAAAATCAAAAAACTTCATCTTCAAGATTAAACTTTAAAAAAATCGAAATAAATTTAGAAATACATTTGTTTAAGTATGCCTAAAAGTCTGCTTTAGTTTATGAGCCAAAACAGTTAATTCCTTTAGTTTTTTCTTACTAACTTATATTGACCTACCTAAAGGGTGTTAAGAATCATTCCTAGGAAGTTCATATATTCTAGATAGTTGTTTATTGAGATCTTAAGTACATTTTTGTAGTTCATCGTTTCCTTGAATTTTGAACGGTTTGCTACCTATGGACCTGAGAAGGGGAAAAAAGGTAAAAAAGATCGATTTTTTTTAATGTATTTTGCGATTTTGTGCTTGAATGAAGTTGTTTTGATTTTATATGTTCAAAATTTTTGTTCTTTATGAATAGGGTTACAACTTTGCATCAGAGAGTAAATCGAAATTCCTAACTGTTTGCAAGATATTAGCCTGAGAAAATTATCACTTTTTTTTGAAAAAATGATACCAATGCCCCAAATCTTTGGGGGCCCATAAAAAAAGTGCATGACTTTGGGCAAAACTGGGAGACACGTTTATTTTTATACCCTTCACCTTCGTAAGAAGGGTGTATATAAGTTTGTAATTACCACAATATAATTTTCCGACCCTATAAATTTATATATTCTGGATCCATATAGATAGCGGAGTCGATTAAGCCATGTCCGCCTGTCTGTCTGTTGAAATCAATTTTCTGAAGACCCCAGATATCTTCGGGATCCAAATCTTCAATAATTCTGTCAGATATGCTTTCGAGAAGTTTCCTATTTAAAATCAGCAAAATCTGTGGACCGATTTTGTTGATTTTAATGGCTGAGATATGAGGAAAAAACCAGGACAACCTCGATTTTTGAACTATATCTGGATTACTAAGTCATTAATATAGACAATATGGATATCTAATGATAGATATTTCAAAGAGCTTTGCAACTACGTATATAAGACCATAGTAAGTTGGACCTACAATGGGGCAAAGTCGGAAAAAATATTTTTTAACCCGAATTTATTTTTCATCAAAAAAAAAAAATTTTAAAACCAATTTTTTTTAAAAAAAAAAAATTAGAAAAAAAATTTTTCCAAAAAATGAAACCAAAAAATATTTAAAATTTGTATTTTGAAGTATAATTTGGTGAAGGGTATATAAGATTCGGCACAGCCGAATATAGCTCTCTTACTTGTTGTTGTTGGTCTTTCATCGTAGTGGTGTCCGTTGTGTTTATTTTTTTCGTATTGCACTGTGTAATTTATGAAAAATATTAAAAACAACTTTTGAACAAAATTTTTGGTCCAAAAAAAGGTCATGAAATTTTTTACTCGTAACTGAAGATTTTAGAGATGTTTGGCAAATCCAAAAAATATTCTTGTTGTACTCGACAACACCTTTTAGAAAAATAGTAACACTTTCCGGTTCTTAACTGAAAGGGCAATACTGCTCCCGTCAACAGTCATCTGTCAGTTGACTACTGTCAAAATTTGAAGCTGCTTGATTTAGTTTCTGAGCCATTGATAGCCGACAACCTCTTGACTTGAGGAGAAATTGGAAAAAAACTGAATTTCGTCCCTTATTTTTATTATTTTTTGCGGAAAATAACCATTACCAAACCAATGCTAAGCTTGATATATAAATACTATAGGCACTCAGCACCATCAATTTCTATGGTAAAAATGTCATTTCCTGATTTTCGATGTGGCCGTACAAGCACCGAGGATACCGAACATATTGGACGCCTAGTTGAGGACTCTACAACCGAAACAATTGAAAAAATCATGATATGGTGTTGGCCGATCGGAGATTGAAAGTGCGAGGGATTGTGGAAGGCATAGGCATCTCACATGCCTCAGTGGTTTCAATTTTTCATGATCACTTGGGTATAGGAAAGCTTTCGTTAAGAAAGTGCATAGAGCTCAAAGGAGACAATGTTGAAAACCCTGGCTGTTAAAAATTAGCCATTAAATTGTTTAATTTGTTATAAAAATCTTAAAATCTGAAAAAGATCATGGAATAATTTCAGTTAAATAAATAACATTCTATTGCAGATTATTTCCCGCAAAGCCGCTGATGTCACTAATCAAGGCTGCGAATTCTTTTTAAATCGTGCCTTAAAATACCAACAACAAGGATTATTTCAGGCCAGGGATACAATAACCGAAACCTATACTATGATAAGTGGGGTAAGAGCCAACTATAATTGATTTATTTAAATAAAGCACCGTTTAAAAAACTTATTTACTCCCCAGTCCTATGAAACTACCTCCACTACTCTATACTCTCTAATCGTTATGTTGGCCATGCACCCCCTGGTGCAAGAGAAACTATATCAGGATGTCATTGAAATTATACCAGCCACTGACGCAATTGTTTATGAACATTTGGAACAATTGCCCTATTTACAAATGGTTTTAAGTGAAACATTACGTTTGGTGCCACCCATACCATTTATAGGTCGAGAGGCTTTGGAAAGTTGCACGCTAACTAAAGATCTAACTATACCACGGGATTTTCAAATATTGATTCCAATATTTCATTTGCATCGTAGTACAACGTTGTGGGGAGCAAATGCCCATAAATTTAATCCTGATAATTTTTTAGATGCAGAGAAAGATAGGCGTCATCCATATGCTTATGTACCATACTCAAAGGGTGTCAGGAATTGTATTGGTTGGTATTATATTGTTTTAATCAGGTTTTTTTTATAACTAATAAAACTTGTTGTTTTTGGTTTTAGGCTGGCGCTATGCCGATATTTCTTTGAAATTTGTGCTCTTGGGCCTGCTGAGACAATATAAATTTGTCACCTCGTTCGCCTATGAAGATTTGTATTTTGTTCAGAAGATAAGTCTTCAGTATTTAAGGGAGCCTAAAATAAAAATCATCAAAAGAAATTGAAGAATTTTAAAATGTAATTGATAGTTTGAAAGTTGGGCGTATTGGAATGTTAGTCGGGGTTTACGGTTTCAATAATTGTATTCTATTCTATTCACAATAATTTAATTGTGAATAGAATAGAATATATAATTTGTAATTGTTTTGTAATATAAAATACATATCTAAAATATATAAAATAGTGAAACAAAAAATTATTTATAATTTCAGGGTTATTTTATTGAAAAGTAAATTATGGGGAAGAAAATATTTTGGTGAAAAATTAATATTTTTTGGCGAATTTTTTTTGTGAACATAAACCAAGCCTATTCAAGCAATGACTGTTATTGGTAGTCGTTATAGCCACACGATAACAGACGTTTTTCTGCCTAAATTGCATGATATTGGTATGGACGACATGTGGTTTCAACAAGAAAGAAATAATTCAATTACTGGTCTTGTACTCTCTCGTTTCAAAGGGGTATGCCAACCGACCCATAATCACCAGTACATTGATGGAGAAAATTTATCGCTGCAGCAAAAAAATTCTGGAATTCAGACACAACGATTATATCCCAGTATGCAAAATGATTCGAAGTTATCCGAGTAATTTTTAATTTATACTTCTTATATAAACAAAAGAAACTAAAAACGAAGTATCGAAAATTATTCATCGTTTCCAATAAATATTAAAATACGATATAGTAAAAAGAATTGCGATTGGATAGAGTGTCATAATACAGTGTACTCTCTCTTTGCGGACACGTCCCATAAACCGACACTTTTTTCAGTCCGAAACAAATTCTTTTGAATTATTTTCTACTCTCAATAGCGGACAACTCTCAAAACCGGACACATTTGTCACTCCCTTAGGTGTGCGTTTATGAGATAGTACACTGTAAATCCATATTTCCGATTTTAATTCTAAATAAGTTCGATGGAGTAAATTACACACTCTAGCCTGTCTTGTTAGTACTGGCTCCATGAATTCCCTCCTAACGCACCATCCAACAAAAGATAGACATGCCAAAGGTGGGGCTACGAATGGACTATATACTACCTAACTCGCATTGTGATCTCAAGGATCTCAACTCCTAAGTAATAAGGTCTAAAGGTCTTCTCGATTACATTTACTCACTGGCTCAACTTAGACAACACCTTGTCGAGTTAATATGGATTCCAGGCCATGATGGCATCCGATAAAATGAAGACGCTCATGAGTGATCTACTTTAAATAGCTCTCGCGTAAAAGGGCTTTCACACACATTGTTTGCGATATGTAATGTGATAGACGGGAAGACGTTGAAAAAAATGGAGATCAGGTGTTCTACTATTACCACTTCTGGAGTATTCATAATGCTCTGGCCATCTCTGGTGAAGGAAAGGACCAATACTCTCTTGATTCTTGGTAGGTAGTCGATTAGGCCCTTTAAGGGTATATTAAATGCATACTATATGATTCACGTATGGGTTACCAACTTACTGCAACAGAATGTTGAGAAATATTTATGGATTTAAGATCTCCGAAAGTTAAGTCTTAAAATATATATGGGGGATTTCATGTCAAGTGAACCAACTTTTAAAATCCACCAAAGTTAGACCTATTGGATAGTAATTCAGAAAAAATTAAAAAAAACAAATCGAAAATTTTTTTTCAAAAAATTAAAAAAAAAACTAATTTGGAAAAAAAAAATAAATTTTGTTTATCTAAAAATATTTAAAATTTTTATTTTGAAGTATAATTTGGTGAAGGGTATATAAGATTGGGCACAGCCGAATATAGCTCTCCTACTTGTTTTTAATTAAAGAAGTAAAGCAAAACTTCCCGCAAATGATGATTCGTTGGTATAAAATTCTACATTTTCGTAGCCTCAAAAGATGAGCAGTTCTTTTGGCTGGGAATCCTTATGCTGCCAGAAAGATGGGAAACTTTAAAAAAGAAATTAATTTATAAGTCAGCCAATATATAAAAAATTATTTTGCACGAGGAGCCCTTTTTGGATGTCGATTAAACCTTTTCAATATAGTCATGGACAATTTGGATAAAAATAGTACCAGCAAAGCTGTGAATATGTGCTTTATCCAGTGTAATTTATGATTCAATAAAATAATATTTAATAATCTGAAAAAAACTGTGCATTATATTTAATTTAAAAACTTGTGGGACACCTTTACTATACCTTTTAAAGTCACTAGTAGCCAATGAGAATTTATATAAGTTTATCATTTGATGTTTAACACTGAGAAAGATTCATGGAAAAACTACAAAAAGTGTATATATTCAGGGTCCCTATGTAATTCTAAGTTGATTTAGCTATGGCAGTCTGCTATTCGAAGGCTACAGAAATTTACTTTATAAAGTCTCTTGGGCATTAATCTTCATATTTTCAGCTTTTTAATTAATTTTTTTATTTTTTGAACAAACAAAAACTGCGAAGAGCTTTGCTTGTCTGCCGATACACCCAGAGTCTCTGGCGGGAATCGAACCCGCAACCCTCAGATTAATAGTCGAGCACACTATCGACTAGTCTATCGGGGCACACAATTATTTATTTGGCATTAAATTCCATTGGATTATATCTTTAACAATCCCAGTTGGAAATTAATGATCTAGAGCAGTGATAGTAATTCAAAAATATGGCTGTATTAAATGTTTAATTTAATTATTGAAGTTGTGGGAAGCTTTAGTAGAATTTAAGTTTCATAATTAACTCAGATATGCCGACTGTACTACATGTAGTTCTTGTTTACAGGATACGTCACGTTTATCAAAATATAATTTTTTTTGTTCACATACTTAGTACTCACTAATACCTCATGGGAGATTGTGTGATCGCATTATTTTTTGCTACTATTTTTGAGTTATTGAATTTTTAATTTGTGATATTTTCATGATGCCTCTATTCAGTCATTATGGACATATCTCGTTTGTACGGAAAGTAAAATTTTGTACATTTACAAGTGAATAAATACTATATTTTTTTTGGAATTTTTAAAAAAACTCTAATTGCACTGTTTTTTATTTCTCATTTGCTTTTAAAATAATATAAAAGTAATTTTAAAATGATCAAGCTCAAGCAATCGGCATATCTGGGTTAAATTAAGATTACATTAAAAGTTCACAAACATTTATGAATCAAATGTTTATGCACTTAGTCATGATAAATACTTAAATAAAAAAATTAATACATTTTATAATGTCTACACCTATTTTTATATGTTCTCTTAATATTCACTTAAAATTCTTTATAGTGTCAAAGATCATGCTTTAAATTATAAAAACAAGTGTATATATAAGTCTTGAATTTTCTCCTGCATCTTATTAGTAAATTTCAAAATGCTTAGTGTAATAAACAATGTTTATTTAATTTGTTTTATTACGGTATTTTGTTTAATATTAATGTATAATGTTTTAAAAAAGTTTTGGAAATATCGTAATATAAAGCAACACTTGCCAACGGTCTATGGTCTACCGTTTATAGGGATTTTGCATAAGTTTGTGCCGTTGCAGAGTAAGTTTGGATTCGTATTTTCATACGAAGTTGAAAAAATATTCATAATTTCCTCTTAACATGTTTTTTTTTAGAATTTTTCTACGTAGTTGGTTCCTATTTTGAAATTTTAAATTCCTGGTCTTACTTAACTTGGTTTGGCAATGTCCCTTTAATTATTACCATTGATACGGATATAATTAAATACATTCTAAACTCCGAGGTGTTTCTCAATAAGGCTGGTGTTATCTATGGAACCATGAATGATGCATTACCAAATGGTATCATTACCAGCAAATGTAAGTTATAAAGATTTTCACTTGAATTCAATGTTAACTTTCTTTAAATCTTTTAAAGATTTCAAATGGAAGCATAATCGTAAATTAATGAATCCCTCGTTTACTCCCCAAATCATACAACATTTTATGCCGAATTTCAATAACTGTTCCAAACAGATTTCTAAGTATTTTGATTCATTGAGAGTTGGAGAGGAACATGCGATTTTTGCTCGCTTAAAACAGGAAATTTTGGAAATGGCTGTAGGTAAGTGTGGTCTGAGTACTGATATATTTGACTGTGCCGTATCTTACATACCTATTATCCTGGTAGAAAAACCCGGTATTGGTAAAAATATATTTTCTTAATGGAAACCCATTTTTATGTTTCAATATCATCACGATATTAATTATAATAATATGTACAATTACACGGGTCAACAGCAAAATAACCGCTATATAGATTTGATGCATCATGGCTACCTAAGTAAAAAAATGGTAAAATTTTTCAATTCTATTTATAGATTTTTTTTTTTTTAAATTTTAAATAAAATTATAAATTTTGTTAGACGTTTCTCCACATAATTAATGATATCACAAAAAGAGTCAGTCCGATGTTATTAAAATAAACTTACAAAAGTTGAGATTTTCATAACCATTAATCCGCTTATATATAAAGTTTCAATCGGCTAGTAGTTTCAAAGTTATAATAACAAATTGAAGCAAAAAATATTTTTTTTACATGAAAATAGCTAATTTGTTTGTTTTAAAAATATCATGAAAAATCGAAAACGGCAAAAATTGTTCAGATTTATTAATTTATCACAAAGCCACATTTAATAGGAACAAAATGTGATATCGGTCATTAAAATCGATTGATTCTTTTCGAATTTATTCACAATTAAGTGAATTCGCTCATTTTCACAAAATTTTAGTTTTTTGTTTGATATACATAAAATTGAGTAGTTAATGTTCTTCTTTCGATTGATTGAATTTTGCAAACATTTTTCCCACACTATGTTCAAATTTTCACATATATATTGCTTTTAAATCGGCTCAGTAATTTCGGAGTTATAATAACAAATTTAAGCAAAAAATTACGTAAAAATAATTGTTTTTTTGTTTTAAAAAAATCATGAAAAATCTAAAACGTAAAAAATTGTTCAGATTTATTATTTTATCACAAAGCCACATTTAATAGGAACAAAATATGATATCGGTCATTAAAATCGATTGATTCCTTTCGAATTTATTCACAATTAAGTGAATTCGCTCATTTTCACAAAATTTTAGTTTTTTGTTTGATATACATAAAATTGAGTAGTTAATGTTCTTCTTTTGAATGATTGAATTTCGAAAACATTTTCCCTATGCTATGTAGAAATTTAAACATATATATTGCGTTTAAATCGGCTCAGTACTTTCGGAGTTATAATAACATATTTAAGAAAAAAATATATTTTTTACATGAAAATTTGTAATATTTTTTGATTTAAAAAATCATGAAAAATCTAAAACGGATGAAAATGTTCAGATTTATTACTTTATCTCAAAGCCACATTTAATAGGAACAAAATGAGATAGCGATCATAAAAAGCGATTGATTCTTTTAGAATTTATTCACAATTAAGTGAATTCGCTTATTTTCACAAAATTCTAGTTTTTTGTTTGATATACACAAAATTGAGTAGTAATGTTCTTCTTTCGATTGATTGAATTCTGAAAACATTTTCCCCATGCTATGTAGAAATTTTCACGTATATATTGCGTTTAAATCGGCTCAGTAGTTTCGGAGTTATAATAAAAAATTTAAGCAAAAAATATATTTATTACTTGAAAATTTTAATTTATTTTGTTTTAAAAAAATCATGAAAAATCGAAAACGGCAGAAATTGATCAGATTTATGGCCTTGTCACAAAGCCACATTTAATAGGAACAAAATGAGATATTGTTCATAAAAATCCATGGATTCTTTTCGAATTTATTCACAATTAAGTGAATTCGCTCATAAAATTGTGTGAAAATGAGCGAATTCACTTAATTGTGAATAAATTCGAAAATAATCCATCGATTTTTAATATCGATATCTCAGTTTGTTGCTATTATACGTGTCTTTGTGATAAGGTAATAATTCTGAACAATTTCTACCATTTTCTATTTTTCATATTTTTTTTAAAACAAAAAATATGACTATTTTCATGTAAAAAATATATTTTTTGCTACAATTTGTTATTATAACTCCGAAACTACTGAGCCGATTAAAACGCAATATATAAACGGATTAAAGGTTATGTAAATTTTAATTTTCGTAATTTTATTTAAATAATAATGGACTAACGGTTTATGAGTTATCATTAATTATGTGGAGAAACGTTTAAAAAAATTCACAATTTTACTTAACATTTTTTTTTAATATTTGTACCACTGGAACCACAATATATCAGAATTGTGTAGTGGTTTAAAAAGTCTCTAAAATTTTTTCGATTTTATTGCCCTGTGTTATGATTGTTCAAGTAATTTTCTGCGGGGAAACTTGGAACAAATGTTGTCCGATTTTCGCCCTGTTGTTTATAAAATTTCTGTAAAAATACAGGTTTTTGTTTATATCTCAGTCGAATTTTGTAATTTTTAATAGCAAATTGTTGTTATTTTCTTTTAAATTTTAGGTACCACTATGGGCACAGTACTGGCAGATGGTGAAAATGTTAATGGAAGTCTGGCAAATAATTTTAATAGGTATTGATAAAATTTCATTAATTTATCTAAATAATTACTTGTAACGATATAAAAATTCTTAGATTATTGGGGAAACTGGTTACTGGCATTTCATTAGCGTTCATAAAACTCTCATTTCTAATACGAACACCCAGTTATTATAAAATAATTGAGAATTTAAAAGGCTATATGGAGAATGTAAGTAGGAAGAGAATGAAAAAAGCTGCCTGAATTTCTTTGTTAATAAAATTAATGATTTTTTAACAAAAATTACTCTCGCCTTCTCTTCTACAGCTTATATCTTCAAAACTCCCATATCAAAATATTTAATAATCTTTTAAACTGATTACAGTTAATCAAACGTAAAATGGACTTAATTGGAATAAATGAAGAAAAACACTTTTTAGATCGTGCTATAAAATATCAACAACAAGGAATATTTGAAATGGATGATACCATAACAGAAACCTATACCATGATTATTGGAGTAAGTTATAAATACAATTAAAGCTTATTTTCTTATCTTACCTTACCTTTTCAAGTCTTTCGAGACCGTTTCTACCACCCTTTACTCCGTCATCACAATGTTGGCCATGCATGAGGATGTTCAAAGCAAGCTTTACCAAGAAGTATCCCAAGTTATTTCAAATTCCAAGCATTTAGATTATCAACAATTGGATCAGTTAACCTATTTAAATATGGTTATCGATGAAACATTACGCTTAATGCCTCCTATACCCCTTATAGGAAGAGAGACATTGGAAACTTGTCATTTGTCTGAGAATATTAAACTGCCCAAAGATTTTCAAATATTAATTTCCATATTTCACTTACATCGTCGTCAAGATCTTTGGGGTGCAAAGGCTCAACAATTTAATCCGGATAATTTCTTAGCGGAGAATATCGAAAAACGTCATCCATATGCTTATATACCTTTCTCAAAGGGTGTCCGAAATTGTATAGGTAAGTGGTTGGGGATATGTTTTTTTTTTAATTCCTATAATTATTTCTCTTTTTTAACTGTTAGGCTGGCGTTATGCTCATATTGCTTTAAAGGTTTTAGCGGTGAATCTTGTCAGAGATTTTCAATTTCGTACCGAATTTTCTTACGATAAATTGATATTTATAAATCAAGTGAGTTTGCGTTTTTTGAACGAACCGAAAATACAATTTGTGAAGAGGAATAATGTTAACAGAGCACACATTGGTGTCTAAATGCTAGAAATTAAAGAAAAAATAAGTAAAATTTAAGAAAAACTTAATTAAGATGTATATTTATTAATTTTTTAAGGTTTTGTTTGAATATATTGTAAAATATCCAATAAGATTTTTAATAACTATATCATAATATTAATCTTTATTACTAAGTCAATAATACAGATAATATCGATATCCAATGATAGATATTTCAAAGTCATAAGTTGGACCTACAATGTGTCAAAATCGGGAAAAAAATTTTAACACGAATTTTTTTTTCACCAAAATTTTTTTTTGGTCATAATTTTTTTATACCCTACAGCCGTCTGGTCGGCTGGCCCGACCATATAACACCCTACACTAAGTAAAAGAGCAAAAACATTTTTCTTTTAAAATTTCAATAATTTATATTTTTGAGTGATTTTCTGAAGTGGGCCTTATATGGGGGCTATGACCAATTATGGACCGATCACCATGAAATTAGGTCGTGTGATTTGTGTCTATATGAAAGTTTACTATGTTGAATTTTGTGAATATACCAACGTTTTTAAGCGATTTATGCACGTTAAAGTGATTTTCGGAAGCGGGTCTATATGGGAGCTATGACTAATTATGGACCGATCGTAACAAAATTTGGTGACATGAATTTTGTATGATACAATTTGTGGAGATACATTTATAAATTAAACATTTATGACCGATAAAGTCCAATTTCGGAAGGACATTTGCATGGGGGCTAGGTGAAATAATGGACTGATTTCAGCCAGTTTCAATAGGCTTGTTCCTTTGGTAATATGTACAAAATTTGATCGAAATATCTTCAAAATTGCGAGCAGTACTCACAAGGTTTACATGGACAGCCAGCCAGCCAGCCAGCCGACCAGACGGACGGACGGACGGACATCGTTTAATCGACTCAGAAAGTGATTCTAAGTCGATCGGTATACTTTAAGGTGGGTGTTAGACTAATATTTTTGGGCGTTACAAACATCTGCACAAACGCATAATACCCTCCCCACTATGGTGGTGTAGGGTATAATAATACACAAGAAGAATCAAAGTTTTTAATTTTTTTTTAATTACAGCCAACAAACTTCGGAAGTTTACTTTTGCGCCACCTTGTACGTAGTTTGTTTATTTTTCGTAACTTTATGATTACCGATCCAACTTTCAGTTGGAGAATGTGAGTCGGTAATCCTGGTAATTCCATCGAATTTAAAAACTCGGTTGGATAGTTGACAACATCATCTTGGAAAGTAACGACATCAACCGATTTGTACGTAATCAATTCGACAGCAATTTCACTTTGAATCTTAAAATTCAATTCGTCGATATTAAAATTTTTCGAAATCAATATATAACGTTCGCTCAACCAATCATGATTTTTGCAATTTTGTGAATGTTTGGAAACACTTTTCGGATGAGTTCGGATTTTGATTCAGTGTAGTGGCAGAAAGCGACGGGAAATTGAATGCAGCCGGTCGAAATGTCAACCGGGACTTTGTCGTTGCCAATGTCCAGCAACTGTTTGGAAAATATTTCTGGACATATTCTATGTCAATTTGAGTTTCTTGACATGTTTTCACAAAACGGACAACTTTAAACATACTGTTACGTTTTAACCTTTTCAAAACGCTGGTTTATTTCCTTTAAATAAACCGGATACTTTTGATTGCAAATAAAAGTCGTTTAGTAGTTTGAAAATTGTAACAACTCTTTATTTCTTTAAAATGTACAACAACAGAATTAAATAGCCACTCAATGTTTTTTTTATACACGTTTATAAATTCTCAGAATTACAGACACAATTTATAATGTACACGAATTTACTTGAAAAACACAGCACACTTTAATAGGGGGGTCAGACGGCATGTATTGCTTGTGTATTGGGACATGTATTCGATACATATGGAATTCCATGTGTATGTCATAATTCACATTATACATACGATTCATAATTTCCACGTTCAAACGTACATATGTAATTGCATGTGACATAACCTCTATAAGTTTATATGTTTATTGTTTTTAACAATATATTTATTTAAAACATTTTTAAATCACAATAAATATATTTAATGCAATGAAACTTATTTTATTATGATTTTTCTTTACTCGCTTTTGTTTTGTTTTTTTATTTTGCACTCACACAGTGTTGTATTTGAAAATACAACACTGTTATACACACGAAAATAGAACATGCTCTAATTGCCAAAAATGTCACGAGTAATACACATGTATTTTACATACACAAAGTTTCATGTGGATCACACGGTATGTATATGTTTACATATGGAAAAATGTCCCAATACATGGCACAAAACACAAGCAATACATGCCATCTAATAGGGGGGTCAGACGGCATGTATTGCTTGTGTATTGGGACATGTATTCGATACATATGGAATTCCATGTGTATGTCAAAATTCACGTTATACATGTGATTCATAATTTCCACGTTCAAACGTACATATGTAATTGCATGTGACATAACCTCTATTAGTTTATATGTTTGTTGTTTTTAACAATATATTTATTTAAAACATTTTTAAATCACAATATATATATTTAATGCAATGCAATTTATTTTGTTATGATTTTTCTTTACTCTTTTTTGTTTTGTTTTTTTTATTTTGCACTCACACAGTGTTGTATTTCAAAATACAACACTGTTATACACACGAAAATAGAACATGCTCTAATTGCCAAAAATGTCACGAGTAATACACATGTATTTTACATACACAAATTTTCATATGGATCACACGGCATGTATATGTTTACATATGGAAAAATGTCCCAATACATGGCACAAAACACAAGCAATACATGCCGTCTGACCCCCCTTTAAGGCACTTAGATGATGTTTATTCGAAAAGCGTCTCTGATAAACTCTCTCACGACTGCAACCTCTGCCACTATTTATAACACTGCATTACCATCTAGAAAGCTCTTTAACTGTCAAAGTTCGAATATTCTAGATCATACGCCATCTGTGGTGTACTTTCTACAATGTTCTTTAACTGAATATTCGAATACAGCGTTGCCAACTTACGATCAAATCAACTGAAAGCTTTTATTTAACAATGCCCACAGATATGTTACAGTCTGCCATTACAGCACTGTTATTTGAAAGCATTATGCTACTTTTAAATCAGCCCTTAAAATCGTTATATTTGAATTTCGTAACAATACATTAAGTTCATCGGCTGACAATGTTAGCAGAAAATCTCCTGCCAACCGAATCATCGCTTTGATTGTTTCGTAAATATTACAACGTTTTGTCTAATGCCTCCAAAGGCTTTTTATGCGCCATTGTGCATTCATCCCAAACAATCAGTTTGATTTGATGCAAAACTTTGGCCATCGCACTGTGCTTGAGTGCTGAATGGGCAGTTCGACTGAGCGTATCGTTGCCAAATCAACGTGATCAAAAAAGTTTTTGCAGTTCCACCAGTAGGGTCCTCCGGTTCCATTGTAGATGGCGGTCGATCATTTCGTTGTAATCAAAGTTCACTCTTTGACCACTTTCCAGATGTACGGCTAAATGAACATCAGTTGGATGTCTTTCATGAATAGCAAATGAAAAAATGAGCGAAATTTTTGCGTTACTGCTAACATAGCGGCCTATCAGAAATTGAGTGACTTCATCGTTGGAATTCTCCGCACTAACTCAGCCATGTCACAGCCATTGGTTACATATTTGCAGATGTATTTGTTAAGTGGGCGCGAACAATTTGTCTATCTGTAAAAAACTTTTGTGTTCTATTGCGAACATTTAAAAAGAAAAATTACCCAAATCGGTGCAGCCGTTCTGCGATTTTCAATATATCGAAAAAAAGTGGGCGTGGTAAATTTTTCTTTCAGTAAAAACTTAAATTGGATTACTACGAACATTTAAAATAACAAGTAAGAGAGCTATATTCGGCTGTGCCGAATCTTACATACCCTTCACCAAATTATACTTCAAAATAAAAATTTTAATATTATTAGGTAAAAAAAAATTTTTTTTTTAGGTAAAATTTTTTTTTTTTAGTTTTTTGGAAAATTTTTTCTGTCAGACATGCTTTCGAGAATTTTGCTATTTAAAATCAGCAAAATCGGTCCACAAATGGCTGAGATATGAGGAAAAAACCAAGACAACCTCGATTTTTGACCTATTTTTTACCTATATCTGGATTATTATGACATTAATATAGACAATATGGATATCTAATTATAGATATTTCAAAGACATTTGCAACGACATATATAAGACCATAGTAAGTTGGACCTACAATGGGTCAAAATCGGGAAAAAAAAAAATTTTTTTTAAAAATTAAAAAAAAAAAAAAAAATTTTAAAATTTAAAAAAAAAAAATTTTAAAATTTAAAAAAAAAAATTTTAAATTTAAAAAAAAAAAATTTTAAATAAGAATCGAAAAATTTTTTTCCAAAAAATTAAAAAAACAACTGAAAAAAAAAAATGTAATTTTGTTTAACTAAAAATATTTAAAATTTTGAAGTATAATTTGGTGAAGGGTATATAAGATTCGGCACAGCCGAATATAGCACTCTTACTTGTTTTTTTTAATTTTTTATCCAACAGCATTTAGGAACTGAAAGGGCATGTTGAGTAGATAATTTTTGTCGAATAAACTTATAGTCCAGCTCGTCTGATTTTCTTTTACTGTGGGTCAAAGTTTTAATTTTTTGATCGAAGGTAGCATTATACTAACTGAAAAAAATGTTGTAAGTTAATATCTGAGAGAATTCTTATTATCAGAGTTATATTGTGGAATTGTATGGGGATCATTTTTGTGGAAGATCTTAACCCCCTATCTCCTCGCTTTGAGAAAATCGAAAAAAGTCCTTTCAAAAAGGACATTAAGGATTCAAATATTCTACGAAATTTTTTGCCTTAAAATTTCATTGGGGGTCACCAAAGACACAAAAGTTGTAAATAGAGCCCTTTACGCTTAATTAGCAAAATTACACTCGGGTCTCACATTTTTTAAAAAATTGCCAAAAATCCAAGTATGATCCGAATGAACTGAACTTTAAAACTTTTAGTTAATGAGAGATTTAGGTTTATTTATTTATTTTTTTTTAAATTCTGCTCGATCTTTTTTGCTTTTTAGATAAGGAGGATCGAATTTTTTTTATCAATTATATTTGCTATAAAATGACTCAATCAATATTCCCCCATCTTTTTTGATGGTTAGTTTTAAAATTCATCATATAATTTTGTTCAGCTAGATTTGAATTTGAAACCACAATGCAGTTTTCATCTTTACCATCGAATTGAATTCATTTCGTTGTTTATTTCTTCTTTTTAAAGACTTAAAAAAATAAACTTGCTCAAAATATTAAATAAAATATGAATCATTACAATTTGTATTTTAATTTCGTTATTTTTACATAATTTTTGGCACACAGAGTTGTATTTATAAATTAAGATTATGAACAAATAAACATATAAATTTATTATAATTTATATTAAATACTATAAAAAAAAATAATAAGGAATCAAACAAGTTTTGAACATCGTTACAATACAATTTTAGTTATCGTATGTTCCAATGTAGGAATTACAGTTGGGACAATAATGATTGGCACTTTGGCAGGAGTCCATACAGTAGGGTACACAAACGCATGGCCAGCAACTGAAAATAAAAGAAAATTTTTTAAAATAATTAGTAAATACTTATTTAAATATATGTGAATAAAGATGGAAAAATTAAAGTTTTTTAAATATAAATTACTAATTTCGATTATAATGCATTTTGTAAATCAAACAATTTGTTTTCTTTTCTTCAAGCTTTATTATACCCTTCACCTTCGTGAGAAGGGTATATACAGTGGTGGCCACCAATTTAAGATAAATACTTGAATTTTTTTCATCAACTGAATTTTAAGTTCGATAGAGCCAAAATAAAAGGACCTCTAAGGGTATGAAATTTATTATTAATGTTTCTAGTTTCTGAAAAATGTTTGGAAAAATCGGTAAAACATATATGGACAAAGATATGTGGAAATACGTTGACCCACCTCAGCGAACATCCGCTGTTAATAACATGATATGACCGAAACTAATGGAACTAAAAATACGAAATTTGGTCCGAATATTTTATAATAATAAAAATATAATGATATAAATGTGAGAAAATATGTTTATTTAAAAAAAAATTTTTTTGGTCAAGTCGAATAAAACACACTTGTGTGTTAAAACAGTCCTCATGCTTACATATTTGTGGAAATATTTGAAAAAATAATTGACAATCACGTGGAATTTAGCAATCAATTTTTGTCTTAAATTCCTGGCCACCACTGTATAAGTTTGTCATTCCGTTTGTAATTTCTACATTTTTCATTTCCGATCCTATAAAGTATATATATTCTGGATCCTTATAGATAGCGGAGTCGATTAAGCCATGTCCGTCCGTCTGTCCGTCTGTCTTTCTGTCTGTCTGTCTGTTGAAATCAGTTTTCTGAAGACCCCAGATATCTTCGGGATCCAAATCTTCAATAATTCTGTCAGACATGCTTTCGAGAATTTTGCTATTTAAAATCAGCAAAATCGGTCCACAAATGGCTGAGATATCAGGAAAAAACCAAGACAACCTTAATATATAATATATTAATATAGACAAAATGGATATCTAATGATAGATATTTCAAAGACATTTGCAACGACGTATATAAGACCATAGTAAGATGGACCTACAATGGGTCAACATTTTTTAACCCGAATTTTTTTTTCACAAAAAAAATTGAAAAAACAAAAAAAAAATTTTAAAATTTAAAAAAAAAAATTTAAAAAATTTAAAAAAAAAATTTTAAAAATTTAAAATAACAATCGAATAAAATTTTTTTCCAAAAAATGAAAAAAACAACTGGAAAAAAATTAAATTTTGTTTACCTAAAAATATTTAAAATTTTGAAGTATAATTTGGTGAAGTGTATATAAGATTCGGCACACCCGAATATAGCACTCTTACTTGTTTTTAACATAATAATTAAGAAAATTCATTGAAAAACTAATTATTTTAGCAGAGTGTAATTTATGGGGACTAGGGACAAAAGTTACACGATTTTCGCCATACTTTACAGTATAATTTCCGAGTACTTAGAACTAATTTGTGCAAAATTTTATCAGCATAATCAACATATTTATGACTGCTCAAACAGTATTTCTGGGAAACATTTAAATGTGGGCTATTTGAAATCAAGGAAAGATATTGCCCATTTTCAATATCAAACAAACCTTATCAAACTTTCATTTTGAACCTATCGTCTTTTCATCAGACAGACGGAAATAGCTAGATTGTCTTAGAATCTTATGAGGTCCCAGAATATATATAATAATGTGAGTCTGCGATAAATATTTTGATGTGTTTTGAACTACAAATATCATACATATCTCCAATTAATTTTTATTTGGTGGCCACAAAATGTTTATTCTTGTTTTATAACCAAAAAGTAATTATTTTATCAGTCTATACCTGATAAATTTTTATCATGATAAACTTCAAAATGGTTGTCAAGATAAAAAATTATCAGGTATAGTCTCCATTTATTAGTATTATTGCTTCGATATGACAAAATTGTTAGTACTTTTGCACAGACAACTTTGTCTTGACAACAAACGTCATTAATTGTTACGATAATTATTTGTCAAGTATAGACAAGGGGTTAAGTATTTTTTTGTTTGTAAATAAATTAAATTTGATATAAATAAATTGAGTCATTGTTTTTTCAGTCCAATTAAAATGTTGACACTTAATATTTCTTTTGTAAGCAAATACTCATGACGTCAAACATTTCTGTTACTGAGTGCTGGGTCTTTTTAATTAGTCAGTCCTAAAAGGGGGTTTATTTTGATTCAATATTAACACATGTGCTTAAAGAAAATTAGTAGGATTTATTCCTATGTTAAGGTTAAGCAATTAAATTTTTATTAATTGAAATCATATGGTTGTGAATTCATTATTTTCAGTTGATTTTAGCAAAGCTATTTTTAAATTTATTCTAAGCTGTGCGCCCAAGTTTTCCCAAGACAGTCGTCTAAAGTGTAACGATATGCAAGTGTCTGGGCGTTTATCATTAAGTAGAAATAAAAACTTCTTAATGTTATTGTGAAATAACAACATTAAAATAAAACAATAATAATGACGTTAACTAATTAAAAAGATAAATAAACAAATAACACATATATATATATATATTGTACTTAATATAACCAATAAATAAATAAATTCATAAGTACTTTTGAAATGCCTTGAGTTCTATAAAAATATATCATCTGTCGATTTATCTAAAATTTGTACAATTATATACTTATATACATACGTCATTTGTTACGTCCAAAAATATTAGTCTAACATTCACCGATCTTTAATTGATTCACTTCCTGAGTCGATTAAACGATGTCCGTCCATCCGCCCGTCTGTATGGTTGGCTGGCTGTCCATTTGAAACTTGTGCGCAAAGAAATGGTCGCAATTTTGAAGATATTTCGATAAAATTTGGTTCGTGTAATTTTTTTCGCCCCAGGGACAAAGCCTATTGGCTGAAATCGGTCCATTATTCCACCTAGACCCCATACAAATGTCCTCCCGAAATTGGACTTTATTGGTCATAAATGTTTAATTTATATATGTATCTTCACAAATTTCGCTCCACATAAGTTTTATATGTGGGGGATTTGGTCAAGTGAACCAACTTTTAAAATCGATGTCTTCTGATCAGGATGCAATTTGCACCAAGGTTAGACCTATTGGATAGTAATTCAGACACAATTTTTCAACAAGATCGGTCAAGAACTTGACATTTTGGCCAAACATGTGATTTTTCTCATCCATGTAACTTAGTACCTATTGGTCTTAGCAAAATGTGTCCCAAATTGTTTAGATAGCTATTTCTCCAATCTTTCGGAAAAAAAATATTTAAAAAAAAAAAAAATAAAAAAATTTTAATGTATTTTTTCCGAAATCAAAAACTTTTTTGTTTTTTTTCCAAAATGGGCCCTTTTTTTTCTTAAATAAAGCTTAGATATTTACCTAGAGGACCTATTTGGTCGCTAAGTGTGATGCGAGTTCGATATCTATCAAAAAAAATGTTTTGTAACTCGAAATATGCAATTTTTGGCTTTTTTTGCAAAATCAAAAACTTTGTTGACTTTTTTTCGAAATGGACCCTTTTTTTAATTTTTTTTTTGCTCAACAGAAAGCTCAGATATTTTCTTAAAAGATCTATTTAGTCGCTTAGTGGGATGCGAGTGGGATATCTATCAAAATAAATGTTTTGTAACTCAAAAATGCAAGAAGAAAATGGAAAAAAGAGAATTTTGCTCATTAAGCATTAAAAAAGCTATGGGAACTCTGCACCATCAATTTCAGTGGTAAAAAATTGGTTTACTGAATTTTGTTGTGGTCTCTACATCCGAAACAATTGAAAATATTCATGATATGGTGATATTCCGATCAGAGGTTGAAAGTGCGAGAGATTGTGGAAGCCAAACGCAGCTCACATGGCTAAGTGGTTTCAATATGAACGATCACTTGCTTTCAGCCAGAACGATCGGCATCATCCGTGCTTGTATGGCCACAACGAAATTCAGTAAACCACTTTTTTTACCATTGAAATTGATGGTGCAGAGTTCCCATAGCCTTTTTAATGCTTAATGAGCAAAATTCACTTTTTTCCATTTTCTCACAATCGACCACAAACACAAGATTGCCCACATGTTCAGTTTCCATGGCAAAAATCTATGAATTAGGCTACGAATTGCTCCCTCATCCACCCTATTCTCCGGATTTAGCACGGAGTGACTATTTTTTGTTTCCAAACCTCGAGGGAAAGAGATTTGACGCCAACGATGAAATTATCTCACAGACAAATACCTATTTTGATGACCTCGACAAATCTTAATTTTGGAAGGGACAAAACAATTGGAGAAACATTTATCCAAAAACCCGTGTTTCATTTAAAAAGCTATTGACTTGTATTTTTATTCCAATCACCAACAATTTGAGGCAGACCCATAAAAGTACGATTATATATATTTTCTGGGTCCTTATAAAACATAAGACGATCCATCTGTCTGTTGAAAATATGATAGTACGCAGAGGGGAAGATCTAGGAGTGATTAATTTTCCCCAAATATTCTCTGTTGAACAGAAATGTTTGGTACGGGAAATGCTCTAGCTAATGGTTCAAACAAAGCAATTTTAATACAAAATGTCCGTCCGAAATTTAAAAACAATTTAAACACGACAGAACCGAAACGAGTAGACCTACAAAACATATATGCCCAATTCACAAATTTTGTAGTAGCGTTGTAGTATTGAATATCGTAGTATTGAATGTCAAAGAAATTTTTCGAAACAAAAACAAAACATTAATAAAAAAACAAGTAAGAAAGTATGGTCGGTCAAGCCCGACCATATAATACCCTACACTAAGTAAAAGAGCAAAAACATTTTTCTTTTAAAATTTCAATAATTTATATTTTTGAGTGATTTTCGGAAGTGGGCCTTATATGAGGGCTATGACCAATTATGGACCGATCACCATGAAATTAGGTCGTGTGATTTATGTCTATATTAAAGTTTACTATGTTGAATTTTGTGAGTATACCAACATTTTTAAGCGATTTATGCACGTTAAAGTGATTTTCGGAAGCGGGTCTATATGGGAGCTATGACTAATTATGGACCGATCGTAACAAAATTTGGTGACATGAATTTTTTGTATATAAAACTTATTTGGAGCGCAACTTGTGGAGATGCATATATAAATTAAACATTTATGACCGATAAAGTCCAATTTCGGGAGGACATTGTATGGGGGCTAGGTGAAATAATGGACCGATTTCAGCCAGTTTCAATAGGCTTGGTCCTTGAGCCGAAAATATAATATGTATCAAATTTGATCGAAATATTTTCAAAATTGCAACCTGTACTCTGCGCAAAAGGTTTACATGGACAGCCAGCCAGTGACCAGACGGACGGACGGACATCGTTTAATCGACTCAGAAACTGATTCTAAGTCGATCGGTATACTTTAAGGTGGTGTTAGACTAATATTTTTGGGCGTTACAAACATCTGCACAAACGCATAATACCCTTCCCACTATGGTGGTGTAGGGTATAATTACGACATACAACGATACCAATTGTGAATTGGGCAATAGTTTACAGAAATAGATATTGCTAGTAGCTGACTATATATACACAAAATAAACGAAATAGATTGAACCGGTAAAAAGTTTTGGATCAGAATATCTGAAAAACTTTGTTTGGGAGTTTTAATGTGCCGTCATAAAATAAAACTCATTTGAGGAGTTTTATTTTTCCCGTTTAAAAATAAAACTTATTTTATGTAAATTAATACCTGGAGCATGCCACTGCACTATAGTTCAAAGTATCACTTTTTCCGTGCGAAATTAAAATTTCGAAGTTGTTATTATTCATTATATTTTGTTGTCAACCTGTTGCTAAAACTCCAATGCAATCAAATTCGCAATTGGTGTTTGTAAAATACAAAATACGGCTTGACAGTACAGTTTCAAAGTCAAAATTTCGATACATTTTTAAAAATTTGTGAATAGTATCAACATTATAATGTAACTTTTAACCGTTAATTGTGGAAAGTGTGTGACTAATTCAAATAATGTTTAAAATGGAAAACAACGAGACGTGTAAGTACTTAATTTTTCTTTCCTAAATATTTGGAAACTATTTCCCTTTATATTAAAATTACAATTTTTAAACATAACCTTAAAGTAATTTCTTTTGATTACAAAACTTTAACTTTATAGAAGCTTTTAAAAAAATGTTAACGTTTGTTAAACTTGAAATAAAAAGAAATAAATATATTGAAATGTTGTGAATTCATTTCACTTTATTTCATACTGCGCATTTTTGCGCTTTCTGAGTAATTTAATTTTTTCTAGGTTACTATGCTATAAAAAAATGAACTTTTTGAAATTTGGCTAAAAGAACGCCCAAAATACACAAAGTATGATGCTACTATTAAAAATATTGTGGAGAAAATTAGTGCTCCTGTTATTCCTAATGACTGTAAGAAATTATTGGATGCAAAAGTCCGCCATTTTGTCTACAATTACTTAAAAGTAAAATGTCAAAAATGCGGAAGAAAGGAAGATAATTTTCGAAATGAAAACACTATATGGCTTAATATGCTTTCAGATTTGTATCTTTGGTTACCGATGACATCCACAGTACACTACGCTATTAATACATTCGAGGCAGATGATAGAAAACACAGATGAAGAAATAGGATCGTTTTAAAAATTGAACATACCCAAGGTGTCCTACTATGGGGGCCCCTGGCCACACCCCTGTTGGGCCCAGCCGGTCAAAATTCAAGACTTAAATCGACAACTTCTTCTTTACGCATGTCAAATTTCATTCAAATCTAACTAAGGACTAAGGATTTAGAAATTACAGATTTATTTCCTTCTTTTTTTCTATACCACTGTGCGAAGTTTTATCTGAGACTTCAATTAATATTTTGAATCAAATGTGTTTACAAAATTAATTACAGATTCAACTAATTTGACTGAAAAGTAATATGAAATAATTTTTTTCTAATCAAAAGCAATGAATTTACTTTATTTTACTCCTGTTAATGGGTTAATGGAGTACAAAGGGTTAGTTTTTTCTTAAATTTGTTGAAAATATAAGTATTTCTACCTATGGTCCAATTTTGGTATCAAACAGTAGAATACTTTAATAGTTATTAATTTCGCACGGAAAAAGCGATACTTTGAACTATAGTGCACTGGTCAGATCATTACAATGTGTAAAGCAGCTTGCATTGCAATTCAATAAATAAACATTGAAATAAAAACAAGTGGGTTTTTAATTTGTTATTGTTTGATTCCAATTATTAAATTGTTGTAGTTTTTTTCTTAAACAAATAAATTACAACAAACTAGAGTATCGTATTCATCATTGTAAACTCCACCGGTTTCGGGATTTTTTAACTTTTCTGTTTTTTGACAAACCGGTTATTGTAAGACGGTTAACCGGTTTTAATGAAATATATTTTCTAAAGCTAATTCAAACATATTTATGAAAAATGTTGATAGCATTTTTAAAAATATTGATTTATTTTATAGAAAATTATAGCATTTGACAACATTTAGTAAGAGATATAAAATAATGGCATAAAGAATTCAAAAATGCTAAATTTACTTTAAATAGAAATTTAATATAAACCGGTTTTTTTTAAGACAAAAACCGAAGCCGCTTAACTGGCTTTTTTAAAAGACAATAATCGAAAGCGGTTTTTTCAAAAACACATTTTTTCGGTTAAATCGGAAATCGGTTTTTTAAATTTGCCGGTTTTTTGAACACTCTACTACAAACATTATATCAGATAGACTCTATAAAGAAAGATACTGACGAAAAGGAGAAAATAAACGAAAAGAGTTTTATTTTCTGACGGAAAAAATAAAACTCCTCAAATGAGTTTTTTTTTTCTGACGTGTGAAATAAAACTCCTCAAATGAGTTTATGACTGGAAAAATAAAACTCCTCAAATGAGTTTTTTTTTCTGACGGGTGAAATAAAACTCCTCAATTGAGTTTTATTTTATGAAGGAAAAAATAAAACTCTTCAAATGAGTTTTTCTTTATGAGGGCTAATTAAAACTCTCTTATTAAGAGTTTTATGTGAACTTTTATTTTTACGTTAAAAAATATTCTGAAAGAGCATTCAATACGAATCTATTGGTATATAACAGTATAGGTCTCCGTTGACTCTAACATGGAGATTTTTGGAGTTTAAATTTGCTGGATAACCGTTATTTAGGGTCTCTGATTTCTAATAATAAAAAATATAAAATTAACCATACTGGTGATCTAGATAAAGGTTTCTATATTGTACAAAAATCAATGGTGATGGTGGTGGGAATATAACACTTATTTATTATTTTTTCCGAGTAATTTCATGTTTTCGCTCTGTGTGTATTTCTCAATGATTTCAACACTTTATGATACGATAATAATTATCATTCATTTTAGATTTCTAATACAAAATTTCATTTTCAGTTCAAGTGTTTTTTCGAAATATTTTATGATGTTTGTTTTTTTGTTGTTGTTCGTGTGTAAAGTTGAGAACTAACTAACAACTGACACCGAGCCATATCTTATCACCCTGTTATAACTCTTTTCTATTTATACTACTTAGTATGTACATATAAAATAAGTAGGTACATAAATTTATTAAGTAAAGTTCTTTTTAAATAACAATTCTCAAGAATTGTGAATCACCACTTGTACTAGTACTCAGTTCAAACACAAATTAATCATAAATTTTAAGCTTGATATTAAAAATATGAATCCTTTTTCAAATAAAACTATACTCACATGAATAGACATAGAACCAGGGCCCAGCAATGTGTTTTAGAATTGGCAGTATGTTTGACAGATGTCAAAATTTCAGCATGACAAGAGGGACATTGAATGTGTGTGGGTCCACTGCCAATGGCCACTAGATTTGGTCGTGTTGTTGTTTGTATGATGACAGTGGATTGCTGTGGTGGCGGTTGTGGCATGGGTGGGTACATTGGCTGTCCGGGCTGATATGTTTGAGCTGGAGTAAAGCCTGGTTGTGGAGCGGCAGTGTATGGTGGTGGTTGTGATTTATCCATGGTTTATTTTTTTTTTAACACTTTAATTCTTTTTTTTTCGTTTGTTTTAATAATTTTTTGTTTCAAACTTTATTTCGAACCCGTTTAGCTCTATGCGTATTGAATAATACCTTAAGACTAAATACTGCTGTATTATACTACTTTATTGTTATATTAAATAAATAAATATGAAAAACTGAATAAAGTCGTATGTGTATAAATACGAACGAAAGTACTGTCTGTTATCAAATTCAAGTCAGTCGGCAAAATAATGAGTGTATTCAGTTTGTTTTTCATATTTGAAAGTGTGTCAGTGTATTTTATTTGTTTTTTTATACAAATTCACAGATAAATGTAAGTGTTTGGGTGAGAATTCCAGGTATGAGAGGGAAGTGTTGCCACATGAATAGATCGCGAAAATGTTTTCCCAACTAGTTGCTCTGAAGAGCAACAGGTGTATTGAAAAAATCCCACAATATTAATTTTAATATTACCACTGCTATTATTACCGTTTTCAATTGATTATATCTCCCATTTAAGGCCTATTTTTCAAAATTTCGCTTATGAATTAACGCTTATGAATTTCATAAATAAAATTTCAATATCTAGATTCTAGACACAACTCAACATTAATAAGTTTCAGAATATCGAAACCAGTTGCTTATTTGTATCGAAATAAAATTCAACACAAATAAGTTTTATTTAAACTTGATTTACATTATCAAACATTATGAGCTCAACCGCTTTTATCAAATAGAGATATTTTGAGACAAAACTCTGCAAGAATAACTTGTATGTATGATCAGAAACGCGCCGAGTGATAATGCCAAATATTTATGTTTCTAATAAACAACAAATCAAATGCCTGAAATATTGAGAAAAGCAAAGTGAAATTCTCTCAAATATGTGACATTGAAGAGTTCTATTTTATAAGTAAAATAAACATATGGTACAATTTAAAAGATGTTGGATAAAAAAATTTGAATTTTTATTTGTGAGAATTTTCTATTCGATTTAGAATGGTTGGTAAGAATCTTATATACCCCCACCAATAAAATACGTGCATCAACTTATTTTCATAAATTATTGGATGTATGACTTAAAAGTGTGGGATCTACAATAGATGGCGTATCTTATGAAGGCGTTTTTTGTTTTTAATAACTTATACTTATGTCATTTTGAAGGGTACAAATCTGTCATTTATTCTCACTTAGTAATTGAACAAAGTTTGTTTTGCTTCGAAAATGTCGAATTTTGTGTCAGCAAAGCGTCATATGCGAGAAGTTTTGCTTTACTTCTTTAATTAGAAACAAGTATGAAAGTATGGTCGGTCAAGCCCGACCATATAATACCATACACTAAGTAAAAGATCAAAAACATTTTTCTTTTAAAATTTCAATAATTTATATTTTTTAGTGATTTTCGGAAGTGGGCCTTCTATGGGAGCTATGACCAATTATGGGCCGATCATCATGAAAGTAGGTCGTCTGATTTATGTCTATATGAAAGTTTACTGTGTTGAATTTTGTGAGTATACCACCATTTTTAAGCGATTTATGCACGTTAAAGTGATTTTCGGAAGCTGGTCTATATGGGAGCTATGACTAATTATAGACCGATCGTAACAAAATTTTGTGACATGAATTCTGCATATATTAAACTTATTTGGAGCGGAATTTATGGAGATACATATATAAATTAAACATTTATGACCGATAAAGTCCTATTTCGGAAGGACATTTGTATGGGGGCTAGGTGAAACAATGGACCGATTTAAGCCAGTTTCAATAGGCTTGGTCCTTGGGCCAAAAAAATAATATGTACAAAATTTGATCGAAATATCTTCAAAATTGCCACCTGTACTCTGCGCACAAGGTTTACATGGACAGCCAGCCAACCAGCCAGACGGACGGACGGACATCATTTAATCGACTCAGAAAGTTATTCAAAGTCGATCGGTATACTTTAATGTGGGTGTTAGACTAATATTTTTGGGCGTTACAAACATCTGCACAAACGCATAATACCCTCCCCACTATGGTGGTGTAGGGTATAAAGAGTGCCGCTGAAGCACACCCAAGCTAATGGAGAATTGGTTTCAACGTGCGAGAGATGGTTTGTTCGGTTCAGATGTGGCGATTTTGATACGGAAGATAAAAATCATCCAAGACAGCAGGCATTACCCCATGAAGATTGTTCTAAAACTTAACAAGAGTTTTCAAAATCAGCCGAATCGACACCAAAGCCAAATATCCATGGCGGTAAGGTAATTCTCTGTATTTGGTGGGTCCAAAACGGTCCTATCTTTTATGAGCTGCTGAAATATGGTCAGAAACGCAACTAATTCGTGAGCATTGGCCGAAAATCGGCCAGAATATGCGGCCAGACATGAAAACGTAATATTTCGTCATGACAACACTCAGGCACATGTTTCAGTACCTGTTAGAAAGTATTTATAATGAAGTAGTTGGGAAGTTTTGCCTCACCCGCTTTATAATCCTGACCTCGCCCCGTCGGACATTAATTGTTTCGATCGATGGAGAACGATCTCTCTGGGATACACTTCAGTTTGAAACAGAGTAACTGATATTGGCTTTATTCGTTCTTGGCCACATAAGATGAGCAGTTCTTTTGGCTCGGAATTCATACAATGGTCAATACTTTGAATAAACAAATGTTTTAAAATACTAAAATAAAAGTTAAAAATTTTAAAAAGTCCCAATATATTTATCCATAGCTGTTTGCCGATTTAACATCTTTTCCAAAGTTGTTCACTCAGAAAAAATCCACCCCAAAACAGTGACTTTTTCGGGATGCATTAGAAACTCTTGGATCTCATGTGGATTAGAATCGTGCCCAATTCCACAATTAACCTCACCGTAAAATGGACGAAGCTCGCGAAAAGTTGCCCGAACAGAACATCTGTAAAACAATTTTATCATTTGCACGTGTTGTTGAATAAACTCAATATCTTCATTCTTTCTGATTACAGCGATGAAGATACTGTGGTAGCGGCCTGGGAAACTGGTGTAGGAACTATACTAGTTACCTCAAGCTACATGGCACATGACCACAGCGAACCACCACCAAACAGCAAGGTTCGCGACATAATTGAAAGGGCAAGAGCTGAGAATCTGCCGGTTATTATTGGAGCTGATGCCAATGCACATCATATTGTATGGGGTAGCTCGGATACCAACGCAAGGGGTGAGTCAATTTTCGAATTCATTCTTTGCAATAACATAGACATAGTCAACACTGGTTCAGAACCAACCTTTTTAGTTACTAACAGAAGGGAGGTTCTTGATTTAACGCTAGTTAGTACTAGGCACTCAGTTCTTATCAGTGGATGAAGAGTTTCAAATGACTGTTCATTCTCGGATCATATGTACATAGATATTGTTATTGAAGTTCGTGAAAAGGGGGCTATGCCCATCCGAAACAGGAGAAGGACTGACTGGGTTGGGCAACATGCTATTCTCTCTCGCCTTCTCCTTGACCCTCCGATCATTAGTGATCGAAATGATATTGAAATTGCGGTCAAAAAAGCAAAACTTTAATCGATTAGTGAACCAATACGTTTTAACTTGTATAAACTCTTAAAACCCTTTAATTTTTTCTAAAATTCGAATTTTACAGTTGTGGCTATATAATTTTAGTAGGGGTAACAAAAGTTTGGTTGCTTCAACCGAAATTTGTCTTTATCAACAGACTTTCCGAAAAATTCGATGTGTGCAACCAAATCATTCGATTGACAACAAATTCGGTTGCTACTACGAAACTGTTTTCTCTGTGTATATACCCAGTAAATGCATAAATAGGTTTGTGGGCCTACGAGCAATTTTTCGATGTTTTACAAACGGAATGACAAAACCAATATACCCTTCATCTTTTTGATTATGGGTATAACAATACTAATTCATAATACATTTAGGAAATTTTGTAATAAAAATCGAAGACTTTTTTAAACAATTACCCCCTATCTATACTTGACAAATATTTAGCATAATAATTTGTTGTCAAGACAAAGTTGTCTGAGCAAAAGCAATAAATGTTGTCATAACGAAGCAATAACACTAATATATTGAGACTATACCTGATGATTTTTTATCTTGACAACCATTTTGATACAAATTTGTCAGGTTACAGAACATTTGCATTCCCCATGTGGACTACATATATTTATTAAAATTCTAGCGTTTTAATTTATCTAAAACAATTACAATTTTCTATAATTTATGTTCATGTCACATTTGCTAAGTATTTATATTAATTTTACACACAAAAAAAATTATATTTCAATTCAAACATTTATCCCATATTGAACTGGTTTCAATTATTTCATAATTAAATCAAGTACTCATTTGCTCAAAAACAAAATTTCTTGATATTTTCTATTGAATTTTGAGTTTTGAATTTGATTATTTTGACAATTGAATATACAATTTTCGTTATTGGTTGAATTTCAAATACAAAAATTATTGAATAGATAATTTTCGTAATTGAAACACAAAAAATAACAAAAATGTGTTTTCAATTACGAAAATTATCTATTCAATAATTTTTGTATTTGAAATTCAACCAATAACGAAAATTGTATATTCAATTGTCAAAATAATCAAATTCAAAACTCAAAATTCAATAGAAAATATCAAGAAATTTAGTTTTTGAGCAAATGAATAATTGATTTAATTATGAAATAATTGAAACCAGTTCAATATGTGATAAATATTTGAATTGAACCGGTTTAAGAAATAGTTTTTTCTGTGCAAGCATAAAATAATTATTATTTCTAATTTATTTGTTAGAAAATATTTTATAAATTCTTTTCTTAAATAAGGCAACTCTTATTTCTCAAACACTACTTGTTGCAATCTATACATGAAAGAAAAACCAACAAAAATTCTTAAAAAAATTATAAGTTTTTATCTTATCTTCCTTTATCAATATTAACCGATTTAAGGTTATATGAAGCAGATATATAAAATGTCCACGAAAAAAGCACAAATATAGAAGGGGATTAACATTTAAAATTGAATAAGTAGTTTTAAAAATAATCAATATTAAATTCTTAGACTATCAAACTACAATCAATAATTATTATTGGGCATAATTAAAGAATAAATTTACAATACATTTATGTAGTTTTCTTCAACGAAAAGTGCTTAAAACTTATATTTTTCAAATTCTGTTCAACAATTTTCAGATGTGTATATTTATTTCAGATATTCATGTACATGTATATTAGGGTTATAACTTATACCTGCTTGCAATTTTTGCAAATATCCAAATGAGCGTATTCACTTAATTGTGAATAAATTCGAACAGAATTCTTCGATTTTTTTGATCGATATCTCATTTTGTTCCTATTACATGTGGTCTTGTGATAAAGCAATAAATCTTAACAATTGCTGCCGTTTTTGATTTTTCATGATTTTTTTAAAACGAAAAAATTTTGTATTTTCACATAAAAAATATATTTTTTGCTTATTTGTTATTATAACTCCGAAACTACTGAGCCGATTGAATCACAATATATATAAGAAAATTTGTACATAGCATGGGGAAAATGTTTTCAAAATTCAATCATTCAAAAGAAGAACATTAACTACTCAATTTTATGTATATCAAACAAAAAACTAAAAATCTTGTGAAAATGAGCGAATTCACTTAATTGTGAATAAATTCGAAGATAATCCTTAGTTTTTTATGATCGATATCTCATTTTGTTCCTATTACATGTGGCTTTGCAATAAAAGAATATATCTGAACAGTTTTTGCCGTATCGATTTTTCATGATTTTTTTAAAACAAAAAAAAATTTATATTTTCACCTAAAAAATATATTTTTTGCTTCAATTTGTTATTATAACTCCGAAACTACTGAGCCGATTAAAACGCAATTTATGTATGAAAATTTGTACATAGCATGGGAAAAATGTTTTCAAAATTCAATCATTCAAAGGAAGACTATTAACTATTCAACTTTATGTATATCAAACAAAAAACTAAAATTTTGTGAAAATGAGCGAATTCACTTAATTGTGAATAAATTTGAAAATAACCCTTTGATTTTTATGAATGATATCCCATTTTGTTGCTATTATATTTGGATTTGCTATAAAGTAATAAATCTTAACAATTTCTGCCGTTTTTGATTTTTCATGATTTTTTTAAAACAAAAACATTTGCTATTTTCACATAAAATGTATATTTTTTGCTCAAATTTGTTAATATAACTCCGAAACTACTGAGCCAATTCAAATGAAATATATAAACGGACTAAAAGATATGTAAGTCTAATTTTTTTAAGTTTATTTTAATAATATTGGACTAACCGTTTTTGAGTAATCATTAATTATGTAAAGAAATGTCTAAAAAAAATCACAATTTTACTTAAAATTTAAAAAAAATCCTATCCATAGAATTTAAAATTTGGACTATATTTGTACTACTGGAACCACAATACATCAAAATTTTGTAGTGGTTTAAAAAGCCTCTGTATTATAATTCTCCAGATATTCGACAAACGAACATTTTCGTTCATCACATTAGCACAAAAACTTCCCATACGCTTCGGTTTAAAGTTTTAGTATAAATAGCTGATGCACATATTTGCAATAATAGAATTTTAGTCATTACTGCGCATGCCTGAGCAAAAAAGAATTTAAATCAACATCAACTGTTTTTTATTTGCTAAAGTACTGCTTTGTCAACATAAAAGTCGACTATTTTTTTGACATGCGCATCAATTTTTATAAAAATTCCTATACGCTTCGGTTTAAAGTTTTAGTATAAATAGCTGATGCACAAGCGTAAAATTTCTGCAAACAGATACACAAACTTGAATTTCTTTTCAATAATAGAATTTTAGTCATTACTGCGCATGCCTGAGCAAAAAAGAATTTAAATCAACATCAACTGTGTTGTATTTCCTTAAGTACTGCTTTGTCAACGTTAAAGTGGACTATTTTTTGGACATGCGCATTAATTTGTTAGGTTTATTGAAAATTTTGTTTACAGCTTTAGTATAAATACAAGCTGTATGCAAACAGCAATATTTATATTGGTTTGGTGCACCAAACTGTCAACAGTAATAATGGAATTTGCTATTTAAGGAAAAAATTTACTGCAATCATAAAATATATAAAAAAAATAATAACTCATGCTGATCTGTACTTTAATGACACTATCCAACAGCATTTTTGGAACCGAATAGAGACACTATAATTCTGAAAGGGCATATTGAGTAGATCATTTTTGTCGAATAAACTTATAGTCCAGCTGGTCTGAATTTTATTTTTACAGCGGGTCAAAGTTTTAGTTTTTTGATCGAAGGCAGCATTATACTAAATGAAAACAATGTTGTAAGTTAATGTCTGAGAGAATTCTTATTGTCAGTGATATATTGTGGAATTTTATGGGGATAAATAAATAAACCTAAATATCTCTTTTAGTTCAAGAGATATTTAGGTTTATTTATTTTTAATTCAGATCGATATTTTTTTGGTTTTTTAGATATAGGGATCATATCAGCTATTTTTGCTAGAAAATTGTGAATAAAATCAAACCAACTTGCTAACAGTTATCTAGCACCTATAAAAAGTTGTCATATTTTTACGTTTTTTCCAAAACACATTTTGCATGGAATATTTAAAAAAACGTTAAAATTTTTCAAAAGGGAGCAAGGTTTATGGAGCTCCTGATAAATAAATATAAGTTAAATATTATAACAACATTGACAAATAATGTAGATAAAAATATCCTTAAATGAATAGCATTATAATTTTTGACATTTTTTATAATCAAATGAGTTTTTTATAAAAGTTTATTTTTATTTTTAAGGGGTTAAGGGTTAAGATCTTATTTTTGTGGAAGATCTTAACCCTCTATCTCCTCTCTTTCCAGAAAATCAAAAACAGGTCTTTCAAGAAGTACACTTAAGGATTCAAATATTCTACGAAAATTTTTGGCGGAAAATTTCAGTTGGGGTCGCCAAAGATACCAAAGTTGTAAATAAAGCTCTTTACATTTAATTTTTTTTCTCACATTTTTTTTAAAAAATCCAACTATGATCCGAATGAGCTAAATTTATAATATAAATAGTCCTTAAGGAGATCTACTAGAAAATTCTGAATAAATTCAAATCAACTTGCTAACAGTTATCTAGCACCTATAAATTTAAGGTTTAACGTTTTCCAATTTTAGTAAAACTTTCAGAGAATATTCAGATTTATCTGGACTATAATATTCTGTATAAATTTTACTTAAAATTCATAATAGTATGAAAATTGAGCTCATTCGCCAAAATATGGTCAAATAACACTAGTTTACAAATCAAACATTTTTGTTTACTCATGGAATGAATCTTATATTTTTGAGAAGAACTAGGGACGCTAGCTAATTGACCATTTTTTGTTTCCCACCTATACGTCAAAATTTTGAGATATATGGGTTTTTATTTTTCACCTGCCCTGAGTACTACTAATGCATTCTGTAGTGTACCGAATTGTGGTAATTATATATTTACATCGTTTTTGGGTATTCAACACTCTGGCGAAGCTACTAGATATTTTCAGAGTTGTATTTTTTTTGACAAATTCCAAAACAGACTGTCCGTCTGTCTGTCTGTCTGTTGAAATCAATTTTCTGAAGGCCCCAGATATCTCCGGGATCCAAATCTTCAACAATTCTGTCAGACATACTTTCGAGAATTTTGCTATTTAAAATCAGCAAAATCCGTCCATAAATAACGGAGATATGAGCAAAAATCCGAGACAACCTCTGAAAATTTCATCAAAAAACACAATGTATTGCATGCTTTGACAAAAAAACAACAAAACGTATGCTTGGATGTGCAAGCTTTGTGTATTTTGTTTTTTTGTGTTTTGTTCTTTTGGCGTTGTTGTTGTTTTTTATACAACTAAAGTTTAGTTTGGTTGTGTGTTGGTTTTTTTTGACAAAAAAACAACAAATCGTATGTTTGAATGTGCATGCTTTGCGTATTTTGTTTCATTTGGCGTTCCCAGCAGTTCTAGGAGACAGTACCGAACTAGTGATTTTACCCATCATTTAGGGTGGGAGCTAGTTACTTCAATAGCCACGTGACTAGTCATTTTAACACGGGCATGTCCTAGGCAGGGGGTCAATTGTCTCTTTTTGATTACAATGGGACTGTCTAATAGCTGGTCCAAAGTAGGCAACGCATTGGATTCACAAACTGGTTACATAGCGTCAGTTACCTTGCTAGCTTTGTAACTGGTTACTTGATCAGTTACTTGACTAGTTATTTTAACACATGCATGTCCTAAGCAGGGGGTCAATTGACCCTTTTGATTACAATGTGACTATTGGATAGCTGATCGAAGGTAGTCAACGCTTCTGGTGGGTAAAATAAACTGCAGTACAAAAAAAAGTTTGAAGTGACTTCACCATAGGTTGCTAAGAGACACTAAAGTGACTATTGACTTCATGCTATGTTACATGCGATATCAGTATACTTAAGCAAAAACAAAAATAAACTGTATGAGAATTATATTAACACAATTTGTAAAAAACCAGTTTGTACGAATTACTCACAAAACGTTTAAAGTGACTACACTCTAGATTACTTAGAGACACTTAAGTGACAATTGTCTTCACGCTAGATTACTTGGGATGCATAAAGTAACCAATTGTCTTCTCTCTGCACTACAAAGTGCACACACGTGTCAAATGACCAAAATATATAAAATGGAGTCAGCCAAGTGATAAGACATTTGTGACAATTACTGTCTTTAAGGGATACATTGACTACTTGCTTAACTGCTGGGTTGTTGTTGTTTTTTATACAATTAAACGTATGTTTGGATGTGTGTTGGTTTCATTGCCTTGCGTATTTTGTTTTTGTTTTTTCTTTTGGTGTTTTGTTTCGTTTGGCGTTGTTGTTGTTTTTTGTGTTCTTGATAAATTTAGGATGCTGTACGCTGAAAGTGGGCAATGTACATACATACTAATTATAAAAAATAATAATGCATCCACAACAAGGGTGAAGGGTATATAAGATTCGGCATAGCCGAATATAGCACTCTTACTTGTTCTTATTTGTTTTGATTTAATTTTGTATTAGGCAGCTAAATTAAATTTTTTTCATGAAAACCAGATATAGCTTCCAAAAGTATTATGCAGTTATCTTAAATGTGCAGGTATGAACAATGCACTTAAATTAAATTGGTAAATAAATATACAAAACACAAGTTTTGTGCACTTATATGCAAAATGCTCTTAAGTGAAAGGCAGGTAAGTCAAAACTACTGTATATGTTTTATTCAATAAACAAAAAAAATATATTTGAGATACTTGTCACAAATTAATTTTTATCTTCTCCTCACAAATCACGAGAAATTTATATCCCGAAATCATATAACTTTTATAAAAGTTATTCGAAAATAAATTTCAAATATCGAAATCCTTTATCAGAAACATTTACCTACAAAATATTCTTGATGCAGGGTACCATATCGTAGTTCATATGGCCCGAATATATTTACTTCTTTTTTTATTCGATTTAACAAATGATAATAACGTGAAAGTTATAAACAATACACAGGAAATTCTTTTTCTTACTAGCTGCTCTACGAGCTCTATTTATGAGTCATTTTTGTAGATCCCATTGATAGAATTTATTGTTCTATATGGCAATGCTCTCTGTGCACACAAACAAATATTTATAACAAATAAAATAATAAATTTGTATTATCAGTGAAATAAATATAGAAAAAACTTGCATGTACCAAATTTTACAATTCGCCATACATTAGTTATTAGTTATTATTATTACTCATCACCACTTTGGCTTGTATTGTTATTTGTTATTAGTTGATAAGACAGCAGCAGCTACAAATATTAGACAATATCGAGAACATGTTTGATTAAGCATAATTCCATAAATAATGGGTGATTAATATTTAGTAAATTAAAAAAATTGAACACGGACAAATTAATTTCTTAAAAACAAAACCGTTTCGCACCAGTTTCGAAGCTGGAAAATGGGTTTGCAAGGCAATACGAATCAAGTTAACGCCATGATAAAGTAATAGCACCCTTTTATATAAAGCCTAAGAACTAGAAACAATCTCTCTAAAATTATTATTCTTGGATACGTCTCTATATATTATAGAAATTCTATATTCTTGCTCTCAAATATCCATAATAAAATCTCTAAGTGCAGATCTTAGGTTTTTGTAGGATGGGTAAACGATACCTGAAAAAAGAGATCTTTGGCGAATCTTATATACAATTCACCAAGTTACACTTTGTGACAACCCAAATCGGGGTTTTTCCCGATTTTGAACCATTGAAGGTCCGACCATTGAAGATATCCATATTGTCCATATCAATGACTTAGTAATCCAGATATAGACCAAAAATTGTCCTAATTTTTTCCACATATCTTAGCAATGTGTTGGCAGATTTTTTTTTTTAAATAGCAACCGAACTTTGCCACTTATGGTGAAGGTAAGCCGCGAAGTGACGAAGAAGAACAGTTCACATGGGTGGAAGCATTAGTTGCCTTTGTGCTACCTGAAAGCAGAAAGTCAGAAAAAGTGGGACAAATAGAAATGAAAAGAGGGAAGGGGAAGATTGAAAAGTCAAGAGGAAGATGTCCGAAGAAAGAGAGAGGGAGGAGATTTCTAAATTGCGTACCAATGAGTTGGCGGTTATTAGGTCACTCTAAGGAGATCCCAATGTCTGGTCTTTTAACCCATTATCGGCCACTACCAGAATCCGACGGAGCTTATTAAATTCCTTTTAAGGGCATTGTTTAAAGGCTCCAATTAAGAAAAAAAATTTAAAATGTTTTGCCCCAGGGTTGCCATTTCCCTAGTATGGCTTGGTCGAAAAATCGACCATTGGCCGAAAACGATATAATTTAAGAAATATAAATATTTGCAATTAATAAAAGAAACTCTTTAGTTTGATGGAAAATATTAAAGTAATGCGGTTTTATTTAAAATAATTATTATTTCTGAGTACGTGACATTTAAAAAGAATGTATGGTATTCATCAAAACATTTGATGTGTAGATAAATATTGCACTTCTTACATGTAAATAAAGTGTGCTTTTTGCATAGCTTACACCGACTATGTTATTCAACGCGCTTTTTGATACGGCATGTACTTTCTCATTGATTCGAGGAATGTTCGTGGGATATTCCAAGTTCTCATTTTCAGACTCATTATCCTTTTCATATGTCAATAGTTTACTTGTGACTTCAGAATGAAAATCAGTTTGCGATAATGGTTTGTTGTTTTGAAGTTTTTCTATTCTTTTATTACTTTCGGCTATGGAATTGTTATGGTTTTCTTCTACTTGCGAGAATATCCTATGGCATTGCCCAGTGGTTCAATTGTGGAGTTATTGTTATAACATTACTGTTGACTATCAACTAAAGGAACAAATTCTCCTCGCTACATTTCTTTAGATTTTGTAACGGAACATTTTACATTCTGTTTTCACGTATAGTTCCAGTTGCATAAAATTTTCGCTCAAAAAGACACATAAGCTGATAAGAAGAACAAAAAATTGTCAAAGGAAACAGAATGAAACTTCGGATCAGGTACGTTAGCAAGCATATTTAAAACTTTTTGGGAACCAGGACATATGCTCTTACTATAAGATGTGGCTGAACCACTGTATAAAATACTATAAAATAAGTAGCCCTTTTCTGAACATAAGCACCACGACTTAAAGCCGAATCGAATTGGCTTTTATTTTATTAACATCTTACATGAGTGCAACAAAACGATCTGATATATCCAAATTAGTATTATCGGCAAGATGCAAATACCTGTTTCAACATTGATAATGCCATGTCGAATTGTGAAGATCAAAATTGATCGATATGTGGTAAAGTATGATAACCAGACAAATATAAAATTCCAATGAACCGACGCAATTCTGTTGGTGTAAGGTTAGCAGTAGCATTATTTTCACGCACATAGACATTTGTAAAAGCAACCATTTCCGCAATAATGGAATTATCCAAATGTAGTGCATAAATATCAAAGGGAGATTTAGGTCCCACAAAACAAAATGATATGCATTTATCACACAAAAATTATCCAAGGGTAAAAATAAAACATATGTTATGATTTTGAAGCATTTTAATATAATAAGAAAAGAAAATAATTAAATTAATATGCACGACGCTATATGATGGGTTTCGGCCATTGGTCGAATTTTCGACCACCAAAAATTACGGCCTCTCAAAAGTAAGAGTTTTTTGGTATTTTGTCTTCACGGAAAAGTAATAAAAACAAATTACTTTTTTATTTTTTTAATTTTTTTAACATTTTAGAAAAATGACTAAAAATTGCATTTTTTGCTCCATCAAGAAAAAATTCTGGTTTTACTTAAAGACAAAAAATAAATATATCAAAGATGTTAAAAAAATATAAAACTTCATTTCTTTTAAAATATATTTAAAAAAATATGGTCAGCTTCTTAGATATTCACTTACAAAGTTGCTGGTCGAAAATTCGACCACCAGCCGAAAATGGGTTAAACCAATTAATATTCCCTATAAAGGCATTAATGCCCTCTAGTATTATATTCGTGAGCTAAGAAAGACTATTTAGGGAGCGCTGTCCCAGAAACCTTAAGCGTAGATCTCCCAATGCTGGACAAAGAAGATGAAAAATGGCTTTTGCAGAAGTCGTTGTATGGCAAGCTAAGTCTCCTCGCGCTGTTGCCAAAAGAGCAGTGTGTGGTAATGACCGCCACTACACCACTCAATTGTGAGCGTGTCAAGCCAATAAGATTCAGCTTATAGAGCATGTGGATTCACAACCCCATCTTGTCTGAGCTAGCTCATAGTAGAAGTTACTAATGTGAAGCTTGCATTTGTATAACGGAATCTAACATAGGAAATCCATGTTTCCGTTAGATAGCATGGAGCCTATTTTCGCCTAATCATCAGCAATGCAGTTGCCCGTAGTATCTCCGTGTTCCCGTACCCACTTGAGTACGACTGGTGAATGTCTCGCCATCCCTAACAGGATGCCCGGCATTCCTGGAACAAATTAGATGTTGTTTATACACTTAGAGATTTTATTGCGGCCTGACTGTCAGTACCCTGCAGGAAATATCAATAGTGAAACTGTATTGACTTTCTATTGGCACAGTCACCAGTACTAGTGACTTATTATATGACAGACAATGCTTTTTACTATAGACATTTAACATGTGCGTGTCATTGAAAATCTACTACTGACGTTAGTACTATTGACTATGTACTTCTTTTGGGACCATATGTAGACATTGGAACCAGTAAGTCACTAGTAGAATTTAGTAATTCTTGTCTACACTTTTGGTACTTTTCTGTGGTAATAAACTGCAAAATTTTGTAAATATTTGATATTTTATTAAACAAATATAAAAAGGTACGAATTCATTATTACAGCCATTTCTTAAAAATAGTCTTATTTATAAAGGAACAAGTTAAATTATAAATCTTCCTTCCGAGAATCGTCTTCACGGTTTGTTTGAAATATTTTTTCTTTTGGCGCTGAAATGCTGATCCAAGAGTTTTATCTGAATTTTCATTGAAAGTTGGATATTTAAAAAACGAAACAAATTGTTAAAAACAAGATTTTTTACCTATTATGGCTTTAAATACATTTAAGAATTCTCGCAATGTCTTTTTACCAAAAGAGACATCAAAATTAAAATTCATTATAATATTTTGGCCAAATATTTCATGTAGGTTTCTTTCTGCATTACCGGCAAGGAGGGATTTCATTTGTCGAATCTATTAAATATAAACAAAAAAATAAATTTTATTGGTTGAAGTAGTTTCCCAATAAAAGTAAATACTTACGTATGGGTCCGAATGAAATTTCAAAATAGCTATAGGGGAAAATTCCATAAGATTTGAAGCAATTTCATTTTGTTTAACAATTGTGTCTAATAAAACATTATGTTCTGCAAGAATGTCAATTAATATGTTTTTCGTTTAAAACGTTTTTCAGCGGCATCTAAAAGTCAACAATTATGCACAAAATTTCGGATAATTTTTGTTAAATTCAAAAAGAAAATTAAAATTAAAGAAATGACAAAAAAATTTAGTAATTTTTCAAACAAAATATTTAAACAAAACTGTTGTTAAAAAAACTGTTGACGCTTCGTTCACAATATCACCATAAAGTCACCAATATATTCGACAAAACTGGTGTCGACAAAACACTTGTCGACAGGTTTCCTTCAGGGTATATATACGAATAGCCCTGCTTGATTTATAACTGAGCCAGTTAGCCGCCCTTTTAATGGCTGATATTCCAGCCAAAATAATGCTACATTCATTTGGAAGTCTAAAATATAACCTAGTGTCGAATTCCTGAATGTAGACACCTACACCAACTCGATCTCCCTTTCTAGAACCGTCTGTATAGACTGAGAAACCAGTTGTGTCATGTATAGGTCCGTCCATTACTTCCGTATTATACGGAATTGAGAAACCAAAATCCCTCGCTATGAAGGGCCTAGAAATGCAGTAATCGATATTATCCGGAATACTACCTATTATACTGACGTGACCGTATGAAGCATGTCGCCACGCCCCAATGGTGGACGGTATAATAAAATAAGAAAAGTATTTGGTTACTCTAAAATATTAACTTGCAATTCTATATCATTACAGGTAAGGAAGTCGACTTAATGGTTTTCATCTGTTCGTGTGTTAGTTTGCAAAACTTTCCTACGGACCCATGCTGTGTCAATATACTTATATAAAAATTGGTGCAAATATGTTTTATAATTTTTCATTCAGTGACGAAGAAAATGGTAAAGAAAATGTTTTTCTCCTATAAATGAGTTTCCACTTTCCTGGAAATTATAAAAATAACTCCTGCACTGAAGATCACAGGTGATCTTTGTTTGTAATGATGCACCGTCTTTCTGCCGACCTGTTGGCTTTAAACTCGGTCTTCGGACTTATTATTACAGGACCATGAAGTCCTGGGAATACGACCATTGTGGGATGTGTCACCCTCACCATTCGTTGACAGACATATTTTCTGCATCGATCACTTTCAATATGAGATGTGACGTTCGAGATCTAAATAGAAGGATTTAAGTCTGTGACTGAGGTGGGTGAAGGCTTTTACCTTCCCCATTTTTGGAAGATTTGGTTTCAGGCTGAAAAATAAATCTAGGGTCATTCAATGGTTGAGGTCCTACAGGAAATGCGGAGAGAATATCCCGATAGTAAATGCTGTAAAATCTTTCTCAAGTCTTTACGTTACATGTCTATTGGTTAATGAATGTCATTTGTCTCTTAATGAAATGACAAGACATTCTATCCTGTAGCTATACTGGGTGCCGGTTCAGCCTGAAATCTATTGCGGATGGATTGATGGATTAGCCTCTTTATGACAGCCGTAAGTCAGAGGCTTTGATAGTATTTCATGGGATAGACTACGATCTCTGAAAGTGTAGTGAAAGGGAACATGTGTTTTGCAGATTTTTTATGATAAGGAGTCAAGGAAGCATCACTAACTTTGCCCAGCTCTATTTGGGTCAGGTATCGCGATATTGGATTGTCTATTTTATCATATTTGTTTGTTTTATCATATTTGGGTTCTTGCTGTGTTTGATATTCGGAAGGTGAATTCATTAATTCGTAAAACGGATTAGTTTGCATTGAACTGATCACGGAAAAGTTCTTGATTGGGGTATCCCAAATCGACTACATTTCGGACTACAACTTAACATAAAGACAATTCCATAGTTTATAGCCAATGTGGCAGGGTTATTTATATTTAGTAAAATCTTTAGAAATTTAATTGAATATTCCTAAAAATATGTGCAATTTTTGAAAATATTTTCCGTTTTTTTTACGTTTCCACTCTATATATATTTCTCTTTGAAAGTAATTTACTCCTACTTAATTCCACCAAATTCACCAATATAAAATAATAGTTCAATATGGCAACATTGTCACAGAAAACGAAAGCTAAATATTTACAGCAAAGCTAACGAAAGCTTTTTTCTTACTAGAGCATGAAAAAACTTTTTACAAGCTCTTTAATTTTTACTGGCCGTTAATTTGAACACATTTCAAAAAAGCGTTTGTCTTGTTATTCGTTGTGCGATTAAAATTTCCACACACGTTTCAGCAGCTGTTGCAGTGTCATTAAAAACAATTAAAATGTAGACATGTCGAAAAATTAAATAAAAATAATACAAACAAACGAATCGAATAAATAAATAAATTCAACATATTCTATTATAACATAATGTGTACGCAACAGTTATTTCTTTTATTAGCGGCTTAAACAAAAACACTAGATAGAAAGAAAAACAAAACAATTGTTTAAATAACAAGTAAAAGTACTTTGCAGGTGAAGAAATCAGAGGCAGTGACGAATTTTAATTGAGCTATGACTTTGAAAATAATGATTTGGGATTTAGCATATTTTCTGTTACTTATTTTTTTTGTTTTTTTTTAGTAGACTTAACTCATTTTCTTATAACGTATTTATTAGATTTTAAGTCTCTATCGTCAATAATGTTACTCCCAAAAATGAGGCAACATTTTTGATAAACCAATAAATACAAAAAGTGTTATTATTGGGTGTGTGACTTAAAAATGCGGGAATTTTGAGATAGTTTAGCATTTTTTTTATAAAATCTCGATTTTCACAAAAAGTGGACTTAGCACGTTTGCACACTAACAGCCATACCTAAATAAGAATGGAAAGCGTTTTCTAATTGTAAGGCTGTAAGCATGTTTTTTTTTTGTAACAAGTTGTAATTAGTTATCTATTTATGTCACAAAATGTTTATATTTAAACATCTATGGGTAAATGAAATACAAAAACTATTTTTATTGTATTTTTTTAACACGTAATTTTTTACTCAAAACACGAAACTTCAACTAAAATGTGCAACCTCTAAACGTTATCTGATTTTTCTAAAATTTTCAGCATATCATTTTTGATGGAATACAATTATGACATTGGGAGCATTGAAAATCACAAAAGTGGTGAAAAAAATTAATGTTAAAAAAGTTGTTGAACATTTCTCGATTTTATTTTTTTAATTGGAGTCTTTAACAAAACGGACGGACATGGCTATATCATCACCGCTATCTAAAATGATTCAGAAATATATACTCTATTTGGTCGCAAAAGAAAAATGCAAAATTACAAAGATAGCATTGGCAAAACAATGGAAATGTTTAAACTTCTGCAAGAAAGAAGACTAAAAAAAAATAATATGTAAGTTAACTATGTAAAATGCATCATTTTGTTAAATACAATATTGGGTAAATATGTCCGAGGCTTTTTGAATTTCCCGGCCATTAACTAAAAGAGCAATACTGCTCATGTCTGTGTCATTCTGACTCCTGTCAAAATATTAAGAAGCTGCGCCATTTACTTTGTGCTTGACAGTCATTAGGAGACTAGGAGCAACTTGAATAGAGTCTCCAAAAAACCGGCAAATTTGAAAAACCGGTTTCCGGTTTAACCGAAAAAGAGTTTGTTTGTAAAAACAGGTCTTGATTATTGTCTTTTAAAAAACCGATTAAACGGTTTCAAAATAAAAACAAGTAAGAAATTGGTCAAGACCGACCATATAATATCCTATACTAAGTAAAAGAGCAAAATCATTTTTCTTTTAAAATTTCAATAATTTATATTTATGACCAATTATGAACCGATCACCATGAAATTAGGTCGTCTGATTTATGTCTCTATGAAACTTTACTAAGTTGAATTTTGTGAGTATACCAACATTTTTAAGCGATTTATGCACGTTAAAGTGATTTTCGGAAGAGGGTATATATGGGAGCTGTGACTAATTATGAACCGATCGTAACAAAATTTGGTGACATGAATTTTGTATATATAAATCTTATTTGGAGCGCAATTTGTGGAGAAACATTTATAAATTAAATATTTATGACCGATAAAGTCCAATTTCGGAAGGTCATTTGTATGGGGGCTAGGTGAAATAATGCACCGATTTCAGCCAGTTTCAATAGGCTTGGTCCGAAAAAATAATATGCACCAAATTTTATCGAAATATCTTCAAAATTGCGACCTGTACTCTGCGCACAATGTTTATATGGACAGCCAGCCAGCCAACCAGACGGACGGACGTGACTCAGAAAGTGATTCTAAGTCGATCGTTATACTTTAAGATGGGTGTTAGACTAATATTTTTGGGCGTTACAAACATCTGCACAAACGCATTATACCCTCCCCACTATGGTGGTGTAGGGTATAAAAACCGTTTAACCGGTTAATATTAAATTTTTATTTAGCATTTTTGAATTTTTAAAGCTCTAACTTTATGCAATTATTTTATATCTTTTACGAAATATTGTCAAATGCTATAGTTTTCTATAAAATAAATCACTATTTTTAAAAATGGTAACAAAGTTTTTCATAAATATGTTTGATTGAGCTTTAGGAAATATATTTCATTAAAACCGGTTAAACTTACAAAAACTGGTTTGTTAAAAAACGAATAGTTAAAAAAACCGATAGCGGTGGAGTTTACAAAGATGAAAAAACCGAATGACCGGTTTTCGTTTTCGGGGTTGGATACTCTAAACTGGATAAAAGTTAATTTCGACAGCTCATTTAGCATTTTAAAATTATGTAAAGAATTTCAAAGGGGGTGTATTAAGAATTTATACATAAAAAAACCTATTTTTAATGTAAAATTCAAATTTAGGGCAAGAATTCTAAAATCGCATAGTCAATATCAAAATATAGTAATATTGCCAATTATATTTATAATTATTTTGTAAAGGATTCCGATAACCCCGCTCCTGGTATGGATATTACAGCCAAAAAAAAAATTCATTTTTTTTTTTGATTTTTCAACACAGTTTTTGGGAAATGCGGGATTTCTGATTACAAATTTCAAAATTTGTTTTTATTCTTCCATTTTCAATAGAAAAATCTATATAAATAATTTTATTTGAAATATTTTATGTAAAGCTTGCTTTTCAAAATGTATAAATTCTTTATACATCTTCTTATAATTTTTTTAGATAACTTAAAAAGAAAAAAAGTATTTTTATTCCAAAAAAAACTAGCGAAAAATCGGTTTTTTTTTAAATTCAAATGCATAACTATGTTTTTAAAGTAAGTCATGATTTTTAAACAGTTTTTTATTATTTGGCATATACATTTGTTGTTAGTCCAATAAAAGAAAAATTGATAAAATCGGGAGATGTTAATGATCAAATGTTAATATTTGCTAAGCTGTATGATATAATTGATAGTTACGACGAGGTTTTTTTGTAGTGTTCGCCCAATAGAATCTATATATGAGGAGCCGCAAAACAAAATGTACTTTTTGAAAATTTAAAAATTTTGGGAAATTGATTTCTTCTAGGGGATTTCAACCCACACAGAAAAAAGAAATTCATAATTGGAATGAATTTTGTAATAAATATTATTAATCGAACTTGACTTTTTTTCCCAAACTATTTTCATTCAGAATAAGAACATGTTCATCTATATATATAAAAGAGTAACGTTACTGACTGACTGACTGACTGACTGACTGACTGACTGACTGACTGATTCATCATCGCACAGCCCAAACGGCTGAAGCTAGAATCACGAAATTTTAACTGTGGGTTCCTCCCTCCCCAAAACGATCCGATAAGAAGGGATTTTTGGAAATTCGAACGTTTAGGGGGTAAAAAAGGGTAAAAACGGGTAAATTCGGTAACCTTATATCTTCAAAGCTAATAAAGATATAAAAAAACTTAAAATATCATGTTACTCCATTTAAAAAATAAGCTGACAGGTGTTTCGTACTTTTTGGAAATTCGAAACTTTTAGGGGAGAAAACGGGTAAAAACTGTATTTTGGTACTTTTTTTGCACCCTATGTATCTTTTAAACCAATAAACATAGAAACAAATTTTAAATCGTATTCTTTAATTAACAAAAAATAAAAAATATAAGTTTGGTACTTTTTGGAAATTCGAACCTTTAAGGGATACAAATTGTGTTAATTTTTGGTACTTTTTCATAAAATATGTTTTTCTATAATTTGACATAGACATACGAATATTTTATTATGAGCTCCCACCACGTTACAGAAATTTATTTCAATGAAATTGTACCACCTCAATGGGGATAAAAAAGGTACCAAAAAGGGGATAAAATCGGGAAAATACATTATATTTGAAATTATTAAGCCAATTTTGATAATTTTTTTTAATGTTGGTTCCTGGATTCATACATAAATTAACTAACAGGGTGTTATTTGGAACTCGAGTACCAAGGTGTATATTGGGCCAAATCCGGGTAAACAGTTTGGTACTTTTTTTAAAACATATTTATTCTTGGTCACATTAACACAGATTTTAATATTTTGATAATGGAATGGAAATGGAATATTTTTAAATTTCAAACTTGAGGGTTGTTCAAGTAAGAAAAGGGAAATTGGTACTTTTCTCCTAATGGTACTTTTTTAAAATTTAAATTATTTCAGTTATCGACATTAAAGTTAGCTGATATGTATTTGAGTGAAGTTAGTGTTAGGAATAGGGGATAATATTTAGGTACCAAAATGTGTGAACTGTACTATAGGTACTTTTTTGTTCATCTAATGGTACTTTTTGAAATTTCTATAATAATGGACTTAGAAACATGAAATTAAACATATATGGTCCTAAGTGAGTGAGAATTCTAGGGGGAGACTTTTTGGTACTTTTTCTTTATTGGAATGGTACTTTTTGTAATTTCTTCACCAATGAACCTAGAAACATGAAATAAAGCTTATATATAAACCGAGTGAGTGGGAAACCACAAGTGTGGGTTTTTTGGTACTTTTTCTATATTCTAATGGTACTTTTTTGAATTTTCTATAACTATGGACTTAGAAACATGAAATTAAGCATATATGGTCCTAAGTAAGTGATAATTCTAGGGGGAGACTTTTTGGTACTTTTTCTTTATTCGAATGGTACTTTTTGTAATTTCTTCACCAATGAACCTAAAAACATGAAATTAAGACCGGAGTGAGTGGGAATCTACAAGTGACTGCTTTTTGGTACTTTTTCTATATTCGAATGGTACTTTTTGAATTTTCTGTAATAATGGACATAGAAATATGAAGTTAAGCATATATGGTCCTAAGTGAGTGAGAATTCTAGGGGGAGACTTTTTGGTACTTTTTGTTTATTCTAATAGTACTTTTTTGAATTTTCTATAACAATGAACTTAGAAACATGAAATTAAGCATATATGGTCCTAAGTAAGTGAGAATTTTATGGGGACACTTTGTGGTACTTTTTCTTTATTCGATTGGTACTTTTTGTAATTTCTTCACCAATGAACCTAGAAACATTAAATAAAGGTTATACGGACCCGAGTGGGTGAGCAACTACAAGTGGGTGTTTTTTGGTACTTTTTCTATATTCTAATGTTACTTTTTGAATTTTCTATAACATAATGGACCTAGAAATATGAAATTGAGCGTATATGGTCCTAAGTGATTGAAAATTCAAGCGGATACCTCATGGTACCTTTTGTTTAATCTAATGGTACTTTTTTTTAATTTTCTATAGCAATGGACTTAAAAACATGAAATTAAGCATACATGGTCCTAAGTTAGTTAGAATTCTAGCGGGAGACTTTTTGGTACTTTTTCTTTATTCGAATGGTGCTTTTTGTAATTTCTTCACCAATGAACCTTGAAATATGAAATAAAGGTTATATGGACCAGAGTGAGTGGAAATCCGCAAGTGGCTGCTTTTTGGTACTTTTTCTATATTCTAATGGTACTTTTTTGAATTTTCTATAACAATGGACTTAGAAACACGAAATTAAACATATATGGTCCTAAGTGAGTGAGAAGTCTAGGGGGAGACTTTTTGGTACTTATTCTTTATTCAAATGGTACTTTTTGTAATTTCTTCACCAATGAACCTAGAAACATTAAATAAAGGTTATACGGACCCGAGTGGGTGAGCAACTACAAGTGGGTTTTTTTTGGTACTTTTTCTATATTCTAATGTTACTTTTTGAATTTTCTATAACATAGAAATATGAAATTGAGCGTATATGGTCCTAAGTGATTGAAAATTCAAGCGGATACCTCATGGTACCTTTTGTTTAATCTAATGGTACTTTTTTTTAATTTTCTATAGCAATGGACTTAAAACATGAAATTAAGCATACTACATGGTCCTAAGTGAGTTAGAATTCTAGGGGAGACTTTTTGGTACTTTTTCTTTATTTATTTTATTTTATTTATTTTTATTTTATTTCTGTTTTATAGTAATACAATGCCATCTAGGCCAAAAAACGTATTACAAAGTATCAAATATTCTGAGTAAATATCAATAAAAAAACAATATAATATTTATATATCATAATCATTTAAGGGCTCCCCAGCCATTTATAAATGAATTTAATTAAATTTCATTGTAATTAAAAAAAAGAGGCAATCGTCCGGATATGGTAACATTTAATTTCAATTGTAAAATAATGGAAATTAATGAAAAGATCTCAAAAGCTTGAGACGAAATACATTATTGCTGTGGGAAAATATACGTAACTCATGCGGAAGACAGTTCCAAGACCTATTCGAATGGTACTTTTTGTAATTTCTACACCAATGAACCTAAAGCCATGAAATTAAGCTTATATGGACCCGAGTGAGTGGGAAACCACAAGTGGGGGATTTTTGGTACTTTTTATATATTCTAATGGTACTTTTTTGAATTTCCTATAATAATGGACCTAGAGTTTCCAAAAAATCGAAGAATTTCAAAACCACGGTTTCGGTTTTAAAAAATTAAAAACCGATCGGTTTCGGTTTTGTGATAATTTATTAAATCTAAGTATTATAGAAACAAAATTAGTTGATAATATAGGAAATGATATACAAATCTAAAATTCAAACTTGACGGGTTATGGTTTAGTGAATGCGAATTTAAAAGTGATAATCAATGGTACTATTTCCTTATTGCAATGGTACTTTTTGAATATTTTATAATAATAAACATAAAAATTTAAAATTAGGAACACATTTTGCATTTTCTATAATAATGGACCCAGAAATATGAAATTAGACATTTACAATTAGATTCACAAACGGAGACTTAATAGTACTATTTCTTTCTTCTAATTGGGGTGGCGAAGCGCACCGGGTCTGCTAGTAAATATTATAAAATTAAACATGACGGATTTTTTTTTTTTTACGTAAATTGTATGGTATTTTATAATAAATTGCATTATAATTGTATTATCTAATGAATTATTTTTAAAATGTTTGCATAATAGCCGTATATTGGCCAATATATTGAGATGAATTATAAATATCTGAAACTTAAAAAATATCATTAATCATAATAAAATATTAATAAACATTAAAGCATTTCATCCTTTTAACAAAATTTAGTGAATTTCGCGCATTTTTTCTCATTTTGTAGCTGAAAATCATAAAAAAATAAAAAATTTCCAAAGGAAAATTTCTAACATTTTTGAACAACATAAAAATATAAATGAAATTGAAATAATATTTTTCAAGCCTTCTAGATTTTTTTTTTTGAAAACATAAAATATGAACAAAATCATACTATTTAAGAAAATATTTATAAATGTTATGAATTGAAATCAATGAAATCAAATCATAATAAGGGTCCTCATGTAAACGCTTATATGCCTCGTAAACTGTGCAATCTGTGCATTTTTATACTCTGGCAAATGAACTGTCAAAAAATGTATGGAAATTCGTTTGCACAACTCGGATAAGTTTGCGCGACAATTTAGACTCGCAAACTTGAATTTATTGTGCATTTGATGAATCAGCTGCTTTTGTTTACTTTTATTAATAAGAAATAAAAATCAAATAAAATATAAAAATTTTGAGCATGTGAAAACTGTGTAACTTTAGAACAGAATGATTGTATTAAATGACATTGTATATGAAAGCATTAACCAACAGCTAGAACATAAATAAAATCTTACAAACTATGTATATCACCGTTTGTTCCAAAGATTTAACTTTCATTCAACATTTTTAAAATTAAAATTTATACAATTTGAAAATTTATTTTTTAAGGCTTTTGTTGAATTTATTTTTATTTGACATTTGTATCAAATAGAGAGAAATTTAATGTATAAACTTGCACAAAATTGAAAAGGTGGTTCATGAAACACGTCGCGCAAATTTGTACAATTGAACAAATGGGAAACTTAAGCGTTTAAATGAGTACCCTTAATATTTATGTTGAAACTTTTTTCTGTGCAAATAAAAATACTAAAAAAATCAATTTGTAAAAAAAATCGAAAAAGTAACTTTTGTTCTGCGGCTCCTCATATGTAATTTTTATGATAATCGGAACACAACCGTATAAATAGGATCGTTTAAAAATGAAATAAATCACCTTTTTTAAAAGGTTAAAACGTAACATTACAAAGAGCAACAAAGAGAAAAAAATGTCTTAAGATTTTTATTGGGATTCTGACTTCTTAATTTAATATTTCGAAAAGTTTCCATTGTATTGTCAATAAGTTTATAAATTAGCCCCACTGTGCCTAAAATTCATTAAATTTTTAACGAAATTTATGCTACATTTTATCCGCAATCTCTCTGATTTAATTTAATTATTTATTTTATTAAATTAACTTCATTTCGAATACAAATCATTGTCAATTTGGATTTTAAATCGAGCACTGTACAAAAAGTTACGCAATATTTACAATTTTAGGCAATTGTGCAGCATGTTTCGTAAATTGGAAAGGTTTATGACCCTGAAATGTTGTCAGATTTTGACTACATTATTGTTTATACAGAAAGTCTAAAATTTGTGACATCCGCATTAAAATATAGTTATTTCTCTTGTTTAAAAAATGTCGCTCGAACCACCAACTGGGCTTGATTCCTTTGAATCAAATACAAAAGGGCTTTATTGGGCTTATTGTTTAAGTCGAATGCTAAAGCAAATTTATTGCAGTCTTTAATCGTTAATATCAAAAATGAGTCAAGCAACAAAAAATCCAAAATAAAGTTATGAAGCGATTACTGTTTTGCAAAGATAAATACATCGTTTAATGCAAAACAAATTAAATACTGCCTGAGAAATCCGTGTTTAGTGCAGAAAGAAGTCAAGTGACAGCGCTTGACTGCTTTTTGCCTATGTAATACTAGGTTTAAATAAATGTAAAAAACTAAAGATTTACAAGCTCTAAAACCCTACTTGGTTGGATATATTTCGGGAAATCTTCCTGCTCGGTTACTATTTAAAATCGATAAAATCGGCCACAAATGGCTCAGATATAAGGAAAAAACCGGGACAACCTCAAATTTTGGCTATTTTTAGGTTGCTAGGAAGTTTTCTTTGATTTACTCAAAATCAATAATTTGTTACTTGACTGGTTTTTGAAATAAACGATTCAATTCAAGTAATTATAGTCATTTTTAAATACTTAATATAACGAAATCAATTTTCCGATCTGATAAGTCCTTCCCTCGTCAGCATTATTTAGTATATTTTGTTGTCAAGTCGTAAATATCATCAATTTAACATACACTTTATTTTAATTAGATGTTTTGAGTTAGATGTTTTTAAATAAATTTTGTTTCAATTTACTATTTTAAAAATGTTATATATCCATATAAAAGTAAGAAACATATCACTAAAACTAATATTTTCTCATATTACCCCGAGTAGCGCACACAAAGCAACTATTACCTAAATAACAAACAACCTGCAACTCTCTTTATTCTATTTTATTTATACCTATTTATATAAAATTCCCAAAAAGAAATGAAAAATAATGAAACACATACAGCTCACACTCAACCAAAAACTGCAAATGTAATCGAACGTTCAATCAATTTTGAATTTAAACTCAAGTTGTTCGTTAAACCAAACGGTTGGTTTGAAATTTTATAAAACGAACACACCTTCTTTTTTTGCCTAAAATAAACACCTAATAAAAAAAAACAAACAAAATGATTGAGGACAAAGATATGATTGAAGTGAATTTGAATTCGAAATTAATGCAATTGCAAGATGAAATAAACGATTTTCGTTTGCGCGAATCTTCGCATTGTTTAACGAAATCGTATAGTATTAATGATTTGAAAGAACGTGAATTGGCCGAGAGTAAATTAAATAATCATCAGAAATATGCCACAATTGGTGGCATTAAGAAAAATTCCAGTAAAATGTTGGATAATCCCAATATCAGCTGTCTGAGGCAAATGTATTGCCCAGATTGTCATCAGCGTTTGGACTCGGAGAGTGTGAGATTTGAGACTTTGTTGTCGTGGTAAGTAAATCTTAAATAATATTATTTAAATAAAGTTCAAGGGATAATAACTCTGGTTAATCAAAAGTTATCTTGCCATGAGTCACAAAGATAAATACGTAAAAAAACACAACAGGAAAGACACAAGTTTAAGTATAAGGCATTTGAAATTTCTGATTTTTTGAACATTGTCTGTCCGCATGATGGTTCAAATAAATGTTTCAAAGGCACTTAGATATCTTGTATCAATATATATGAGACGTATTTTGGTGTAGTCTAGCATCAATTTATATGAAAAACATCATAAATTTTAACTTTTTGTAAAAAGTACTTTTTTTAATACTTTTTTCAAAAATAATTTTTAAACATCTTTTTTACTGTTGCATATTTTTAAGTAAATATTAAAAAAAAATTAAAATAGGAATTTGATGAAATTTTAAATTCAATGAAAAAGTTTTTTTCTACTACTTTTTCTGAAATTCAAAAATTTTACGATTTTTCGTAATAAAGCTTTTTTTACTACTTTTTTTCAAAAATAATTTCTTCTTAAATTTACTAATAATTAATTTGGTCAAAATTCTGGATAAGAACTACATTGCGTCAAAAACCACATTTTCTACATTTTCTCATGTTAGCATAAATTTATAATTAAAAATTCATAAATTAGTTTTAAACTGGAAATTAAAAATTTGTTGATTTTAAGTTTTTAAAATCTTCTTTTCTGCTAATATAAACATGCTTAAACATAGAAGATTTATTGGGTGCATGACTTAAAAATGCAGGAGTTTTTCCTTTTTTAGCTTTTATTTTGAAACATTTGTCATTTGCTGTGACCTTTTCCCATCTTTCTGGCAATATATGGATTTCGAGCCAAAAGAACTGTTCATCTTTTGAAGCCAAGAACGAATAGATACTCTGTTCCAAAGTGAAATGTATTTCAGAGAGAGCGTTCTGCATCGATCGAAACAAATAGTGGACGGACGGGGCACGGTCTGGACTAAAAGGCGGGTGGCGCAAAACTTCCCAACGACTTCATTCTAAATAGTTTTTAACAGATATTGCATCATGTGGCCGATTGTTGTCATGATGTATTACGGTTTCATGTCTGGCCGTGTATTCTGTGCATTTTTCGGTCAATGCTCGTTCAAACGAATCAGTTGTGTTCAGTACAGGTTCCATGTGATGGTCTGGTCAGATTTAGGCAGCTCATAATACATAGGATCCTTTTTCTCCCAAAAAATACAGAGAATTACCTTACCGCCATGGATAGTTGGCTTTGGTTTCGATTCGGCTTCAGGTGATTCGCTGATTCGGTGCAAAAATGTTTTTCTTTTATAGCGTTCAATCATCGTTAGGGTCATGCAAGATCACCTTTCAAGGTCTTTAGGCTTAAATTCGTATGGTACCCAATTTTCATGCTTTTGGATGAATCCTGCTGCCCATAAACGTTTTGAAATTGCTGTTGAGTAGGTCGCAATGATTTTGCTAGCTCTTACAGAGACAATCTTCATGGAGTAATGCCTCCAGTTCTTGATGTTCAAACTTTTTTTGGCTGGGCTGGGCGATCTTTGTCTTCCGTGTCAAAATCACCACTTCTGAAACCATCTCTCCCACGATGAAATAGCTGGAACTCTTTTACCATAAGATTTGGAGAGCAATCGGTGTGCTTCAGCGGCACTTTTTTTTATCAAATTAAAGAAATAAAGCAAAACTTCTCGCATATGACGCTTGGTTGATACAAAATTCGACATTTTGAAAGCAAAAAAACTTTGTTTTTACTATTTGTTGTGGATTTTTGGACTGGCATCCATGACGAACTTATTTCGGACATTCTACAAGACTTATTCAAGGGCATGGTTATTTCACGTGGAGGTGATGTGAACTGGCCACCGAGATCATGCGATATGATTCCGTTAGACTTCTTCTTGTGGAGTTTACTTAAGTCGCAGGTCTATGAGAATAAGCCATAAACCAAAGCGTCCCACAACCCATGCCATCGGTCGAATTTAGTCTGATTTATGCGCCGGTTATATAAAATTGGACGTATCGAATGCGCGCGAACCACCGAAGCCCTGGCGACATTTCAAACGCATAAAAAATGTCGGTGATATCTTGCACACTCTGTTTTATTTAAATTCTTGCACCTAAATATTTTCGGGAATTTGAGAAAAACAATTAATCACGTCTGTCTCTTATCACATCGAGGGCCTATCTTAAAAAACAGAACTTTTCAGGAGAGCCAAAATTAATTATTTGAAAAGATCGAGGGTTTTCCATTCGGAAAAAATTAATTGTATATGATAGAGAAATAAGAAAAATGCAAAAATAAACAAAAAAAAATATATGTTTGTTATGATATTCACCCAGAGATGAGGGCTGTTTTACTGAACATTCTACCACCACCAAGTTATACTTTAAAATAAACATTTTAAATATTTTTAGGTAAACAAAATTTAAAATTTTTTTCCAGTTGTTTTTTCGAAATAGTTTTTTAAATTTTTTTTTTTAATTTTAAAAAATTTTTTTTTTTAGTTTTTAAATTTTTTTTTAATATGAAAAAAAAAATTGGTTTAAAAAATATTTTTTCCGATTTTGACCCATTGTAGGTCCAACTTACTATAGTCTTATATACGACGTTGCACAAGTCTTTGAAATATCTATCATTAGATATCGATATTGTCTATAATAATGATTTAGTAATCCAGATATGGGTCTAAAATCGAGGTTGTCCTGGTTTTTTGCTTATATCTCAGCCATTTGTGGACGGATTCTCTCGATTTTAAATAGCAACAGAGCCGGAAAAATTTCGGAGATATTGATGTATCATTCGTGCATGTAAGTTATTTGGGGGCTTCAGACAGTTGATTTCAACACACAGACGGACAGACGGACATGGCTATATCGACTACGCTATCTATAACGATTCAGAATATATATAACTAGCTGACCCGGTGCTCTTCGCCACCCCAATTAGAAGATAGAAATAGTACTATCAAGTCTCACTTTGTGAATCTAATTGTAAATGTCTAATTTCATATTTATGGGTCCATTATTATAGAAAATGCAAAATGTGTTCCTAATTTTAAATTTTTAGGTTTATTATTATAAAATGTTAAAAAGTACCATTAGGAGAAAAGTACCAATTTCCATTTTCTTCCTTGAACACCCCTCAAGTTTGAAATTTAAAAATATTCCATTTTGCCAAAATTGTTTATGCTACAGGCATGTCTGAAAATATTAAAATCTGTGTTAATGTGCCCAAGAATAAATATGTTTTAAAAAAAGTACCAAACTATTTACCCGGATTTGGCCCAATATATACCTTGGTACTCGAGTTCCAAATAACACCCTGTTAGTTGAGGTGGTACAATTTTATTCAAATAAATTTCTGTAACGTGGTGGGAGCTCATAATAAAATATTCGTATCTCTATGTCAAATTATAGAAAAACATATTTTATGAAAAAGTACCAAAAATAAACACAATTTTTATCCCTTAAGGTTTCGAATTTCCAAAAAGTACCAAACTTATATTTTTTATTTTTTGATAAGTAAAGAATACGATTTAAAATTTGATTCTATGTTTATTGGTTTAAAAGATACATAGGGTGCCAAAAAAGTACCAAAATACAGTTTTTACCCGTTTTCTCCCCTAAAAGTTTCGAATTTCGAAAAAGTACGAAACACCTGTCAGCTTATTTTTTGAATAGAGTAACATGCAATTTTAAGTTTTTTTGTATCTTTATTAGTTTTTAAGATATAAGGTTACCGAATTTACCCGTTTTTACCCCCTAAACCTTCGAATTTCCAAAAATCCCTTCTTATCGGATCGTTTTGGGGAGGTAGGAACCCACAGTTAAAATTTCATGATTCTAGCTTCAGCCGTTTGGGCTGTGCGATGATGAACCAGTCAGTCAGTCAGTCAGTCAGTCAGTGAGTCAGTACGTTACTCTTTTATATATATAGATTTGTGGGGTCGCAAATGAAAAATGTAGAAATCACAAACGGAATGACAAACTTATATATACCCTTGCCACTCATGGTGAAGGGTATAAAAATTAATTTTCGTGAAAATCAAAGGTAGAAGGTTTTGAATATAGGCCCTAGATGTGTAAAATGAAACTGTTCAAGTTTTTACGGATGGTAGAAAATTTAGCTATATAACAAAATCAATTACTTTGTTTTCAAATTAATCGGCGAATGGTCCCCCTCCTACACTATAGTTATCGATTTCTAACATGTTTAAAATATAAATATTTTTTTTCATAAATCCATTAATTATTTTATATTTTTCAGTTGCCTGCCCTTATTTCCCCTGAATCGTGTCTACCAATGCTGTGTAAAACGTTCCGTTGGTCGTAAAGTCATCTGTAATAAATGTGGCAGTAATTTGGGCTACTGGAAACGTTCATGAATTATTACATACTTAGTTTTAAATAACACTTTCGAATCTCTCATATGTTAAAATAGCAGTAAATTAAAAATAATAATAACTTAATTACATAAATATATTATAAATAAAATAAACTTGTACCGTAAGTAGAAATAATAAACAATTTTAATTTCATTACCCTGCAGTTCTTGGTGACTGTCGCGAACTTGTGATTTTACCTGTTATAAGTAGTTCAGGACACGTGCTTGTCCTAAACATGGAGTCAATTGACCATTTTTTGGATTCAGAAACCGGTTACATGGAGTAAGTTACCTTACTAGCTAACTAACTGGTCATTTGATCAGCTACATAACTAATTATTTTAACATGTACGGGTACTAATTGATCTCAACTAGTCAGTTAAAAGGATATCTAATTGACAATCCAATAACCGATTGCCTGTAAACATACCTTTCTCCGATAACTCTCCAATAGATTACTTCTGGTGGGTAAAATAACTACTACATTTAAAGTGACTACACTCACTACTGGGGATATATAAAGTAACCAATTGACTTCTCTCTTCATCTACGTGTCCAGTGATCCAAAATATACAAATTTTAGTCAGCCAACTTAACCCCCTTACCCCGCAAGAGTGTCTCAAGACATGCATTACAAAACACCAATTATCTCAAAAATTTAACTGCGACTTTAGTTACAGATTTGTTAACATTTCCCTCGCAGGTCGAAATGCAATCTGACTTTTAGTTTTTGTTCTGTCAGCTATTTTGTGAGTGACGTCATAATTTTAGCACGTGAAATTTTGTGTGTCAT